>NC_133580.1:14915833-15584854 GCF_964106895.1 Numenius arquata | reverse complement strand
GATTTTGGACTAGTCATGCAAGTGTCAGTGAGGAAGACCACTTTTTTACACATCTGTGAAGCCCTTTAGGACAAGCAAAATGAGAAAGAAATAGCATACGTGCCAAGTTCGTATGTAATTTTTGTTGTCACAAGCAAAACACTATAAGACTATAAAAATATCATCTGTGACCACTTTAACAAATGTCCCCTTTATTTTATCTACTACAAACTACATTTAAGGTACTCCATTATGGATTCCACATTCCATATGGATAAGAGTGAACAAATTCTGATAACTAAATCTAGTATGCGGGCTCCTAACTTGGAAAAAAATTGCCCTGAACAATTTTAATCACGGGTGAAGAGACATAATCTTACGTACATACTAATAAAACTAGATTTTGTCCTATCTGTTACACCTGTGATAGGCACCCAGATTTACTGAAGATACCATTACTTTGATTTTGTCCAGAAGATTAAATATTTTTGTTCTTAAGCAAAAATATTTAGTCTAGTTATAAGTGCAGAAAACAAATTCCCTCCAGGAAATGAGTTACTTTCCCTTCCTGAAAGAGCTCATAATATGTTGAGTATAACATCACCATTAATGAGATGAAATGGTATTATAAACAACTGTAGAAATAACAAATCTGTTACAAATAATTCCCACCAGAAATCTTGGAAACTGGACAACCTACTGCCTGTTCTTATTTCATTTAGTTGAAACAGAAAAACGAGAGGGAGATCTGTACAACTGGATTTCAATTGGCTTTACTCACAACTTCCAGTTGCATTCACTCACAGATGACTAATTGTTGTCTTCCGTTCTTGTCTTTCCTATTTGGCCAAACTGAACAGAAGGCAAAGATGTCTATCGTCCCCTGACACATTAGTATTCATTATGGTGAAAAGTAAATGAGAACTATTTCATCTTCAGAGCGCTATCCTAAGACATTAACATCTAATAACAATATTAAAGTCACATTACAGGTCTTTAATCTGTGGCAGTAATAATGCTGTCTAGTTTAATAAAAATACACATTAAAAGAAATATTTTAGCTATCCACTTTTAGGAGTTTGCAAACAATATTATTACCAAGTTGAAGAGACTTCAGGATAGTTAGAACTAAATTTTGAGAACGGTGCTGTTGCAGTTACAGCAAGTTGCTTCCTTTTCCTTGCTCACCCATTATCTCCTAGAGAGAAATGAATGCTACTTTGTCAGGATTTCTCATGGTAATACTCTTTAAAAAAGAAAGAAACACACAACAGAAGTAGTCATATATTTTGAAATCATTAACTAAGTAAATAATTACAATGAACCAGAGCGCAGGAGTTCTGCACATCTCCTGTAAACGTTATCTGCAGCACAGCTAGTACGTTGCTCACTCCTGAGATATTCCTCACCAAATTTGTACTGGAATTCTACCAGAGGGACCAGCTCTGAGAGCGCGCTTTTCATGCAATCCAGCAAACTGTAATATGATAAATGTTGCTTAGCCAGGATAGTAATCTTTGAAGCAGGAGTCTTTCATATCAAAGACTTCTGGCCAAAACAGACTGGCACTGATTATTTGCTACCAAATCATCTGGCACGATTAGAGGTGCTTTGCATACACTGACATGTTTCATGAGATAATTTACTGGTGAGTATAGTTACAAGTTAGTAAATAATGTTTATGGCTGTAAGAGCTGCCCTTCTAATTTGCTAAGGAGTTTGAAAAGGTATCATACTAAGTTCTTGCTGGTTTACATTTACAAAATTGAGTGCCAGCTTCAAAGTTTTGGGAGCTCCAACAGTCAAACATGAAGACATTCATTTGCAATGCTGCAGACATAGCATTAGCCAATGAGATTAATTAATTAATTAAGCTGCTTACCAAAACATTAATTATTAAGCTGTTTACCAAAACTAAGAAATAAAATAAGCATATTTTTGCTGTTGGCTTCACAGAAAGTGCAATCAGCACTTTCAGCTTGCAAGGTAGTCTCTCTGTGTTTGTTTTTGGCTGAATGATGACATTCACTCGCCAATAATGTGTTACTGCTTGCTCTTTTTTTCAGAAATTGCTAGATTGAAATAATTGAAAGGCTTCTAAATAGGATTCCAGCACTCCCTCAACAGCACATGAAACACTTGGGAAATGGAATTCCCCTAATTTTACTTTATAAACTCTATGGCTCCTATTTACCCCTTTTTCCCCAGCTGCTCTCATAGTATGCAGTGCTTAGATGCAGTGGCAGATGACAAGCTAGATGATATCAATTACAAGTGATGGCAGATGAGGTCAGCTGGTACAAAGAACAACGTCTTTCATTTGAAATTTCTGCTCTTTATCTTTCTTGGAGAGATCATTCCTGTTGGCCTAGACTTGTGCATTTGATGAATGGGTCAGCAGCTAGAATCTGTATGAGCAAATGAATAAGATGCACATCTCATCTCTCAAGCCATAATGAAAATCTTTACGAGATTGGATTCATGCATTGAGATGACCTAAGAATATGTTCCTCTTTTTTTACATACTACAATTTAGTTATCAAGTGACAGCATGAAGACGAACCTGCACCAACCATTCCTGAAAGCTGGGAAAGTAACTCATATGTGGATGGCACTACTATAGGCAGATATTTAATATTAAATGAATTTAAAAAATAAAAAAAACAGCAGTAAGACAAACTTTTCTCATCATGTATGTTCCAGTCATTGCTTTTTGAGGAGACACAACTGCTGACAAAAATGCTGAAAATAAGTTTCATGGGCAGAAAAACTTTCTAAATTGCTAAAAGTTGCTCAGTCCAATAATTTTTTTCTTAATTAGCATGTAATGAGACCACTGAACTAACCTACAAGAAATATCCGTATACATTTGAGAGTAAAGGACAATATAATTTATGCTTATACCTGCACACATACCCAGACCTGTGTTGTCAGAACTGAGCGTATTTACCATAAGTAGGATCTTATTTCTCTAAACTTCACTCCTGCAAACCTTCTACGAATTATAAATTGTAGTTACAGTCACTAGTACACTCTTTACATTGAAAAAAAACCCAACAACCATCCATGAAGCCCCACAAAATTATAGCAAAACTCGTTTGAAATCCTTTGGATGAAGAAGTGTTCCACTGAAAACCACACTTTTGTCAGAGACAAAACAAACCTTGGCAACAAGCAAGGCTGGCTGAGACAGATTGATGCAGGCCTATGATGGCTGCCTCTGCACATACATAAAGGATCTCAAAATCTGGGCAGCAGCATGACACTGGGCTACACCATCATCTACCACCCTCTCCTGTTAGAGCTGTCCTTGGAGTAACTAGTAAACACTGGGTCAGGAGAGACTGACTTGCCATGGACGTTATTCTTCTCTTCATGCAAACCGGGCCCAGTGGAAAAGCACATGCATGAAGCCAAACCTTGCATACCTCAGTCTGCACACTGAAATTCTAGTTACGCCGAAGTTATCCTGCAGGACACAGAGCTCCCCTTCACACCTTGGGAAAAGGACCAAGGTGGATCTTAAAAAATTCTCTTGTTAAAGCTGGCATGTAATACGTTCTCTCCCAGAAAGTTTCTGTTTTCCCCCAAAAAAACCAACCCCAAACTGTTTCAGAAATTCTTGGTCAGTTTTTCATAGAAGTTTACTACCTCTAGAAGCTGCTAGTTGATGATTTACTGGCACAAAGTAAAAATTATTCAGGAAAACCATTCATTTCCTTTGCTCAACCCATGTCGAGTTTGCTTAAGCTCATGTTTCCTCAGCAAGGCCATTAACTGATATAAATGATATTTAGCAGGTAGAGATTCATTCCTCCATTCTCTCTCTTTCATGATGGAAAAAGATTTTTCTTTCAATTATTAAAAGCCAAGAATAATGATACCCTAAAGAAGGTGAAGAAGTACAACAAAAATATATATCAACTGTTACAGTCTGGACAATGAAATACAAAAATATGATGAAGAATATCCACAATCAGCACATAATTTATTGATTGTCCTTTCTCAAATGCAGGGCCATCAGCTAGTTTAAAAGTAAAATTACATATTAAAATAACAGCAGAGAGAGATAAAAATTATGAGGGTCATGCAAGGGGAAAAAGATGTATTTTCAGCAAAGATTTTTAAATGAGATGGAGAGTCAATGAGGCAGAGAAATACAGGAAAGCCCTTCCATGCCAGAAAGAACTGCAGAAAAGCAGGTTCTTCTAGTATTAGTTGTGAAATGTTGAGTGGCAAGGTATGGGAAAGAAAACTAAAAAAGCAAAGTAGACACTCTTGAAATAAACTGCTGTAATCCTGCTTTTCAGAATGTACATTAATTACATTAGCATAATGGAAGTTGTCTGAAAGGCCAGACAAACTTGGTAGAAGAAAATAAATGACTTGCTAAAAATGTGCTAACAAGTTATATGACTGTAAACATAAGTTTAAATTGTATATAAATCACGAATCTCATCACCTAGCTCTCTCCTAAACATACAGCTTTGAAACTGTCCTCCCCATGGCCAATTCCATTCCCTGTCCCCACCACTTGTAGCCATACTCTACATCAGCTTTTGTTACCAAGCTTACCAATGTAATTTCTCTCACTAGGCATATCTGTGACCGGCTCACTGAAGGGTCCAGTGAGGGAAAAAGGCAACAGGTTAAAGAAAAACAGCAAGCACTTCGCCATGGAGATAAATTCAATGAATTTGCAGCAATAGGCAGGAAGTTTAACACAAACTAGAAAAAAGGATCAACTTTTAACAGCACAAATAAACAAACACTGGGACAATTTATGAGGGCATGGGATGAATTCTCCATCACTTGAATCTTTGAGCTGGGACTGGATGTGCTGTTCAGATACTGACCTAGTTTAGTTAAAAGTTGCAAGCTTAACACAGTAATATTTTAGTGAAATTTCATAGCCCAGATTACACAAGAACCCTACACAGATTATCAGTATGGCCCTCTAACACATTTCTATTTACTCATGCATACAATCCAAGAGCAATCCAGGTCCACAGACTGCCACTTGCACTGTAAATTTACCCTACCAGGTGTAAAATTCTTTGTCGAAGAGTCAAAATCATTGCAAATGGTGAACTCCTTGGAATACTGCATAACTTTGTTTTTGTCTACTGTGGATGTAAACAGACTGTTTGCACTCAGTAATTATCTACACAGAGAGTTGTTTTTTAATATTTTGGTGAAATTTAAACTTTTTAAGAAAAATTATTCTAACAGTCTATTGGTTTTAGCTGCATATGCCCTCTCGAAATGTATCTATTCTTTAGAAATGTACCTTTATAACAGGCAAGAAGTGTTGGTTAAAACCTGTGTCCCTGATGGCTGGGGTTTTTTCCCCACATTTATCCATGACAATTAAGAAGTTTAACCTTGGCTCATACGGAAATCACGTTGTGTCCCTGAGGTTATTTTAATCCACCTTGAGACTGACTACAATAGTGGTGAATAACCAACTGAAGAGTTTGTGTCCTGTACACAGGCATGTTCATTTGTCTCTCATGTCTCTGCTTCCTGCTTCAGGTACCCGTGCAGAGGATGTGACTAACAGCACAGACTCTCACCATGGTGTTGAGCTGAGGTCTGCATCGCAGTGACAGGGGACAGCGGGAGCCACACCAGCGCTGAGGGCATCTGTACAACCCAATGGTGATGCTGGGAGAGTGCACTGCCTGCAACAGCACACAACCCTCTGCCTGACCTGCCCTTTACCACGCGGCCCCTGCCATGTGCACATGAGCACCTGCTGTGCTCCACGGACTGCAGAAGCCACAGTTTCCTCTTATCCAGCACTTGCTGCCTCTCAGTGCCCTGCCAAAGCATCTTAGGATAATGTTAGGATTCCTGTTCTTAAAACACAGCATAATTATACTAACACTGTTACCTCACAGGTACCAGCAGGGACTCTCCCCTTCTGTGCTGACTAGCCTGATTCAGCAGTTACTGAAAAGCAGGGCTCACATTATCAGAGGACTGTCAACCACAGTAACTCTTTTGATGTCGGTTTATTTTAATCCACCAATCTGTAAATTATAGCATTTCTGAAGCAGACATATGACTCTTTTGGCCCTCTCCACACTACAGACAGTACACACAGATTGGGAGGGAGCCTTCTCCTTCTACTCTCCATCCTAAGACATATAAGACAATACCCTGAGTCTCTCTTGCAAGTCTCAGCCCTTCCGAATTATACCCTACATAGTCCAGTTGAAGTGCTAAATACTAAATAAGTATTAAATCTGTCAGAGTACCATACTCTTTCAGAAAATTGCATTGATTTATATATAACCTTTCGTAACCATAACCTTGCAGATATGTTTGAAGAATAGGCAACAAGTATACCAAACTGTATTTTTTCAAATACTTATTAAACGTTTTTCCCCTGAATTGTGAAATACAATTAAAAAAAAGCCCAAAACCCCCCAAAGAACCCAAAACCCTCACAAAACCAAAACAACCCCAAATTACTCAATTGTGAAATCATACTTAAACCTAAGACCTTATCTGACTATTAAAACACCCCAGCCCAAGCTGCATTGCAGAGCAATTCCCTAACCTGTATAATTTAGGGCTGATTTTAATTCAGCCCAAACCGCTGTGCTAGACTGCTCTTAAGTCTGTCCCGACTCTGCTATGGCTCTGATAGCATGGACACAATGATTGCAATGAAAGCACAGAGGACTGCATTAGCAAGGATGAGCAGCTGATGAGGTGTGTTAACTCATTTCTAGGTCTATCTAGTTTGAGCATCCACAATGATTGGGCTTCAATCCTTGACCTCCAGAATTTTAAGCATCACTTCACTCATACTAGAGATTTTGTATATAGACAAAATACAGATTATGGATGACTTCTATTGTCAGCAGGAAAGAAAATCCTTTACAGTCAAGTTTATTTATTTTACTGAAGATTTGTTTAACTACAAAATAAAAAAATCCTTCCAAACTGTAAATTAAGTTTAAACTTAGTAGATACGATTGTTGCTAAGTACATAAATAAATGAAGCGGGAGTGGGTAGCACAGTTTAAGTTATAGTCAGTAGTTATAGTCAGACACTAAACAGTTTCTCCTAGGAGTTCTTACCATTGCTATCAGAAATGAAAAAAATATAATTTCATGTACTCAGTCTACTCCTCTCTGATTCATTCAGTTAACCACTCTTAACTTGTCTATTTGATGGAAAAAGCCTCAAAGAGAAACCTTAAAAAAATAAACTGCCATGAGACTAAGGAGAAATTCCAGTGTGTTAAGAAGTATCACAGAACAGCTGAGGTTGGAAAGGATCTCTGAAGATGACATAAGTCCAACCCCCCACTTCAAAAAAGGGTCTCCTACAGCAGATTGCCCAGGACAGTGTCCAGATGGGTTTTGAGTATCTGCAAAGATGGAGACTCCACTCCACTGGGTGCTCCAGTATTCAATCATCCTCACAGTTTTTTAAAAAAAAAAACACCACCAAACTTCAGTGAAGGAGAGCAAGCTACCTGCCAAGAAAAAAGTGCATACAATACACTGGTATTTGCCAGCTCTCCTTGGCAAACATTCCTTGCCCAAGAGCTGATTACTCAAACTAAAAATCAGCATCAAAAGTAGGCAAAACTTCCACCTGAAAAAATCCTTAGTATTTCAAATAAGGAAGAACCACATTTATGTAGAAAAAAGTGTACAGGCTTTGCTAACCAGCACTGTCAGAAAAATGAGAGTATGCAGAATATGCTGCCAGATCTCAGACATGATAAAAGTGCTAATTCAGTTCTAAACATTCTAGTCTCTGCACTAACCCAAGAAAAATCGAATTTCTTGAAGAACACATAGGAAAGAATACCGTATCTGTAACCAAACTATCACTATGGTCACTGTCTTCATCTTTGTCACCAGTTCTGACTCTTTTATGACATAAGTACACAGTCCTAGAACATTTGCTTTGTATTTTCAAAGTTAGCCTTTAAATTTAATTCTTTCCCTGCTTAGAATAATTAAAAAAACCCCCACAATTATAACATTAGATGTATTTGCTAGTGTCCTCGTTTGAGGATAGCAATTGCTATCCGATGAAGCCTGCCCAGCAAGAATTTTATTTCTAAGAAATCCATCAAAGCCCCAGAACGAAGTTACACAAGTATATCGATATTGTAAACAAATGTTTTAGGTGACAGCAGAAAATCAAAACCGCTCACCCCTTGTTAATAACCAATGCGTTAAAATAATGCCATACATTTCTTATTTCAAGTATCAGTATGTGTATGATTAAAGAGGTCATTTAATTTCATGCACTTAAGTGATACTGTGATTACAGTGTACTAACTTATTATCTTTACTATCACATCCTTATATCAGTGACAATGCAAAAGCACCAAGAACATATCATGCAAGCCAACCAGGGAGTCTACCTGATATTCAGAAACCAAACTAAAAAAACTGGCAATACTTAAATAAGGTGCACGTTCCCTAGTGATAGGCTGTCACGATTGCTCAAGAGCAAATAAAAATAACTATCAGAAAATCTTATCCTGGAATTAAACAAGAAAATTTATAATAAAACATACTTCTCCTATATTTGTACAGATGAATGCTTATATATGTTTGTGTACATGCGTGTGTGTATGCATATATACACGAATGTATAAAATCTGATCCTTGGTTTTAACCCCCCGAAAAGAGAAAAGGAAGGAAAGTAGACTTCAATATAGCTGAGGCCAAAGGAGTCACGCTGAATTTATGATCCCAGTATGATATATCAGGTCAAGAGCTCTAGACTTTGTAATTCATTTGCATAAAAGAGAAAATAATAAAACTGTGTTCACATTGGCTCGCTCAGAAGTTGAAGCAACAAGCAGACCTGTTTGTAACCTGTATCCCCAGTGCATTTATTAGACATAACTTAGTGCAACAGAATAAGCTGGGTTTATGAAAGGCACACCTGGCTATTAGAACTAGGGACAGCAATTAGGCATGCTTTCTGTTGAAATTGTACCTCCAGTCAGTTTAGCAATATACTTGATTGTTGCAGTTTCAAGATTTCATGTTACATCTTTAATTGTGAGCATTTAGCAGACTGCCTCTTATTATTAAGATACTGCTGACTTTTATTATCAAATGTGGCCACAGGACAAGGCTAATAATTACTAGCACCAGAAGCAGCTTGTGGTTTTATATTACATTGAGGTAAATTACACTGGAATTAGAGTGGATTACTTTTATCAAATGGGGAATAAGCTGTTAATTAACTCCCCGCTGTAGCAATCTTTTTCTGAGCTTGCAACTGTTATTAGCTCTAGATTAAACTGTTGAATTAATTTCCCACTTACTTACTATTTCAAGAGTTTTTAATTTACCTGGCAGCAGTTTTAATGGGAAATTGTATTAGTGAGCATAAATTGTTTTTGGGAAGGGTAAACAGTTTGTGATAATGTTTATTAAGTCGTTTTGTTTGAGCAAAAATATAATTGCAGTTTTAATTAGTGCATGGTTGTTGGAGTATTAGGTTTGAGATTACATTATGGCATTCTGAGAAAACAATCGCCCAGGTAATCCCAGCATTTATAACTGATAGCAAATAGAAAAGCTTTGTCAACATTGCTCCGACTTGTGTGTGTACACACATGCAGATGCACACACGTGCCAATGCTCATATGCCCATGCACACAAGCACAAGCATGTTTCGGTAAGTAGCAGAGTAGTGTGCTTCAGAAAGAACGTGTCATTTCCCTTAGCAGTTAGGCAAAGGCATATGAAGCACTGCACTGTGCGTGTGTGGGCATGTGCGTATAAACGTGTGAAAGAAAGCTGTCAATAAAGTAGCAGGATTTTGTGCATGCTAACTGGACAAATCTCTAATGTTTCATATTTAAAATGTGAAATGTTCAGATCTTTTAACAGGGCAAACTTGTTTTAAATACATGGTATTTTCTAGCCCTGCTACTCTTATGCCAATGGCGAGCCTAAGAGATAGCACTAAGTCATTAGAAGAAAACTTTTAAAAAGATAACAAGAACACAAAATAATTCATCCACTATAATAAACTGCTATAGATTATTTACTTTATTACTTATTGGTTGAATATAGAGTTCATTTACTATAGTTTTATGTTTTCTGATGTTTGTAAAATCCTGGATGAGCTTCTTTATAAAGATAATTGTTAATATACTTTTGGGTAGCAATATATACAAACTATTTTCATTCTACAGTCTAGTGCCTAAGATTAAGAAAATTCCAGTAGTTTGGTGTGTCCTAATACATCCTACTCGGCAACAGCTGCTACTCCAGAAGACATGGTCTTGTGCCATATCTACTTGCCC
The DNA here is from genome assembly GCF_964106895.1 of Numenius arquata. Taxonomy (NCBI): domain Eukaryota; kingdom Metazoa; phylum Chordata; class Aves; order Charadriiformes; family Scolopacidae; genus Numenius; species Numenius arquata. The sequence continues at coordinate 15,574,565 of NC_133580.1, read as the reverse complement.
TGTATGATGTCCCAGATAGCAAAGGGCATCACAAGCAGCACTGGGTACCCACCTTAGGAAACATCCAACCTCACAACAAACAACAAGTGAAACAAGGGAAACAGGACTGCATTCATACACCCAAACTGGAGAGTGGAGATGATTTTAAAAGATCTTAACTCTACCCTTTTCAGCTGCAGCGTTACTGGCTGTGGAAGTTTCCACCTAGATGCCCAGCAGGCACACATTATCAAATTCCCTACGACATTGCTGTCAGGTGTTTCAAAAATATGTTAAACTGTTAAACTAACCTGACTGAAAAGGGTTAAGAAGGGGTGTCCTGAGCAGCTCAACCTGGACATATGGGGCAACAGGGGAGCAGTAATGAGGACTGCATGAAGACAGAGCCATTAACATGTAACGACCACCCCTAGAAGACAGGCTGCAAGCAAGCCCATAGGCTCCACTTCTATGAATCTCTCGCGTAGAATGGAAGCTGCTGTTGCTTCTTATGAAAAAGAGCATTGTTACCGATTTTCAGGAGCCTAGTGGAGGTCAACTGAAATGCCAAGACGACAATTGCAAAAAAAAGTTCCTTGCCCTCACAAGGACAACAAGCTCCATGTTACAGGGTTTCTATCTTTTTACCTTGACATCTGGTATGGACAGCATTCACAGGTGTAAACACGCAGTAAACTACTTAAACTGCTTCAAAAAACCCAGCATCGTTTCAAAATGTAACTGCACCCAAAAGCTGTTTAAAGCATCACAGTGATGCAAAAGGAGTTCATGAGCATCAATTATTCCGCAGCTTTAAATATATATGTGTATTGATTTAGAGAATACAATAAACATCAACAGGAAATAAAAAGTTTAGATACTAATTTCCCAATTTGTATCTTGTAATATGGTTTAATGCAAGATTTGTTAATGGAAACCTTTTACCTATGGATTCAGAAATCTTTTTAATGCTTTAAGAAATTGGCACTAATCCATTCTAGGCCTTGCTGAGAGCAAGTCTTCAGATCAAGATTGTCAGGAATCAATTTCAATGAGTTCTAGTATTTTTTTAATTCACTGTCATTAATAATAACAGGTTTTTGCTATAAATGGTTGTTCTAGTTATATTAACAAATTCCTATGAAAACACATTGTTAATACAAGAGTATCATGGTTTTACTAAATGCCATCTTCTGCATTTGTTGCTAGTCATTTATACTTTAAAATTGATGTTAGATTTCCTGAAAATCATAAAACTTCTGGAAGTTATAGGATAACAGAACATGATTAATACTTTACCACAATATTTTTCAGCCATTAGAAACAGTGACTGAAAGGTAACATCTTTGATTTGTATGTCCTCTAATTAACATATTTGGGTTATTTCGTGATTTCTATTACACTAAATGGATTGTAGCTGTATTCAACATCAGAAAAAAAGGAGGCCCTTCTAGAGTTTGCCATCCGTTGACAATCAAGATACACCAGAAGCAGTAAATAATATTTAAGCCACAGTATTGGCTCAGAAATTGCAGGTAACACCACTTCCAGCTGATGGACTGGGAAAAAAACCCCAAACAGCACTCTTGTTTCAAGAAGCATTTAGTACCTTTCAGAGATGCAGAGAAGTTGCTCATATTCTGCATTCTGCCGTCCACTGTGGTTTACAGTGATTATTTGTCACAGCCCAGTTCCACCTCATCTCATGCTGTAAAGCCCACTGTGTATAACAATGGGAATTCATTACTGCAGCGTAAGAGATACCACCAAACTCTAACAAGTGAGGAGAATCTACCTCTTTCTCCAACTGGGATGCTCACCTCTCTCTACACCCAGTATTACAGCACAGGCCTCCCCTGCAGTGCACATGCCAGCACAGTTGCACATTATTATTACACCCCAAAGTAAGAACTAGCTTTTTACAACAACAACAACAAAAAAAAAACCAACCCCAAACCAAATCACCACACCATGAACAACCAATTTCATTTGTGATTCACCTTAACCTATAGATTCTTCTTTCTCTTTTCAGTTTCTTGGCCAGATAGATCACACCCTATAATTATTTGCCTAAAGCTAGGACTGCTAGCAGCCGCTATGTGTGCAGCAGCAGCCCTCTGCTCTCCTGCTCCGGTCTTGCCACTGCTTTTCCTGATTGCCAACTCTTCTGTACTACCAATGTAATATAAAGGCCCTCCTTGCAAAGGGTTTGGATGAACCAAAGCAGGAACCAACTCGGCTTAAAAGTGACCTGGCAAAACGAAGTTATCTGGGGGAAGCCTGTAGTCCATTTCTCCAGGTAGGCCCCCATGCTGCAAGGTGCTGGCTCTAAGGCTGAAAAAAGCAGTGGCCAATAATGTTTTTTTACTGGATGGAGAACTATATTGTAGCAATAGAGGGGGGCAACTATATTACAGCAGTAAACACAGGTGTAAATCATACAATGCTAATTAACAGTTGTTCTTGGTTTTTGTTTCTCTCCATCATCACTTTTTTCCTGTACTGTGTTTGAGGTGTGGACAATGTTAAAAACCATTAAATGTTCTTGCAAAAGTCTACAATATCCTTTTTTAATTCAATCAGAAAAATAAAAATGTTCAACTGAAGTTTATTCAATTAATGTTAGTTCTCAATTTATAAAGATTTTACTATTCATGCAAAGGAAAATGAGAATTATGATGCAATGTGCTGACTTTCAGTGTAGTTTTACAGCCTTTTTAATACAGAAGTAATTTTAAAAATAATAGGCTTAAAATACTAAAAAACCAAGAACTAATAGTTTTGCTAAATTAAGTTTTTATTACATGGTTTCAATTAGCATTCCCTCATCCTCCCACCCAACACGCAGATTGTTCTCTCTTTTCTCTGAAGGAAATTATGAGATTATAGAAGTACAGAAGATACTTCAACCAAATGCTGGAACCTCAATTGAAAACACAAGTATACAGCATTCTCAGAATGATTTGTTGCAGCAAATTCTATAAAAGTTAACAGTTCTTAAAGATATATATAACTTACAAAGCATGTTTCTTGCATATGGTAATAGAAATTATTCTACTAAACTCATCGGTTATTACATTTAATACACACTATGCTAAAAATTACAAACAATAAAATGCTTTCAACCTGAATGTGGTTTTTCACTTCTTTGAAGTCATTAGAAAGCTGCTGTGGTTTTGGTTAAGGTATTACTCTGTAGCATGAGGAAAATGTTATACTACAGGTGCAGAGAAGATTTAATCCACATGTTGCAAGGTTACATATGGATATAAACAATGGATTAATCCTCAGTTCCCTTCAGTTTTGACCCTCACAGGTCAGAAGAAAAATGGCCTAATTCTGAAATTGTATGGTTCCCTGTATTGTCTACACCTTTTACTTCATCTGCAGAAGGTTCCGTGAGACAGACCTTAACTGATTGTAATTTCATCATCATTTATAAAACTAAAGATCATAAAATAGGTAGAAATACCCATACTGAGAGACAGAAAAGAGGTCCCTCCTGCAGACATTACATGTGAGCACAGCAACATAAAAACCACTCAGCCTTGTCCATACTGCTGTAACTACAGTGTGCAGATCAACCACAACTAGACCTAAGTTAGGCAGCTCAGGTATTTGAATACACAAGTAAATAGTACCAAAGAGACAAGACTCAAACCCTGATCAAGAGTGCTGTAAATACCTGAAGTAAATTTCAAGATGTTCTATTAAGACCAAATTTAAACCCAAGTATGTGCTTGGGTATAGAGGGTTTCAATTCTCTTCCCTGATTTAATGAGCATAGATTTTAATGCTTGAGGTTCTGTAGTGAAAGTTCGCATTTGAAAATTCAAAATGCCTTCTCAGTATTTCTTTTAATTATTCTCCTTTCAAGGCATAAATATTTTACCCTAATAAAATCAGTCATATTTCCAAAAAGATTATAAGTACACTGTTATATAAAACTATCGCGCTTAAGAATTCCACAAAAAAAAGTTTGTCACCTCCTGTTCTATTTTCTCTCTGGAACAGAAAAGGACAGTTATGCTGAAGAGTACTCAGAAAAAGCCACCCTGTGACCAGAGTATATGTGGAACTGGGAACCCATTTCCAAAAAGAACTTACTAGGGCACTCAATCAATTTTAACTATTAAACCTCTGGTTTGTTGTGTTTTTTTAAGAAAAAAGGGCAGCCTAATTAGAACAAATATCTTAAAGCTTTCTTTGGAGAATTTAATATTTGTCTATGAACAATATCTATCATATATACTGTCTTCATATTTTATTCTCTATGGTGCCATTCCTTAAAAAAAAAAATATTTGTCAAATTTATAAAACTGTCAGGCTACAGTAGATGTGTTAAGATTAGCTCTCTACTTGATACCAGATTCATCGACCTGAATCTGCTTGACATACCTATTATAGCAAGAAGTTAAAAACACGAACAGGTTCAATCACATTGTCCAGAATAAAAACCCAAAGCTGTTAGATGTAAAAGACTTAAAGTTTTTTAAAAAAATTTTTTAGGAACTGCATAGAATAGAAATCTATTGAGAGATTTATGGAAAACTAGAGAGCTCAATTTGATATGATGCTATTTAAGTATGTACAAACACACATAAAAATCAAAGGAAATCAATGTGTATCTTCCTATTAAGTTAGATACCAATTTTATAGTTGTGAGTCTTATGTCTAAAAGCAGCAAATTTTAGACAGCTGTATGAAACAACAAGTAAACACAGTTTAGAACCAGAGCCAAATACAGTCATTCATTCACATGAGATATAAATAGTAGTAAACACCTTAGATTTGAAGAGTCTTGAGCTTTTCAAACTTTATCTGAGTTTCATGAGGAAAAAACAGTTCTTAAATCTGGAAAAAAAGAACACTATTAAAAGCATATATATCCTACTAAAACTGAATTTCACCCTTAAACAGTACAAACTTTTATTTATTGGTAAGTGGGGGGAAAAAAGTGACCATCAGCAATATAAAAATCTTTAAAAAAGGTTAACAAGCAACTAGGTTCAAATGTTTTCCAGTATGTTCATCCATGCAAGTATATGAAGTACTGTGTGTATAACATGGTCTCCACATGTGTTCAGCTGTTACAACTATCTCCAGGTGAAAGTTTCAAGCACAGAAAGATCATGCACAGAAGCGTACATTCTCCAAGGAGAGATCGCGAAGGTGCAGTGCCCTAAGACCTCCTCTGAATGACAGCTGGGGATCAGTCTAAGTAAGTAAGACTCCCTGTGACGGGTAATCACAACGAGGAGCCAATATGCTGCAAACTTCACTCAGTACTAGCCCTGTTGTGTCTGAGTCAGGTACGCTGTAAAATTTCAATGATGCCTTTAAATTCTAATGGTTTCAAGCTGCTGTAAACTTCTGCAGCAATCAAAAATAATCTGTCATGGGACTAAGGGGTATGAACATCATGTCATAGCCACTCTACTGTTAGATTTATTGGAGGGTAAAGCATGTCATTTATGCATCAACTCACAGGAGAAAAAAGCAACCTCTATGAAGTTAATCTAATAATAGACTGGAAAGCAATGATTACTGTTTCATGTGCAGTAGCTATTTGTAGCAGTGGTTGGCCTAATTCAGCAGGCCTTGCCTGTCAGAGCTCTGGGATTAGCAAGTGTTTAGATTAAAATCTATCGAGAAACATCAAGAAATGGTTTAATGAGAGGAACAAAAGTCTTCATTGTTGCATTTAATATTTGCTGAAACTCTTCTATTTGCACCAATACATTTTTAAAAAGCTTACTGGAAGTGACATCCCAAATAGAATACAAATGTTGAGGGACTGTAACTTTAATTAACCTACAATAGCTTTCTACAATTTCAACATAAAAGTCTGCTCTCACTATTCTTATGCAGGCAGAATGCCTTGAAATTGAGTGCAAGATTTTTTTTAAAGACATGACTAATAATCATAGCCTCGCTGTACTACATACATTTACAATCAATTAAATATTTCACATATATTGACTAATCAACTAATCCTCACTCCCCACGTGGTATAATCCAACTGTTGGCATCATTTTAGAGGAGTAGAAGCAAGAAGACAGACATCTGATATTCAGAACCCAAACATACAGCGAAATGTCACAATGGGGACTGAACGACAGAAAGTCCTGAGATGACCCCAGACCATTCTCATGCCAGGAGCTATGCACCTCCATCTAGAAGGTGCCTGAAACAGTTCTTAAACAATTTATACAACAAAGGATCTCAAATCCCTTAATTAGGCTCAAGTTCTGATGTTAAAGAACTGTGGGGAAGAGGTCGCCTTTCATCTTCCTTCATCCATTAAGCAAAATTAAAACTAAGCCAGGGTAGATATTTCAATTCCCTTTTGCTTATAGATACTGTTCCCCAGAGATCAGAATGTATGCCTCAAATCGAGAAACAAGACATTCCCATCAAAAGGAAAAATCAGAAGTTAATCTGATTAATGCATACATTACATAGCTAATTCTCACCGACAGAATTCTCAGCAAAGAACAAAAAAGAAATATAGAAAATAAGACACTGCAGTGTACTTTCACATGAATGTGAGACACACAAGGGAACATTTAGCCATACCACAAGTTCTTGTTTTCATAGACAAGCAGTCATTTCCACACCTTCTACCAGAAAATTACCTAACCAGCAGAACCCTCCTTCAGATAATCACCAGAATCTACAGAAGACCTACATTAACCCAGTTACCACAGCCAAGTTGTCTTCTTCTCACAGGATGTCAGATAAAATATGAGACACCATGGACTAACAAATCAGACCATGCATCAAGTCCCTACTCCAACCATCACAGTCCACCTCCATGCTCTGTCCATGTCTAACCACCAGCAAAACACCAACTCACGTCTCAGGACAGCTTTTACTGAAAGCCTTCTAAAGTCAAGATATGACCAGCTCCGTACTATCCTTAATAACTACTGTCATCCCAAGAACTTTTCCGGAAAAAGTTGCCACGAATCCCTGAATTCCCCTTAATACAAATAATGCTGCAAAATGTTATGTCTTTATGAACTGTTCTCATCTAGTCTATTTAACTGCAAAGGTAATCTGAAATTCGAAATTTTTCCAAGTGAGATGGAAATTAAAAGCATAATCACAAATATTTACACTAGAAATCCAGTGTTACTACGACTTAAACAAATGTATGCGGGGAATGCGATCTAAGTGCTGGAGAAAAAAAGTTATCTAGGACTAGCTCAGATCTCATGCCATTTCTTGTGAATGTGTAGCAACAAGCAAACATGGACTACTTTATCAATACTAAATACTGACATGCTTTGAAGTCTGGACTGATTGGTTTTGGTTATCAAAACACTAAAGTAACTTTTCTTTTATAAAATAAAATATAAAGCCTACATAAAGGTGAAAAAAAATTTAAAAATTAAGATGTGGCTAAAACAATGTATTGTTTCTTGAGAACATTTTTAAAGGGATGCTTATAGCCCCATAGCTGGTATTTGTGAAAAATCATTTCACCACGATATACAACTGTCTTTGCAATTGCAATTGAATAGCATCCCACAAAATCCATTGCAGAATTTCCATTTGTTACTTCAGAGGCGATGTATAAAAACAGAATCTGATGATGCAGAAGATACAAGTATTGGAGTTCTATTACTGGCTGTCATCTAGCAAAAACACGTGTGGCGTGAGTGATAACATTATAAGTCACAGTTCACCCATTCTTTTAAAAACCAATATGATCTTCCTGAGCTGGAAAACAGGACAACAGAAAAAAATTAGCTCACTACCAAGACCAGCTAGTTCCTCAATTAACATAGTGGCTAATCATCTTAACCTTTAAAAATATGCAGGTAGTAGATCCTGAAACTAAGCAATATTTTACTACACAGGAAACTACTTTGATCTCATTGTTATTTTTACTGTATCAGCACAGAAGTTCTAGAGAAATGTTACACAAATGGACCATTGCTGTTCCATAGATCAGAATCTGAAAAGCAGAAAAATATCGGATGAATGAAAAGAGAAAGGTAAAAAAGAACAGAAAGTAGCCAAGGAGATCAAAGGTCCTTTGATCATACCACATCTTCTATGATAACACAAACTACCCTCATCTCTGTCTACTCACAAGCCAAATCCACTCCCCACCTAGCCATTAGATAGCAAGGCTTGTTGTTTTAAGTACAGAACTCTGTCCAGAGAGCAAATTCCAATACAGAATGGGGACAGCTAAAGAAGAGTGGCCAACACTGGCTTTCCATACAGAGGGCATGGCATGCAGCCAAGTGTAGCCATAGGAGGAGACATGCAAGCAGGGTCTTGGGGCTTCCGTCATCAATGGCAAAGAACCCCAACCGTACTGCAATCTGGCCACTCTTAACACCCTCCTCCTACGTAGGGTCACACATAGGGCCAGACTAACCTGCTGTCTGACAATTATTCATCAAATTCCTGATCTTGATCCCTGGCAGCCATCCTTTGGATTCTGAGGGGTTTCTTGAACTTTCAGGGGTAAGATTTATCTTTCTCATACAAACCTTTCCTAATCCTCCTCCTTTTGCAGGTGGCACAGACACTGCAGGCATGAACACGGGAAACCTACCAGAAGCAATCCTATGATTTATTGCTTCTGATTTCTATCTCTTTTGTATCACTCCTTCTCTTTATTGCCTGGAAATAAACACTAACTTGAAAGGAAAAGAAAAATGGTCACAGACCAGTTTCTAGGATGGCTCTGCTTTTCAAATCAGAAACACACTGGGGAAGATTTTGGTGTGGGCCATGATACTGAAATGGCTCAGCTAATTGAGGGCAACCTCAAGGTCAACACAAATTGTAGTGTAGACATAAAAGTCAAGGGCAAAAAAATAAAGAGGAAAGGCAGAGTAATATGATGCAATGAAAAATGGAGATCAAGAGAGAAACATCAGAAAAGGAAGGACATGTCCATATCAACAGGCCAAAAAACTGTTCTTAGGATATTTTCCTACGCACAATATAAAGTGAAAACTTTCCATCAATGAATAAAAATTCTCAACCGGATCAGGATTCATGCTTAGCTAATACATAGGACTGATAAGCTACTACGAAGAAATATTATCTGTAATTAAAAATTTTAATGAAGCAGTTCCAAAACAGGAAGGCCAAAACAATTTATGACACATTTCCTTGGTGTTTAACAGATTTGAAAAAGAGATTCTGGTGACAAGTTTTCAGCAATCTAACCCAGCTGCAAACACAAAATAACCTTCTGAAGCCTAATACAGACTAATCTAATACATTTCAGGTAAAGAAAAATTGAGATCAATATATCCATATGTCATACAAGACAACACAGAACAATTTTGTAGTGGGAAATACCAAAACCACTATCTAAATGGCAAAGCCCTCCGAATTGCCATTGAAAGATGGCATGGCTTTCTGGGTCAGCTGAATTTGAATAATAGGGTGTTCTTAGCCCAAATAACCTATTGACTTCCCTATATAACAAAATAGAGAGACTCTTTCAAGTGCCTCCTAGATTTAGCAGCTGTTGCTCTGACATTGTCAGCAATGCATCCATCTTAATCACAGTATGATCCTTTCAACTTTTCTTTTTGAGGCTCTGCTTACTTCCTTCCACCCTTCAAGTCCCCTCATCTGCCCAAGATGTATGTCAGCTCAAAGTGCTGTGTGAATACGAGTTAAAACAATGTATCTGGCTTCTCTTGAATTACGCCTCTTTGTCTTAACATATGAGACATATACATCGACATATTTTTGTAGTTATATATAGAGGAGACCTATATTTAGATGCCTATGGGAGGTACCTTCTGGCTACTTTTGTTTTCGTATTCTGATACACTCTGCTGCAGCAACTCCCCTGTAACATCCCTTGCCTATCACCACAGGCATTTTACTTTTTATTCTCATTATTCTTTTTGATTTTTCTTTGCTTGAAATAAAAGACTCCATATGTTTTGCTCCTTTTATTGGAAAATGTTAATGCTGTGTACCAGAGGGCACAGTCAAATGAAGGATTGCCATTTGGACAGAATTACATACCCAAGTACTGCCTACAGTCTATCACCTGTATGAATGCTTTAAGCACATCTCAGCTTTGTTTCTGCCAGAATTTAAGGCAATATTTTAATGTTGGAAACAATATTCAATGCTTTCCAAGGGAATATTTGTTCCGTCAAACTCTTTCAAATTAACCAGTACTTAATAGCCTACAAGTCATCACAGATATGTTTCTAGCTCTTAAAAATGTGACCCATCTGAATTATATCTGCTCTTAAAAGAAAGCTCAACCATATGCACTTTTAGGTAATTTTAAATCATATTCAAACCATTCTCCTCATTCAAGTTCTCATCTGAAAAATTGAAATACTATTTGAACTGCATAGGTCATAACCGTCGGGAGTCCCTGGAAGAAGAGCAGTCCTCATATTTCACCACTAAAGCATGAGAACACTGCGCATCTGAACCAGCTTTAATATACTGGGTAATTCACATTCACTAAGTGGATTAGCTGAAATAAGCATAATAAATGAAAGAGAATAAAATAAAAAACAATTTCACACTAAGTGAAGGCTTGACTTATAGGAAGTGGCAGCTCTGATGGCCCAAGGCATAGAATTAGTTTTGCCACTCGATAATTTGACTGATTCACTCGAGTGGCCAGAAGAGGACATTTTCTGCCTGATTTCAGTGTAATCAAGTCACCTGCTCTGCGATTGCCAGGGCCAAGTCAACTGCACGCTGCTGCACCCCGCCTGCGTGCCGGGAGTAGCAAGAACAGTGTTTTCTGCATATGTGTGCAGAACTACTGAGCCGTTAATGATAGTGAGATTTAGCTACATCTGTACATTAGTGTATTTTCATTTCAGACCATATATGCAATATTAAAATAATCTATTCCCTTAATTCCCTTATTTACATAAAGTTCGGGGCTACTGATGGGATGTTCTCCGAGTTCTGTTACACATACAGCAATACGCTTATGCATTACTTTTAGTTAAACAAAAGAGGTGACATGCAAATACAGAAAGAAAGTAATTTAAAGAGACTGGAAATACAAATCACATTTTCTGTCTTAATTAGAAATGACTATGAAATTCTTCACTAACAATTACAGCAAGATTTTGTGTTAAATTTATGTAACACGCTTTAAATATGATTTCCCTCCTCATATCTATATTATATAAAAAGACTATAATATACATGCAGAGATTTGGGAATGCATATGAACAACTTGCATGACATGATGTCAGTTTTATTCCTGCTTTGCTGAACTGGGGTCAGACAGATAAATGCAATACATATGCTCATCTTTAAGCATATGACCAGTTTTACTGGTTATTATTTATAGCTAACCTTTCAGAGCAATGATTGTATACTGCATGTCAAAAGAACAGAATTTTATATTACTATTGAAAAGAATATTTCCTTCCCTTTATGCAAATATTAGACTGAGACTACCCCAGTCAGGAGACATAATCCACTTAGAAATATCATTATGATTAAGCACATCCAATCAATATGCAAATGTGAAAAACACTAATTAAGCATTTTATTTTTTACAATTGTGCAATGGTAAAAACAAAGATATGATGTGTATCAAAATGATTTAACATTCTATAACCAATTTTCTACTTGACATATGTTTCTGCATGATTCATCCATTTTCCCGAATCAAAGTCCATGATCTGGCAAACTAAATCTGCTAATAAAATGAAAAGGTGACCTTGCTTAATTTAATAAGTCTGTGTAGAAATACTCTTTCAACATGTTAAAGAATTACAAAAAGGTTATCATAGCTCGCTTTCATGGGAGAGTACTCTACCTTTTCCAGCTCATTTCTCAGGCTTTTACTGTAATTCATTAGATTACATAAAAACAATGTAGATCATTATAATTTAATAAAGCTTTTTCTTTCCTAATAAAATGTCTGTCATTTACATTCAGGCATGTATTACATAAAATGCTTCTCTTTCTGAAGTAAAGCTTTTCATATTCAAGTCACAGGAGGTTGGTAGCTCTTGGAATTACTTTTCTTTGCAAAAGATCTTCAGGATAAATTCAGATCCTAGACTGAATCCTCCAGACCTGTGATCCTACATTTACCTTAAAAATAGGTACAACACGGCAGCAGCAATGCCAGTTGCTATCAGCATGCCTCTCTGCAAACTGAACAGCTCTCTCTCTTCAGCAAAAGGACGGCGTATAATACTATACTCATTAAGTCAGCTTGTTTTTCTTTACACCCATTAATGTTGACTATGATAAAATATTTTATACTATACAAATACATTTTCAGTGAAATCTTAATATGGTCCCAGTCACTTAATGAGAACTATCAGACAATGAAATCTATTTTAGTTATGCTAGCTTCAAAATATAAACGTGTGCCTCTTCAGTATGCTCAGTAAGAGATGTTTCCTTTTCATCATGAATCCTAATTTGTTGCCAGCACTTGGCATCATGTTTTATTACTTGGTTAGGGCCAAAAGAAGAATACATTCTTCTTGCGCAGGAGGAAACACCAACCGCAGCCGCTGTATTTTCTACGTAGCAAAGGTCTGCTCCTTGGGAGATCAGCTATGCAAGCAGCTTCTCCAGAAAGGACAGTGAGGCAGCCTTCATTGCTAAACTTCTTCTCTCGATCTTCTACACGTGACTTAAAAGTATGCCAAAATCTTCTCACAGAGATTACCAGTGCAGTTTTTCACTACTTTACATAGACTCAAATTGTCCCTTCCTGATCACACGCAGCATTCTTTGCCTAGTTTGAACATATTTACCCTCTTGCTTTCAGCATACCAAGCTCTCCCCTCTGCAAAACCAATGAAAAGGCTAATGCAGAGATCAGCAGCAGCAAATGAAAAATTTCTACTATTTGTTATTGCTGCCTCAACTCCAGAAGAAATATTTCCAGGAGAAGGGAGAACTAGAACCAGTGTTTTGCAAATCATCATCCTCAGACAAGCAGGATTTCCATCTATCACCTTGGTTTCCAAGTGCAAGCCACTCCCATCACTCTGAGATGCTCAATGTGGCCGAAAATAAACAAATAACCATTACCATTCAGGTGACTTCCCAATCATTAAAGTTTTTTCCAAATTTTTTTTCAAAAAACACGTTGTTTCTTTTCACAAACTCTAGTCACACAAGACAGTACAAGAACGAAGACTGCTAGGACAATCAAAACTGAGCATTGGTTTGACATAGGCACTGAATTCACAATTTTGCAAAAAAAATCCTTATGGAACATGCTTTCCAAAACACTATAGTAAACAAGTAGCAAAACACTTTTTAAGCAAACAAGTAATCCAATCCAAATCAATGGAATTATTTGTTTGGCTAATCTTAAAAACATACTGAAGTATTTCACTTGCTTAGAACTCTAGAGGTCTGTATGACAAGGACCAAAGCACAACAGCTGTTAAATTACATTAAGAGTACTTAGTACCTGACCAGAACTGTAAGTATGCAAATACTGGGGATTAAAGTATAGTACATGCTTACTTTTTAATCCAGTGAGATTTATTCTCTATTTTTTCTGAACAATTTGCAGCTGTGTTGTGTACCAGGAATTTTCCCAAAATACAACCTTATGAAGCTTTCCTTTAGAAAACCACACTACACAAGTCTGATATAGATCTGAATACTGCATTTTAAGGTAATTTATGTAAATGCAGTAGATTTTAGCATTGCAAATAGATGATGGATCAACATTTTTCTGAAACTAGAGATGTATTAGCCAATTACAATTGTATCTATTTAAACAGTTATAGACCGTTACCTTTCAAAGTCATAGGAATAAAAATTTAAATGTGCGCTGGTATTTTGAGTTTAACTGGTCTTCTGAAATACTGTTGCATAAACCTAAACAGAGTAGAGGTATCAGTGAGCTCCTTATCTCTGATGATGTATGCCATAATATTCCAATTTCTGTTTTTAGCATAAAATATGCTTCTTTTAAAATGGAGACCCATGAACAGGCCTTATGTCACCCAAGGTAAAAGTCCAGAATCTGAAGATCCTTGATTTGCCTACTAGAGGATTATCACCCTACAGTGTATTTGATGAGCCTTGTAACCCGCTAAATCAATAAGCCATTCTCCATCAGGGAGAATGTAAAAATTCTTCAATGACAATACAACTTCAGCGAATCCAAAAAACAGCTTCCTGTATTAAAATGCAAGACTGTACAATATGCAGCCAGTCTGGGATTCTTACACAAACACTCTTAAGGCATTTAAATATACTTACTATGATACTGGTTAAAGATACCAAATGGAAAACATTTCAGACTCTTTAACTATTTGTTCAACTTAATCATGCTACTGTAAAAGAAAATAAAACCTAACAAGAACTATTCAATTACAATAGCGTTATGCTGTTATTGCCAAAACAGTCCTCCATAAAACAGAGAGTGTTGAAGACAAATCTTTTATACCTCCCAGTACTATTTTTGACTTTAAGACATTTCTTAATCATGACTTAAAAAAGCCAAAACAGTTTCAAAGTCAGTTAAAGATGCGAGCGAGAGCAGCAGACAGGTATTATGATCATTATAGATCTCAATGCCTTCAGACAGCAGGCTAACAGAAAACCTGGTAGGAAAGAATGTCACAGATTATAAAAGCAGACAGAGGAAAACTTACTCATTTTATTAACTCTTTGATACTTGGGACAACTTTTTTCAAATGGTTCCCTTCTATTTGCAAATCAAGATAAATTCAGTGCAGACCTGCCCGGAGTGTCCAGACAATATAGTCTTAATTCTTTCAGTGTGACCGCTTTGGTTGAACTTTGTCACCTCAAAAGATGTAGGAACTCAGCAGGATCAAATTTTTAAAATGCTTAAAAATGAAAGTATATTACTGAGTTTCACACTTCTTGGGCAATATTTAGTAGCTGAGGCTATATGTAAATTAAATTTCCAACAAGGTTAACCGATCGGTAAATTCCCAACAGCTTTAACTATTCATTGATCAAAAATATAATGTCCCACCCAGATAAAGCAGGCACTAAAAATGGATCCCTAAAGAAAGATAATACTAAAAGAGAAAAGGAAAGAGAGGAAGTGAGTGACTCATAGTCACCAAGTATAGTTTTTAGATTATCAGAACTCTACTGAATGGCTGTATTTTAAAGAGTAATGATATGATCCTGCATTCCTCATTCACTCAAATTCATACTCCCTTCAGCACAGAAATTTGCTGGCATGAGATGGGGTGGTATTCAATCATGCAGCATACACGGTCTTTAATTTTAAAATCCAGTTAAATAGATGTTCTAACATCATTTTTTATCTAAGAACATTTCATGATAAAATAAAGAGTGAGCATGTAACTTATTTGTCAGCTTTACTGTGTAGTGGATAACTTTCCTATGTTACTCACACGAGCTTTCATTTCCCAAAGCTATATGCATTCATTATGACAGTAAAAATGAAGAGTTGCTAAAGAGATGTATGCATTTTTATTATTGTTTGAAAAAATAGATCTTTCTACAATCCTTTGAGCTTCTGAGTGTGTGATTTGTATAAAATATTTCTCATTTTGGGGACACACCAGATGGAGTGCAGGGCACTGTGGGATATGCCATTTATCACAATGACAGTGCGTAGGTAGCACTGATCCTCTCACCACAGGGGGAAGCTAGAGCTGCAAATGTGGAGCAGCATTAAAAGCCTGACGAGTGGAGTTTGGCAACACTTGTACTACTCATTAACTTAATCATATTAATTTATTAGCCATATATATCAAAGTAATTCACTACCAAATTGTCACCAAGAACAATTTATAAACTGTTAACGTTCCCCATAGGCAGAGGAGTGTTGTGGCATCCTTAATCAGTATGTTTGCTTTTGATTAAAAATAATAATTTCAACCAAGCCAGGTAAAGCCAACAATGACAAAGTCATGCATATGTTTCTCATTATAAATGGAACTTTAAAATGACATCTATGACAACTGGGGAAAAAAAAGAGGTAATTGTAAACAGTGAAATGAGCCACAGAAATAGAATGTAAACATAGAAAAATGTTCAGTTAAGTGTGCTGAGAAAGGAAAGGGTTCCCTTAATGTTACAATCATCTGCTCCCTGCTCTCAGAGGCTTCAGGACTCCTGCCAGCAGCTGCCAGCCACAGCGGCCCTACATCAAACACCCCAAGAAGTGAAATCAGTCAATAGATGTTCTGTAGAGTGACCCTGAGTGAACTCTTATTCTTCAAATAACAGCTCTTTCTTGGAAGCAGACTTTACAACACAGGAAAACCTTCAGAGCCTGGTTTTGGCATTCCCAGCCTCTGAGCCAATGCTACACGTGGAGCAGATTCACTGCCTCCAGCCTCACTGTGTCCCTCCTTAAGGGAACGTCCTTGCTTCTCCTGTGGCTCCTCTCTTCTGACCCTGAGAACATCTTACAGTTCCTCAGCCAGGAGAGGATGGTGGCCACTGGAGCAGCAGCAGCCTCAGATGGAAATAAGGAGGATGATCCATGGGTTCAATGGCAAGAGGGAGCTCCTGCAGGCAGCTGTGAGCATCAGCAGAGCTGTGCTGGCTGACAATGTGTCCACCTTGATAAACAGCAACTGGATACCAAAGATCTTGAAAGCCTCAACTCTCATTCATTTCTATAACAAGGATATACCAAATAAAGTTCCTAAAGACTGCAGCAAATACTGATTTATCCTCTCTTTCCTGTAGAAAGACTAAGTGGCTGCTGCTATCACTGCTGAAATGAAGCAACACATGAAGTTATCGTACTCCTGTGAGCTGCTCTATTTATTTACTTGAGGACTACAATGATGTGACTTGGTATAGCTATTAAAATATTAATTTCACTAAAATATTAATTACATGAAACTATTCAGTTCACAACAGCATCTCTTAACTATAAGACAAAACTATAATGAAAAAGTATTCATATCTGTTTAAACAGGTCAATATTTTAATTATTACATTCTTAAAAAATAGACAAACAGCTAATGAGGCCATGTCTATTTTAGCTGTCTTTTTATGAAATTAAAAAGGATCACTTCAAGGGAATGAAATTAATCTAGCTGATAACAAAAATAGCAGTTTATCTTACACATTTGGACATGCAGGTGGTTTACTTCTGTCACCTGGGCAGACCAATGTAAGAAAACAGCAGAAACTTGATGATAGGTGCTGGCAGTGGGTTTAATCAGGAGGTATTAACACCAGGGAGGACCTTGGATATCCTGCCCACTCATGGCAGCACCAGCCACTGTCACTCCACACAGTACATACCACAAAGCCTTCCCTGGTAGGGAAACAATCAACTTGTTTCCCTACAAGTTGGGTAGAGGGTGAACCTCTACCCTTTCACCCTAGAGGTTAGGTAGAGGTTCACCCTCTACCTAACCTATGAAATTCTGAATCCTCCTGCCTCCCATCCAGCAAAGGCCACCAAAGTCAAGTATCCATTTGAAAATTCCTCATTTTCCTTTTCTAACACACAATTGCCCATCAGTCAGGCTTCCTCCCATCTCCTGCACTGAGCACTTGGCATCCCTCAGCCCTAAATCCTCATTGCAATCTATCCGCTGACCTATACCGCAGATACCCTGCCAACATACACTGGATCAGGCCTACCAGGCTTCCCACAGCTCCAAACACCACATCACAGAAATATAAAACAGAAACAGAAATGTTTTAAACAGGCTTGCATCTTCCTGGCACCCAGTCTCACCAGACCTTCCAGCACCCCATCAGCTTCAGCTGGGGGAATCCCAGTACATGTGCAGTCAGAGAGATGCCCATCCTACCACTTGAAAAAAAAAAAAAAACCAACACTTGCCCCAAAAAGCAGGTTTTTGCCCTGTACCACTATCTAACATACTTCTAGTGGCAAGATGATTTTCTTCATGAGCTACCCTCTCCAATACCCTGAAAACAAGATGGAGCAGCCCCTCAAAAGGTTTTATTGAAATAACAGCCATTCTACAAATTGAAGAGAAAAATTGCAATGAAGATTTCCTGTAGTGGTTTTCTAAATCTTTTTTGGGGATGACCTAAATGAAAGGTAGAAGGACTGAAGTTGGCATGGTTAACTATCAAAAGATCCAACTACTCCTTCAGCTTCATTCCATATCAACTGTTTTCTGAACTACTGGCTTAAATCATATAATGGATTTCGGCTTCTCTCCACACAGCAAACTACTGCTTCAGACCCTAAAACTTCCTTAAAGATCTATTCCATAAATCAATCCCAACTCTCTTGTTAAAATATACTGATGACAGACTTGTACATTAATAGGAGATAAAGCCTTTTTTTGTAAATGTCACTTCATCACACTGCATGTTCGAAGAACTGAGCCTTTGATGACCATCCCTCCGTGACATACAGGATTTTTCCTTTGCCCTCACAGCAGGCAAGGACACCACGCTGATTTCCACATTTCATACATGAATACAAGAAGAAAAACACTTTCTCCTAAGCTAACGTGAAATGGACAGTACTTAAATAACAGCCCTTGAAGGATGCGGTTTGGGCACAGTTATTGTGGTGTTTACACAAGCCCTTCCCGGTGGCACGGGAAGTGTGCCCAGACACACCACTTCATCTTTCTTCAGTCACAGCACTTTTAACCACCCTGCTGGTCTAGCGTCATCGTCACTCTCCAATGTTCCCATTCCACAAAAGTGGAAGGTACCTACAAATATTTTAAAAAGTCAAGGCTTCACTTACAGCTCCTTCACAAATTACTTATGTATAAGAGTAGTTGTAGTCCACTTTGCCAAGAGGTAAAAAAATTACACTCTGCACCGGGAAATGCAGTATTCCTAATTTAACTACCTGTTTATTATGTGAAAATGACCATGTAAACTGAGCTGACACAAACCAAATGGGTGATGAAAATAACAGCACATTTCAAGGAGTGGAAACACAGATGGCTCACTCAAGTCTGCAGGAAGTTACTAATCATCACTCTGTAATACCCTCTACAGACAGATCTGTGAGGTCTGCAGCCAGAACAGCAACTTCTTGAGACCTATCCATCTAACCAACAGCAAGCCTGGACACAAACTGCTCCACTTTAACTTGACAGAAGACTAAAGGGGAGGTAAAACTGAAAAATGCAATGGATGGATAAATCATGCTGCATTTGCTGACGTGGAGTCTGTTACTAAAATGAGCTTATCTGAAGAAGAAAACAACTCAGATGTTAAGTTGGGCTTATTAGAAAATGAGGTAGCTGCTTAAGAAGAGTGTGATTTTTTATTTTTAAGAACAAGGTAGGCAGATTAACATGACCATCTGCATCTGTGCTGTGGGAAGAATGGGCAAAATCAGATACAGATTATCAAGGAGTGGACAAGAAGACATTCACAAGTAATGCTTTGGACAATTACATTGCAGTTAGAGGAAGCAGGTAACGAAAGAAGTCACCAAGACATAAAGAGTTGTTCCTGCCTCCATATCAGCATCCGCTCTACTGAAAGGGATGGATCCAGCCCTACCATGCTGCGAACTCTCTTCAGTCTCTGCCCCAGCCCTGGTCCTGCTCCCCTCTCACAGCCATCTGAAACACCACATGGGAGCAGACAGCACTCCCTGCAGAAAGTTTCAACAAGCTGGCAGGTCCCTGAGCAGGGGACAGCAAGGGATAGGAAACAGATTCAGTTTTACATACAAATTCTGTGGGCCAAAATTCTCAGAACCAAAGCATATTATATGCAAGTGAGAACATAAATAACCAAATTAAAACTTAGCCAGTAGACAACAGGTGAATATCCTTGCAACTTCTATTCCAGTCTATTACCCAGCACTTGGAAGTCTGGAAGAAAAACCTCTCTTTTCTGAGAATTGTTTTTGTTCTTAGTTCAGCCAAAAGGAAAGAATCCAATTGCAAAAGTGTTGGAAGGCAACCAGAGCAAAGCAGTCAGTAATTAAGTGTAAATAGGTATAAATAAAGCTAATGGAGGCTTCATATCCCGAGTGCTCCATCAAGTTTACAACAGCCTAAATCCCCATTGAGTTTCCAAGTGGCTCTTTTGGCACCTTTCCTTACTCAGCGACTCCCCCAACTTTTACACTGCTCTTTCTTTATGAACAAGATAAAACTCAAAAACTTCAGGAGTGACAAGACCACAGAGGCCACCAGCATGAAGCTGCCCTGCTGTGGGTTGGTGACAGGGCTGCTTCATCTGCAGGGACCCGTCTTGTCCAGAGCACGACGCTGCGATGCTCTGAAATGTGCACTTTCTTCCGCCTACAAGCTGCTTGCAAAAACTCCCTTTCAGCTGCTCGATGCACATTGTCTGTGACTTTTGGCACTTGGTCATGCAGAGGTTTTCATAGGCAGTTCCCAAGGTCACGAAGGCGACCACCCCAGGCCTCAGCTGAGAGACAGACCCCTGAGGCCAATCTTCTCATGCAACCCGCCGTGTGTTAAACAAAGTGGGACATAGCCCAGTCATCACTTCAGACTCCAAAAAACTTACAACAATCTAGAAATTCATCTTAGATGTTTTTTTTTTACTTAAACTCTGTGATATTTAAAATATCTGAGACACACAGAATGTGTCTATGATACTACTTTAGTGTGCATACTCAGCACACTGCATCCTAAAATATTTCCTAATTTAAAGCAATATAGCAGCCTGCATAATTTGATGTCCTATTTGCAAACACACACAGGGTAGAAAAGCAATATGGAATATTCTGGATTTCTGACAAGACATTATCAATGCAAGGTGGCTCTTCTGCCTTCCTGTCTATTGGTAATAACATAAACACCACCAAATCCATGAAATTCCTGAGCTGAGAACATGATAGAGCTACTAAAACCCCTCTCATTTATAAACTGCTAATAAGAGTGAAAACCCAGGTCTTGATGCCTACCACATATACAAACAGTACATGAAGTTCCACTAGTTCAACTGTGGCACCTGGCTCTAGTGAAATGCTTTCATACTTTATTAACTACTTGAGTTAAGGTTTCTGTGAGTATTGCTTAAGAATATTCATTCCCACTACCACAGTGATAAAGGTTATTGGTTCACTGTGAAGTCCTCATGACATTTGGAGTTTCAGGAGAAATTAAAGATCTCAGCTTTGTTACTCCCCTGAACACTGAGAACCGCTGAGGCACCCAGTTGCAGCTCCGTAAATTCTGCAAGCAGAGTATCTGCAAGATCAAGACAGAAGTCACTGTACTCCTATCAATATCTTTTTTTAATTCTGCTTTTCTTGCAAGATGTTCTATGACTTTATATTCTGCTAAACACTTCACCAAGTTTGGTTATTATGGGGATACAATATATTTAGAATGGATTTTGACAATAAACCTAAACCAGCTAAGCCTGTTGAACATTTAAACAATTACTTTTATGAGTATAATCTGTTAATAAAGCTTTATTACAAAAATAAACTTACCTTTAGCACACAACAATTAATAAAAAATTAAAACACTCATCAGAATAGCACAAGATTTAATTTAAAATCTATTAATAAATTAATGAAGTGAAATGAAATACTATGCATTAAATTATGTTTAGGGTTTGTTTATAATTTCACATATTTTCATGCTAGTTTTTTCATATTATGAGATTGAATGCAGATTATTGAAGTACAAACCACTGTGGCAATGTGAGCTTATCTGCTTTTCAAGTGTTTCTTCTATAATTCCTACAAGCATTTCTCTGTCTTCCCAGCATACATTAATGATGTTACGATACAATACACATTATCCACGCTGTTCATATCCCATGAGAACTAAAATACACATGCATTTGAAAGGAAGAAATGCATGCTACAGGGCTCTGAGACAATAGTTCATTTTCTCAGTTTTTTTTCTTTTACTGAAATAACACATTTAATGGAATTTCCTGTAAGGAAATTACAATTAATAAAGAACTAAATTACAAATCCATTAGATTTCAGACGCTGCAGCAACAAAACAGAGTTTTCATGAACACTCAAAAAATCCAATAATGTAACCTCTGGTAAAGCTTGAAAAAGCCCTGAAGGACAAGGCAGTTAGATCAATATTAGTTTATTTTAACTGCTGTGCAGTATGAAGAGATGAGGCTGATCATCTGATGGATTTTATTACCTGTCGGAGAGATAAGTCCTGGTGATAAGAGGCCTGGAACTCCATGGGGCAGAAGACGTGCATTTTCTTGTATCGCAACTCCTAGTGAACGCTTGGGGGGTCTTCCTGGTCGAGAGCTGATGAAATAAGAGGATAAATGAAAACGTATTTTCTTTTTGAAATACTTGCTTACTACATATGGTATTGATTTGTATAAAATACAGGAACCATCCATGATACACAAAAATATATTAGAAATTCTTGCCTAGGAAAAAAAGAAAAGTTAATTGATTAAACATACAAGATTGTGTAAGTTTC
Organism: Numenius arquata; assembly: GCF_964106895.1. Classification (NCBI taxonomy): domain Eukaryota; kingdom Metazoa; phylum Chordata; class Aves; order Charadriiformes; family Scolopacidae; genus Numenius; species Numenius arquata. The sequence continues at coordinate 15,552,234 of NC_133580.1, read as the reverse complement.
AAATAAACTAACAACAAACTGCCAAAAAGCACCTAGAGTTAACACAATCATGAGTTTAAAGTCACATAAACTACTAGAAAGCTAAAAGGTTTTTTTTTAATTTGCACCACAAGACCAGAAAGCAATCCATATTTCTAGTCCTATCGTACCACTACTTTGCTAATTAATATTATTTTCTCAATATTATTGTCTGTAAAACGGAGCTCCAGAAATTCACATGTATGTGTAATTCACGTGTAAAGTCCTGAAAATGCAACTAGATGCACTACTTGGCTCCCAAGCCATGGTTTATAGGGGTTGTGGATTTATGATGCAATGACTATCGGGACTCCAGAGCTATTCAGATTGGGTGCATCAGAATTTATTAGCTCAGCCCCCGCGCTGGATGAATACAGCCACGCTGCTTCCAGCCGCCACTACAAACCAGCTCAGGGCTGACCAGGCATCTCAGCCTGGCTGACCAGGCTGCTTTGCAGAAGGAACATCTACATGTACCTCTACTGCCCATACAGTGATCAAGCTTTTCCATTATCCAGGGCTTCCATGACCTTACAAGACATTAGTGGAGAGGGGTCTCAGCACTAACTGGTCCAAAGTCTGTGCCAGACACCTGTACCACGGAAAAATAAAAGTTGTGCTGCCCAAAGATGAGAAGTTGAAACCTTGAACACAACATATTCTTTAGCCTTGCCTTCCGAATCATGGCAGAAAATTGCCTACTTCTGAGGATGCAGCAATAATGTAACACTGAGCTTTTCCAAAACTGACTAATCTTTATGGATTGATTGGTGTTTTAATTATTACAGATTGGTAAAACCAAGAATGTTAACCCAACCTGTCAAAAATCTCACTGTCCCTTGACCAGCTTATGAATTATGATTGCAGTTTTTAATCCAAAATGTGAAATGTCTGTTTACAGACCTGTTACATTTAATTATTGTTTTCAACTACCACATTTACCCCTGACATCACTATGTGTACATAAAATCATCCTACACAGTTGCCATCATAATACAGAGATTTACAGACCGAAAACCACTTGAATCAACTCTTTCCCAAGCTAGCTAATAAAAATTCAACCTCCTCGTGTTTGGAAAAGTATTGCTGCTTCTCTTTGGTCAAAATAAATTTTCCTCCGTTGAATAATAGTGCCTTTGACAAAATATAGTGAAACACTGTATAAAATAACTAAGCTGCAACAATGAATGAGGTTTGAATAGAAAGTATTTCCAAAATGACTTCTAGTTCACAAAGAAATTTAAGTTAAACTTCACTCTATCAACTTACAGTGGCAAAGCCCTCCATCAACGTAAAGCAAACTCTGTGTTTAAATGAAGACAGCTTCCAGCAACACTACACAGAGGTACCATTAACCTGTTCATTTTTCACAGTGTGCTCGTGTTATTTTGTTTTAGTGTACATCAAAGTAGCACAAAATCATTTTTTTGGTTTATTATTTTATCTCTATAAAACTATTCCCCCCTGTTTTTAGCTTCAGGTTTGTCCATTTTGTATTTCATTTTATTCAGTACTTTTTCCATTTTTCTTTTTTATGCTTTAAGTTGTTTATCATGGCTACACAGTAAAGCCTACTACAAGAGCCCAGACTCACTAGACTACCATAAAGTAAGCCTAAAATAAGAGTATTTGAGTTTCTCAGGAAGTTAGATGAACACATGCATTCTCTATTAAAATCACCTGCTGAAATTATCCACTGCACAAGAATATTGTCTAACAGACAGTAATAGGCTGGTATGTTGGGGTTTTAAACAAAAAAGAATCATTGATTTACAGAAGCCTGTGCTTACACACATGCACGTGTAAGTGCTTAGTTGGCACTTACTGTCTCTGAAAAAAATTACAAACCAGCTAAAATTAGCAGCTTTCTCAGCAGAAGAGCTCAATCAACAAAACTACAAAACATTCTTTTCTCAAGCTGAAATACTAACAAATCTTTTGCATAAAACTCCATATGTTGTTATTAATCTAAGAAAAATATTTTAGAAATTAAACAGCTTTAAAAGATTTTTATGAAGAGATGTTTTATTTATGCTTTGGGTTTTCAGAGGAAGAAGTGGGAAACAATGGATTTTCACTCCTGGTTATGCAGTTTTTGCACACAGAACATTTTCTGTCGATGACTGTTGCCTCTGGGTAGGCAACTTGTAGCCCACAAGTTTACCAGATCAGACGTTAAGGCATTTCCCAGCATATACTACAAGCAGAAATGAAACTCTCCAATCTGTGGTTATTCACTGTACGGAATGCTCAGGGTTTAAAAAAAAAAAAGTTCTAGGAGATCATGAAAGAGAAGTTCACACCAAAACTTACTCAGCTCCCTTTCAGAGTCCCACTGACTGCATTTATATCCTGCCTACTTATACAAGTAAGGCAAGCACCACTGGGAAAACATAGCAGTGTTTTCTCTGGGTTTTGGTGTCTTTGGGATTGTGGTCCTTTTGGGGACGAGGGGTGATAGTCTCTGAAGAAAAAAAGGAAAAAAAAAAAGCATACTTCTAACCCACTCACGTCCTTTTAATGAATATGACTATAAAGCAGTAACTACCAGAGGCCAGATTCTGGTCTTACTTACATAGCTGTAGCCATAATAATTCAAATGGAATTGTTCCCAGCTGATTCTGTTCAGATAAAATCAAAGTCCTTTGTCTCTAATTTAATGTTAGTTTTTAAATTAAAAACTCAAGGCTGGACACTACTTATAGCTGACTGTCACTCATACAACACCTGCAAGAGAACTGTTTGGGTCTTTAACACTGTGTTCTCTAGTTTACATGTGAACACCTTTAATGCCGTGTCTGGTTCCGAATCAAGGAAATGAAGCAAAAAGCCACGCAGCACTGCGATACGCTACTGCCGAGTCTGCAGCAGATACCTTGCACTTCCAGCTAGATGGCCTGGAGATGACCAGAGAATATGTCACCCATCATGAAGCAAGATCTGTTACTTGGGAGGACCCCAGAACTCACAGAAAGCACCTTGGTAGCATATCTGAACCAAAACACTTCCAGTCTTGTTTTGGTTAAAAACAAATCTTCTGTCATTTTTGTTTACACATGAAATCAGAAATTTTATAGAGACAGGACACTAATGTTGCTGTAGATCTTATTTTTTAATAATATACATACAAAGGAAACAAAAACATTAGTAGATTTCAAAATTTCTATGCGATTTACTTTATGTTGTGAATATGCTGCTGTCAGGGCTGGGGCTGGCACCACCAAGCAAAGAAATCTCACTGGTCTATCTCAACACTCCTAGCACCTAGTATGCTTCCTATCATTTTATGAAGTCTCGAATTTTCACAAATTTCACATTTATTCTTTAAAACCTATTTAGCCTTCATAATTCAGAGAAAATTGCTAATACAGAAACAGAACAGAAATCATAAGGCATGTGGAATTATCTTTGGGGAGAGTAAGATATCATTTTTAAGTATTAGCATATAAATGATAATATTATTAGCATAAAAATATTAACTTTATTTACTATTATTTCTTCTAATCTTTTGTCACCCTGCTCTCTTTTTAAAAGTGATATATTCAAGAAGTATAGAAAAATCTTTTCCTGATTGATAACAAAGGAAGCATAAACAGGAACAATCAGCTTCAAACAATTTTAAATGTGTTTCTTTAAGATTTTAATCTACATAAATTTTATGTTTGCCATTAATAGGTCTTCGTGAATGGAAAATGACTCAATTCTAAATTAGATGTTACTTCAGTTAGAAACTGCTACAGATATCCCTTAAAAACATTTTAAAGTATAAGAGTTATGGTCACAGGTGAAGACCATGGAGACTAAAACAGAAGTACAACATCGTTTCTCCTTAATAGATTTAGTAATCTTATTCTTTTTACTAAATAAATGCAAATAAATTGGCCAGCTCAAAGTCTACAGTGATTAAAATTCTATTAGTACCTCTCAAAACCAAAACGCCCTTGGGTCATCAATTACTTGAAAGTGAAGATGATTGGAGGTTTTGGATTTTTACTTGCATTTAACACTATGGTTATAAAGTCATTCTTGTCATCCTCTCCACACCACCCCCGCAAAAATCACTAACTGAAAGAAAAAAATGAACTAATCTGAATGTTGTTCATTTTTGTATTTTGTTTGGAATTTGTCAGAGACTAAATTGCATTTTAAGCAGTATATTCGACAGTTAAATATTTATATAGTAAAATGTTGAGAAATTGTTCATTAATGTCTGTTTTTCCTTTATTTCCCACTCCTGTTGAGAGCTAATTTTATATTTTTCCTCTCAAAGTTTTATATATTCCCTAGACATCCCAAGGATTTTTAATTTGAATCAAAACATAGAATAAGGCTATTTTGGTGATTTTTTTAAAAATTACTGATCAGCTTCATCTTTTATAACTCTATTTTATGCTCATCACAGACAACTATTGCATAAAATCCACAAATTCATCAACTTTGTAAAATGTAATTAATCAGTGGAAACAGCCAGCACATCACTGTTGATGTATGATAGCGCTTTACTTTTGTGCTTTTAAATATAGGAGACTTACTAGAATCAGAAGTGAATTTGCATATTAATCAAGACAAATAAACATGTGGTGATTTAACTAGGAAACTGTTATTTGGATGACAATTTAATCAGCACAGGTTGAAAGGTCCATCACTGCAGCATCCTGTTTCTGCTAAAATATTGATTGCATTACTGATTTCAGTAATGCTTTATTTTACAGGGCACAAATAACCATGTAATTACTCTTTAATTGAACGGTAATTGCTTGCTGGCAATTATTTGTTAAGTTTTGGAGTTTAATTACTAGGTTATTTGTGTTTTGTGAAATAAAATGTTATGTATTAGTAGCCAAAAATATTTTCTGTATGAATGGTTTGTTAAAACTAGAAAAGTAAGTTATGATGTATGAGTTTGACAAATAACACTATAAAACTAAAACTATTATTAAAAGGATCAGATGAATATTTGAATGCTTTCCCTTTACAAAATTAACATTAGATATAACATTTGTAAGATAAATGAAGGAATACTGTACCACAGAAGCATGATTTCCTCTGGGGTCTAGTCCACCATTTAGCATAATTTATCCTGATGTTTTGCTTTTCATTCTCTGGGCTTCTTTAAAGGAACTGAAATAGCATCCTATCCTCTTGAGAGCAAAGAATAAACCAAGCAGAAATATATTTCAACAGTACTTCATATTTCTGCAACTGAAGTGGATTACCACCAGCACATTATCTTAGCAGCCTATAAACTTTGTAGACTTGGCAGTTAGCTAGATAACAAGGGAAAGCATTATGTCTTGCAGTGTCAATGAGATATGACACATTCTGTGATATATTTATTCCAAGTTGTGATAGATGAGGTACCCGATACTTTGATCGTTAAGATTTGAATTTTACTTCTACACTTTTCATTTTTGTCATCAACTATTTATGAATTGGCAGTAGACAGTCTAGCAAGGACTGCTGATTTTGTTTTTTCAAAAGATATCCAGTTAATAAATTAATTATTGATTCCACGAGGCTTAAGCCATTTGGTATAAAAATATGCTAGACTTGTGATTTAGGAAGCTCTGGTATCTATTACAGATTTCTTCAATAGCAACGTATTTTATTAGGCTTACAGCAGAAATACAGAAGTACTATATGACATGCTGCATAAATTGCTCTGATAATAGAGGCAGTAACTGGTGTAAGTACTCATAAGTAAAACAAAAAACAACCCAGCCGCAAAAAGAAAGAAGATAATCTTAGTTCTTTTCCTGAAACTGGAACCCCAAATTAAAATTTTGCTCTCCTCAAAGATCATGAAATACCTCCTAGTGACTGTGAAAGGTGCTCTTTGAAGCCTTTACCAATAAACGTAACATCTTGATAATTTGAGCTAAAATTATTTCCTTTTATTACCCTAAGATTTTTAGTTGTAGCATGGATATAATATAATCTCCTTGCTTTGGCATTTATTACAACATTTCAAAGATGCCAATGGTAGTTAAACTCTACTTGACCTTTTAGTGTTTAAGAAGAGAAGCAAACTCTGACCTCGCAGCAACCTGATTCTGTCTCCTCTCAGCGCTGGCAAACTGATCACTTGTCTAACCATTGCAGGACACTGGATCACCAGCCACATCAAAGGCAACAAGAGCCAATTCAGCAGGAGGAAAAAAGTCATCCATGCAAAATGGGCAATTAACATTAATCATACATGAAGTTGTTTGAGCTGATAACTAGAACCTGGTCCCTATGGCAACTCTCATAAAACAGTGCCCACACTGGCAGGCGGAAAGGCACAGCTCATCTTTCACGGGCTCAGTGCACTCCCTTCTCACTTCAGCGGACAGACGGAAATTGTGGAGAAAAGCTCTGACACTCCAAAAGAAACTCTTCCCACTCAACTCTCCAGGGTTTATCAGTGAGGGAGGTCCTCAACATCAGCCTCAGTGAAAACGTCGGGGCAAGTTTGTTCCTAAAGCATCACAAATCTCAACTTTTTTTCTGTCACTATGAATTGGTGTTACTGTTAGGAGAAATAAGACTCCTTAATACCACTGAATTGTTCAGAGCCAAGACTATACATCTCTATTAACTCTACCATTGAGAATGGGAAGTAGCACATTTATCACTGCATTCTTCCTAAAAATCAAGGATTAGTGAAAGTCCAATACAGATCTGAATAATATCACATAACTTCCCTTATTGAGAACTGGGATGGTTGTCAGAAAAATCCCAGTCAACACAATCTGTATATGGAGCAGTGACAGCAAGCAAACAATTGCGTTGGCTGACCCCCGTACTATACGGCCACTCTTCCCCTTTTAATGAGTAGTCTCCAGGTGTCCTAGCTCACAGCCCACAGATGGTTTCTCACGCACAGGCATCTAAATTGGGTCCGACGCCAAACTCTAGGCTGGTAAAATGGGCTGCCTCAAGGCTGCATCTTCCCGAGTACTCCTGACCTGGAGAAGCATCTCTCTTCCAGGCCAGGAGCACTTTAGCACCTGTGATCTCCCTTCCATTTGGCTTCTATCAGCGCAGTCAACAGTGACATGGAGGAGTCAGAAGTATGATTCACCAAGCCCGTCACCAAGGTTCCCATACGGTTACTCTCCTGAAAATTACTGCAGTGAGTTTTGGACCTTAGGGAATGAACGCCTCTCAGCCACACAACTATCCACCCTCTACCTAATATTTTCCTTAATTTTCACGTGTCCTGTTTCCATCCCACCCAGTCCACTTCCTCCAATCCCTCTCTCCCATGTTTGACCATTATCCAACTTTCTGAATCTTTCTAATTTTCCGCTCTTAACCCATCCATCACATCACTTCTGTCTTTCAGACCCTAGCTACCTATAATGACTTCCCTCTAAACCTCCACCTCCCGCCAAATTCCCAGTTACCCTCTGGTCCTGGTCTTATCTCTACATTTTTTGGGAGCTCCCCACCCCACTGAGAGCAGCTCCAGTGCTAACTCCTACTGTGACTTTCATACTCCTATGACTTTTTAGATGTCTGAGCAATGCCTGAGCCACCTGCCAAATGCCTTCTGCCACCTCCTTCACTTCCATCCCCTGGAATGGTGTGGCTAGCAGGATGAGGAAAGGTGGTCTCTGAGCAACCCTGCCCTGCTGCTGTCCCAGGGGCTGGCAGGACAGGCAGGTAGTGGAGTAGAGCGCATTCAGCACAGCACCAGCAGTAGCTTTTAAAATCCTCCTCAAGTCTTAGACTTCTGGACTTATTGCCATAATCACCTTTAGCAATAACTCGAGTCATGCCCCTCGTACAGATGTCCGAGAATACAACATAGCAGAAATAAACCAGACCACCACACATCCAGCTGGATATTGTTTTTTGCTAAATACACCAATTCCACAGTTATCCCAATGTTTTATAGCAATGCATATGAGAGAAGCCATCAGCCAGACTCTTCAGAGGCTGGCTTTGAGGCAACAGCAAAATTCAAGAGCTTTGGGGTGTCAGGGTTCGCTCACCGAATCATAAAGTTGAAATAGGCCTCAGAGGGTCACCTGCTCTCTCTACCTCTGCCCCAAGGCAGGATCAAGTGCACTCAGATCACTCCTGACAAATGTTAGTCTAGCCTGCCTCTGAAAACACTCAGTGCTGGAGATTTCACAACATCCTTAGGCAAATCCACACCAATGCTTAGGTGAGCCTTCCTATCAGGAAAGGTTTGTGGGGGAATGGGCACTGACGTCTAACCTAGTTCTCCTCTGTAATATAAGCAAGGTACTTTTTGCCATCTACTCTGCAGACATGGAGAACAACTTATATTTTCCTGCTTTACAGACACTCTTTGTATTTTTTGAGAACCCATCATATTTTGCCTTTCTGAGGTTTTCATACATACAGATGGAATTTATAGACTCCTTGTTTATATCCATGATCTTTAGACTTCCTGAACATGTGCTACAAATACCAAAGGTACATACTTTATCCCCAAATTACACGTAAAAGTAACTTGACCCACTTTTTTTCTTACACTGCATATGTCCTAGCCAAACTGAATCCTATTTAAGACAAGCTTTCCATTTTGTCAATATCATTTTGCATCCTAATGCCATTCTCCAGTTCGCGTGAAACCCTAACCACCTTGGTACTGTCTTTAAGTTTCATAAGCTTTTCCTTCGTTGTTTTTTTTTCATCAACCAAGAAATTATTGAAGTCCCTAAACCAAACAGCCCCCATACTCAAGACATGCTTCCAGGTCAATCTCAACTAACAGTAACCATCTTCTCAGCATGGTTTTCCAGTATGTTTGTTTCTAAACATGCATTTTCATGTGGAACCTATTTTTCTAGTTTGCTTAAAAGAAAGTCAGGTGACACTGTTAAAAAAGAGGCTGCTCTTCTACATATATAACATTCTACAAATTGCACAGGATGGACAGATAACCTTGCTAGTAGTATTACTCTTGGCAGACGTATAGATGCTGTGACAGTGAGACACCAAACAGGAGCAAGTTGGTTCCCCTGGAAAACAAGCAAGGGAGTCAGGCAAGCCAAGTCCCTTTACCCTGCGTGTTCCTCAAGTGGCCACCTGAAGATCTTCTAGGTTGCAGAGAAACCCTCTGTTCTAACACTCTCTAAATTACACTTGTATATTTATTTTCTAGATGCCAGCTATGCCTTGTACCCCCTGGGAGCACTGGGTCCCCTGGCGAGCCAGACAAAGCCACCTGCCTGGGGCGAGGAGATACAATACATTGTGCTTTGGTCTCCCTTTTTTAGTCCACAGCAAATTCTTAGTTTCCACGTTTTCCACAACTGAGTCCAAATATATCTGCAATTATTAATACCAGTGTTGACATCTTCTTAATAAAAATTCAATAAATTTTTTCTTTGTCAAAGAAAGAAAGGTGATGGAACAGACAATTTAAGGCTTGTCTACTCACCTGACAGAAAGTATAACTGTGAAGCTATTTTATACTTCATTTACTTGACCTAGTTACAGGACTTCTAACCCCAAATATTCACAAATCATGACCTCGAAATCATGAGAATAAATAGAATTCTAATGTTTTTTAAGTTCCATTTTGCACATTTTTATTTGGCATTTAGTTTTGTAATATTTAAATTTCAAAAAATAACACTTGCAAGTTTTCTTCTCTAGAAAGAGCCAAAGAGACTGAAGAGAGTGGTGTTAGAATTTTTTCCCCTGAAGTTTCACATCTGAAAGCTGAGATTCTCTAACTGATAAATAAGTTTAGAAGCTGCTCAAAAAATGATAAATATGAACAGGCACTAAGAATTACGAGAAGTGCAGAAGTAGAAGTCTCCTTCCGCAGTAATTCTGATTGACACTTATCACTAGGAGTTATCTGTGGCTTAGTCTACCTACTGTATGAAACAGGGTTGGCACTTCCTTACTACCTAAAGAGGTCTTCAGATACTACAGCAGAATTGAAGAAAAGACTTTTGTTTGAAAAAAATAAATGTGGGTCTGCTTTATTAAAACATCTTCAATACAGCTTTCTGGAAAAATACTGGAGCAGTATAGAAAAGTATAAAATTATCTAATTTATAGCAAAATTTATTTTTTGCAAAACATCATTGTCTCACTACATCTCAATGCAGTCTACCTCACTTAAAAAAAAGATCACAAATTCAGGACTACTTGCTTTAAACTGTGCAAAAAAAAAATACAGAATTTAAATAAGCTTTCTATAAATTTCTTAAACAGATATATCAAAAAGACCTGCTAAGCACTATCTTAAGAAGTTAAGATTGTGAGTCAATACCAGATAATATTCTTTGTAAGACTATACCATTCATAGACACATCTAACAGATTTATCCCCACCAAGGTCTACAGGACCTTTTGGTTATTTAATGATTATTTATTTAAAACTTGAGTTTGAGTCTACAGTCAGCAAAATTACCTGAATTCCTAGTAATCAAATGTTGCTATAGTTTAGTTGCAATAGAGAACAAGTGACTGGTTCTTACTCAAGGAAGTTTAACTGCTTATTTCTGAAGTCAGGCATTTCAAAATAAGTTTCAAACCAAAAAAGGATTTTCGGTTCATTGAGATTTAAAACTTTAAATAACTCTTTCTGAATTACTTACAACTGTGCCCACAGATATAAAAGTGCCTCAACTTTCCTGCTGTTATTTTTTTCCTGTCAAATAACACTTGTCACAGGAAAAAAGGAGAATAAATCACCGAATTTCAGAATTGTGATTCACAGCTGTAGACAAGATGAAAGGCCTATCTATGTAACACGCTGCACCAGGTCAATTTAAGGGTATGTCAGTAATGAAATTGAAAGCATGACTATAGCACATGTACATATACACACACTAATGTAATATAACTACATTAAATTAGTAACTGTAGCAGTGAAGATGCAGTAGCACGGATAAAATACAGTTCATTTAGCAACTTGAGATCATACCCAGTGGGACAAAGTTCCTGCTGCTGTGTCTTTACTACTATTGTTAACCCACTCTAACCTAGATTAAACCTAGCAGGAGGGGGCCTGTCGGTGCTGGAATCATGCCACTAACTACATACCCAGAACCACAGATTTAAATCACAGATTTGTTGTCAAAACAATGCTCACGGAAGATGTCCAGCTAAACCAAATGTGAAAGTGACACAGATACTGCCAAGTATATAATGAGCCATCCAAACCCCAGCTCAGATACTCGGATAGTTCTATTTGGATTTTGAATCCAGTGAAAGCTGTGAACCATTAGAGATTATAGGCAATATTATTATGCAATTTGCATTCTGGCTAATTTTTAATTTCCTAAAATATCTGACTATTCAGTACGTAGGAGAAAGCCACTTAAAAAGCTTTTAGGATTATTTCACCTCTAAGTGGCAGCTCAGCCCTGATGTCAGCTGGGGTCAGCATGGGAACAAACACAGCTCCACTCCAAACAGCCCACAGCTGATGTTGGCAAAGACACAGACAGAATAAAGATTTTACATGGGTAAGCACTTAATAGCTCGCTTTCCTCAAAGAGCCACAGAAAGCGTCAGTTATTCTCTATCAGTAATCCTCAAATCCAGCATATGGACAATCACACAGGACCACAGAGGTCTCTGTTACCTGCTGCTATTCACTGCACGTCTGTTCAGAGCCTGATGGGCTTCCTTCCCTGACTGACAGCTCCATTTCTGGGCTGTTAGCAGGCTCTGCCCCAAGCTGGAGGATATCACTCAGCCCAGCCATCACTCCTTGAAGACACAGGTCTCAAAACCAGGACTGCAAGACTGAATCATGGACTGTCTGTTGGGAAAAGGAACATGGGAGGACCTCATGGTGACAATGAACAGTCTCAATCTCACCTATGAAGAAAATATTTGAATGAAAAAATGATCTGTATAAAATCTTCAGGATTTGCCCCAAAGGCAAAAAACAGTATCGAACTGAAAATTGAATGAGAAAAGGCAGGAGGAAACTCACTTTCATTAACGTAGCTGAACATCACGTATATTGCAGCATACAGTCCAAACTAGTGCAAAGATATGCCATTACATTGAGGAGCTATAAATCTGCTTTCATCTGAGTTAATTTAGCACCGATTTTTTAAAGCCCTATTTTATAGTTTCCACATACATCTACAAATATTTGCATGGGTGCTTTCCAAGCAGGGAATCGCCATCTATTATAAATACTCATGACATCATATGGGTCTGTATGATATTATATCCTTACAAGTTTTATTTTTGACCTTTATCTGAATTCAATGCCAATTTAGGGGAACATTATTACAAAGAAAGGTTTTTGAAATACTGCTGTTTTCCACTGAGCTGTATCTCAATAAGATTCAATGAAACTTGTAAAAAATGTGACTGTTTAAGCCTATTATCTAGAGACAGAAACCTAATAGCAAGCACTTGATGTATTTACAGCACCAAGTATCACATAACCCACATGAAATGATAGCTAATTCCTTAACAGTGGTATATTGTAGTCTGATGGTACAGTATTTTCACAGCAATTCAACTTCAATGCAAAGGGAAACTACTCTTGCTTTAACTGCTTTTAATCTCTGCATTACAAGTTTCAGTGTTTTCACAATTTTGAAAAGACTCTTCAAAGTTAGAAAATAGAAGTTAATCTTTCAAAGAATAATAAATGAAGGAACATAGAAACAGTCCTCTGTATCACCCTTTGCACCTATGTCCATGCTGAAAGAAAGAATTGTTCTCGGCAATCAAAAGGAGCCTCTATGATTAGGTGATCGTATCCAGAAGTAAACATCTGAGGGTTAACCTTCGCAACACAAGAAATACCCTTTAGTTAGGAGATGGTCCTGGAACAGCACGAAATTAAACAGGCAGTATAAGTAAGTAGCTACACTGTTTCACTGTTACCTTTCCAGATTTTGTGACTGGTATTATTTAATTTGCTAGCTACAGAGATAGACAAGGTTATTACTTCTACTGCAAATGTACATAAGAAAAAGGACTTTTAAACAACACCACACAAACCTTTTGGACCATGGAAATATAAAAAGGGCAGAAGCAAAAATTTCAAAATTCACATTAAATTTATCTTTAAAATCTTCCTGTTATCATAAGATGCTAATACGAATGAGACTGTAAACTGAGCCCATTTAAACAGCCCTGCCTACCCTAGCCCTATCTGTCAGTAAAACTCCAAAGGCACAAGGGGAAAATCACCGACCAGGGTGACCTCAGAACTGATCCTACACTGGAGACTGATGTCCTTCCTGTACCTGAGGACAGTAAATGCCATTCTTTCAGTTTGAGGTTAAACTATTCAGAGCTTCTGGAAATACAAGTGTCTAGTGAGGACTCCAAGGGCAAACACCCAAATACAGTAAGTACCTGCACACACTGGAAGAGCAATCCCTGTGACAGTATGAATTCATGGGGATGTTCTCAGTGCCTGGCCAACCCTCCCCTTGCTCCTTGACACGTCTTCAGATGACATTTTGGTAGATAGCTCTGTGGCACCAAGGATCGATACCAGTGTTAAGTCCAGAGTCTGATCTTCCAGCTAAATCCTAGCCATGATTCTGGTTTAGAGGCTTAAAAGGACTCCTCTCCCATGAGCTAAAAAACACCATTCCTTCCTCAGCATATAATCCAGATTCGGGCTCACACTTTCTAGATAAAGTAGAGCATAGTTTTGGGAGGGTCACCTAGTCTTCATTTTAAAGTCCTTAAGTGACAGACTATCCACTGCATTCTTATTTTTTTTTTTCAATAATCAATCCTGCAATGATTTTTTCCTACTATTGATAAATAAATAAATAAATTTTAAAAAATCATCAACCTTCATTGCTGGTATTGTCAAGTTTCTTTTTTGATCCACAGGTTATGTTCTTGCCTTTTCCCCCTACTTTAAAGAGCACTCAACAGAAATTTTCTCCACACGCGTGGAGTTACAGACTGAGCAAGTAACATCTGGGTATTTCTGGCAGTAAATCAAAAGATAGTGCATCCGAGGCCTTTCACTATGTATTGGACTTACATGCCCAGGTTTTGGTAGCGGGGGGGGGCTGCAGGGGCCTCCGTGAGGGGAGGCCGGGGCTGCCCAGTGCTGGACACAGCCGGTTCCAGCTGGTTCTGGCCAGCTCCACCAGGGCCCCACAGCCAAGATGGCGGCACCTCTGTGGAAACCCGCCCTCCCTGTCCTGATCCTGACCCACAGCAGGTGGCACAGGAGGGACTGCGCTGCTGGACACAGCAAAGTCTTCAGCTAATAAGCAAAGGATATAGGTTTAGTGCAGCAACATCAGAATGCCTTAAATTTTAACTATAAACATACAAAAGGAAACAAACCAACCCTATGCACTAATTTTTTATTTATTTTCTCAAAAGCTTTCTTCTAGAAAAACAAAACTTTTGTTTGAAGATAAATGCTAAACAGTGAATTATGCAGCTTATCCAACAAATAATCATATAATTTCTCCTAGAACTGACTTAAAAACTATCACCAAGGTACACAGTATTGCCTCTATTTGTACTAGGGATATTCAAACTTGCAACACAAACAAATTTAAAAATAAAAACTCTAAAGAATTGTATTTGTTTTTTAAAAAAATTCATGTGACTGAATGAAGCGAAGTACCTGTAATGATTTTTGCCAGAAAAAATTACTAACTTTCCAGAAAGGTTAGTAATATTATTATGAAGGAGTAAATGCCTCAACAATATGGAATAAAAGGGCAGCTTTTGTAAGGGGTAGCAGGGTATTCAAGAAACGCTGCAATGGTTGTGGGTAGGTATCACCTCCGTAAGTCTCCTGACCTCAGAGATTCTGACTTTAGTAGCAGGCTTAGGAACAAACCTTAAAGCCTAACAAACAGTTCTTGAACCCAAAACCTCTCCAAAAGAGATCAAGGATCTTGTCCTCCAAGGTGATTTTGAATCTGCCCAAACCCTGATCAAAATTATATGCTAAAAAACTGAATTTGCATCTGAGGTAAAACCTTGGCCCATTTGTACTATTATCTCAATACTGCCACCTGGGTCTTGAAAAAGGCGAGACTTTTCTTGAAGCATCACAACAGGACTGTCACTACCATGAACAGCTTCACGGGTCAGCACAGGGAGCTGGAGAGGAGTATCTTGATACACAAGAGATTTACAATTGAATTTTTCTCTCTGCTACCTCAGTATAAAACTAGAGTAGTAATATCAATTACATTAAGACTTACCCAGCAGAAATGCTAGAAACTTGCCATATTTTGCACACACATAGACACACAAGCTTTACCTGATTAAAACTCTTTATAACAGCAAATGATTGAAATGATTGTGTAAACAAACTCCACTGCACTCTGATTCTGAATTGGGCCCACCTCAGAGTTGATCGTATGAGAAGGAATATGTTTCAATTAGAATTTGTAATTCAGCTGGCTACCAAAAACATGGATTCCTTAAAGACACCGGTTTCGTAATACCTAATTCCTCCCCGACCTTTCCCCGTTGCAGTCTGTGAGCAGCGGGTCTCGTTGCCTCCCGTAAGCGATTACAGCATCACTCTTCCCCTTCTTGGTAATACTCCCTCTGCTCCATCAGGAAATTTTACCCTTTGCCTTCCAGGTGGTCTGATGGATACATATCTAATCCAAGTGAGAATAATTACTCTCAACTCATAGTTAGCTTAAAAAACACTAGCTTTTTTTTTTTTTTTAATATCCGACTTGAAGTACTTTTCTGACCAAAAGCTTGTCTGCTTTTCTATTGGCAGCTATACTCGTGAACCTTTCTCACCACAGTTACAACTGGTTTGCCACTGGCAGAAAACCACAATGCCGTTTTGTAAATGTGTTTTTTTTTTAATATCATCCAGACTCTGTCATATATACTGAGAAAAATTGGAAGAAACGATCTACAGAAAAAGCCAAAATCAGTTCAGAGCACTGAGAAGTGGCATGAGTTACATGTTCAGGGATTTCCTGAAATAAAGTATTTCCTAGAGTAGATACAGCGGTTTATCAGACAAGTCATAGCTGCTGCTGATTTCTTTAAAAGATCTCCCTTCAGACTGAAAGGTTTGCCTCTCCCAAAAAGTACGTGGTATGTCTTAACATTCTAGCTTCCACTTCTGCTTCCCTCACTTTGAACAAGCAACATTTAACTTGGCTTGGAGAAGACAGAAAATAGATGTGTGTTGCTTTGTATGGCAAGAGATTGTGCAAGTACAGTCCTGCTCCTACTATGGGCAAATACAGTCTTGCTGCGGACTTCAACAGAATCACAATCATACATCACATGCACAATTCACTGCTCCTTAGTATAGATTTTTTTTTTTTTTAAAGCTGTTGAAAAAGACAAAAAGAATTCACGTAAAAGAGTGTTTGTAGCCAGATTTCCTGGAGATAAATGAAAGACATACGTTTCCATGACTGCCAGCCTACTAAATTTTGCAAGCATAAATATTTACCTAGGACTAGGGGGTGGGGAAATCGGGAAGAAAACCACTATCTAGACCCTTCAAAGTTTAAATACTGTAACACAGAGGTCATTATTTATAAATAGAAATAGAGAACACATCTTTTCTATGTATGTTTCTATCATGCTTTTCATCCACTCCATATGCCTTCTATTATTACCATTCTTACACCAGAAAATAATTTCTATGTCACTTGCTCACACTGTATGCATTAATTTTCTTTAGACTTTCTTGTGGTTATTGATTTCCTGCTTTGTTGAAGTGGCTTTGTTTCTTTCTCAGCAGGCTATCCATTTTAAAACAACAGTTGTTCAACAAATAAAAAAAATATATTCTAAAATTAAATTAGTTTTATCTTCATTTATTTTTATCTGAGTTAAATGCAAGTGACACATTTCCCCTAGAAAAAGGAAATACTTAATGCCTCCCAGCATGCAAAGCAAACCAAGTAAATTTTTTCTTTTCTAATAAGACATATTTATTTTTATGACTAGAAACATGAAAGAAAAAGTAAAGTATAAATAAAGCCTCTTTTGTATTCTTACGTTGTAATCGCTGCTGTGGCCAATGTTTTAAAATCAACAAAAGAGGATTATCTGGTCCAGAGCCAAATTCATTTAAGTCCTATTTTGCTACACTCAAAATCATTAAAAGGATCTTTTTATTTTTTCCTTTCAATGCAAGTGGGATCATGCTCTAACACTGTAATCATCTATCCTGCTAAGCAGAGCAAGTTTGCAATCCTCTGCCACTGGACCAGTCTGAGAGACACAGATTTTATACGACAAGGAAGAGGCAGACGAATACAAATATCATTTAATCAACTACAAAACCAAGGAAAAGAGGTGTGTTTGCAGAAGGCGACAGTTCTGACATGTGCTACATCTTCTTTCAATGCTGTATGTTTGACAAGTGCCAGTTCTGGAGTTCTGAGGCTTGTTTTACTCCTCGATCCTCCAATGTGCTTATTAACTCAAGTGAACTACAGAAAAAGAGCGGGGAAGCATGTAGCCGCTACATTAAGACAGAATTCTTGTCAGATCTGTTGCTAAAAGCACATTACCAAGTGCCAGTTATTAGGACTTCAAGAGCTCCTGTATATTTTCTTTCTCCATGTTCTCTAACAGACCCTTCTTTCTGAATGGCAGGAATTTGGTGTTAAAGTATCACCTTCCTTATCATTATGTCTTTAAAGAGAAAGCTTGTATCTGCTGCTTATGCACGAGAATTCTTTTCAAAATCAATGGGCTTTATATTCTTCATCCAGTTTTTGAAGAAAAAAACATAAAACTCCTTCCATATTGAATGTATTATTCTGTTTGGGGAGAGACATTTTCCTGAAGGACTCATGGGGTAACCACATTGCCAAACAGCAGATACAGGATTCTTCAATGCATTTAAATCAGGCAGACACAGACATGGGACTACATCTTTCATTGCCAAACTAGCAGAAGAACAAGTATCAAGATGGTCAAAGATCTGGGTGCACCCTCCACATTGGGACTGCACAGGCATGTATCTCAAAATTATTTTGTAGTTGCGCGACAAATTAAAAGCATTTAGAAATTTCCCCTCTTTTTAGGCTACGGCTGTAGCAAGGAGAGAAGAGAAACAATGGTAAGCAACCAAAATGGCTGTGTAAAGCAACATCCTGAATACTGCCACACACAGCTTAGAGACACTGCACAGCTCACATTCCTTTGCATGAAATGTTCAGGTATCAGCTACCCGTGTAACTCTACAGAAGATGAGGATTACAGTAAACATGTACTGACTTTCTGGAAATTCAGTACATCATAATTCAAAACCAGAAGTTGTTGCCTATCTAGGAATAACTCATCATAAACAATAACACTGCTGCTATAAGCAACTTATATTGGGACACAATCCTGTGCCATGGGGCAAGGAAGGCAGAACAGAGAGATGACCAAAAGGAAAGGCACAGCTCAGTATCTTTAAGGGCCGTGAATCTTTCACTGTCAATATCTGACCTTTACAGTCAGGTTATTTGCAGAAGAGTGAAGAACCTGACTTCAAACTACTCACAACGTTGTATGAGGACTAACTGACCAGGCATAAAATGATTATCTTTTGATATGGAAACATCTGATAACAAAGCTACAGTTCACTAAGATGAGAACCTTTCTGATCAACACACACACAAGAAAACAGATATATTCATTGAATGAAGTGTTTCCTATAAACCACACACTATGTATCTCTCCAGCATGACAGATGACAGCAATATCTGTTAGATATTTACCACCTTTTTAAACTGTCAACAATCCTCAAACCTAAGTGGTGAGCAACAGAGCTGTGTCATTTATCCTTATAGCAGATAAATAATTGCAGTAATAGTAGTAATAATACACAGAAATTTCATCTGTAGAGGTCAAAGTATTTTCTGTCTATCAATGTCATTGTAGACAGAGAAATACAGATCTACAAGGTGGAGATCACCCTGAGCTGCAGGTAGACATTGTAATCCTGGATCCCCAGCATTTGCCACTTACAGTCATGAAATCCAACTGATCATAGATATGATACCTGTATGGTCCCCAGGAGCTCACATATGAGCTTGGATCCCTCACACAGACCGAACCCATTCTGCAAAGATAGGTACTTTTAGAAACATTTACAGATGGGTAAACTGCAATGCCCGGGGAGGCCCCTCATACTACTCTGTGGAGTAACTGGGGGTAAGTTTACAAAACCCTACACAGGAAAAAGAAAATGATTTATAAGTATGCAGACTAAATTTAAAAAGGAAATAGGTTTTGAAAAAAGTTTGCAGGATATAGGAAATGAAAAGAAAAAATGTTTTTATTCAGTTTCCTGTTTAGATGTATGGATAGATTTGACTTCAAATAGACGAGCCACACAGAAGTTTAGTTTATAAGGGTCAGATGGTAACAGTTTCTGTTTAATCCTTGATTTACATTAACTTACAGGAAAATTAATGATTTTAAACAGGCATCAAAGTGAGGCTGGTTTTTGCACTTCTCTAACATGCTTGAGGAACAATTGTTTCCTTTAAGTTAGTGATTGTGTTTAACTTGAACTATTCATTTACCCTTCAGGCACAGCATATTATGAGTTGTTTTTCAATTAACATTAGCCCCTTAAGAGTGCAAACTCTTTGACAGCTCTCTTAGATTCTTGCACTTACCTGAGCATTTCACAAAACCACTCTTCAGAACTGCACACATTATAATTTACACATTAAAACAGCAGGTTTTCACCTTATGTCTGCTGCCAAGAATAATCTTTCATAACTCTTTTATCTTTTTGTAAGAACATAATTATAAATGTGCAATTAACAGCCAAAGAAAGGTCTTAAGAAAACTCTTAGAGTAATATTGCCTATTTTAATGCCTCAACCAGATGGTGACTCAAAGAAAGTGGTTTAAAGAAAACAAATAAAAAGTCACATTTTCAGGCTGGAATGATGTGTCAAGTGTAAAACTTGAGATATTAAAGCGAGAGTGTTACAGGTGTGTCTAACCACCAGAAGTGTTCTTAATTTTTTTGTTTTGCTGTTGGACAGACAAAGGAGTTGTAAACATCATTTCTGATATGCATCAGTACAAAAGCATGGAGAGACCATATGCAAAAAGAACTATTTGTTACATTTTTTCCATGAGCAGAGCCCATCCAGTGACTGATTTTCCCCAAGGATGAATAATATGCTCATTTTTGTCTTTTGTTAAAACTTGAATTTGTACTGTCTAATCCTGGAGTCTTTTCCTTTAAAAATACAGGTGCTTCCCTTTTACTAATTAAACATGAGTACTGTGTAATTGTTGACATTCTCAAACTGGTGTAATCACGTTGGACTGAACGGCTGACAGAATTTCCAGCTTAGCTTTATTCCAGATAACATTAAGATATTTTTGAAAGCTGTAGAGAAATTATGTAAGGTGACCCTCCCATTTGAAAATGAACCAGCAACACTATTTTACAGTCAGGCCATAGTGCTACAAAATATCTGCTTGGAACTCATTAACTTAGGAAAACTACCAAATGCGTCACACAATAAGCAGACTGATTTGACAATAAACTCAACCGCTTAACTTAATTCCACGGCAATGGTCATCTGGACTACTCTTGTGCACATAATTTAACATGTCCCACTGTTACCCATTTCTATCATTTTAGATATACATTTCTTTCCTTGAAATCTAAGAGTTTGAGAGTTGGGTCTTTTTAAAATAACTTTAGAAGAGAAGCAATAGCTATCTTTCCTCAGAGTTACTAGAAAAAGAAAGTAAGCTCGAATCAGCAACTATTTGAAACATAAAATCAGACTCACGCTACTTTAAGAGATAGATAAAGACAAGCAAATATCTACCATTTTTCACCAGCTGCCACAGTGTGAGTTCTCCCATCCCCCGGGCATTAGAGACACTGTTCTGGGTTAGCAACAGCAGCAACTAGTACTCAGCATGCAAACGATTAGCTTTCAAAAAGGAACAGATTGGTATTCTTTAAGAATATTGGTTCCTTTATTTCAGTATTCACAAAGAAAATCTCAAAAGAAATAATGAAGAAAAATAAAGATCCACAGAACTGCCACCTTCAAAGTGACCACAGTGGCTCCGCGGTGTGCCAGGGACTCCGACTTACCCTCTGCTCAAAGAGCTGTCCAAAAGCCAAGCCCAAGACCTAAGGGCCTTCTGCAGTTTCAATACCACAGTAAGCTTTTATTCTGTTTCTGATACCACAGATGCTCTTATTAAAGTCAAAGGTAACTTCATAGAGAGCCTTTAACTGTACCCTTTATGTCATGGCATAAACCAAAGGATGCAGGAATAGAAAGCATTTCTGTAAGACACATACACGAACAGTGTCTGGAACATCAGAAACACAATTACCACCTGTGCTCCCTACACCACCACTACAATTTTGTGGGGTTTTAGTTAGCATTTTCTTACATAATAATCTTACAAAATGTATTGAAGTTGGAAAGCACTGTTCATCATCAAGAAGTATTTGGATTGTCTTTTAATGCCTGTATTACAGAGATACTTAAATAACTACAAAAAGAAAAATTCACGCTGCACTGCAACTGAAATCATGAGGGGACAGCTTCAATTCTGTATGAACAATACATACAAACATACCCATCACCTTAGTGCAAAAATGTACAAATGCAGAAGAAATTGTTTCTATATCCTAAATAATAATTTTTTATTAAAAACAAACAGCAAGCAAAACCCAAGTTCAAGCAATATAATTTAGTTTCCAGGCCAATGAGTTCTTTTCCCTTAATTTTAATAATAGATTTATTGAAAAAATACCTTAAAGGAGTCCAGATAAGGTAGCATGAAAATCTGTTCTATGTTAGTGTCCAGTCTAGGTAGGTCTAGGTACTTACTGACCTGGAGAGATAACTTCTGTTTCTGATAAATAGTTAAACAACTATAAAGAGTATGATCTCAGGCTGATGACAGCAGACAGTTGCATTGCCATTAGGCAGAATAAAATCCTTCTAGAAAAGAGACTTGCAGAATTAATTGATATATGGGGAAACAAAGAAGACACAACACACTTAGACTGTAATTTAAAAAGAAAAATCAGCTAACAGAGTGCCTTGTTCAAATAAAAGATTAGTATGGATGTGAGCACTCGTGGACTGAAACAGAGCAAATGATGGTATGGACAGAAGCTACCTTGAAGATTCAGCAATAAATTGATTTGGCTCTAACTCGATTTAATATCTTCATAAACATTCTAAAAGGAAAGCAGAAAAGTTTAAACAAAGCCTCACAGAAGAGATAGCATTGACGGGAAACAGGAAACATTACAAAAACCTTCAGTGAGATCTGAATGAATAAAAGCAGCTTAAAAATCAATTTAATTTTTTTAGAAAAGCAAAATTAATGAAGTGTGAAAAATAATGAAAATGTAGCTCTCAAAAAGAGAGGCAACATCTGTAATGTTAATATGCTGAGAGACATTTAGGTGTTATAAAAGATTGCAAATTAGGCAGATGTGATAAAACAAGGAAAATATCCAACTTTGTGCTGGGCTGCATGCCTAGAAGCATCATTTCAGAAAAGGAAGAAATTGCCCTAACTCATCTGCTCCTGTATGGCTATACCTGGAACTGTGTATTTCTAAGCAACCTAATTACAAGAAAGATATTACCAAGCTAGAGGGAATTGAAAACACAGCAGTCAAAATGATTAAGTCATAAGGATGAGCTGATTTAAAATGAAAGATTAAGATTTACATTACTGTATTATATGTGGTAAATAGCAGATGTGAAAAGAATGGTCAAAATAAAACAATACACCTAAGCAAATCTTGGCATATGCCAGCAAAAAAAATGCAACGCTGGTCCAAAGGCACTGTAGAGATCAACAATTACCATTTTTAAATCAGAAATGGTATAAAGGCACAGAATACCCCAAAACCCTGTGGGCCACCTGTGGGAGAGAGTTGGGAAAGTAAAAGGAACAGGTTAAAGTTTCACTGCCCTGATTATACTACTTTCAGAAACAGCCTTTGAAGAGTTCACACCAGTCCATGCTTCTGGTCATTATTTCAGAATACCTGACAAGGTATTTTAGATTTGAAACATATACAGTACAGAGATTTGCACTGGACGTTATTTTGAAATGATGTGTAACAAACTTGGTTTTCCTTCTGAGAACAGCAGTGCTGCAACACTTTCAGTTTTCTCCTTCAGTATTGCTCACTGCTGCTTCTTAGCTTTAATTGTACAGCTTTTCCTTAAGCAAATATTAATGACAGAATAAATTCTTAGCTAACTGAAAAGGTTATTTTCCAGTGATACTTAAAAGAGCACAGTAATTCTAAAGCATTATTCTACCATGACTAACTGACATTAAAAGAAGTGTAAAGTACATAACTTGATTCTTTTTCAAATATATCAGAAAAATCACATAAAATCTGTCTGGGATGAAATTCTGCTTAGGTTGCACTGCTGTAATCTCAAAGGAGAACATACAAGAACATTTTTTCAGTAATTCATCGCAAGCCCAAATTTTTTCAGGAAACCTCAAGGTTTGATGCTTGGTAAGCATGTTCTCATTGTGTTTATTTACTCATTGATTTTTATTGTCATTGAGTGCAGACATTTCCTAGTGAAAAAAAAAAGAACAATTATGAAGCCTTTTAAATTTTTTTCCTTATTTTAATTTCTTAAAACATGCTTTCCTAAACAGTGGAATGGACTTCATTTTTAATATTGCATTATTTTTCTGGAGTATGCTCATTTTTAGCTTTCTAATAATGATTTTGCATAGTGTAAAAATGATTTAAATTTACTCAAGTTTCAATTTCTTAATAGTAACATACTTTCAGGTTGGTTATAAATAGGTTGAGTGTGATCACACACTTCAGAAAGCATACCCCTTCTGTTGTGGACCAAATGCTGGTATCCCTATTCAACCCTACTATAGTACAGTTTGATAGAAATGTTATCATTTACCTGAACAAGATTGACCCTATAAAAATGCTGCAACCCTCAAAACTCCTGGGAGTAACAGACAGAAATTCTCTTTGCAAGTCTGTGCACCAAGTAAGAACTCCAGGATTATCCTTGTGTGCATTTCTTAATAGAATTAAACTTTGGACCACCATAAATTATTCAAATAGACCTAATTACAATACATGCATACTGCCTTATAAATCGATGCTGAGATTGAATTAGTTAAATATATTAGACCTCGGTTTCTGAAAGCCTTTGGAAGAAATGAGCACTTGTGCCTGCACTCGTTTTATGATAAGCTTTATCAACATACTATATCAATATCAGAAAAAGAAAAAAAAAAAGAGAATCTGAAAATGATTAAAAAAGCAAAACAAAACTGAAAAACAATTCTAACTTTACAGCTAAAAAAATACACAACTGCTGTGCACAATAAAATCCAGAAAATTTTTGCCATATATTTTTAACATTTGCATTTTTAGCAAAGACATTTGGACCTATCATATTGTACAGGAGCCTAAAATTTGTATTAATTATCAGGATCCAACTGAGAGTTTCACAAAGCAGCAGCCCCTTACTTACTGATGCCAAACTAAAAAGACATTAGGCAAAATTAAAAGTGAGAGAATCAACACAAAGATGTTCAGAAAAAAAAACGCACTGGCCTTTTTTCTATATTTGAATTTTACCTTTGTCTTTATCAATTATATATTCACATCTCCCATCACTAGCCTTTCTATGGTTTAAAGCTTTTTTAAACTTGATTTTTTTCAATCTTGTGATTTAAAATAGCTCTTGATCTTTAGCAACATAAAACCAAAAATGTCCGGAAAGACATTTAATTCAGTACCATGTTCTTATCTATACAGCTATTTTTATTGGAATTTTATTTTTTAAAGGCTGGAGTTTTAAATGCAAGCGTAATTACAGGAAACACGAATTTATTAGGAACAGGTCAACATAATTAAACAATGCAGTAACGAAATATATAACTAACATTATCCATCCGTGTCCAAATGTAGAAGATTTAATGATGTACAGAAATGACTTTGCCTTCACATAATTCCTCCCAGATCCTACCACCTAAGGGAGATATTGTGAAATATAGAACGTCCAGAACGGTGCAAATGGTGGGGGGGGAGGGGAGGGGAAGAAGGTGACAAATATCACAAAGCTCTGCCTACAAAAAAAAAAAAAAAAAAAAATTAAAAGTTTAAACTCAGAGGGTTGCACCACTTAATGAGATTATTTCTCAAACTTTTGCAACTCCTTCCAAGCGCACTTCTGGTTCCCTACTAGGGTGATGTTTTTCCTCAGCAATTTTTTTAAAAGGAGAGATTTCTATTTGATACCAGAAGTGTTTTCTTGTTGAACCTCAAAAATCTCTCTCACTGTTGTATGCAGTCTACAACCCTATTTCAAGAAATTCCTAGTCCTTAGCCTCAATAATAAAAAAAGCAGCCTATCTAGAGATTTTGTTTACTTTTTGGCATTAAAAATACAGTAATTACAGCAACTGTAAGTTTGTTCTTTCATCTGTTATCATGGTTTATGCAACAGCCAATACTTTCAGATAGTAACCTCTAATTCTGATAACTAAACATCTTTCCAACTGCTATGCACAAAACACAGGAACAGAATGAAAACAGTTGACCAAAGGCTGTGGTTAAGTACTTGCACCAAAAAACTGATAAATGCAGCATGCTTGCGTATTGTACTGAATTTACAAGAGTGACCTATTTTGTAATTGCATTACA
The DNA here is from genome assembly GCF_964106895.1 of Numenius arquata. Taxonomy (NCBI): domain Eukaryota; kingdom Metazoa; phylum Chordata; class Aves; order Charadriiformes; family Scolopacidae; genus Numenius; species Numenius arquata. The sequence goes on along the minus strand of NC_133580.1, from coordinate 15,526,605 downwards.
TTAGGAGTAAAAATTTTAATTAAGATAGCTAAAAATAAGACTCAAAATCAATTTCCTTCCACATTAACGTTTCTAACCAACATCTACCCCAACTGATCAGTATTCCACAACTATTTGCTTATAGAATATCTCCCCATAGTCTCTGCTCTTGGCCTCAGTGGGTGTGAGTTGGGTAGCAAGATGCAAATGGAAATACTACTGACAAATATGTAAAGGACACCACCACCATACAGATGAGTACATCAGGGTCTTACTGAATATATTTAAATTCTTTGCTAAGTTATGCTAAAAATTAAGACCTGCTTCACTTGAAATTAATTTCCTTATTCTTTTTCTGTTTTTGTGTGTTTCTAGATAAAACATACTCATGTTTTCTTTGAATTTCAAAAGTGTAACGGAGCTCAAGAAATTTCTCTGCTGTAATACATATATTACAATACTCATAATTTCATGTCCTGCATGCAAAAAACCACTGACCATCCATGGCACACAGCAGGAACCTTCCTGTCATACCCTGCCCTCTTACAATGCTATCAGGCCTTACTAGCACAATGTGGTTAATAGCATTTTTAATGAACATGTTTAATTCTGAAATGTATCAGGGTACCATGAAAAGCAAAAAAGCATTTTAAAAACTGTTCAGCAAACTGTCAATCTACCTACCTTTTCACCTGTTTTGAGCAGTGTTTCAGGACACGACTCTACAAATTCATGCTGACATTAGTTATTTACCATGGCTTTCTTGTTTCAATTAAAGGTCTTTATGAAGGGATAATACACCTTTTTTTTTTTTTCTGTATCATTTTAGACAGGTGATTAAGCGAGAGGGAGTAGTAATTTTGCTTAGCTTAATTGCCTCTTTTTAAAAAGTATTTTAAGACTATGGCACTACTCAAGTCTATCTATGACTTTTACACATATTTAAATTCCATGCAAAAATCTCTTGCTATCTTCTTATGCTGTCTTCCCATCGTATTGGTTTTGTTTCTTCCAGACTAATAAACTTGGCTCAGCAAGACACTGAAAGATGTACTGAACTAATAGTACCCACGGTTCTCTTGACTCCGCCTGAACTACTACCGCTTGCTTCAACTTCAGCAACTGCTGAAGTAATTTTCTGGGTCCAGGGCAGGATAATCTGCCCCTTCCAGGATCAAGGAAATTAGGTACCCACTATTTATACTCTAGTACCTCAAAGTGCTCTACATATGTAGATAATCTCCTGCAGCTGCTGTAAACTGGCCAAGGCAGCCATGCTGGGATTCAGCTCTGACTATCCTAATAGAAACAATCAACTCATCATATTTGGGGTAACAATTAAAGCAATGGTAACCATTAAAACACAAATACTTGGGTTTAAGGTACCTTGTGAATGCAAAACATTAAATTAAACATTTATACAGGCTTTAACTCATTTTAAACATAAAGGAACAAGTGAAATAGTCACTCTAGTTCTTTCAATTCAAACAAGCTTCATGGCACTTCTATTTGGTTATCATTATCATTAGATTTATCTAACAGTCCCTAAAACATAGGCATTGATATCCATAGTTTTTGTTCAATTACAGTTCATTAGAAAAACAGTAAATAATATGTTTAAAATTAGGATTTTGTCCCTTCCTAAACTCTCATAAAGACAGCAGCCAAAAACTGAGTAAGTCAGGGTGCCTTTGAAGATATTTAATTAAAATCTAATCCCACATTCTTAAAGGCTCACATAAATTAAGCTGTCATTCAGGAGATTTATGCATTCACATTTGCATATTACATACAATTCATCAATTACTCATGTTTGAAAGCAATGCCTTTCTCAGGGAGCGGGGCTGCCAACAGTGCCAACAGGCGCACGGAGACGCACCGACTGCACCCGCTGGTACCTTGGAGAAAGCCTCTTCCATATGGCTGATCTTCTTCTGCCGGCACACACCGCCCCAAGCACGCTAACAGATACCTGACTTGAACATGATGGATTCTTTTCAGCTCAATCTGTCAGCTAAACACGAACATTTTGGGGAATCTTCAAGCAACCAGATCAGAGAATCAGTATTCTCCATATCACAGAAGGAAGCTTCACAGAACACCCACTAAGTCACCCGATTCTGCTGGAGGAAGCCAAGTCCCCTCTCCTGGATTTTCTCCAATTCAGACCTAGGAAATTTTCCCCAGACTTTTCTATAGCTTTAAAAAATATTCTTAGATAGCCATAGCTCATATATGTGTGTAGAACATTTTGTTTTAAAAGCACCATTACCGTTTCCAGCTAAATGAGAATGTATTCATAATTGCTTTATACTCTAATACCCATATGTATGAATCGACACCAGTGCTGGAGCAGAGCAGGCATGCTGAAGTGCCCACACACATCTGACATTTCCTGGCCTATTTGAACCACGTTCCCTCATCCCTACAACTACTTTCTCATGAGTGTCTATACATCACAGCCCAATATCATTTTCCTTATTCATCCACCTGCAGTCATATGATGACAGGATGGACACAGCTTTAATGAAGAATTCCTCCAAGAAACCATGAGAACATGACCTACGTGCAGATGAAAGCCTCAAATTACATGGGGGGGTGGAGGGGGTGGGGAATCATATCCAACGCTGAGTTACATATCCAGCTTCTAAATCAGTTTTGTACTCTTTTTTTTTTTGGTTTAATCCATGATCATCAAGCATCTAACACTGGGAACATAAGGCAGTTTATTACTTGAAAATTAATCTGTGAAACAAATTTCTTCCTTTCGTACAAGACTTTTTAAAAAAACACAATTGGCTAAATATATATATTTGTAATTAGATTAATTTTTTTAATGGCTTGTCATACTGGTGGGTGAAGTATCAATAAAACCTCCATTCCGCATTATTTTGATCAGTCGCAGTTTCATATTACTCTGCTATTTGTAGATCATGAAGTCTCTGGAACAAGCTTCCCTGTCAGTCACTGGGTAATGACTTCCTGAGCATCCAAAATAAAGGCAGCAGCTTCAGACAAGAGCAACAGCAAACCATAATGCCCCTCCTTTGGCTGTTTTTTTTTTTTCCCTAGAAATGTTGTTGGGGTTTTTTTGGTGTGAATTAACAGACTGATTACAAACATACCAAAGGACAAAACTGCCAAAAGAAGGCGGCATTTCATAAGGTCCTCACCCAGCTTTTGCAACTAAGCACTGACCTGCAACACATCTCCTAGCCCAGCCTGAGACCTCGTAGAGCCAACACTGATAACTGCACCAAGTAAAATGTCTGAAACCAACAAACTTCATTATCTGCAGCCTCAACTGGGTCCTAAATTCAAATCTCAAAAGGTAAAAGGCTAATGCAAGAACCGCTTGTTACCCTGTCTTGTTACCAAGCCACTGTTCATCTCTCACAGTCATTGAGCTTTAGCTCCATTTATTGTATACTTATGTTATTAAAACTAGGCCATTATTTATGTTCTTCCACCAAATGTTTTAAAACAAATTACTTTAACCAGGTTTTTTTCCATCTAGCTATTAGCTGCTATTAAAGAAATTGCATAAAATATAATCGCATAACAATTTGTGAATACTTTATAATTTTTTGATACGTCTGAGTAAAATGAGTTAGTGGAACAAAGGGTATCACAGTTGACATTAGCACCAACTTCTCAACGATCTCTGACCCATGAGAAGTGACTTATTATATCACACCTCTGAAACCCCTCTGCTCAAGAGTTAAGACATCCTGAGGCAATCATGGAGCACGATGCTGTCCATTTTATTACCCTTCCTTTAATAACAGAACGCTTCAGTATGCTTCCAGCATTCTTCAGAAGCATTAAATTCACTTTTACAATGCAAAGATATCCCTCTTCAAAATTTCACATACCCTACATATTGAGCCATTTGTCTGTTTCAAAGGAGACCCAGACAAGGAAATGCAGTTATGTCCTTTTTCATAGACTCAGATGCTTTGTTTGTATTATTTTGGGGGGTTTAATGTGCTTATTCTTCATATTAAAAGACAGATCCTGTCTCTCCAGGAAATCTTTTGACAATTGAAGAATCAGTGGGATTGTTAAAATCACAAGAAAGCAACCATGACACAACCGATCAGGAAAGAGATTTTCAAGTTCACACTTTTCAACAGCCTTAACTTTGTCTTTTGTTAACTCCCTTTTAACTTGAAGTTTAGAAAAACTGTTGGGTGGGAAGGGAAAAGTAATTGTTTCAACATCACTCATCAAGTTTATAAAGGTTACACCTCAGAAAAAGAAAATCTACACATTTCTATAGCACTTGTATAATAGTCCAGGAAAAAAAACATAAGAGATGCTATACAGTACACCAAAAGGTTTTAAGGAAACCAGCTTAAATAAGAACAAAAATATGAAATTTTCCAGTTGTGGCACACGGGAGGTTTGGAGTCCCTTCACCACGCGACTGCCTCCCATCGACTTCTCAGATGCATTCAGCACCCCACACTGTGCATCTTCACCAACCCATTCATTCAGTAAGTTATGTCACTACTCCTTTGATTGACTGACATTTTTTCTTTAACGGTGTTTTATAAACAGAATATATAATAATGGCGTTTCACTCTGGGCGGGGCATTTATCTGTGCTTGTTATGTGATGACTTGTCACAACACAGGAGCAGCACAGTCACTCACACTGTGTGTAATGACACCCTCCTCTACCCCTCCAGAAAGCTTCATCTTACATGTGATATTCATATACAGCTCTATGGCTTACATAATAGCTGCACTTAGCAGGAAACTTAAAGAATTTGGAACAGAAAAGTATTTTTCTAACAAATTGGCATTATTTATTTGTATAACTATTAAGATGTAATTAAGTATACTGCACGTAAGAAGACAAAACATATTCTAAAATGAATCTGTAAGATGATCAATATCCGGAGGCTACAAATACACTGGAGGCAAAAACAGCATTAAAAGCTACACAACTTTATGCATTAATTGAATTAATAGTATTGACAGCCCTGAAAGCCTCCCTATCTTGCTGCTGTACAGTTCATTGCAAAAAATCTCATGAACATCTGCATCTGTCCCACAGTAGCTACTAAATAATTAGGGTTTTTTTTAATTAAAGTTTGACTTTAAAAGCTGGTGTCCGCTGGCTTTTTGTGCGTTGTGCGTGCATTGGAAGTTGGCAGACAGCTCCAGTTGTATTCATCTTGCACGAAGTAACAAAACTCTGTGAATGGTGCATATAGTTTAACAGGAAGCAACCCAAAAAATTGTGGCGCTCAAGTGATATTAAAGATGAAAACCAGGGAGTAAGGTCACTGTGCAGCATCCCTCAATTTGCCTCAGCAGGCAGCAGCCTTTGAAATCAACCTGGAGCCCAGCGAACACGCTGGGAGCTCCGTCCTTCTGCCCGCTGGACATCTTCAGCTCTGCCCCACCTCACTCTGAGTGCCCCGTCCCACACACGTTCGCCAGCTGTAACTTCAAATCAGAAGACAGCTCATCTGGTTCCTGAAGTGCATCATCTTGCAGCTTCTGTCCTGAAAAGATTTACTGGTTTTCACCTTCAGTATTTCTCTCTCAGTAAAAAAAAATAAAAATGCAAGCAACGGTCAAACTCCATGGGTACCCTTCAAAGTAAGTCTCCAAAGCAAGATGTCCAAACTACCTGTCACTAAATTATGTCTCTCTTACATCAACAATAATAAGTTGTAGAAACGTGTCATTTTACCTGTATAACCATGACAATAAAGTACATTTATAGGTATTTCAATTTTCTCTACATTCAAACAAATTACATTTTACATTTTAATTTTCATTTTTCAATTAAAGACTAAAGTCTAAGCCAACTATAGATTTCCACTGAGATTTTAAACTGGCTGGCTGCCAATTCAAGCCATTCTGCTGAGGAAAAACACTATACAGTCATTTTTAGAACAATTTCTACATTTTTAATGTTTAATGTATGCGAAGGATGTAATGTAGAAAGTAATCAGAAGACAACGTAGACCTACACATCACTCTTTCCAATCTATCCATTCATTTTACTTATTCCTTTAGCTGAGAAAACTGAAGAAATTAATCTTTATTACCTTCAAAGATTACCAATTACCTGCTCTATATAATTAACAGAAACTAAATGTAATAGGAAGCCACTGCTCAGGTGGGATTTTAGAGATCAAATTCCCTTTTTCCCTTAAAGAAAGGTTAAGCTTTCAGGACTGGGCACATATCCACACCATAACCATTTATCTGCACTATAAGAAGTAGAAATATATATGGTCAAACACCAAAAAAGTAATACTACTTCAGCAGTACATACTACGCTTTATCTTTTTCCCAAATCACTCAAGAAAGAACAGAATGCATACACTACACACTGGAGCCAAGCGGGCAGCAAACGCCTATAAAAGGCCATGTCTAAATAAGACTTTTTTAATGCACCCGAATACATGGATGCTGTACAACTGCGATAGCCCTTGACTCGTTTCTAATCATGTTTCCCACCTGTGTTAGTCTGACACACAAGGTGACAGAGATTTCCCCATAATGGCTATCATGATCAGGACTAAATAAAGCCTGCAGTCAAAAGCAGGGTTATTAACAGAAAAATGAAAAAGCTATTATCGTATGTGTGTATCTGTATATAAAACCAGGTAGTAAAATCTTCCTTAAATCCCTATACCAATACTTTGAAGTACAAGGAACCATGCAAGTGAGCAGAATTACCCATATACTGAGGACATTTGAAAACAGAAAATTATTTTGATTTTCTCTTTCTGTTCCCACCATTTCTTTTTCTGCAGACTAGCAAAGCTCCTGCTGTTGGAATACACGCAGGAGTTGTGTTGTAGGTTGTTTTTTGTTTTTTCTCTATTTACTTGTGTCAAAAATGAATCTGCAAGGGAGATTCTTGGAGTTTCACAGAAAAACATTATGAGCACATCTAATACTCAATCAGGAAATATAGTACCAAGAAATCAATGGAAAAGAAGTATTATTTTATACTGGTCGCCCATGAGCCTCTGTTTCTTTCCTTTTCTATTAACAGCTTAGAATTCTCTGGGCTGTGAGAGCACAGAAAACTGTAACTGCCAATTAATTTAATGATATTTGCATATTCATCACCATGGTTATAAGAAATAACCATACTCTCATTGTGCAACTGAGATGCAGGGATCCAACTGGCACACAAAGGCGCTCATCTGGCACACTGGGATTGGGAGGAAAGGCAGAAAAGTGAGGAAAGCTGAGTAATTATAACCAACTGCAACACCAAGACTCTTTGATTGCCTGTTCAAACTTCCTAAAAAATGACAATCGACATTTCCCTATAAATTATTTGTTACATAATCCTTTATACTTTGATTACTCATTTCTTTATGCCTTTTTTATTACCAGTGACCAGATAATATACTAATACCAGCATGAACTCACAAACTCTCCAATTTTTAACTTCCAGCTACTTACTGTATTTTTTTATGATAACCATATGCTAGATTCTCATTTATAATTAAAAAGTAAATTAACTCACAACTGTAGGTGAGTTTGAAATGAAGACACTGTACAAATAACTAAGATACCCTGCTTTTCTTACAGTTCACTAACCGTTTATCTGTCACAAACACACTTACCTGAACTTGAACTTAAGCAATCTCCCATTTAAATTAAAGTTTATGCAGACGCATACACACACCTTCACACAGAACAAAATTATGGTCCAGAACTTTTCAGTGCTTCTTCCAAAAGCACTCAAGTATCTTTTAAAATCATTTAAGTGCATCTGAAGTAATACTTTTCAAAACAGGGCACTGTGGTCATTAGACATACGCAAGCACTTTCTGTTACTTGACGCTTGAGCTTCTGACATTAGCCTTACTTTTCATAATAGCACAGTCTTCTTATTACCAGAGAAAGGCAAAGGGTTCTCAATTTACCATACAATGATGCGTGATGAGGCACTGTTGCAGTACACTGTATATAGCCAACACTGTATCTCCAATATATTCAATTTAAACACATACATCTCATAATATGTGATAAATGTATCTACATATTTGCTCTGAAAATGTAAAATGTATCATAGAGAATTTAAAAAAAAAAAAAATCCAGGAATTGCTGAATCAGTTCACAGCGAATCCTGGCTAATTTGACTACAGCTTCTGCATTACACTTAGTGCCTTCTGTAGCATCTGAAAATGCGTTAGCATACAGTATTTGATTTTTGCTCTCTCCTTCAGTTTCATTTTGTGTCTCCCATTTTAGATATTAAATTTTTCAGTCACCTTCCTTTGATGTCATCTTAGTTTAATTTAAAAGCAATACAAACACATCTGATTTACAAGACTTTTATCACCACAGTATCTTATCACCTCATTATAGTAATTTGCAAAGGCTTTTGTCCAAGTGGATATCAGAATGGATTGTATTTTCACCTTCAGGCTTTGTTTTCTTCAACAATACATTCGTGAACTGTTGTACCTTGTCTTTGGTTACTGTGGGAAGGTCTTGGCAAACAGGCAAGTTTTGCAATACTATAAAAACCATCAGGCTTGGGCTCACTCTCTTTGGCTGTTTACCAAAAATGTTTTTATCTCCAGGTCTCATGAACTTCCTTTGGAGCATGTCGAGCAGCATTGCTCATGAGGATTACAGCTGTTTTGGTTGGTTATGAATGAAAACGGAGACCCTGACTGGGTCGTAAGATCTTAGGTGGTTTGCACTAAACTGGGCTGAGAAGTAAACCAGGAATTACACACACCCATGCTTCTAATTAATTGGTGAAGCACAGTTTCTCCTTCAAATACTGGTGGCTGATCATACCTGCCATAAAGAACATATAGAACTGGACATTTGCTGCAGATCTGATGGCAGAGCTCCAAGACTGTTTTACAGACATCTAACATCAAAAAGAACTGACCGCACTGCTCCCAGAGAAGCTCAGCACGTGGAGTTTCTGGGTAAGACGGTGTCCGGTGATGCACTGCACATGCTGCACAGCCAGACGTGGCTGGGGCACAGCTCCAGGTATTCCACTGCCTCCACACGGCACCTCTACATGGCCCAGGGGTACCTTGGCACCTGCTACGCCAAAAGAGGTCAAACAGTTGAAGAACTAAATCTTACCAGCTCAAGCAGAAATTTATACCTCTGACCAAAAGACATTCTGCAACATCTCTTCATATTTCTCCTCAGGGGTGAAATACAAGCAATAAATTTCTTGTTGCAAACTTCCTAAGGATCTAAAATTTTATCAGTGTCTAAATACCCACCAAAACCACAAAGAACTATAAATTGCAGGACATATGATGCTATAAGTTGCAATTTTGTGCAGAATAAAAGAGGAGCCATTAAAGGCTGGTGAGCCTCACAAGCTACAATGCAAGGCCCCAGGTCACTCAGAGGGCTCTAAAGAACCCCAAAGGTCAATCGTTTCCTTGATCCCATGGATCCTGGCAAAAGGTAAGTCAGGAATGAAGGAGATAAGGTGATGCCAAAAATTAGTTTCTCACAAGGATACCAGTAGAATCTTCCTATATTTTAAATTAACTATACAAAAATTAGAAGCATGGCATTGATACAGGTTAACATCTCCAAGAAACTTTCAGTGACAATGCCCATGTATGGTTAGATTTGTTTTCGTATGATAAGCATTCTTCAGAGAAGAACTGCAACTTGTTTCCAGCTCTTCTGATGACAGGAGCTGCTTGAATAAAGCTAATTTATTCATGCTCTGGTCAATTTTCTATTACTTTTTTTATCCAAATTAGTATTATTCTTCTGAGAAGTGAAATTGGAATCTTTTTTTTAAATAGGTGAGAGAGAAACTGTTAGCCCCTGTAAAAGAAGCCAATAGTAAAAGCACAGTATGTCAAAACAAATTTGGGTCCTCCTCCCAGCTTCGTGGCATGATGTCCAAGAAAAATCATGTAATACTATTTCTATGAATTTGTAATTTCATCCCAGAAAGTAAAGAATAAGATAAACATTTTCTGTTTGTTTTTCACTTTCACAGCAACACCATCCTTACTTGCTTCTAGATGGTCACATTTTGCTGACATTTACAAACATTTCATGTTGATCTTACATGGGTCACATCAATCATCTATACAGTTTCAATGACACTTTGTTAAATAAACTGTCATGAAAGATTTATAGAGAATTTGATAAAAGTAAAGAAGATGTAGTTTAGCTTTTAAAGATGCATTACCCCTTTTCTGAGGTGTAATATCAGCTCTAAAATACCATTAAGCTTTTCTGGCAGGAGATGAAGTGAGAAAATAAAATGTACTCTTTCATCAGCACTCGCTTATTTGCATCTCTTGTGCTTCTACAAAACACTGGGAGAACAGATCACCTGCAGTGCTCCTGGAGGAAAAGGGAACCTCACTCCCATTTTGTGCGTTCTGATTGTCTCACCTAGTGTTCGGCAGAAGCCATTAATGCTCTTAACACATTATTTGAGCAAATATGACCTCCACGTTAAAAAAAAAAAACCAACCAAAAAACCACAAAACACCACCACCACCACCAGAAAACCCTCTACTTCAGGTTAACATCTTTTGAAGGTAAACTGATATTCCAAATTCCCTATCTCAAAAATAGGGAATGCAGATAAGTAACACTTTCATGAAAAGTCCTTCTTTAGATAAATCAACTGATAACAAAACAACCCACTAAACGTGGCCAATAACACATTCATTAAGATGTATTTAAATTTTCAGACTTTGCTGTCTGGTATCAACTTAATCTTTGAGAGCGGCTAACAACGGTCTCACTATTGGGAAGGGCCTTAATCATACTTAGTTCACTAAGAAGAATCAAAGTTTGAAAAAAACTCTTTTCATCAGTTTTCCACCACTGATTGATCTATTTACAAAAGCAATTATTTGTGACGTCTTTCAGTTACCTGCAAAGTCAGCTCTGCCTGCTACTCTGCAGCAGTTCTGCTTGTTACAGAACACTAGCAAGGAAGATAACGTGGAAAGATTTTCTCCATTTCGCTAGTTAGTGTTGAGAAACTACAAGGGATGAATTAACACTTCCAGAAAAAAATAACAAGACACGAAATCTTTCCCCTCTCTTAAAGGCTATAATTTTTTTTTTCAACCAAGAGGACAGCATGAAACAGTCCTAAAAAAACACTGAACTTACAGAGTCTAATGCCTAATCACCAGACCAGCCGCAAGTGCATGTCAGGTTTTGCATCTTCCCTCTACAAGAGCTCCTGTTACCTTCGTGTAGTTACCCCATCTCAAGTCTCATACAAAAGGTCAACATACAGTGGGTAAATCCACTGTTCAGGCAGTAATTAATGAAAACCAACTATTATTTCAGCACTGAAAGTTTCTTCAAAAGAAACAGTTATAAAATTATATGACATTTCCTACGGAGTATCTATGACCAAAAGAAAGCAGATGTAGGTGCAATGGTATATGGTGCTCAATAAAAAGCCCTGGCAAATCAATCTCCCACTAGCCTGAGAATAATTTCCATAAATATAATACAGCTACTTTAAAGGTTTTCTTCTAGACGATTTTCCTCTGCCTTACAATTTCTGTATCAATAACACAAATGCAAAATAGATAGCATAACTTTACATCTAGCTGAACACCGAAGAGTGCACTTAATTTACATTATGATTATGATCTTACCATCTGTGGTCCTGAGACCTTTTATACAGGTATCTTTAACATGTTTCACAACAAAAGGAAAAAAAACTGCATTCTTCAGCTGGTATCACAGGGCTGACCTCATACAAGCCAACCTCCTCCGTTACTCTATTTCTTCAGTCCATGACGTCCTCCATTACTCACACTGCGTCACCCCTTGACGCTGGGTGAGCAACTGGATCTGCAAGTTGCACATTATCTTTCACATTACCAACAGGGTCCTCCTGTTGTCTGATATGAAGACCCTGAGTTCATCTTTGCAGTCTTTACCGGGAACAGCACCTTGATACTCGGGCTGCATGAATTAATTTTTTGAAAAGAAACAAGAAAGAGATGCACCGTATCTGTTCAAAGTGTTATACAGAGAACTAGCTGTGAGATTCCTACTTGCATCAATCATAGCTAAAACCTCTGGCAGGTTCAAAACACCCAAAACAACTGCTCTTTGTAAAGGGAACATTATGATCTGACTTCTACATCGTTTGCTGAACTGACTTTACTCACCACAATAAGTGGCATCTCAACAACATTAATTTGTAGATATTGTAACTACTATATTATCAGCAGTGTTCCTAGATACTGTGAATTAAAAAAAAAAAAGGCTAGGAGTTTAAAGGCAGCAATTTTCTCAGTTATTCAACACATCTGTCAAATATATTACTGAGTGGTAAATTAATAAATATTGGATTTCAATTGCTATGACTAGAAATAAATGGCTAGTCATTCTCCAAGCAGCACTGTAAGCTACCGACCTTCAGTGTAGGCTTATTTAAAGAAAAAGTAGTAATTAAAGTAATTCCTATATTCTGGAAAAAACAAAACAAAACAAAACAACAGTTTGTGATTTGATAGATTAGATAACTGAAACATAATTGCCTCTCCTTTACCACACATCATGTGCTCTTCAGAAAAAAAACCCACAACAGACTGACATAGAGAAACCATTCCTGCTGGATATCCCAAATCGATCCTAACTGTCAAACACTTGAGGTCCAAAGACACACTCTATTTTGAAATGACTATTCCAAATATTTTCAAATATTCTGAAAATAACTTATATGCATTCAAAACTGCCAGAACTAAATGCATTTTACATGTTTAGATCATATAGTAATGATTGCTTACTGAGTTAAGATAAATTATATGCTGCATAAGAACTTTATTATTGTTTTCAGAACATTCATTGAGCCCAACTTGTGACTACTGATGATTAGTTAGAAAGATATTCACTATCAAAGAAAACTTATAGATATGGATATGAAAAGATGACATGAAAAGCCAACAATTTTCAGTGTCCTGCAAGCTTCCCATTATAATTTCTTACTGAAAAGCACTGAAATACATGGACTGATAAAGAGAAGTTAGCATCTCCTTGCCATGACAATACGTTTATAATCTGGTTTGCTGAAGTTTCACTCGGATTCACAACTTTACAAAATTGTCACATGCTCTGAAACATGGAAAGCACGCAAATCACTCAAATTTTAATGAAGTTCAAAGTCGCAATGTAAGTGGAAGAGCATCCTCAACCTCACAGGATGGAATTAAAATGTCTATCTCTGTGAAAAGACACAGTGTATATGCTTTAAACCCTCTTCTTCATTACAGCAACAAAGATGATTAATAGTAATTGACTCATTTGACTCCAAAGCCTTAGCTGCTAACTGAAGGCAGTGGTGAAAGACAAGGCTCTGCTTCCTGAAACAGACTTTCTACCCAAACACACAAGAACTCTCCTTTTATAATTTTAAATTAACTAAAGATTCATTAACTGTTTCACCACAGGCCCCAACTTCGAGGATGTAACTGTTCATGGATGTTTTTTCTTCTTAAGCAATCACCAGACTCATGACTTGCATGTAACTTTAGTATTACTGGCAGGACTTCACAAACACTCAAGACGTGCGTAGTCTTCAAAACTATTTTTATAACACCAACAAGTTAGCTAAAATTTCTGCACATTGCAGACTTCACTTTATGTGCTCTGGCAGGGCTTAGCACATGAAAAATTATCTAAACAAGTTTAACTCCTGCATGTTGTTACCTTGCTACATTCAAGTCAATACTCACAGTGCGTGCATAGAAGGTGACTGAAAATCATCCCTTCATTGGGCAAACAGCGGCTAACAGGGGATGCTAATGACAGTGTGCATCTTTCAGTCCAAATGCAGGATTTCAGCTTACATGTAGACGTTAAATACTCTGCTGATCCAGCTCTGGGTTGCTTCTACTATGCCCTTATAGTCAAGATGATCAGTGGCCGCTTAGCTTGACATTTTAGATTTTCCCAGTCTTTATCAATGTGTGTTACAGGCTGTTGAGGGAACTACATAACAGGATTAACTAATGGCAATAACCCTCTTTTGTCAGAGAGGATTACTGTCATTCAGCACTAGGGGAAACTGAAAACCAGGAGTTCCTTTTGTGGTATTTATTTAATATTCTACTCTGTAATCTGTTTGCAACAGTATTAGTGCAAAATGTCATGGGAAGATGTAAACACTCGCCAGATTCCTTTTTGTACCTACAAACAAACCAAATGAAAAACAAAAAACAGTTTGTTTCCTGTCGCTCAAACAGTTCCAAGATCCTGATGCTCTATGTTATTTAATGTTTTCAGCTGACTTTAGGGACATTGTAGACTGCTCTGATGAGGCATGTTCTAGTGTCAGCCAACAGTTTATCCCTGGCACGCTTGTCAATCAAAATAAAACTAACAGACAGCTTTCTTTGTTTCAAATGAGCTTTCCCTGGTCATTAAAATTCACTTTTTACTACAAAAACTACCATTTGGAGAGATCAAATTGAAATGTTAGTAGTTCCTACTGAATCAACTTCTACTGTAGTTGAGTGTTGCAGAAAAATTCTGAAAATATAAGAAATTATTTATTTCATCGCCTGTGTGGTACCTATTACTGGCCTCAGTACAGCAGGTTGACTACAGAATAGTCATTTCATATTAAAGCCTGTGACCAACACTTTGGCAACAGGATGGCACGATTGTTTTTGGTGCTTTCAGCAGCAGTATATACAAGTCTTGAAAATTAAATTTTCCTAACACTGAGCAGCAGGAGTCCAGGTATATCTCTCTAGACAGCATATAAAAATATGGTAGTTACTGAGGGTCTGCTTTTTAGAAAACATTGAGTTTCCTATTCTAAATATGGAGGAAATCATGCTTCCTTAGATTAGATTTGGAAACTTATGGCAAAACCATGTAACTCAAAATAAAACTACATCTAGAATATGTATTCCTGGCAACAAGAAAAAGTGCTTCCAGCAACACCAACTTAATTTTTGAGAGATAAATCAAGAAGGTATTCGAATATATCCTGACAAAAAGTCATAACTTCCAACCAGCCTTTGTGAAACAGAATGCGGCATGATAATGTGTAATGATGTACAAATCATGTGAAGGAAGCCACTATTTTATCTGAAGTTCCCACATGAGTAAGAGTATAGACCGCTGCAAATACCAGATTTCCTTTTCCTTTTTAATAAAAGTATATTAAAAATCCCTAACAAACAAGGTTTCAAAATCATTATCTTTCTTCTCTACAGGGAAATTGTGCACATAGCCTCTAATTATGTCAATTATGAACACGTGGGATTTTAGTTATTATAAACACACTTTCTTTCTACTGACAGTGATTCAAATCCCATCCTACAGACTGATTTGCAGCCCTTAAAATAAGACTCTTTTGTTAACAAGCACAGTCCTCTGCAACTGCCCTTGGAGTAAGACGGCAAAATGAAAACTAGGATCTTCTCTTTTTACATCTTCTACAGACTATGCTTTAAACATAGAATGTAACTAGTGTAAAAAAGTAATTGAAATGGTCTAAGACCCTGTCCTGGGTAACAAGCTAAAAATACTGGCTGTAATTTGGAGGAAAATAAGACAGGAAATAAAAGCTCAAAACTTAGCCCAGACATTGAGCAGGAACTATAATCCCTAAATCACAACTTAATCCTACGTAACTGACAGCATTTGCACATGAGAAGTAAAAGCCCGCAAAAATTACCCAGTAATTGTAATGTAAGTATCCTGCCTTTCTCAAAACAAGTTCAGTAAGAACTCATTTTTATCCTATTTTTGCAAACAGTAATACTTGGGTATAAGTCCAACATGCTACCCTGTCTTAATTGCTGTTGCTCTCTCCTTCGTACTGCAAACAGTTTCATATTAATTTTTTGCCTAATCGTGGTATTTATGAAATGTAGCATTTGGCACAAAGAAAAATGCAGTTTGGCTGCTAGAATTCATAATTTTGGAATGCAAATGATTAGAATTAATTACAGTTTCAGCTAGACAGACACAGCATTCCTGTGACACAAGCAGGAAAGCACACCTGATGGACCAGGTTCTACAACTGGCGGGCATCTATGCCAAACACACAGGGGTAAGTTCCTCCTCATCCTAGCTCCTTTAATGAAGATTGACCTAGCAAAGAAACTGGCCCTTAAACTTCAATCTATACCCAGTCATCCCCTAGGGATAAAAACCTGACACATTAAGGGGAAAATAAATTGTCTTTTGATGTTATTAGAAATCTTTATTAAGTGGAACAACTCCTCTAGAATATTTGGCAACACAGTCAGTGAAGAGGAATAACAGAAGTTATATAGCCTTAAAAAGATACCTTGTTTTAGCACTTTGAGTTGCATTTTCTGAATAAAACTCCCAGAAAGAACAAATAAGACAGTTTTTCCCAAGATGCTATTTAACACAGTAAGTGTTAATATGCCCTATATTGGACAGTAAAGCCTAAAACATGTCAGGAAGCAGGGTTCTCTCTTTTTCCTTTTTCTCTCCCCCACCCCTCATGGGTAAAGCCAAATTAAAGACTTCTATACACAGAGCAGTTCTGAGACATCACGAACCCCATGTCCTTAGGGTTAGAGGAATAAATCCCAGTCCTGACAACAAGTTACAATGGGCTTAAGGAGCTAAACTGTGATGACAGAACATTAATATCTTCATTGTTACAAAGAGTAAAGATCAGAAGAGAAGGAAATAACTACACTTTAATTTCAACTTACTACTAATATCAAAGTATTAGGGAGGCAGAATTCCATACTAGTTAACTAGTAAAGGTAATCGAAGTTTTGAGAAAATATCTGAAATCAGTGGTTTATTACATACTGTTTTCTACATGAACCATTCTACAGTTCTGATGCTTGTTGCACTGGATTCCCTTGATTTTTTCCTAAATTTTTGCTTCAAAAGTAAGACACAAAATTTCACCTTAACCCACCCTGCCTTGTAACTGCAATATTAATTTTTATACCACCAAATGCAGTTTTCCCATGTTCACACCACAACTGCTGACTTGCATTCAGCATACGGTACGCTGATCATCTACACAACTGCTGTGCTCCCAGTTTTTCCCGTGTTTCATTTTGACAGAGTACTGATATATACTCTCCCAAGTACAATTTTCAAACCTGTTTTGCATCTATCCTTATTTGTTTCACCTAAACTGCATTTTCCACACTACCAGAAACCTTCCTAAAGTGAAGATACATGACATCTATGGCTTCACCTTTGTCCTCTACGGACTGTCATTCTTTTATAAAAGGAAATTAGATCGGTTTGAACTAATTTGCTCTTCACTGAATTTCACTGAATTTTTTTAGAGTTGGAAGGGACCATAGAGATCATCTAGTCCAACTCCCCTGCCGAAGCAGCATTGCCCAGAGCATGTCAGAGCATGTTACTCAGGACTGCATCCAGGCGGGTCTTGAAAATCTCCAAAGAAGGGGACTCCACAACCTCCCTGGGCAGCCTGTTCCAGGGCTCTGTCACCCTCACCGTGAAGAGAATTTTTCTCATATTTGAGCGGAACCTCCGATGTTCCAACTTGTGCCCGTTGCCCCTTGTCCTCTCACTGGCAACCACTCAAAAGAGTCTGGCTCCCTCCTCCTTCGACCCACCCTTTAGATACTTGTAAGCATTGATAAGGTCTCCCCTCAGACTTCTCTTCTCCAGACTAAAGAGTCCCAGCTCTCTCAGCCTTGACAAATCCATGTTGTCTGTTATCTCCTGGGCACTCACAAGCAGTTTGTTTATCAGTCACAGTATTTTTCTAGTTGATCTGAAGTGGTCTATAATTTCCAAGCATTTTATCCTCCCTCCTTCTTTCCACTCACCTGTACCTCACCCATCTCTCCATGACTTCTCAAAGTTAGCCATTAATCACTCCAACATCTCATCCACCATTCCTTAACTACATTATACCAGACCCAGCTGATTTGAAAACATCTAACCTAAATAAGTTTTGCGACACTTCTTTTCTTGCTCAAGTTTACATCTTGCACTTTTGTCACCACTATTAATTGTGTTAGACATCTAATTGCAGGTGACCTCAAGGCATGAAAGTCTTCCGTCTTCCCAGTACCATCTGTTGATATCTTTCCCTCCACGTTGCAGCACATCAACCCTTGCTTTTCTCTTCCCAAGATGGACATGCAGAATGATTTCCTCTTACTCGATAAGGCATCTGCTGATTGCATCTCACTTTGTTCTTTGGCCTCTCTCATATTCTCCCTACCTGCTCATGTTATTCTGCTCTAACCCAACTGCCTTCACTGATCTCCCTCTTTGGCATACTGCTTCTGAGACTGGCACAGAAAGATTCCTAGCTTAGCAAATCTGACCTCTTTCTACAGTTGCTATTTTTCATTTGCAATGGAATAATTTGTATTTATGCCCATATTAATTTATTCTTGAAGGAATTCCAAAGTTTCTTGAAAATTTTACCCTTCTACTACCATGGAGTTCTTACCTCCCAATGCAAATAGTCCCAAAGTCTCCATTATTTTAAACCACTGTTTTCCGTACATATTATTTCTTCTACTTGTCATATGGTCTTATAAACTCTTAACATTTCATAGCCAGTCTCACCCAATTTCTATTACATTTTGACATTCTCAACTAGTTCTTCTTTCTTGGTTACATCTAAGTTTAAAAAAACCACCATAAACTTTCCTTTAAAGCTACTTTCTCTAACACAGACACATATATATATACATATATATATATACATACAAAAGCTTCTGTAAAGCATTCCAGTACATGCTGCTTATATGTCTGGACTGGAAAATTCCCATTACCGAAGTCCTGTGCTTTGGATGATTCTACCTGAATCCACGAGTATCCCTCTCCTGCTTTGGTGGCCTGTAAGAGCAGGCTACCCTCATATCCAGTGCTCTCCTCCCGTGCCATCTCCTTCCATAGCCTGGACCTCCAAGTAAGAGCACATGCCCTGTTTTATAAGGTGACATCTCTTTCCTCTTTAGTTGCCTTTGCTTTCTGAACAAGCCATATCCTTTACAATAATACTCTAGCTATGCGAATTACCTGATCAACTCTCTCTCATAACAATCATAAATTATGATCATATACTAAGTTTTTTTTTGTTTTTCCTGCTTATTTCCCTGTATCACTTAGATTGCAACATAACTTTAAAGTGATCTAGACCCAACCCACCAGCATGTTTCTCATACCTGCTTTAAACACATTAACAATAACTTCATACCTCTGCTTTTGTAAAGGCTTGAACATTTGTTGCTATCTATTACCAACCTCCAAGATTTTGTCATCTTTGTGACTACATTAGCAAGCTAATATGTAAACATGCACATCAATTTTTTCAGAATGTGCATTCTAGTGAACACATTTATTCACCCTTGATATTAACATTTCCACTTGTTCAGAACAAGAGCTTAGAAGAGGAAGAAACCAGTAGAACAAACAAGTAGTTCCTAAATCATACTGTCAGGAGAGTTCCTGATCCACTAACTGATGTGGATAGGTGTAACTACTCTGTTTCTTGCTTAAGTCATTGGTAACAGACTGTACATAGTCTTCCTCTACCTGAGAAATACAGCAAAATCTAGGAGATTCAAAGGTACAGCAACCTTATCTACAGCGTTAAAATCTCTGAATGCGATGATATGAGCCCATATGTAAAAGCAGTGTTACCTTGCCTCATCTTGTATCTCAAAGTCTCAACCCTCTTGTTTTCCTATACACTTACTCCCCCCAGGCACCCCTTTTCATTTTCATACACTACTTCTACTGCAGATTGTTATCAGGCCATATTTAGTTTCAGCTGTACGCTTCCAAAGAAGCAAATCTAGAGGTTTTATACAGCTCTCTGTCACAGCACAAAATGACATAATATAATATTGATCCTGGAACACTGCTGCTGTCATGCAGCTGACACTGTGATATAGTAGTAAAAGTCATCAAGGGTACACCAAAAATTGTGTGGCAGAACATCTGCAATGCAGCTGCAAAAGAACTGATGCAGCACCAGATACATACAGACTCAGGGAAAATATCTGAAAAATTATACCAATTACAATGCATTATGATATTAATGTCAATGGCCACAATTCTTTACTTTTTTTTAAAAAAATCTTTCTTATTCTGTTTATGACCACTTTAGTTACCAACACACTGCAGAATTCTACCTCTTTAGGAGGAATTCGGAGTTTGTCTTCCTCAAGTTATGTTTCATTACAGCCATTTGGCCAGGGAGCTTCTTTCTCTAATGATTTACTTTTTTGGCTATGCTAAACTTTTATTTGGTTAAATTAGGAATGTTACTTTTACCTAAATAAAGAACAGAACAAAGAGACCAAATGTTGTATTGCAAGATTTTTCTATGCTGCTACATATATTTCCTTAAAAATTCAGTTTATTCTGCATTACCATTTTTCCCAAAATGCCAGCATGTATCTATAAATTCATTAAAAAAAAAAAAAACAGGACTGTTTATAAAAGCTAGTATTTTCTCATCCATACAGCTTTGACTTGGAACACAAATTATTTGTGAAGCAGTAACACTATACTACATAATACTATTACTGTAGCAAAACCAAACAATAAATATTTGTAATCTCCAGTAATATACCCTGGGCAGGCTTGGTTGCAGTGTCTCTTATGAAAATATTCAAATGCATAATGCTGGTAAGGCCTCATTGGCCTATTCTGAAGAAACAGGCAAGAGAAAAGTATTGTAATTTGCTATTATAATGGCAGCATTTTCTTTACATAGGGTCCTTTTATACTCCTATGTTTCAGAATACTGACTCTGTACAGTAGAAAGATTTGGGCCTGGGCACCCTCACAACACTGAGCATTTTTGGAAAAGTTCTCAAATTTTGAAAAATTGTATTTTCTCACAATTAACTGGGATTTCATAAACTGAACTTTCCTTTTATTTAACATCCTTTTCCCCATTCCCAGTATTATGCATGTAATAATTAGCATTGTCAATACTCCTAAAATTTGTACAACGAAGCAAACTGGGGCCCCAGCTCAAACTGCTGTAGATTCCTGTCCTCCTCCTCCTCTCCTAAATTACTGCTTAGATCAACTGCACTCCCATATCCCACTGTCACTTTAAGTTTGCCTTCCTCTTTTGCTCCAAATCTACTCTGGTTTCACAGCATTAACCTCAGTAGCTCCTCTCTGCCTGAAACAGAGTGCAGAAGAAATGGAACATGTAAAGACACTGGGGAATTACCTCCTATCTCTTCAAGGCAAGGAGAAACCAGAGGTGCATTCAAGGTAAGCAGCTTCTGTAAGAAGCATGGGGCTAAAGCCAACAGTGGCAAGGATCCTGAGGAGATGGTTAGGCAAACAGACTGGGGACAGAGAAATATGTGCTGAAGACACCTGAAACAACTGTAAAGTAAGATTACAAAACAGAATAGGAGCAGAGGTCTAATTTCAGGATAATTGGGAGTACAGAGCAGTGAGATAGGACCTTACAGGGCACAAAAACTAGGACTAGGAGGGCAAGCCTAAGGAACACAGATGAAAGATGAGGGCACGTGAAAGAAGTGGAGAACTGGCGTTGGAGCAGAGAAGGGAAGAAAAGCTTGCCACGTGAGCTGTGGAAGACTGACAGTACTCACTGAAGTACTCTCCAAAGACAAGTGCAGCTCAACATTTCCACTGTTGCAAATACCAATGAAAAGCACTGCCAAAGGCGTCCACCTCTTTCCAATTCTG
Organism: Numenius arquata; assembly: GCF_964106895.1. Taxonomy (NCBI): domain Eukaryota; kingdom Metazoa; phylum Chordata; class Aves; order Charadriiformes; family Scolopacidae; genus Numenius; species Numenius arquata. The sequence continues at coordinate 15,504,946 of NC_133580.1, read as the reverse complement.
GCTCATACGGACAACTGCAGCAAGCTGTAGCTACAGCTATTCCATCAGTCCCTATGGTAGGTCTGGACAGTCCAGTAACTATAGGACCCTTATAGGTGACACTGGCTGCAGCTTACAGAAATTCTGGGGGTTTTGATTGCGTTTCTAACATACATACCATAATGTTAAAAGACCATACAACACAAGCACCCCAAAATCATGTAATTTCAGAATTCAGACTGCTTGTGCGACTTGAGTTCTGCTGTCCTACTGTAGCCCTTAATTACTCCTTTGCCCACCCACCCAAAAAGGCCATAACCCTGCTGATGTACACCAAGAGTGTGCTGTGTGTGGGTACAGGCAGCTGGCAAGAAGCATGGCCTTGCCTTACTGCTTTGTATAAATACAAGCAAACGTATGAGCATTTAAAGGATCATTTTCTAACCCCTTCATTGGTAAATGCACATGGATATACAGCCTTGAAAATATAATACGTCGTTAACCATAAGACAGACAGGGCAAAGAATTAAGAGGAAGAAGTCTAGCATGAAGTGATGCAACAGATGTTGGATAAAGTTTCAGATTCAAACAAGTCTTAAAGAACCCTGTTTCAGAGAACATTAAAAAAAAAGCTCATTTGGAAGTATAATTCATACTAACATTTTGAAGTAAGATTGAGAGAAGTTTAAAAAAAAGTCAGAACCGTTTTTGTACATTCTGTGATGCTGCTTCAGCTCAAGCTCTGTCCCCTCACTCACCCCCGTGGCATTGGCAGGATAGCAGGGAGTGGGATGGAGCGAGCAAGAAGGCTTGTGAAATCTTTATTACAGCTCTGTTGTAAACCACCAGAAGACAAAGTAGACAGTTCCAACTAGGAACAGCTGTTATTTTCTAATTAAAAAATCACAAGACCAAAATATTAATTTATTAAGCAAGTGTTCAGTTCAAGCAGCCACAACTACATTTCCTAGCAATATATTCTTTTTTTTTTTTTTTCAAGAGAGGCTGTTGGGATGCCTCTGGCATAAATAATTTAATGTCACAGAACAATTTATTGTCTGCTCCTGATATGCAAACAACTCCGTTCCATATTGTGAAATACTGTCTCAACATATAATGAACTGTAAAGGATTTTCCTTTTTGGGGGAGGGAATTTGTTGATGTTTTTCCAAATGTTTTACCTAGTGAAGTATTAGCTGTGTTAGACTTTGAGAAAGATTACCTTTGGCTATCATAGAAACAAGTTAATAAAGTGACAATAACAAACTGATGTATCTGTCAAAGTTTATAGATAAGGATGTCAAGCTATAGGTTATCAGCCTACAGTACTGACACTGTTCATATATCATAGCCCCCCAACACACACTCTGTCAGCATTGTTTATTTTCAGTCAGGAGTTAAATAATGACCATGTACTAAAAATGCCTTTGGGGAACTGCTTTGTCTTACATACTGTTCACCTGTTTACTTCAGAGTAAGTTTTGAGTTGCTTTTGTTTAATTTTCTGTTTGAACAGCTGGTATTTATCAACTTCAAATGGGCTTCAGGTCAATACACTGCAAAAAATTTTACCGCAATTTCTACACTTGCTGCACACACACGGCTTGTAAAATGCTAATAAGAACACCTCAGCACCAAGCCCAGTTCTGGAGGAACACAGAAACTGCCAACAATACTCCTGAAACTACATCAACACTGGAAAAGGGAAAGAACACACAAAATAGGGTTTTTTTTTCAAGGGTCCAGCAACAGAAATCATACCCACTTTGTACCAACTACTGCAAGTAACAGCCTTTATTACTTCTTGTCCTTACTCTGTGTATTTTCTTTACAGTATTCAAACCTTGTTACCTATAAAAAGGTAGGAGATGTTATGGGGTTTAGAGTTCTTTTGGTCTGTCTGTTGTTTTTGAGCTGGCAGAGAAAGAGAACAGAAGTTCTGCTGAAGTTAGAGGTCAGGATGCAAAAAAGACAAGAGTTGGGGCAGGGGGGGAGGCAGGGAAAACCACCAACCTTATTTGTTTTCATTCTAAATACCTAAAGAAATCTCAAACTTTTTCTCATGTATATAAACATATAAATAAATTAATCCTATAAAAACTATTCCAGAAGAAGTTACAAAAAGAATTAAGTTAAACAATGGAAAAATGTGAACAGAAAAGTCAATGCCTACATATAACCAGTAACAACATAAAGGGTTTACATCTATTTATTCTTTTTTTCTCTATATACCAGGCAGGGTAACTAAAAGATATTATTCTACCAGAAATCACTTTCTGGAACTGACAGCTCCAATTGTCACATTTGACGAAGTAAAAAAGAATGGAAGAGATCGTGAATTCTTAATTCAGATAAGTTTCTATTCCTTTTTTTGGAACTGTTGTCTGAGTACGGATCTTAAGATACGGGCTGAGAACTAACATATTACTCTTAGAAAGTTTTTTCTAATCAGTGGATTTCTCCTACTACTGCAATGCATTTTTAAAAAGAGAACTGAAATAAAAAGGTCACATTTGGAATCTCCATTTATTAATGACATGGAGAAGGGAATGAATTATGGGGAAAAAATACCCCACCTTAAGCAGAAGTTGCTAATGCTAGCTCTTCTCCAGCAACATTAAATTTGCCTTTCTAGATACCAAATTTAGGGACTTGAGTTTTACAAAGTTATGCAGAACTGTGGTATGAGGGTTTTCACACCCTCCAGTCCTGTACTGAGGAGCAAATAATATGGCCTTTGGACACTGATACTACTTAACCTGATACTTCTTAGTACCATATGACCTTCAACCAAGACCCTACAAGCCCTAATTGCCCTGAACTTGATTTTATCAGCTAGAAAACACAGTAATCTGGAAGACTGAAAACTTTTTAAAAGCACTTATTTCTCATGAAGAATGCTGCAGATGTAACAAACCGCGAGACAGCTAAATATACGTTTGTAAATAAAAGCCTTTCTTTTTTAGTCACTGAAATTACAATTCAAATAAAACGTCATTTGTTCTGTGATAGTCAGTTTAACACAGACACCAGTAGGCAAAAAATGGGCTGATTTACGTAACCAATACTTTTAAATACAAGTATTAGACAAAGGGCTCTGAAAATTCAAGTATACAGCAGAGATTTTTGTGTCCCGCTTCCATCCTAACTTGAATAGCAAAGAGAAATCACCTATTTTCTTAAAAATGTTTTGCTCGAAACCACACAATTTTGGTCATGATTTACATAGCTTTTACAAAAGGTACTTCAGCCCCTTAATGTGTAGGACAACTGTGAAAATCTCTGCAACATTTGTGAATCGCATTTAATAAGATCGAATGGAATAAGACGCTACAAGACCTCCTGAGCTTCGCGCTGGAAACTTTTTCACAGGAGCCCAAGCCTATTGTATAAGAGGAACCAGGGGGTGCCGAAGGAGGTGGTTGCTATGGTGGCATCTCATAAATCATCAATTATTGTCTGTTATTATGAAGGTGACAGCCTCATAAAGAGATTTGCATTTTCGGCTAATTTTAGGATTTTTTTTTCTGCAGACATCATTTGCTTTGTAAAAGAAATGTCATGACAACCATAGAACACTTAAGCTTGTTATCGGGTAGTCAGGCATCCGCTTGGCCCCCGTCAGTTTGGCATTTGAGCATCGTAGCCTCTTTTGCATTATTGAGTAGTTTATCTTTACAGTTCATAAATATATTTCTAAACGCAGGGACGGCATAATAGGAGAATGCGGGGAAAGCGGTGGAGGGCTCCTGGTTGCCACAGCAACCTAAACTGATCAATTCCCTGTCACTGTTTTAAAAGAGGCACCACTCTCCTGTGGCCCCCAATACTAATTACAAATGCAGGCCCTTCGCTAGCATGTTCAGCTTACAGATTAAAGCAGTTCATGCCTAATTTATCATTTAACATGTCCTCCCACATTTGTAGTGCCGTACAGAATGAATAACAACTTCACTTGTTTACAGCGTTTTCAACTTAATTTCACTAATTAGTTTTGCAGTTGCAGGAACTGGCGAGGGCGGCTGCCCCTCCGCGAAGCCGGGCGCAGGCAGGGCGGCCAGCACTGCTCTCCCCACCCCAACTCCGGGCTTTGCCCCCCAGGACCCTAGCGCTCCCCTCCCAGCATGGCAGACAATCAATACATTACGGATTTTTATCCTCTGTTTTTCAAATACATGTCTTTTTAAGCGACTGGGAGGTTTTTTTACGGGAATGGAAGATAAATGATGGAAAATCTGATCTAGTTTTACAATAGAATATTCGTATTGTACTGTGCAATGTTTGAGACAAAAATGCTGTGCATTTCCTCTGCAAAATGGGCACAAGTAAGGACACTCCACTGGCCATTGACACTGCCCTTCCAGTCAAGCATCTACTGCTTCATTTAAGGAATATGACCAGTTTTTATCCAAACTGAACTTCGAACATGTGTGTTTCAAGACAGTGTTTATCATGTCCCAAGCACTCGCCACTCAGACTGTTCTTCCAGATTTTTGTGACCAGTGCTTGTGAATGTCTTGGAAAAACCCTTTTCCACCCTCTGCATCCTCTAACAATACAGGAGAGTGTGTCAAATCTCTATGAGGAAAACCAAAATGTGTTCTGAGCTATGACAGCAGTTAGCTACTCAAATGTTTAGGAAAACAAATGACAAAAGCCAAGATCCAGCATCCTAAGAGCAGGAATATTCTCTGACCTTTTTTGCTCCAGAGAATGATATTGTAAAGTTTGCATATTCCCAAATGCTCCGTAATTTGAAATGGCAAAAAAAGACAGAACCTGTAAGATTCATCTCTGGCAGTATGATGAGTTTCACGTTCGAGCAGTGCCGCCCCGGGGGAGCAGGAAGGGATTTTTGGTTCCTTGGTAATATTTGCACTATCGCAGTCACAAAGGAGATCGTTTGACAGCCTCTGCCCCAGGCAGCTCCTCCCTGTCATCAGTTTTACAAAAGGGCTGCTTCCCAGAACTCCTGTTAATCAACAAAAATTATACATCCAAAGAAAGTTAAAACCCTTTAGTGGGTCTCGGGGGGCTTAGCGAGAGGGAGCGAGGGAGCGCTTCCAACTGCTGCTGAGCCCGGCAGCTGCAGACCCGGCACTCTTGGGGCCCCCATCCAGCCCCACAGTCTGTGCTCACAGGTGCTCCGCACTCGCCAGCACCGGCTCCCCGGCTCTGCAGCACCACAGTGTCAAGGTTACGGCTCCGACGCCCCCATTTCAAAGGGAAATACGGTCAGCTTGAAGCGATGGAAACTAATCTGTGCACAAGCAGCCGTTGAGCAGGAGCACCCGCACGGGATGCAATAGGAGGTTTACGCAAAGGTAGTTTTTAATGAAATACTGCTTCTGCTTTTGCAGCTTTTTAGTCCCATTTCAGATATTCAAGTGGCAGCCCCAAATCACCCTACTCTACCAACAGAGCCAGCAGAGAGAGTGCATGGATGCATAAATGGGTACACAGCACAGCCGAGGCAACCGCTGCTAATAGTGGAAGTTTGTTTTTAAAAATAAAAAAATCCATAACAAAAAAAAAAAAAAAATCACTTTTCTCATGTATAATGTACATTCCTTGTGATTTGCATTTGTTTTGTCTTCTATTATTTAGCTCCTCATACCCCAAGTGGATACTACAGGGCAAGGAGAGACCTCTGGCAATCAGCAGCATTAAGCACGGCATAATTTTACAAAAACAATCTGAGAAACAGCAAGTCTACATTATTTTCCCTGATCATAGATTTAACACTTTGTTTTAAACATACAAAATGCTTGGAAACTACACACTATGCGTATGACTACTAACACCCCAGTGAGCAGAGAACCTCTCTGTGTCAGAATGACTGCTAACAGTTCCGGTTTTGCTATATTCATTTCATTCTTCAAAATTCTGATTTATTTTTCCTGGAAGTATACATCTAAGACACACAGGATTTGATGCTCAGAATTACTGCAGAAATACTTGTTGGAGATTGAACTTCCCCCACTGGTTTTTATAGGCCAGAGGCAATTAGGGGCACTAAGGTAAAGGGGCAGCACATGCTAGTTGGGAAGGATGGGCTGGGCTTCAGCAAGGAAGGAGCACGATGTGCTGCACATCCAAGTGTGCACAACCTGTGCCCCTTTTGGCACTGCTATTTCAAAAATAGATGCCCTCCTGGAGAGCCGCAGGAGATGCCAGCAGCAAATGATCTTGTCTTCTCCCCAGATTTTTAATTCCTGGGAAGAGACAACTTTTAAGAAACATCTTTCAAAGTCTGCTGTAATACAGCAAAAACTTTAACATAGGCCATGCAATGATAGTTTGCGCCCTCCTTCCACAGAGCATCCTTAATCATAGAATGATTTGGGTTAGAAGGGACTTTAAAGCATGTAAATGACATCCATTTTACAAATATACAGACAGCCTCCTTCCCCGTCACCTCTCTACAAATAAGAACAATTCCATTAAAGGCATTTGCAATGTAACACACTGCTGTAAGTAAAGGGAAAGCCAGAGCACAAGCTTTTTTGCACCAGCGCAAACCAACACCAGCTACTGACTCGCTACTCAAGTGCTTCTGCTTGTTTGTACTGTAGTATCATACAGTAGCAGCCATACTTCTTTAATGTCTAGATGTATCACATTTTCTTGTAAATTCATACTGTTTTTCCAGTCCTCAGAGAACCAAACCTTAGACATTAAACGTTTTTTTAAAAAGCAGTTCCTAAATGAAAACACAAAATCCCTCTCAATCTTGAGATTGTTCTATCTGCTACTCTCTTTAAGATGCTAATTCAAAACTTATCTTTCAAACAATACTAAATCACACTGCGTTATTCACCTGTGCTTTTGAATCCCACTATCACTGCTGGCAACTGACTACAGAAGTGCAGAGCCCAGACGACAGGACAATGGGACAGGCAGGATCTGGAGAACTCTCTGGGCTCTCAAGTAGTAGAAGAGAAACAGGTATCAACTGTACTCTGGTTTTGTCTAAACAGCATTCTTTCAGCTGCTAAATAGTCTGATTCTTCGGACAAATGCAAGACATGCAGCAGGCTGTGCACTACTACTTTGTGTTACTGAAATAAAACCAACATATTAATAATCACTCCGTTTTTATAAAATGATTGCATTGTGCTCAGAAGAGAACATGACAAATACTTTAGTTCTTTGTGAAGCACGATAATTTGCCTTTTATGATTATATATACTCCTTCAAGGTCTCACTTCTTATTCTGTTGAGTGCTGGTGCACTGAGTATCAGCAAAAAGGTATGATCATTTGAATATTTAAGGAACAGATTGTTCCAGTCTTGCAGTATTTAACACTCTTCTCCACTTAATGGTATGTTTGCCATGACATGGTATGTTTTTATTACTGTCTCGTTCCTATCATTCCTGTTATTTAATGAACTTTAGCCTTCGTTACCTGCAGGAATCCTTGGGCCAGACTATACACATTAGATCAGAGATGCTGGTACAGCCACTTCCATTTTGTTTTGCCTGTCAAACTATACATTTAAAGGAAGATGGTACACTGTTAGCAACGTAATGTACCAAGGATGTACACTGACCCCAGAATTTCTCCTGAGCCACTCTAAATCTGTTTGCTTTCAGTTTAAGATAACTACAAGATCCCTGAGAGTTAATACAGTACCTCCAGGTTATTAAATGTAGCATGCAGAACATTACATTATTATGCTACACATGGCTAAGGAATTTTAGTATTCACAGGATTATGGTAATTAAGTCTTCCTTCACTTTGGGTGATGTGACACTTGCTTGACTATAATGTCACTCCACTTAAAGTCTGTGTAAACAACATTATCTTAGTCACTCTGCATTACATTTCCAACTGTGAGCAAAATTACAAGGTCAAAGTGGACAAGAATGTAGGTAATCCCAAGGAAACATCATGTAAATGACTAGCTCAAGGTTCAAACTGGGTTTTCAAGGGTGGTAAAAGGCTTATGTACTACACCAATATTTTAGCATTGTTTTGTAGAAGGTATCACTAGCAAAATGCACTTCTATTTGTAGGGACATTTAATTGGTCAGAACATTGCACACTTTTTCTTCTCTAAGTAAGGACTTGGCCGTCAAAGATATGCAAGGAGTAAAAGAGAGCTGATTTTGTACAAAAAAAAAAACAGTATGAAAGTAGCAGAATATTAAGTAAATCTGTAAGTGACAGATGCAAAGAAATATATATTCCAATGACATCATTAACATAACACAATAAAATCTCCATTAAACTGTCAGTCAGAGAACTGGGAAAAAATATTAACCTCATTGCTAAGACCAATTTTTAAAAATACACTTAGTTGAATCTCCTTTACCTTGAATATCAAGTAGGAAGGCACTTACAGTGTTTTTTGTGATTTTGTCAGACAAACGTGTAACTGAACCTCTTTTCCCCTGACAACTATACAATAAACTCCATGCACACAGGCATTTCTCAGTATATATATATATATTTCAAAAAGAATACTGCTGAAGGACAAAATGATACATTCATGTGGCACTGCCAGCTAAGCTGCTGCTAGTGAAGTTACCAGCCATAGTGGCATTCTCCCTTTGACAATAACACCTGCCTAGTTCTCGGCCACCAAAGACAGCACACTTTTTCGTCTTAAACTGAACCAAAAAACTGCGTAAGTGAGCAAGTTGCAATCCTACCATTAGCAGACAATAGCTTATGAGTCCATTAGCTCTGCAGGCTTGGAAATGCACCAGTCAACCCCTTTTCACTAACATAAAAGTGACTAAACGGAGAAAGTCTTGTTAACAGTTAGAAATTGTGCAAGTTGCTCACAAACTGTAAATCCACAAACATTCAAACCTAGATAGTTGGACACATAACAAAATCGGGTTGGGCTGGGATTTAGCCAGCCATATCAGTAATAGGGCTTTAATAATTCTTGGAAATTCCACCTGCAGAGAAGTGGTACCCAGGGAAATGTCACTGACACACCAGATCTCCTGAAATGTCATTTCAGTCATTTCTATCTTAAACAGTAGCTTTGGGAAATTTAATTAATGACAAAAATACACTGTTTCAAGTTCTGTCAGGTAGGAATTACGTTCAGAAGTTCACTGATAAAAATAGGTATTTGCCAAAAACTACAAGAGTAAAATCTGTCCACACCAGCTTTCAACTTTCTACCGTCAAGGATGTGGATTGTCAGCAAGAGCCATGAGCTGGCTCACTCCTCATTTTATGCTGCAGATTCAGTAGTTTGGGTAGAAACACAAGACAAGAGTTCATAATCTCATCAGTGGCCTGCAATCTCATCATCCAGCCTGCATTCTTCTTTCAAAAGTCAAACTGCAAACATCTTTTTTTAACAGCAAACCAAGGAAGAAACTGTGACATTGTTAGCTAAATATAAGGTACATGTTTGAAATAAAACAAGTGTTAATAGCCATTAGTGCCTTAAACATAAATTGTTCTTCATGGTAAAATTACTTCTGATATAATCAACCTTTAACCTATAGTGTATAATCAGCAGATATAACCTGTGACAAGTGAATATTAACAGTTGAAGTTAAAACAAAAGACTTTTTCACTTTACACCAACTTTTACTCTATGTGCAAGATGTAGGAATTTGGCTCTTATCTTTATTCTTTGCTGACGTAAATTAGCATGGCCACACAGTCAAAGCGGGGTTTGCATTTCACTCTCAAAGCACCACACTGCATATTTACCTGGTTGCTCCTGGAGAAAGTTACAATGACTCACTAGAGACAAAACTGCCTTTTCTAAATTCACCAGCCTGAAGGACTTTGAAAATAAGACACACAGACTGTTTCCCTATCAACCTTACATTAAAGTGTGTAACTCGATTATAGCTATGAATTATTTCTAGCTTTTTAAAAAGTTGTTTGCACCCACAGGTAATGGAAAACACAGTGCTCGAACCTGTGATCCAAAAGCATACAGCCTGTTGCTCAGGCCAAAATCAGGGTAGAATGCTCAGCATGAAAGACAGACGGTATTTCCCAGGTGGGACTGGAGATCTACAAACAGAAAAGGATGTGCAAATACTGAAAGCAGCAGATCTGCTCTTTCAATGCATTACTGTGCACTTCAACAGTGATGTCTTGCTGTCCTTGAAAAAATGCTGTAATGCAATTCTTAGATTGTCACAAAATAAGACACACAAGTATTTGATGAGAGTAACATTGCTTAAAGTGAATTTCATGGAATTCAGTCGTTTTAGCCCACTATCATAGTTGGTTATAACCAGTAGATCATTTCATATTTTAAATATTTCAGTATTCACTTACCAATCATACTTGTTATTTATGTTGCATGCTAATGACACTTCTCACAGACATTATAATATAGTCTTATTACAGGATTTAACAGAAAAACAAATAAAAACTAATTGCATATAATATTACTAATACAAACAGGCAAAATATCATCGAGATCAGTGACTCGGTGTCTATTTTGGCAGGAGCTGAATCTGGCCTACTGACTTATGGTTCTGATTTAGCTAGGGCTCCTCGTCATGTACAACTTTGTGACTTATTCAGTATGTTTTCTTTGAAAAGTAAAGGTTTTCAGTATGAGATTGGAATTTAATTGTTTCCTTTTCAGACAAATATGCTTTTGGATGGATGCTGATGGAAAGGGCAATCAGATGTCAAAAGGGCAGCAGTACAGTGAGATTATGTGCTGAGGTCTAGGGCAGGACAGGCAAACAATGGGGGCTCTCGGATCACTTCAGCAGATCCTTATAAATAAAATCTCAGATAACAGGCTTTGTTTATTCTGCAAAAATGCGTATCAGCAGGCCAAATCAACTTCTGTTATGTTAACTACTTAAGTTACTTTCTTATTAACAAATATGCCTGATAGCATAGCAGAACTCTCATCTGTGAGCATCTGGAATGCAAGTGGGGGAAAAAAAGAGCTTAAGTAATTAGGAATGAGATGTCCTGCATTCTAGAAGGAATGAACTGTCCTCTTGCCATTGGGCAGGGGAATAAATAAACTGAAGCAAGAGAGAGCTCATATGGTAGCAAGTCAATGATACCCTATCTCATGGCATAGAAACTAGAGAACAGACTCTCAGCACTAAGGATAACGCCCTGCTTCACAGAATGCTGCTGCGTTGTTGAACTAGACGTCCCATGTTTCACTTTACAAACCATTTAGCAGTCTATTTAAAAAGAAAAAATACTTGAAATCTCTCCTTAGAATTGAGAATCATCACTGTGACACTTTGTCTGTAGCCCTTAACAAAGCACTCCTAAACAGGATCATTAAAATTATTACTAAATAAAGCTGAAAAACCCATGAAAACTTTTGATTCATTCACCAAACCACTCCCCAAAAATCAAATCAGTTGTCATCACCCACTGCCTAACTGGTACAAACATGAAAACACGAAGGGGGAGCAGGTAGAGATTCCTTTGGAAAAAGCTAAAGCAAAACATTAATTTCACACTGAGTAGATTCACACTGATGTATTTCAATGCCCTATCAAAATTATTAGTTTTGGAAAATTTGACAAACACTGCTGTGACAGGTTGCCTTCTCTAACCAGATAACAGTCTTGGGAAAAAAACACCATCTATACACATACACCCACCCACATGTACAGACAAAATGCTACTGAACAGAAGCTCTCTATACACAGTTATCCCCTCCATCACAAAATAAAAAGTTTCACCTACCAGCTGTTAATCACACCACTCTCCACACTCCTCAGAACTTTACTTTTTGGATTTTTCTTTCCTCTATATTTACTCCTGCTTAAATGATGTGGAGAATCACCAAAGTCACTCTTAAAATTCTTAATAATTTTCTTATCAATTTTATTATGGTTATGTCAGCAACATCATTAAATTTACTTTATTTCCACTATGCTTGAGAAGATCTTTATGTAACACTCACTTGACTGAATACTCATTACAAAAAATTGTAAGAAATGTAGTAAAACCAAGCTTACTTTTTATTTGCCAAGTGTCACACAATGGTAAGTCATGCCTCTTGGTGTGGGAAACTTTAAGGGAGTACCATTTTACCTGCAATGTGTTTTACAGGAGTAGCTCAGTTGAAAAAAAAAAGTAAGAAACCTACAACTTTTATCTTGCAAGAATATATTGGTAATTTAGCTCACTTCAATGTTGAGTGACGATGTGAGAAGAGATGCCTCTTTCAAAACCCTCTAGCATTTCCATTTTGCTTTTATCATGGCTTTTAACAGGCATTCTGTACAGGCTGCAGTGCATTTAGTACTGATACCACACTTCACCAAAGCAGCTTCCCCAGAGATTTTCACATCAGTTGTTCCAAACATCTGTGGGGGAAGGGGCAGATTCAAGCATTTAGCAGCAGAAATTCCTATAATCTAAGATCAGCACAAGAAGCTGCTAACTACCCAGAGATGAATTTGTTATCATAGCAGGCATAGGACAGGTCACATTCATGTGCTTCAAAGTATACGGTGCCTCAATTCTCTCTGAACTGAGTGTATGCATTGCTATGCAAACAGCATAATCCTAAATATTTTGGAAACACAAGGTTATTTTTTTCACTTTTTTTTTTTAATTTGAATTAATATTTTTTTTAAACCAGAAAGTTTTGCAAAACATTCTAATTTAAACACAATTTGGGAGCAGGTTTCAGAGGTACTTGAAGAAAAATATCTATTTTATTCCTTTACTCCATCTTCTGCATTTAAGTAATATTTTTCCACTTTTTTTTCCCAGCCCCCAAGGAGCTTCTGTTCTAGAAGAACAAAATATAGAAGAAAACAAAAATATTCAAAGTTTGGAGTGTTCCAGGTTTTAAATAAAATAATAATTTACAAAATGGTAACTTTTTTCATAAGCTGTAAGACTGAACTGCATCTATCAGTTTCTAAATTATTCAGGGGCTACATTCTGCAAATGCAGCTGGGCAAGTCCAAGTGCGAGTCAGCTCATTTATTTCATTCTTCTACATGTAGTACATCCCTAGTGGTTTCCTAATGAAAGTGAGGCTGAGCAAAAATCACTGCTGAACATGATTGGTTTTAATGGCAAAGTTTGGTGGGTTTGAGTAATCCTTTTTCAGGTTTTTTACCTCATGCATTTCTGATGTAGTCCAATGCAAAACGTATTAGTACTAAGACCATTAAACTATGTACTTCATGACTTTCCAATTTCTGGTCCTCAAGAATATTGGAAAAATATAGACATGTTTGTGTGTTGGAAGTTGGAAGATACAGGACAATGAGCCTTGTGCTTGCTCTTCAACATCCTTCAGCAAGGAGTTTTGCAGGTCAGCTACTCAGCATTTACACTACAAAGTATGATACTGTTTTGCTTGCATAAGAAACTTTTAGATGCACTTTAGGAGCAAAATATCACTTTACTCTGCTTGGAAAGAAGAGAGTATTAACTTTTATATATCTATTTCATTATGTGTAATACCACTTTACTGAAAAAACAAAGAAAATGGCAAGTGCAAAAAGGTCAAGAGGATTGACAGTAAGCCTGCAGGCCAGAGTACACTGGGTCAGGGACCTCCGAAGACTTACATGCTAGAATGGTAGTAAATCTGCAAGCTAGTCTCCATCATTTAACATTATAGCAATTATCAATGTATTTCAAAAAAGAAGAAAAAAAAAAAGTTGTGTTCATAAGATAATGTCATTTTTCCATTCTCCCTGAATCTAAAATTATACCGAGCACATTTAACTTAAATATCACAAGCAAGGCTGAAAGAGTTTGCAGTGAGTGAAACAGCATCATTAACTCAGGGGACTAAAATAAAAATCCACATTCATTATTCAGGCTGTTACACAAATCAATTCAGATCTTTAAGTAGACAAAGTGTATTCGTCTGCTGGACAAGTTTCTAACCGTTGCATTGTTGAATTTACTAGCTTTGTCTTCAAGTAGTCTATAGGTGGTCACAAATTCTTCCAGTTTCTCTTGGAAGTAGATTTCATAGCCCCAAGTATATGTGATAATACTTTGGACTATCGACAGAAGTAACAAACTTGCCAAAAATCCAAGCACAGCTTCTCAGTCACGTAAGTTTGGTTAAAACAACCCTAGAAAGACATTTCTTTTCTGATTTTCAACCTTCCTTTCCACAGGAAGAAAACAGGAACCGAAATAATTTAGAACTGCAAATATTTCCAATTCAGAATTGCTGCAGTTTGCCTTCACCATGTTACAAGCACATTTTAAACAGCTTAAATATGTTCTGCTTTTTCTCAGAAGGTACTTTGGCACTGTCCACATAGGAAAAACATGTACAGTCTAATAATTAGGTTAACTACATTTATAGTTCTGCTTGTAATATACACTATAGCTACTGATAACACAAAGTTGCTAATGTACTCCTACAAGAAAGCCAAAATTGATGTGAAAGGAACTTGATGAGTCTTAATGCAAATAATACTCCCAGACCCAGCCTGTAAAGGCTTCAAAAAGCTTAATGATTTTCTCAGATGTGCTGTAACAACAAAGAATCTCATGGTTCAGTGTCAAATGTCTGCTAGAAGCCAATGTTCATCACAACTAGAATGACTTGTTCATCATAGATTCCATCAATAATTGTTTCAGTATGTGAATGTGATCAATGTAGCTCTCATCAAGTATAAATCAAGCTATGTATTTTCTAATGGGACCTTCAGCGTTCTCATGGATTCTATTCAACAGTAAGATTTGATCAATACATGAGCTCAAGTGACCAGACGTCTTTCTCAAAATGGTAGTTATTTACCTATAAAGAACAATAAAAACATCCTAAGCTTCTTGGCATAAAATATTTAAATAACGTTACTGTGTACTGAAAGAGGCAAATAAGAAAGCTACTGTGCAGCACCAGATCACACTAGAACTGCATTTAAAAGTTGCCCAATTTAAACTCGATGAACACATTTAAATTATTGCATCTAAACTGTGATGTCAGCAACAAAAATTCCATTAGATCAACAGTACAAGAAATGACATTTATCAAAGATAAAAGGAAATACTGAGTATCCACTTAGAGCTCTTAATTTCCTAGAAAAGTGATTTCATTTCTACAAGTTAACAGCAAAGTTAAGCAGATTCAGTTCTTTTTTGGTGCTGCTGGCTGAGCAAAGCCTACCAAATTACATGATAGGAGATACCGGTGCTGATGATTATCTCCCTTTCATCAGCTTCTTATTTTTACCAACTACTCAAAAACATAGTTCTTGGATGATCTGTCACAAAGGGATGCAGACTGGCTTGGACCCAGGCATTCTACCACAAATATTTTTTTTTTTGATAACCCACAAAGCATGGTTTTACACGTGAAAAATTCAGGTTCAAACATCCAAGTTAAACCTTTAAATTATACACGAGGTCATAAATGCATCTTATTTTCTTGGGTATATTTGTTTTCAAAGATTCAGACTCCTCAATTTTACCAGCCTGTCTTTTTATACTAATATCTTCAGTGACTAAATAAAGCTAAAATATTACATAATTAGACAAAATATTTCTCAAATAACAGAATTTTAAACTCACCTAGTTATACCATCTCTTTTTAAGAGCCTGTTTACATGAGGAATGAGTTTTAAATTAAATGCTGTATTGTGGTAATTCCAGAACAGTTTTAGGCTAAGATAGTGCTGCAAACCTTCCTCCACATTCGGTTCACTTCCCACTGCTATTTCAGAAGAAAAATTCCACTAGCAGACAAATACAGCAATGCATGCAGAATGTGAGGGATCTGTCCTGAGGAGTGAATGGTGGGATTCAGCCATCCAGTGGGTGTGGAACCTCTTTCTACCTTGGGAACTTCTGGGAGCCAAGTCCTGCAAGTTTTCCTGAAAACTCATACCACAGTCTCCATCAGCTCCTGAGTCTGTCATACATTTATGAAAGCAGTTCTCTCTTACCAACCAACCACCAAAGAGCTAGATAGCAACACTCATGTTCTTCTGCGTTAGTCTCAAGATACTGACAGCATCCACTTCAACCTCTGTTCAACACTTCCAGAAACCCCCCCCCACCCTCAATGTCCTTTCATGTCCTACTGGAAGGAAAACAGCTGTATTCCTGCTCTTAAAATATAGAAAATAATATACTTTAAGTCCCTTGACATGTTTTTGGTTTGTTCCCAATGTTTGGGTATATCCTCTCCAGGTACAATAAATAAGATTGTTTGAATATTTGAGAGTAATTTCAGACTTTTTCTGACTTTTTCCCCATATTCATTTATTAATACATTTTTACATTTTTCCAAATAAGTTTTGGCAATTTTAAAAGTGAAAGGGAAGCCTGTTTTCTTTGTGCCTGTTAGACCTTCTGCTTAAAAGAGGAAGGCAAAAGGAGTAAGTGCACAGAGGTTGCCGAGTTACTTGTTCCTGAGCTGACATGTAGTCTTCCTTTCATAATAATTTCTGATATAAAAGAAATAGAGTTATATATTGATATATAATTCAGGAGATTTTATATTTTTCAATTAAATGCCTTTCAACCTTTGCTCTTTAAAGGTTATAGGAATTCATGATTTTAGCCTCTCTTCAGAGTTCCTATCTGTAGTCATAAGGTCAATCAAATTCCCCTTTTCAAATGTTACATCTTTAAAGAATATGGTAACCAGAACAAAAACAACATCCTAAGTGAAGTCAGAAGATTTCATAACCTTTACATATATTCCTTACATTCTTATTCCATTACTGGCTATTCCACTACTGGCTATTCCACTACTGGCTACCTCTTCTCCTTCCAATTTTTTTTCTCTCTCCATGTTTCATGTGCGTTTTCAGCTATTTTTCTGAGTTTAAAATTATAAATAGATGCAGGCCACTTCAGTTCTTTTGGGGCTGCTACTTTTCTGTAACAACTTGCAGAAGAATTCACAGGACCGCCTGTCTTTCCTTACTCTATAATACAGCCAATGAAATACCACACTGTCTTAAATTTACTTTTAGAAGGGATTATGTTAAAACAAACTCAATAAACTTGCACGAGTTACACTTGCAAATTGTTTCCAAGTTGCATATATCAAACTCAGTTTTTTTGAAAGAGCCATATATATTAAAATAAAACCTGCACCACTAAAATTTGACCATTTGTTTACAGAAACTCAGTCAAGTAACCAATCAAAAAATGCCAAACCCTAAATACTGCAAGGCTGTGCTGCCATTTACCTGCTTAGACGAAGACACATCCACCTGCCAGAAATATTAGAAATTTCTTAGCAAAGTATTTTTAAACTTTTCATATTGTTGCAAAAAATACAAGAGAAAACTGGATGGTTCTTTATATAATTTAAATAAAACACTTGAAAGAAAATACCCGCAAAGAGAAATTGAACTAACTTTCTTTCCTCTTCTCATGACTGCGGTTCAATCAGAGCTAAACTGGTAGGTACTCAAAACCATTAAAAGAAGTACAGGCATCAATGTACAGCCTGAGCAATTCATACACAACTGAGTCCCACTGTGCTCGCTATCACAGATAGTCCACAACGCTGTGTCTCGGAGAGAAGAACATGGGGTCAGTTTTGAGCAGCTACGAGACCTTTAATAAGCACTTGTGCAAAAGGGCAAAGTTTATCTGATTGTATCCTGCATACAACTTGGAGTAATTCAAAGTCATCTGGAACATTTTTATTCTAAAGCAGAACTCAGCATTCCCTAAAGGCTGCTCACTTTTGTTATCTTTAATCAGCCTGCTTATTGCACACCACCAGCATCTTTAACAGGGCTACCAGTGCCCCCCATCTCTCACTGCCACCCCACAGAAAAAAAGTTTATACTGAGCCTAACGCTTCCTTTCCAGAGAAAGGCTACTGGTTGGGTTACTCTCTCCAAACACATTAACTCAGTAATAATTTAATTACTAATACTAAAGCATTAGTGCTGGTCATGGGTTTTGGCTATCTCAAAGCAATGACTCACCAGCTACGCCATTTCAGATGACATCTCTCCCACAAGGGCTTTCTGAGACACAGAAGCTCTGGTCCAAATGGTCCCTCCCATATCACTGATGCCTAAATTTCTAACCTGGTTAACATATTTTGCTGTCAGGGTTAAGATAAACCATCTGGACAATTTTGCTACAAATTCTTTCTTGGCTAAATGTAGTTTTTATTGTAATTTGCCTCATTTCCTCCTAGTATAATAACAGAACGTTGCTTGTGTGGATACACTCCAGTGACCTGACAGACCTTTCTATCAACTTCAAAATGTCTCACCACATACTCTTTCTTCATTTCAACATCACCAATTTCTTCTTATTTATCTTCTTATAAAAATGTGATATTGGAACCAGCTGCTACAAAATCCCAATTCCATCAATGTCCTGAAATTGGTAACTAATTATTTTCGGGTTCATTCATTTTAGAAATCAGTTGGCTTTTCAGCCACCACATCAGAATAACTGGGTACTCTTCCAATTCTTCAGTGTCTCTTATTTCTGCTGCAGCAATTCAGAAACACTGTTTTACAAACTATGATTCAGTAACTTCACTGAAAACTCTTAAGTTCATCACTTTACTCACACATATGCTCATACAAGCATTTATATATACCTGAGCAGCTATGCTAACCAAATATTCTAACAGTACAAACAGAACCACAGTTTACAAATAAAGAGCCCATCTTTCAATATACTCTTTGGCTATTTCTTAACCAGCAAATCCAAGAATCTCCTGAAACCCCACTGCACATTTAACTTGGTGTAAGACAGTAAAGCTGAGATACGGTAATGGGGAAAGCCAGGTATAATACGGCTCTCATTCTTCTTTTTCTAAATACTTTGTTCAATTTGGCATCTTCCCCTTCTTCCAAGACTGCTGCTGTCACCATTTGTCATTCGTTTCTAGTTTCACCAACTGCATTGCTGGTTTCATTTCTCAGATGCTCTTTTACGTTTTCACTAAATCAGTTTATATTCTTCACATTTAAGTAAAAAAAAAAGAAAGAAAAAAATTCCTTTTTTTCCAAGCAGCTCAATAATTAAACCTAGTTTTTAAAAGTAATTTAAATTTCCCTAAATATACCCTAATGTACACAAGCAGCTCACATTCAGACATTACTCACATTACACTGTCAGGCATTAGTTTTGAGTTTAAAAGATGACACCCTAATTCCAATTTATCCTGGGCTTCCTGTGTCATTTAGTTATGGCTGTTCCTTTCATGAAAAGCCATTTGTTGGAGGAAACATCAACACTCTTCAGTATTCCTGTTCTTCAGGTGAATATAAGATGCCACAGAAGTGGCTAGATTGGAGACTAAAGAGAAATTACCAGAGAAACAGCTACAACATGTGCGTCCAAACAACACAGCAGAGACCTGCCTCAACTCCAAGTCTTGGAGAGACCACCACCAAAGCACTTAGCAAATGGAGTCCAAAAAATACAAAATGTGGTAATATGCTTGGGGAGAGAAAGAGAAAAGGACAGAATTTTGATTCCATGATATGAATTGGGCAAGTTTTTACTCTTTCTTTCTGGAGATTTCAGTTGCCATTGTTTCTCTATGTCTAATATATCTTTTATGTGATACTTATTGCTATTCTGCCTTGTACTGCTCAGGCACATATTATTCGTCAATGAAGTACTTCTGTCATCCCTTATATATACTTTCCTATCTTCAACTACTTAGAATGCTACCCTTTTCTCCTTGTAAGGAACTTGTTCAAGGCCAAAGGAACATCAGGCAAGTATCATAAAAAAATTATTTTGCTTTTTCACAAATTACAACTTCTCTGTCTATTTCTGTGTCCTCGGTGAGAACCACAGTCTTTCATGACCTATACCAGATAAAACTTAAAGGGCAATTAATACCAATGTAACCAAAAGAGTAAGATGCCGTCCACTAAATTCCACATTATCACCAATGGAGTGAAGGTAGCAGTGGTGCTATGGAGAGGGATGGCCATCCCTTTCAGACAGGACAGGCGTCCTCTCTCTGGAATTCATGCCTTTCTCAGAAAGGCTTTTACGAGTATTTCAAATTTTCAAGATGTAGAGTAAGGTATAATTTAAAGACATCACCCATACTTAAAAAAGTACAGAGCTTATTTTTAACCATAAAAAAAAAAAAGAAAAGGGGGTCCCTTTACACCTGACATCCAGTACCCTGACAGCACATCCAAATGCAATGAACCACCTTTGCTGTTTCAGAAAATTCACTTGGTGGTATCTGTGCTATTTTCCCTTTTCTTCAATACAAATTTTTCCTGGAACAGAGTCAAGATTTAAACTGGAAGTTACACACTCCCTATAAAAAGCAAACAGTATCTTACACATACCCATATATAGGATTAGAGTTGTATAAACTACGCCAGTTTGATCCGTTCTCCTCTCCAGAAAGGCTGGTTTCACACCATCCCCGTTCTTTTCTGATGGAGGAGGTGCCAAGGCTGGGAGGGGGCCTCTGGGCTCACACTGTTTTGTCATCTATGTAAGTATATTAAGAAAATCCAGACAGGATTAAGCCTAATGATGTATGGCTCTTTGGTGAACATTCACTATAGCAGGAACTCGACTAGGTTTTGTCTTTGATGTATAGACTCACAATTTAGTAAACAAAAACATCTGTGTCCAGACAGACAAACACAGACCATCACTTGTGAACGCAAGCATCAGCAAGAACTGGATATTTACAGATCTGTATAATCACTGAAATTGTACTTTATTATATCATTTCTGCCTGAATTTTGCTCAAAGTCTTCTTCCAATCCCAGAACACAAACCTCAGTAAGCTTATTTACACAAGACACAAGAGCAGTTCTGAATCACTCCCTTCTCCCAGTTTTAAGACGGCCCCATTAAAACCTATTCACACACAGGATCATGCAAAAACAATACAGATGGTGGGATACCGGGTTTTTTTCCAAAAAAAATCAATCAAAAAATAAAATCTTCCTCAATGTTGTGGGTTGGCTGTTTTGCTGTGGGTTGGTTGTTTTTTTTCTCCCACTTCCCAACTGTGTTAAAACCAAACTCATGGATCAAGTTGGGAGGGGGTGGGAGAAAAGGAAGAAAGCTCTGCTCTGTTTAAGTATTTGACTAACTAGAGATTGAAATTCACCTTTTTCCGCATAATTGCTAAGCAAATCAAATTTCCTTCTAAAATGCAAATTCATTCCATAATATAAAAATGAATACATAGAGGGAGAAAGGTTTACGTGTCAAATGGCAATTTTCCTAAATGGCTCACACTTTAACTTGTTTTCTTTTTTCATATCTTAGCCATGACAAGAGATTTAATGGCCATCATTAGTCAGATGTTTTGTCAGCATACCATGATGAATGCACTCTTTCTCTGCGTTATTCAGAGTTACCTCACAAGATTTCTCTTCTGTGTTGCATTAACAACACCCTTCATACTTAACAATTTGATCTATCACACATTTGACTAATGTTACCCATTAGAGTTCTGTGCAAAGACTTCTTGATTCACGGAATGGTAGTTATTAAAATTAAATATATCCATGCCTCTTAAAAATGTATTTTCTTTAATTACTAATATACATTAAACAGGATCAATCTATTAGCGTAGAGATCCCATAAGCTCTCCATGAAAGTAAGTGTAAGGAGAATGTATCATCAATTAATTATATCCATTTTACCTGACCTGTGGAGACAGCGCTAACTCCTCTCTCAAAAATCTCTCCTCAGAAGTGTGAGAAAGGAATTGTCAACAGAACCAAGATGAAAAGCCAAAATCCTTCTGCTCAGCTCCAGGACAACGTGAATGCATGAGGCCAAGATGCATGATTGCATCCCAGGAGGCAGATAACACATATTGCAAAGCTTTAGCTCCTTCAGTCTCCCAAATCCAAACTTACACCATCCCAACTGGCAAGGACATAGACGGGATAATGGGAATCATTAGATAACATCGACCCCCTCCACTGTAATATCTTCCCCTCTCCTTTTCCACATCACTTTGCAAAAAGTAACTAAAACTGGAAAAGCTGCAGTAGACAGCGCAGTTATCCCACAGAGTGGGTTAAGCACTGAGGGTAAATCATCAGGTGCTCCCCAGCCTGCAAAGAGCCTTCCCCAGCTGCTAACAGGCCGTCTCCTTCAACCCTGTCCTTCGCAATACAGTCACCTCACCGAAACCCTTCCTTGCCCTACTCTCTTGCATCTTTCTCTTCTGGGTCTCCATCCTTGTTTGCTCCTCTAACCCCTCAAATTAAATCCTAACCCCAGGCATTAGAGGGGGAAAAGTGCATTACCATCACTAGCCATTACCTTCTTCACTCTGCTTGTAGCCTTGCTCCCCCATCATCCCTTATCCTGTACATTTAGTTTTCAAGCTCCTCAGGGCTGAGAGTTTCCGATTCAGCAGTGTACAGCGCTGCACAGTGCAATGAATCACTGCAGGGCTAAATACAAACATACTCAGGGTCAGGCAGTAAAGAATTGCATACTACGAAAGCTCAAAGACTGAATCCAAATGAATTAAAACATGAAACAACAATGAAGTCTCTAGCATCACTTTCAGGAGTACACACTCAGGGCAGAACAGCACATGACTAAGTAGCACTGAAGCAAAAGTGTGAGTCTTTACGTAAGAAAACTTAAAACCTACTAATTTTCTTTTTAAAATATTCATTTTTGATTAAAAACTTACGCTACTAATAGAAATTAGAACATGCTTTGGACACTCATTCAACTAATGATTAACTTTTCAAGTAAACTCCCCATTGACTGTGAGAAATCAATATGGATTTCTAATGGCACCTATAAATCTTGCTGTATCTGACATAACTTGCTAACAAATAGAAACAATCTTCAAGAAACTATTTTGTTTGATTACAAAGTATGTAAAAAAGACAAATAATGACTATCTAGACATCTTCAGCATTATGCACTTCACTCACCATGAAGCATCAACAATCCCAATAAATTACTGAGAATTTTTTTAAGGGTTTTTTGTGGTTTTTTTTTTTTAGTTTTACAGAACTTGGATGACGGATCTACAAATAAGCTGTTATTTCTATTCCAAAAGAATACTGAAGGTTTTTATTTATATTTCTTCCCAGTAGTGTTTGTGCTCATGACTTTTTTTTCCAAAGGATCTTCAGAACTTAGTATATGGCAAATGAACTGAACTGTCATAAAACTGAAACAATACATCAACATTTATAGTATTTACAAAAAAGAATTTTTCATACTTTCATATAAGTATCACAATGTCTTTACATGGAACTACTTTGAATAATGGGTTCTTAGCTTCTGTGGAATCCTCCTTTGAAAATTTGCCTTTAATTGCAGTTAACATTTTACTTGCACAGCAAGTAATAACAAGAGATGAAAATGTGATGTTAGCATTCCCTAGAAAACTCTTTAATACACTATTTCTTTTGTATTATCTGTAATTAGAGATTATAGCATAGAAGCACTAACCATCTATATTTTCCCCTGTCCTGCCCAAAGTGCTTATTTTCCCCTTCTGTCCTACGGGAATGATTTGCACAATCAAATCTCACTAAGATCAGCATAAATTGCTTGCACAAATGCCACAAGCTAGAGATAGATAAGATTTGAAAAATCCAGCTCATTATATCTGCAAAAAATATTTGACTTTTTATAGACAGGTGAGGGCATCAGTCATTCCATACGACTGAAAACAAGGGCATGCACAATGTATTGCACTATCACGGAGACAGGAATAAAGCTGGCAAAATTAGACCTACTCCAGACCATCACTTAATGAGGCAAATTCCTTCAATGCCATAAGTAAGGTAAAACATTATAAGTACTAATATTATTAGACTAGAGACAAAACTAGATATACCAAATTTTTAGTGTAATCCTTATAGCGTTATAAATAGTCTACTCCATTGAAGAGCCTGTATTCCAGTTTTAAAAGCAGAGGAATTATTCAGGACTTTAAATTTTGCAGGCAGACCTCATTTTTACTGACAGTCTTTATAGAGAAGTGTGGTAGGACATAAATCCTTTCCGGTTCACCATCTGAAAACAATCAATGGCATGGTACAGAAAACACACATTTTAGTGGAGAATGAAACCTTTCACATTTTTATTTTGAACCATGATGTAGAGTCCTGCAGCAGAGATGTGAGGCACTTCCCATAAGGCATCAATTAAGTAATTACATAATGACTCTAGCTGTAGCGTAAGAAAAACTCTGCCTATATTTTTATTGTAAGTGGACAGGCTGAAGGGGAAAGGGGGGAAAAAACCCACTCACTGCCACACTCCAATATATGTGACAAACTGGATTAATTTACCCATGTCGACATCCATTTCAAACTGCACCTCAAAGCCAGAAGTCCATTTTCAAAAGGAGACAGCTGTCTGTAGTCACATCCCAAAGAAACCTGCCTGTCAGAAATGCCATGCCACAGCCCAGCAACCAAAAAAGCCACTTCAGAGTAAAAAAATCTAAGTAAGTTTTGTCAGAGGAAAAAAGAAAGCAAAAAAAAAAAGGGGGGGAGGAAAGAAAAAAAGAAGAAAAAGGGAAAGAAAAAAAGAAGAAAGGGAAAAATCACCATGAAACACCATTTCTTTTCTTACTTTCAGAATTTGTACCAATGTCACATCATTACTTAGCACAAACAAAAATATTTATTCTGGGAACTGCAGACACACAAATCCATTTTATGAGGACTGCTCTTTTTACAAACCCTGAACTTCTTTCTGGACTGCATTATTCTTTGTGAAGAATTTGCCTTCTTCATAGTGCAAAAAGTTGGTGCAAAATGGTATGAAAAAAACCAATAAATCCACTTGTTCACTAGGGTTAGACCTATAGAGCACCGCACCATAAACTCTGGCCTGGTCCTTCTCTCTCTGGCAAAGGTGCTGCAGCTCCAAACCAGGGAAAGGTCAGCGGGGCTAGAGGGAGAGATGTTTTTAAGACTTTTCCTTCCTATCCTCTTTACAAAGATTTCAGAAACAAGGAAGTTGTCTGCATAGATCAGCACTGAGAAGAGGATGAGCAGCTTCTTCCACACTCCCGAGTAAGTTAAAGAATATCTAGCAGAGTTGTGCTTGTGAGAGCCTGCACCACCACTCATGGCCTGATCCTGAACTGAATTCCCTGCCTTGGCCTATCAGCCATTCATCTGTCTGCAGTTCATTTATAACTAAACTTAGCACAGGAAAAGGACACTTCAAAGAAACTACACAAAGTATTGTGAAACACTTTAAGAGGTTTAGGGCATTCAAGGAAGAATAATTCTAACCTACTGAACAGAAACATAATTTTGACCTAAACGTGCTTTGTTCAGCTGTCATTGATTTTGTCAACTCTGCTATCTCAACAAATACAAGAAATTATATTCATCTCCTCTGCCCATTTCACATTTATATATAGTTCGACAGGCTTGTAATTAACAGCTTCACAAAGAGACTCCGCTCATAAAATTAAGCAGCAGAAAATGAAGAGAAGCGAGGAGGTTTGTTTGAAAGAAAAATACCTAACCAAAGCACAGCATGGTTTATACAGCTTAGTGCATACTTGTTGCAATCTAAAAAAATACTACAACCATGAAATCTATGATGAGAATGCTTCATATGAAAACCACCACAGGATTAAGTTCAAGAAAGGAATTTCTCATGCAAGCTTTGCACTCTAATCTGAACTTTTACTGTAAGCATTCACTTTCAGTTCAATTATATTTCAGGGGATATTTAGCCAGATACTCTGGAAAGTTTTACTTGCTCTTGTCTACTTTAGGAATTAGAGGAGACCAGAGATCACAGCTGTCTGGAACAAGATTATGTTTGTAAAGTACAAAAATATTAAAGATGGGAATACTTTTAAAACAAACAAACATAAAAATCTTAAAGCAAACACAGATATCTTTCATCTTATTAAGAAAACATATGACTATTTCCTTTTTCATTCTGTAGGAAAAAGTCTTATTCAATTGTATTAAAAAACCGTCACAAATTCAGATAGGCTGTCTTCTTCCACATGAACTTCTAACCAATTTTGTAAGCGAACATTGTGCAAAAAAGAATGTTTGGTGAATAAATGATGCCATAGCAAAATAAAATGCACTGATTCCTATGAGCAAGTTCTTGAAAAAATTCCAAGATTAAAGGAACATTAAAAATGAATTACCCTTTTTCACCTCTCAAGAGAGTAATCCTTCAGGTCAGCTTTGAGGTACATCTGAAACAAATGGTAAACTGTTTGGTAAACAGAAGGATTTTTCAGCAGCCCTTTTTTTAAGGAATCATGGGAAAGTTTAGATCTAATCACAGCATAATGATAAATTCAAACTAAGGCTGGATCTTTTTTGTGCATCCTGCCTATGAAGCACACAACATGGAAAAACCAGGGGCTCCAACAGACCTGTTCATATTAGTGTCCTACTGTCTTTCCTTTTACTTTTATAAAATTTTTTTTTTTTTTTTTTAGAAATAACTTGAACATACTGCTTATAATCCTGTATCTCAAATTAGTCCAAGTAACTAAAAAAATCCCCGTCATTTCATCAAAGGGAAAAGGAAAAAAAAAAAAGCTAAATGTACCAGAAAACGTACAAAGCTTTTATAATTTCCAAGAGTTATGATGAGAAGGGGTTCTCCTGCTGCCACCCCGACCCCAGCCATAGAAAAGGCAGATGGTGGTATGAAAGCCTGCTATTACCAGTACAGCCACAGCTAGCATGGGCAACGTACCTCCAAATGCTTAGCTCCAAATGCTTACCTCCTCCACATAAGTAGCTTCTGCTACTTATTACCAGCACTTGATACACAATTCAAACTGAAATACATGGCTTATGCACTTGGTGGAGAGGTTTTCCCTGAATTCCTATAAATGCAAGAACTGGGAATTCTAAGGACTTAAAACCAGGCAGAGCTTGGACACAACCCCCTCCTCCCCACACTCTGTGCCAGGGTTGTGCTGTGAAACAAACCCAGCAGGAATTTCCCTTCCCCCCGGCCCCTCCAACATGAGCAATGAGATCCCTGAAGGAGCTGTAGCTGTATCAGCAGAGTGGCTGCATCATTCCCACCACTGACGGAAAACATCCCACCTATGCTGAAAACAAAAATGCTGCACTCTCAACTGGAGAAACAGCATTTGTATTTATCTGAAAAGGGATGGCAAGTCTTTAATTATTAAACCAATCGCATTTAGCAGATGGTCAAAGAAAAGTACTTTTAAAAAGTTGCCCAGAGGGTTATAAAACCGAACAAGCTAAAACAGCTGCCAGCTGGTGCGTGAAATCAATAATGAGAAAACGAGTCCTACTGTATCTTTGTGCTCATTGTCTGGCTGAAGACAGCGAGGACAAGGGAAGGGGAACGTCACAACCCCGGTGAATGGATTACGTGTATCTAATTAGGGTAAGACAAACATCTGAAGTTAGGCCGTAACGAGAGAGACCGTGCGAGCATGTCCCTGCACCGAGGACACAGGGGATGTGTAGGGAGGCTGCGACAAGTCCTAAATGCACGCCTTGTTGTTCACTGGCTGATTCATCACTAGCTTCCAAAGCCTGGGAAAATTCAAAATGTGTTTAGGCACCACAAGCACTTTGAGGGCAAAAGAGCCAAGTTAGGCAAACGTGAAATGTTTTAGTGACTTTCTTCAATAGGTATACATCCTAAAAAGTAAAGAAAGTGCACAAAATGAGTACACTAAAAAGTTATGTGAAAGCTTTTCCATATTTAATCATAATGAAGTGTTATGTGGCTAAGAATATAAACTAATGTTAAATCTCAGTCTCCCAAGAGCAGCAAACTGGTTATCACTGATTTTTGTCCTCCAAACTGCACTTTAGGCCCTGTGTTCAGATTAGATTTTTTTAAACCATGGGCCTCTCATGAACTTTAAAATAATACTAAATTTCTACAATAAGATGGCAAGATCTCAAGCAAAAATCTGGAAAATAACAAACGTTACTGAAGAGCTGAAAATCAGATCAATTTTAAAGATTTTGTTTTATTTAAATAATTTTAAAAAAGAAAAAAAAAACAAACACAAACCCACAATAACTTCTACCATAGGAACTTCGACTACCTTGTACATAAAAAGTAGATGCTTTCTTTGGCAGATAATTTGTTAGATTAATACCTTATATTCCATGGCCAAAGCCTTCCCCTAAATCAGCTGAATCCATCGGTTTGGTTCAGCAAGCATTAGGGTTGTTTTTTGGGTGGGTTTGTTTTTGTTTGGGGTGGGTGGTGATGGGGGTTTGTGGTGGTGGTTTTGATGTTGTGTTTTTTGGTTTTTTTTTTTTTAAGATTCACACAAGAATGAGGGGCTATTTGATGAAGAAGGGGGTGGAAGAAGGAAGCAGCCACATGCAAAAGTAAACAAAACAGAATTGAGAAAATCATACTAAGTAAAATTTCAGCTGCAGATGAGAGAGGTATTACAATAGCAGTATGCTTAAAAAAAGAGAACACCCTATCAATTAAAGACATAAGCATACCAAATCACAGAATCTTACTGACTTGCTGCAGTGTTTTTTCCAGTGAAGGTCCATTGATAAAAAGAGAGAAAAACAGATTAAGGAGGGTAGAATAAATTATTAATTGTTGCTCACGACAGCCAAGATAACTCAACACAAAAGCATTCCAAATGTTATTTTCAGCATATAAATAGTACACTCTGTTTTAACTTACATCAGCTGTTTTCTTTATCAGATTTTTATCTTAAGATGGGAACAGTACACATCGCTCTAGCTCCCATCAGCTGCTATATTTTGTAGAATTTAATCTTAGCAAGAAAATAACGCTCTGTACTTGAACTCACATCAGATGTTTTTCTAGTTACTATTGACACAACATATTGAAAAGTTTTCTTATGCACACAAAGACCCTGCGTCTGTATTAATGCATGGAAGTGATACTTCCTGGGGACATCCGGATATGGACAACGCAATTTGCATTAAACTATTTGGTTCATGCAATGGAATGCTGCTTTTTGAAAAAAAAAAAAAAAAATAAAATTAAATTGGCTCTATTCCAGTTCACGTGACAGATAAGGATTTACAAGCCAGTTACGATATGTGCAGGTTGGTAGTAGTCTTGCATGAATTGAGTAAATATGATGTACAATTACAGCCATTCTGACACGTATTTGATTAAAAAGAAGAGGGATGGCTTCTTTGATGTTCCTGGAACTGGATTTTCATTGCCATCATGGTTTGGCTTGTGGTCTGCTTTTTTTAAAACACCTAGATTGGTAAGCAAGGTTTATTTTCAGAAGCTCAATTTACCTTCTGTTATCACATAAATTCCATATAAATAAAGTACCACCATCATTTTTCTTTTCTGCTACTCAGCAAGGCTTACTTTCAATCATACAATATATAAAATGTAGATTGCTAGCACTGAGCATTAATTTTGTCTCTTCATTTATTTAGGAATCCTGAAATAAGCTCCTGAAACATTGCTTACAGCAGAACTGTAAACTAAAAGGCACTGGAATAATAAAGATAAGGCTGTCCCATTTAGAAAGGGAAATTTCTACATTCTTGGGTAAACAGAGTGCTCTCGTAAATCGAGCAATGCCTTTTAGTGCTGTCACTGTGACTTGAGTCTAGATGGCCCATTGTGTTCCCTAAGAAACTTACTTAAAATATTTACTGCAGAATTGTTTTAGCAAGAATAACGAATAAATTTAACTCTTTTTAAGAAAATATTTTGTTAAAAAGCATGCTTTTCATGAAGTTCCTTTTAATATCTGAATAAACACAACTTGTAAGGCAACTGAATCATGACTTCCAGACTCTCTATTTAAGGATGTTTACAGAGATTACAAACACACAGAAATTGGTCTTACATGTAACTCCACAACTACGAAATTTATAGGAATCACTTTATTTTAATCAAAATCTGCAACATGCAACTCCCCATCCTCTTCTAATGACAGTCACACAGTATTGGCCCTTGGTGACCCTAATGACATGCTCCAGTTAAAAACTTTAATGAGAAAAAATTGTGATAACTGCGCTCTATTTTCTTTATTTGCATATCCAAAAAATTACCCATTTGACACTCATATTATTGAGTGGAGGATCCAAGAAAATAGCCTGAAATACCATGTCAAAAAAGGGGAAAAAAAAACAGCAAAAAAAATCCCCCTCATTGCCATGTTGAGCTTCTGACAGCGTTACAGAAGACACCCAAAAAGCAGGAAACAGAAGCAGAATTTCAGGAATAAGATGAATGTAAGGAGGGAATGGATAAAGTACTGACCCAAGCAGCAAAAAGCAATAGCAAAAATCTTTTTAAGTCACAGACCATTTTAAGTCAGCTTCAGTTGTAGGTATAGGTCTGTGCAACGGAATTTTTAATTTTTTACCATCTGACAGATGTTTGATGACCAATGAAAAAATCATCAACGATATCAGTCCAGCCCAGAGTGAACAGAACAACCCATCAGAAGTACTTCAGCCATGACTAGTGCGCTTCTTGGCAGTCTCATTAGAGATTAAGCATTGCAGAGGCAGAACAGAAAAATTCATTCTTAACCCTGGAATGGTTCACACAATGTATCTGGTGTATGGATAAAACACAGGTATTTAAGTATGTTTTGCAGGGACTTTACTTTCCACAGAAGCTAGGGATTGCAGTCTACAGATGTATCAATTCCACTTTCACATTCAGCTAGTTCACTTCTACAGAAAAAACAAGTTTACGGTAAAACTTCGAAGCTTAATATTACGATAAGAAACACTGAATATGTAAGACTAGCCTCTGAAAAATTATATTATCCAAAAAATTTTACTGATCACTTTCTTTAACCTACAACAACTTCTATAAATGTGTTCTTTTTAATCAGTTAACTCCTACTCGAGCTACTTGTTCTGCTAAAAAACCCCACATTAAGTTAGTCTTAAATGCATGTGCATAACTTAAGACCTGGTCATAATCTCCTCTTCTATTTTTATTAAACCAAAATAAGCATTTTTGCAAAAAAAAAAATCGTGTCAAATAAAGGAACTTTCAACTTTAATAACATACATTACATTTAGCAAAGCTAAATATTTACAACTCACTATCCATTTAGGTTGTTTTACAATATAAAATGCCACTTCCAAAGTAAATAATTTTTTAATTATATAAGCCTTGCCAGAAAAAAAAGTCTCATAAATGGGAAATCTGCAACAGTTAGTAATGGCATAGTGTGTTATGACTGTCATGAGGTAATAGCAAAAGGACACTGAAGTGTGCTGATTTTTTTAACTCCTTCTCAGAAACATTTACAGAAAGGAATTTATATATGAATAATCTGCTCTATAATGAACAAAACAACTCTTCTGCACTGTAATTATAAAAATACAAACAGTTTGACATGAACGCTATGACCTCTGTCACCTTCAGTTCAATAGCAGCTACTCTCTGCGTAATTTCTATAAGACAAATACAGGCAATTACAGAAATACATAGCAAGTACCAGTTAAAATCAGACACACAAAAAAAGCACAAAATAAAGCCATCATGGCAGACCCAAAAGCGTGCCTTTATTATCATAGCTTGTCCAAATCTCTTCAAGGAGTTTCAAAAGGGCTTAAAGGCTTAGGAGGTGGGAAACTGAGGTGGATTTTTGAAAAACACCTGCTGTTGGATTAACTCTTTTCTTAACAAAGCCCAGACTGAACAACATCACATAAATACTGCCTCTAGTTTCAACAGGAGCAGACTGGTTCTCTGAAAATCCAAGCCTACCTGTGGCAACTTTTGACTTCTGACTCAAACCTGCATTGACAAGTAAAGACCAAAACTCTTTCAATAGTATTCTGACAACTGTTTAGAGCCATTTTGCAACCACCAGGAATTCAATCCAACCCCACGTCACAATTCCTGCTGCTCCCATAACTGGTGCTCAACATCACTCAAGTTGCAGAGAGAGTATTTGATAATACACAAGAAGAAGGGAGAAGCATAAGAGGATTGTTCCCTTCCCAAGCACAAGAACCAAGAACATTGGCTCTAACTTGGCAGGGAACAGAGGAACAGCAGCTTGTTTTGGAAGAGTATGATGCATGAGAGACAGCGTAGGAGAGCCAGACAGGAAGGATTTGCCCACACAAACAGGGAAGTCGCCCAGCAGTGTAGCTAGCTCTCAGTAATGTTCACCTTGACTTGAGTTCATGTTCCACAGCATAGTATCTCATACATCTGCCCACAGAACAGTCCTTCCAAAGGCTACGCCTCATGTCATGTTCTAGATGATAGCCATACACAGCTGATAGTATCTCTTTGTGAAATCTTAACTGCCCCTCCAAACTGTAAAAGGCAGCATGATAAAAAGATCGTACCTCTGCTTCTCCAAGTTTTCCATGCTTCCACTTCAAAAAAACCCAACTCACTAGCATTGCTGGACATTTTTCAAAGTTTCTTTCAACCACTGAATTTCCAAAAGGTATTATGCCTGTGAGAAGGTTTGGAGCTAAGATAATGTTATTTTGTCCTTCAGGAAGGAACTTCAAGGAAGGCAGGAGCCAGGAAGGCCAAGAAGAGTAACAAAAATAATGGTAACAATCTCCCTTATGTTAGGGATCTCAATTTGACAGAGCCATGCAGAATTCAGAAACAACTAGACCAAGTTTTGGTTTTATCATCAATAATTCACATTGTAATTTAAAACTTTTCTAAAACTGGGGGTTCTTGCTAGGTCTCAAAAGAGGCAACTTGCCTGAGATTACATGCAGGATCTTTTAAACTGATTTTCATATATTATTATTTTGTAATGCTGAAATTCAAGTATTTGGCTTGCTTTTCATGACTTTCCTATTATAATGACATGCACAGTATCTCTCTACTGAAAACTGGCCTGCTAGGCCTTTCATGCAAAGGTATGACATTAAAACGAGTGAATGCGGGTCCATGCTCCATGATTAATTCCATGATTAATGAGTACATTTTGAAAATAAACTTAAAATTTCAGCTGAAGGTTTCTACAGTTCAGTGTGGATCTACTGTTCTTGCTGCAGCCCTAAATGTGATCTCTACTACCTTTTTTCCCTATCCAGTTATTTCAGGTGTTTCCAAACTTTGGGATATTTCCTTCATATAGATGCTCCACACATTTTCACATTACTTACATCTGTTCCTAGTTTAATAATTTCTAATTTGTTAATTTCAGGCATTCGTTGTTGACCAGAATCCAACATGTGAATGTATGGGAGCTGCTTCCATTAATGAGCTCAAGGATCTTTCATAATAGTGATACCAATAGGGAGAACAATAGACGGAAAAAACAAACTAATTCCTCTAACATGGAGTTAATCATCTCCTTCATCCTTTCACCGTCTTGAAAAAAAAACAAAGTCTATGTTACTGTAGTATTTTCTCTTAAACTGTACTCAGATTAGGTGCAAGTAATTTCTCCGTAATTTACTAATTTTTCTCAAGAAGGAGTATCCAACAAAGTCCTTGTAGAGAGTGGAACCTGGATGGCACTGGAAAATAAATTTAAAGCCATGTGCCTCATGGGGAAAAAAAACCAAAACAACGTGCCTTTACCTCTAAGTGAAGTTAAGTTTCCAGGTGTCATCTCTGCCATTTTATTACCTGGGTTATCTACACTAGACTGTCAGATTGCACCCTCTAAATACTTGTCCAAAGGAGTACAATTCAAAATATGGACTTCTACTAATCAGGTCAAGTTTCTGATTCACAGCCTATGATACTAAGCATAATACTGTTCTTTATGTAGTGTCTTTCACATCATCTAATAGAAGTAAAAAACACAATTAAACAGTACAAAATTCATTTTTAGAGAAGTAGCATCCCACTCTACAGTGGGGGTAACAGGTAAACAATTAGTATGTTACTGTGATTACACTGCTTCCAATACCCCATTAAATCATTTCAAGACACATGAAAGCTCTATCCTTATTTTGGACTGTTTTAAAAATTGGACATTAATGAGACTCGACTCACTTGATAACTCTGTCTACCCAAAATATTCTAGCCTCCGATGAGAACTGCTGGTACTGTAAGCTAAATAAAATGGATTAGGAGTTTTCAGGTAGGCACCCAGAGTATGATTAATAATAATAGTTTAAAAATCACTTGGGGACTTATGGCCACAACTCATTTTCTGATATATTGTAACCTCTATTACTATATAATTTGCTCAGTAAAAATCAAGACCTTTCACCCTGCTACTACAAGAACTCTTTATGAATACACACTTAAACAATAAGCATGATACTAATCCTGGCTACTCAAAGGACAGTTGCTTTCTCTGTACTTTCAGATCCATTAAGGGGAGGCAGCCAAGAATCCTTCTGAACCCATGGGTCTCACACATATCACTGAGCTATAAATATTTTCCACGTACAGGCTCCAAGCAGCAGTAGTTCATAACAAAAAGCTGCGTTCCCAACTGCATTCTAATGGGATCTCCAAACTTTACTGCTGTTGATGGGCTATCATCACATGAAAGTTCCATAACATGAACTAAAACAACATGATGGGTTGCCACTGTCCTTGAAACCTGCCTCCTGTTCCTCTCTTCTTTGTAAGCAGGCCACTCACAGAACCACACACAGCCCTCTATCCATCTACGACTGCATTCAGAGCTCACCAATACTCATATGCAGCAAGGTCAGAATTTTTTTTTTAACATTCTTTGATTAATGCTGAGAGCTGCAGCATGTTTAGACAGGGTCATGACCCCAGGCATCCATTTAATCAAATTTCTCTGCTGCTTGTCCCAGTGGAGCCATCGCAACAAGAAACTCTCTCAATGAAAAAAAAAAAAAAAAAAGGAAAGAAAAAGAAAAGGGAAAAAATGCACACTTCACATCTCACATTGTTTACACGCTGTTAAGTAATTATTTCACTCTTCGACCCCCACTGGCCATCAACAGACAAGTCACCTCCTTGGAGATTCTGAAAAGCTTATTCAGCTGTATGTAATTCATTTTGTCTCTTTCCTTCATTGTGAAGCTAACTGCTTAGCTTAAAGACTTCTTTGTGAATACTTAAGTACATGGTGTCCATGCTAATGATCTCACTAATTATAAGCGTATTTATCATATACAAAGTGTTCTCAGCTATTCTTTCCTAAAACCATCTTACTTCAGCTATACCATGCCAGCAGTTTCTCACCGCATATTTACCCAAACAAACGAGCACCACTCACACGTGCACATTACCTTTCCATGAAATTCTGTCATTACCTGAGTGACCAAGCAAGTTGTTCAATATTTGCTCAGGAGTTTTCAATAACACTCTGATCTTTTATGCAGCTCTTCTCCAGGGCAAAGTGCAGAAGCGAGCTAGGCAGGTAATAAAGAATTACAGTTTGCCTTTATCTAATAGCTCCATCAGTCAGAGTAATAGAGTTGGATAAAATGGTAACCTATTCACCCAGTTCTTCTTAATTGCTACCCTACAATGCAAAAAGAAAAGTAGGGGCAAGAAGAAAGTTTATTTCTAATTGCAGTTCAGAAATTAGAGGTGAATGACTTGAAAGCTAAGAAAAAGCATGTAATATCCTTATCTTTGAACTCAACTAAAAACTGACTGGAGACTGCATTACAAACACAAAACAAGTCTGAAGAAAAAAAAAAAGGGAGGGGAGCAGTGTTAATCTGGGAGAACAAAAAGGATTCTTTTACATTCTGGTTATATTTTTTGTGTTTTCTTCCTTCCAGAAATAAAGATCTTCACAATATTCAGTAGAGTTATTTTGCTTCCTCATGAGAAAGATGGTTTTGTCAGTTTTGATTCTTACCATGATCTCTCAACATTTTTAAAAATTAAAGCTGAAAATAGAATGTGAAGTGTTAAACTTCACATTCAGGAATCAAGGCTTTCAGTTTTATTTTCTCTGGCTTACGTGCTGTTTCACCAGTATTTATTTCACCAGCCACATACTTCCCCTGCAGCAGGCAAACATGTCCCCGCTATATGTAGTCCTTGATGATGAGTTCTACATTTTTTCAGTGTGCTCCAAGGACTAGACTTTTCACGCTATCATCAAAACTTGTTCACTAAAGAAAGGACTACCTGGATCAAACAGGAAAGGATGAAAGGGAAATGAAACAAAAAAAATAAGAAAACAAAATTAAAGGGGATCCAGAAAGTCTAAGATCAGATGGAAAAGAATGTAGGTAACAAGGATAAAATAAGTCACAAGTAAAACAATGGTTCTATAATAACAGGTGAGAATTAAATAAAGGCGTTTTGAGGATTTTTTCCCCACTACAAGAGAAGCAATATTGATAAAAGAATTGCACAAAATAGTTCTATTTGAAACTTCTTTTGTAGAAGGTTCCTCCCTGCCCAAAACATCATAAAGAAAATTCCACCTCACGTAAAGCTGACTCATGTGAATACAGCACTAGCAATGTCAGGAGCACATCAGCTTCAAAAACCAGGAATAAAGGCAAATTGGAGACACAAAACCAAGATTACATGCAAGAAGCAGAACAATAAAAATAAGTAACTTTCTACTTTTTAATAAACATAGGGGAAGTTTAATTTTTTTTTTTTTTTTAAGAGATGGATATCATCGAACCAGATGTCTCTAATAAAAGTCTTAACAACAGGCCATAACTTCTACATCTTGTATAACCATTTATACATGCCTGGATTGAACATGAGGCTAGCATCTAACTTCAAGCAAACCAGAGAAGCATTATCGCATAAACACTTTGCAGTCTCTCCATAGACACGTAAGCATTAAAGCAATAAAGTACTCGAAGTAACAGTCCAGATATGACATCATATAAAGACATTCATGAGATTCAAACCTTCAAATATACAAGCTCTTAAATTCTGAGTTTTGTGCTTGATTTTGTTTGAACTCAAACATAGAAAAGACAAATACACACACTATAAATCAAGATCAATAAGATCTTACAGTATACACGTTTAAACAGCAGACAAACAGAACACAAAAAAGGGGACACTGCATGGTGTACACTATAAACACATTTGCAAAGCCTCTGAATTTCTGTTGAGAAGGATCGTGAGCTTAACTCCCACTGGCTTCATAAGCATGATAAAACTTTTGACAGAAACAACCAATTTCTCCCCTGCAGTGGATTTTTTGCATCTGTAGGTTTAGATATCAGCAATACAACATTAAGTCCTCTATATGTTTCTAGATAAGTAGTCTTGAGCGAGGTTAATTTCTTTATTGTATTAAATAAGAAAGTTTAAAACAAATGTCAACTAGATTTCCTGAAAGCAAATTCCACAATTAAAATCAAACACACACTTATAAAGCCCTCAAAAGCTGTACTGCACAGAAAAGCAACTGCAAGGAAAAAAGAAATAAAATATCGCTGAATGCCTATATATGCATCTGACCTTTGATTTCTTCAGAGTTTACAAAAACATGCTTACAGAAATTTGGGCGAAGCTTTCTGTTTATCTGCCTTTTACATGTTCTCTCTTACAAAACATTCTGAGTACTCTTGCAATGTCACTTTCAACTGCTAACTGTTATTCTTGTGAAATGGAAGAATTGCAATACTAGGTCTGTGTACAACCAGCAAAATACTACCTTCCTTTTTTAAAAAAAAACAACAACCAAACCCAAGTAACTAAAAACCAATAAAGAAACTAATCCTATTTTAAATGTGAACAAGATTCTACCCGCTCAATTGCTTACTGAATGGCTTAAACAGAGAGGGATCTGGATGCAAGTGCAGGTTGTGACTCACCCTCCACAAGATGGGAATGGCGCTGCCTTCGGGAAGCACTCAGCAGCAAGAGCCATTTAATCTGCCACATTCCTTAGGTAGTCATTGTACCTGTGTAAAACTGATGGAAACAAAACCAAACAACAAACAAACCACGCACCAAAACACACTCCTGAACCAGACTGTAACGCTTTACATTCATTTTTTATGGCTGTGATTAAATGCAATGTAAAGTAATGAAATATGAGGCTCAGGACATGCCCAGCCTGTTCCAGGTGGAGAGGTACTTTCACACATTTCATTATTATACAGGAATTTCTGTATTTCCAGTTAGGGGTACGTATCTTTTGCAATCCATGACACCCTGCAGACAAATCATCCCCTATTAGCGGACTTTTGACACAACACATGGGCTCTTGCCAATTTCAGGCTAAACTATAACAACCGAAAACTCCAAATAGCTTTCAGTGCAAAACGGAAGATGACATTCATCTGTATGGGCAATGGGAAAGGGAGTGCTTCACACCTGTGACCACAGACGTCAAGGCCATGGAAAACTATGATGATTACCTGGACTAGTACATCGCAGTCTTAGAATATCACCTGAAAATATGACCATGTCTATTGACCGAAGTCCCTTCAGGTACAAACAAACCTCAGTAGATTCAACACACTTCTCTTACAAAACCCTCTTCTCACTTCCCTACTTAGAAAACTATACTGACTTATGAAATTATTTATCCTCTACATAAACAATTGTAAATATCATTGCATTGTTAATGTATGAAGCATTAATACCCAAAATAATATGCATACACCGTTGGTATGTAAAAAAGACCTGAAATCTGTACCATATCACCACCCAGAAGCCATACAATTATTACTTATATTTTACAGTTTTTTAACTATTAGCCATTTCTCACAAAACTTTTATTCAGCATGATCCAAAACATCTTGGCCTTAGATTAGAAACCTAAGTAACCTACATTAGTTTCCCTGACATACATTCAGAAACTGTTAGGTGCTTCTTCCACTTAAAACCAGTTATCTCGGCTTTATCTGTATCAGCTTCCTCTGTTTAAACTAACAATGTCCTATTTCTCATGTTTTTCTAGCTGCCATTCATGCATTTTCAAGAGCATCCATTCTGCAGCAATAGCCTCTGCATTACAGTGTAGCCAAAAAGGAGATAAAAAGTAAGTCCACTCTCACTTGAGACACAAACAGCCAAAGCAAAATATGGCACATCAACTAACTACCCTCAGAAAAGTGCAGCTAAATAGTCTGGCATCACATCATATGAAAGTTATGTTACTCAACTATGCACAGATTTCTTACTAACAGTGCATACATTCAAACGCAAAGTCAAAACCAACACTTTGTACTTTAAAAGCTGGTTTATTTTGGGGGGTTTGGTTTTTTTTTTTTTCTTAATCGCATTAATATCAGCCATCTTGGTAATATTTACCATTGAAATATCTTTTGAACCCAGATAATCTTTCAAATAAAAGGACCTTTCACACATAACATGTTAAAATAGGAAATCGTCCCTGATATAAACTAAATTTAGGAAAAATGGAGAGTTTGAAAAAACTTTTCGCCTTAAGTACACAAACTACCCATTGCTAGAGAGAAACATTCTCAACTGAACTAATTAATTGATATTCATCAGTATCTCCAGAGAATTACTGACATGCACGTGATCGGTAAAATAGGACTCATATTGTATAAATTGTACCTGAATTGTTGAAATATGACTCGCACAACTAGATGAATAAATTAATGAAATGTTAGTTTTAACTTTTATTTTCCTTGCATTTTATAATTTGTTGAACTACATATTACAGAATTTATCAACTAGCGTACTACTTACAACTATTCGATATTAAATTCTTTGGTTTCTAATGACGTTATCAAATCCAAAAATTGCTTTCACTAATATATAGATAATATTATGATAAAGGAAAAAGGAATTAATATTTCTTGCTCTGAAAAACTATTCATGAGGAAGTGTTCAGCTGGGGGAAAAAGCAACAAAAATTAAAAATCAGATGTGCCAAAAAATCCAAAAAATACTCAGCACTAATTGTAACTTGTATTAGAAAGTTAAAGTTTGATTAATTTTTTTTGTTGTTTCTTTTTTTTCCTTTTTGTTGTCTTGTGGGGGATTTTTTTGTTTGGGTTTGTTTTGGTTTTTTTTATAAGTAGAGCTCAAAAAGCCCAACCACCTTTAATATTCTTTAAATATGACAGCCAATAATTAATTTCCAACCACGCATTATAACACAGTTGTTAGACTCTACTTTCTTTAGGAAGGACAGAGCAAGGATCACCTACAAATAAAACATGTTCTGTCACAGTAAAAGCTGTCCTCTATGGGTCATTTATGTATTCCTCATGTATAATATATTACCCCTTTCACAAGAAAAGAAATTGTAAAAGAGTTTTCAGAACAAAAACCAAAAAGGAAAAAGTGTTATGTAGAAAACTACACACTATTTACAGACTGCTTGCAAATACGTGAAAAAACAAAGTAATTCATTATTCTCTGGCTACTGCAGTATTGCATTTGTGCTTGGTATTGGAAAAAATCTCAAACTCTTAGCATTAAGGGGCAAGTCACTTCTTCCCCAGCACACAGATGGTGATCTTTCTTAAGCACACCCAAGAGGTGACGTAGCATATAAGGCATAAAGGGAATGGCACGGGACAGATGCCACCAAACGAAATGGTCTGCTCAGAACAGGAGGAAAGAAACTAAAATTTTGTGTCTGGAGCAGAATTAGCTTTCATACAGGCTACGTGTTCATTGCACAGCTTTTCTGTTGTTACGTATTGCTTAAAAGCA
This sequence comes from Numenius arquata, assembly GCF_964106895.1. Classification (NCBI taxonomy): domain Eukaryota; kingdom Metazoa; phylum Chordata; class Aves; order Charadriiformes; family Scolopacidae; genus Numenius; species Numenius arquata. Next base: position 15,464,576 of record NC_133580.1, on the reverse strand, counting down.
ACATCAGTATAACATACTTATGATAATCATATTATTAAGAGCTTGCTCTCAATTGTTTTTATGAAGATAGCAATATTATCATATCGTTAATATTTTGCATTCCTGCAAAGTTCTTATAATTTAAATCAAAACTTTCCACATCTAGTATCTGCTTCCATCTTAAGTTTGTGATAGAAGTAGGGGAAAACAGGTTATTTCTCCCATATTAGTATAATGTAAGCCTTTTATTGCAAAACTTTAGTATCTCCATATATTGAATTATTGGTTGCACTCTTCCAAGAAACTTATTTTTGAGTCATGGAAATATGTTCATTCATCCTCTGCAACTTCACACAACGTAATTATTTAAGCTTTTGAGTAAATCTGATATTGTATATGCTAATTGTAGCATAATAGCTAATATTGCTATTAGCATATAGCTAATATATATCTAAATTATCAAGATTTTCTATGTGATCGATATCAGTTTGTATTTTCCTTGTTAGGTTATATAAATTTTAAATTTTTTTAATTAAAAAGAAAAACCTAAACCCAAACTGCTGTTTTATTTCCAGGTAGTCCTGTAGAAAAAACAGTCTAGGCAACAGGAGCAGAATCCAGTGTCACATCATGGGACACTGGTAGTGCCTCATTTGCCACTTCCTTCCAAGGAGGTTCCAAAGGAACTCAAATAAAAGGAAAAAGCAGTATTTCAAGACTTGTCTCAGGATTAACATGCCTCAATGTGAGTGTACCCTAAGCTTTTACTTACTTTCTGTGTAATTGTACAAAAAAGGTATACTTATGTATTCACTGAAACATGAAGCCATTTAAAGGGCAGAGCAACTGTAGAGCGCTCACCCTAAAATTACAAGACAAAAATAAAGATAAAAATTAGAGATAAAATGAAGACTGGGCAAAAATATTAAACTACACAGATGGACAAGGAAAATAATTTGAAAGCTACTCATGGCTCAAAAGGAGTTGCACAAAGAGTAGTAAATAAAAACTAGCATTAACGTTCACGAACACAGGTTTAGTTGTCCCGATCTGAAGACTACAGTAATGCATACGTTCTCTTTATTACCTAGTTCTATTTGTAAATACCCTGGTCCTTATTGTCCTTAGTTTTGTTTTTAGAGATGTCTTCCCTCTAGATCTCACAGAAATTCTTTTCATCTTTTTATCTCTCTGCTATCAATCTCTGACTATAAAATGTATTTTCACCAACACAGAGGAACAAAATCAGAATCGTATTACAATCTTCCATTGAACCACACTCAGCTTCTCACCAGTGTAAGCTCTTGCACAGTCCATGGCAGCACTGATCAGACCATGTGTGCCCATGAAGTTAGAAATGCCAGCAATAGGTCCAGTCCTCATGAAGAAAAAAAAAAAATAGTTCTCCAGCAGCAAAGGAAAGTAGACAACCACTTGGATACGCAGCGTGCTTTGGGTACAAATCCCTAATAGCGCTGATGAAGCTATGGGGGGAGGAAAGCAAATCTGGACAAGAAGCAGAAGGAAAAAGGAGGGGAGGGAGGAAATGAAGCAAGAATTAACCTAATTCAAATTGACCAAAGAACAACTGTAGGTCACGAAAACTGGTAGTGTTTTCATACCCTGCTGGAAAAAGAAAATAAAACAAGGAAAGAGACTAGAGACAAAAAGTTATGCAGAACTTAATTCATAAAAAACAGAAGTTGGAGCTTAAAACACTTTGAAAAAAATACTGCTTGCCAGGACAATGTTCTCAGTATTCAGGAAAAGATGAAAGGTCTTAATGTCTATAACGCTTCAGAATTGTTCACAACAACCAGTGGAGTAGTTATGAAAATGTGGGCAAACCAGTAAGTGAGCCAAGAGCTCAGATGAACTCTTCAGAAGAACAAAGCGCGCTTGTCCCCACTGCAAATGTATGAGACATTTATTAATTTTAATCTGACCGAGATATGTCAGCATTATGCCAGAAAAAATTGCATTAGCACTGGAAGAAAACCTCACAGAATCACAGAATCTTTATGGTTGGAAGGGACCTTTGAGATCATCGAGTCCAACCAACAAAAAAAAAAAACCCACCACCACACCCACCCACAAACAGACGCAAACCAACAATCTCGGGCACTAGAGCATGCCTTGAAGTGCCACATCTACACGTTTCTTAAATACCTCCAGGGATGGCGACTCCACCACCTCCCTGGGCAGGCTGGTCCAGTGCCTGACCACTCTCTCAGTAAAGTAATTCTTCCTAATACCGAATCTAAACCTCCCCTGCCGCAACTTCAGACCATTTCCTCTGGTCCTGTCATTATTCCCTTGGGAGAAGAGGCCAACACCCACCTCTCTACAACCTCCTTTCAGGGAGTTGTAGAGGGCAATGAGGTCTCCCCTCAGCCTCCTCCAAACTAAACATGCCCAGTTCCCTCAGCCTCTCCTCATATGACTTGTTCTCTGGACCCCTCACCAGCTTGGTGGCTGTCCTCTGGACACGGTCCAGCACTTCAGCGTCCTTCTTGTAGTGAGGGGCCCAGAACTGAACACAGCACTCGAGATGAGGCCTCACCAGGGCGGAGTACAGAGGCACCATCACTGCCCTACTCCTGCTGGCCACACTATTCCTGATACAGGCCAGGATGCCGTTGGCCTTCTTGACCACCTGGGCACACTGCTGGCTCATGTTAAGCTGGCTGTCCACCCATACCCCCACCTCAGGTCCTTTTCTGCTGGGCAGCTTTCCAGCTACTCTTCCCCAAGCCTGGAGCGTTGCCTGCCAATGGGTAAGTGGGTGAAACTCTGTTCTTACTGTGGTCATTTTAGAACAACTAAAGATACACACAAACTAAATGTATGGGTAAACATCAAATGGGAAGTTACCTAATTTGTATTGCCATCGTGGAATTTCAACAACATTGAAATAAAACCAGCAATAACTTGGTCCCATCCTCTTCCTTTGGTCCTGTCCATAGGCATTTCAGCCCCACTCTAAGGCAAAGCTTTAAAGAAGATCTGAATTTTAAAAAGGCCATTAAATTCCCTGTTTACAGAGGAAAATGAACATTCATTGTCTGTTGGAAACCAGGAGCACCACCAGTTCATGGGGTAATATATTGTGCCTATTACATCAGCGGAGACTTTGTCTTCACTATAAGTGAAATGAGAAAATTGCTGTTCCGTTCTCAGGATGATAACAAAAAGTATAACAGCCATATGAACAGTCCCTTTTCCATACTGACCTACAGTGTACACTTGAATCTCTTGTGTTTTAAGTTTCTTTTTAGGAACTGAGGAGCAACAGTTTAAGAGTTCATGTCTAATTCATTCAGGTTTTTTACCCAGTATTATACCTTATAAGCCATATTTTCTTTAGGAATATGGATAAAAGTGAATCCTAACATTTCATTATATTTGAGTGTGAAATTTCACTTTTTTTTTCAATTTCACTTTTTTAATTTCTAAAAATGAGAAACAACTCATGCTTTAAAGTTTCATTTACAACAGTTACTCTAACTGCTCAGGCTTTCAGAAATTTCAGATGCCATTGCATGCTTGTACTGTATGAGGAAAATTTAATATAGTGTAAGATATGCAGATAAAATATGAATTCCAGCCATGTAACAAAAATGCGGTTGACAACATGTATATTATGCAATTATGACTGTCATTTTATTACTGTTATTAATTTATTAGTATAATTGCAATTTTTTTCAATGTCATAATGTGATAATAAAGGACTTGTCATTACTACGTTAACCTCGGAACATCTCTGACCTCAGGGGAGGTAGCTGTACGCTTTCAGTCCAAAATGAGCTGTCAGTTACCACAACGAGATTTTGATGACTACATTATCTTGTAATTAAATGTCTCAACAAACTTCTCCTTTTGATTGACAGGTAGTTAAGACTATCTTTGACCACAGGGCAGTTTCTTTATTTTTCAAGAATAATTTTTCAGCAGTGAAGAAGACAGACAAGAGTTTAAAAATTAAAGTGTTTTGAACTATATATTAATCTATATTTGGTACTTATAAGACAGTGAAAATTCTGCCGAATTGCATTATCCTCTGCCCAAGCTACTGCATTTAAATGACAACTGTGATTGATTAAAGGAGTTTATGCTGTTCTTTATTAGAATTTGGTTCTTTAAAGAAATAAGTTGGTTTGATTTTACATTTTTTCCCCTTTTATATTCATTTTTTATTTGTAAGACACTAAAAATGCTTAGAATCAATACTGATAACTACAGTGAAATCCCATCAGTAAGAATGGTTAAGGAAATATTCATAAGGGTCCATTTCTGATGGTTTGGACCACGTAGCAGGAGACTCGCAGAACTCAACAGAAACGCCGTTTATAACAGGTTTAAGAAAACAGGCAACATAAATTACCATCTATCTGATCAGACATCACCTTAAACATGCTTTTTTGACAAGGCAGATCCTCAGTGAAATGGAGGGTGGAGGGGCATGAGTGCCAAAAAGCTCCCACAAAGATACTAGGAGAAGTGAGACAAGACATAGAGCAGCAACTCTAGTCTTTTCACCAAGGATAAGCTTTTTCTGAAGACAGGAAGGTGGAACGACCTTTCATGGACAACCCTCCAGGTTGATGCACTTGTAAGTTGTCAGAAATATTCATGACAACTGTTGTCATCTACAGCTTTGCCCTCCAATAGAATCATGCAATAGGACAGACCAATCTGACTCGATCCTTCTCTGCTCTGGCAACCTTTGCTGTAGCTCAGGAGGACAAAGGAAGCTAAGTGAGGATTACAGGTGTCCAAATCCACTTTTACCTCCTTTTAAATGAGATTTCATTTTATTATATATTTATTATATATTAAAGATCAACAATAACAGAGGATGAAAAACATACTTTCCAAAAACAAATTTGACAAGAATACTACAATCCTCATATATCAAATCAAGTTTCAATAAAACTTAAAAGTCCTTTGAAATGCAGAAAATCTAACAGTAATAAAATAAAACAAGGGCTTTGCACAGTAAGTTAAAAGGTCACACAGATTTGGTACACCTGAAGCATGTCTAAAACACAGCTTGTAGCCAAATAATTTCTTTCCCCTTTGTGCTACAATTAATGCCAAATTATTCAACGGGACTGGGCAGTGTTTAAGAAGTCTTCAGTAGTCATACTAATTGTCACTTAAACCGTAAAGCCTGTGGTTTAATCTTTCAGGAAGAATTCAATGAGTCAGAAGTTGAGACAATAGCATATTGACCACAAGCACAAACAGAAGGTTGCACTTATCTGCTAATACACTCTTTGGTTTCAGTATTTCCTAATTTCCCCTTATGGGTATACTGTTGCAATCCAAATCTTATTGAAGACTTATGTGACAAATGTTCAGAGTTTTTTCCATAGATTTCACAGTATGCGGTGTCCTACTGAAGTTCTCAACCCTAAGAGTCATGTACAGCAACCAATTTTCATTTGCAGATGGAAAAAAAAACAGAAAGCTGAAATCTAATAAAATCTTAACGTTGATTTTTATGAAATGTACGCATTTTTAAAACTGTGTTAATTTATTTCCTGATACCCAATTCTTTTTAACCTCCCTTTCTCCCACATTTCCTTATTTTAGCAATACATGTTCCTACATACAGACTGCTGGACCGAACCTCAAGAGATGTACTCAGATAATGAGGGCATATAATAAACAGCGCAACGAAAAGTTGGAAAAGAAATCCGAAACTAGAAAAGTGTTGTCCAACACGTTACAGTAACTTGTGTGGAGTAAGCTTCTGAAGTTTTATACTGTATATGTAATTCCTGTAAACTGTTCAAGTTAATGATGACGGCTACACTCACTTGTATTTTTGGGTTGAATTTCCCTTGCCAGCAGGAAAACTGGGTTTCTTGAAATGTGTTCCATACTTCTAAACTTACATTTTAAAGTGTTTTAACTTTACGAACACCTATTCTTTCAGAAATTATACTAAATAGCTATGCTTGCACAAGGAAAACTGCAGTTGCAATTGTTTTGCTATTAATTACATACTAACATGGTAGCTGAGAGTTCAGTGTAAAAAGTGAAAAGCTTTGACAAAAGAAAATGGGAAAAGATTATGTTGATAAGTAAAAGAGGAACTTTCCAAATTTCATCCATAAGGATGAAATTACACAAGACAGAAAAACAACGTAACTCTGAATTAGGCTGGAGCAATAAAGACATTAAAAGGTTATTTCTACCTGGACAGTAAAACAAATACAATCTATCAGTATACTGTCTAATTTTATGATTAGAATAAAGTTGAGATGTCTTATTGCTGTATTTTGTTCAACCACTGAAACAACATAAAAGCTAAATTATATAAATAATGCTGCAATAAACTAATTTAAAAAAAACAAACAGTAAACTATTTATTTTGAAATTTATTTTAGTTTTAGAAAATTCTCTAAAATATATTTTATTTCTGAAAGAAATACAATTTATTTCATTTCAGTTTTAGAAAATGGAAGTCAGGAGCCCAAAAGCTACTTTCACATATATGACTACAACAGGAATTCAGAATAGGAAGTCATAAACCTTATTTCAAATTACTTATGCTAAGAAGTACTACCAGTTGAAAGATGTTATTGCACCTCCTTATGAGTAGGCAAAACAAAGCCCACAGAGTTTAAGTAGCCTGTACAGTTTCATAAAGATTTACACAGCTGATCCAGAAATAGCAATGTACGCTATAATCAGTAGACAACACCTGAGTTCCAAGGTATTACAGAACACTGACAGTAAATTCAGGGTACTGTAACCAAATTTTTTTAATAAGCCCATTGTTGTGTCAAGCAGTAAAAGTCTTAAATTTCCTTAGCGATGAAATTACTAGTCCCTATGAAATCAGTCATCAAAAAAGTTGTGGGAATTCTTAGTATGATGCTTAACGTTTTCCCTAAATTTCAAAATTTTGGCCACAGTCAGTCTATATTTGATAATACACTCTTGATAAATATATCAGCTTTTTCATTTGCATTAAGAAACAAGTAAGCTTGCTATAAAAATAGTAACATAAAAAAGATCCCTATATAAAGTATTTTATATACATTATAAATTGTAAAGTATATATGTACACACATATACAGAGCTCTATATGAAAAATAAAGCTATTGTTTGTAGACCAGCTATGGTCAACCTGAACCTGCTGATACAGGCTATATTAGAATTGCAGCAGATAACCTGTGTGGAACAACTCAGACTTCAGAAGTAATTTTAGAACAGATCTTCGGAAAGGTAACATATTAGTTACCTTCCAGAATGAAGTTTTTAAGAGTATTTAATTTAGAAATTACATTTTAAGATACTATTAAATCAAAATATATGTTAAAGCCCCTTAAACTTGCAGAAAAGTCTAAATCCCAATGTTACATTGCTTGCTTATACAAAAGGCTAAGAGATAAAATACATAGCTACAACGTAAGATTCTTTATTCTGCCCCCCTGGTGATCTCACACTGACCTTTGCAGATCATATTCTCTGGAACAGTGCTGGAATATTTGCAAAGCCAAATATCTCATTTAGTCTCACTATACCCTACTGTGCGGGTTTGAAGTGCTCTGTAAGAGGATTACTTCCAGCCTTCAAAATATTTTTAGTAAAGGAGAAGATTCTGTATTGTTTACAGTGTGGCATGTTTGTATTTCTCCTGTGACTGGGAAGCCGGGAAGTACAGTGTACTGAGGAAATTTGCCTTTGAATATTGAGACTGAGTACTGTCGCTGCCATCTCACAGATACTCTCAAAGAGCTACTGATGCTCTCAATGATTGCTACCGATTAGTTCAAGTTAGCGAAAATGATTTTATCATAAACGCATTTCAATGTAACCAGTATACAAGGGACAGGATTTTCACATGAAAAAGAATGGGAGCTTTGTTCCCCATTACAGCTCCAATGCACCAAATTCATATGTTTGGTTTTGTAGTTATCTCTATAGTCTGAGAACAGTGTTTCCTCTCAGTTATTCAAGACTGTATCAGTCAACAGGCATGATACTATGAGCTGCCTCCGACTAGAATATGTTTCCTTCATTTAGGAAAGTGCAGTAATTCATCAGTGATTTAACCTATAGACATTTGAAGGTTGGAGAGCACCTCAGAGGGGCTGTTGACCTTCAGCAACTGAAAGAATTGAAGCTCCAGCCTTAGTCAATATATATTTATCTTTCTGTTGGGACTATTACAACTGTTCAAGTAATGCTGACCTTGAAACTTCTGCACACGATGCACTAGAATAATGATCCCTGAAGGAAGAGTATAAAAATACCTAAATAGGATATCTAAATCCAAAATGCACATAAAGATAAAAGAAAGCATTTCAAAATGTGAAGTCACTTAAGAAGAGGTAATATTATTGAGGCTCCTATTAAATATAATTTGAATAACATTGCTAAATACCATAATTGCACATTTCTAAACATTTTAATGATAGGATATAATTTATGTCAAAGACCTTGTTTGTTTCATTGTGAAATCTTTGCCTATTTGTAATTAATTTAATGTCTGACTGACAGCCTTGTAAATTGAAATCATCTTGAACTTGCTCTGCACAACTGCAAGAGCACAAAATCTTCACCCCATTCCTTGTGGTTTTGTAACTTCATTGCAGACAGAAAATTGCAAGAAATAAAATGGTCGGCTTCATGTAATGTCACAGTTCCTTGTTCCCTCACGTTCAATGCAGTTTTTTCACTCAAACTTGAAATTCAAGCAGCAGCCAGGACCAACTCCATTAATCAAAAATATTATGGTACTAGAGGTACTAATAAAATGAATATTTCCTTCATTGTACCACTTATAAAACAGTCCTCTCGCAATCTTGCATACATTTCCCCTGGACCTGCTGGGCACTGCTATTTGGCAGCTAGGCTATACCTGCCTATCCAGGGACTACAGCAAGGTAAGGAAAAGAAAGACAGCTTTCCTGGGTCCTCTTCTTTTCTAACACCTAATATCTGACAGGGACGATTGCAAAGGCTTTTCCAAGTAAAACCCATTCTTGCAGATAGTTTCTCAAAAAAGAAAACAAAAATTCTTTTTAGGGATGGCTGGAGTAAAGACAAAGATCATCAGAAGTAAGCTACCATGAAGACCAGGACCCAGTTTTGGGCATGAAACATATTGACTTAGTTTCATATCAATTCTTAAAATAACCATATCCTGTATGTAAGATTATACAAAAAAAATTCCCCAAAAGAAAAATATACCCCAAGTCTTTAAGTTGGCTGTTTGACTTCTCTTAAGGCCATCTTTGACTTCTCTTCCCACCATCAACACAAAAATCCTTCAAATTCCAATGGCAGCTTGTGTAATTCTCTTTGATACATACTGTCCATAAATAATCTACCCAAGTTATTTACAGGCTTTTATTAAAGAATTACTGTTAAAAAAATTCTCAGCAAGGATTGCTTGTCAGACTTTATATCCACTATTCTCCCCACTTAGTCTCTTCCATTCTCTTTTCTGGAGAGCACAGAGCATTACCACAATGCCAGCCAGTGGCAGCAGAGACATCAGTGCACAAGGAAGACCCACCAAAAACACTATTACCAAGCAATTAGTTTGTTTGCTTACTGTGGCACGGGGTTGTTCTCATGCCCTCTCTGGATTTTTCCTCTCACTTCAAAAGACTCGATAGCTACTTGGAAGAAAACCATCACTCTTGCACATTTGTTAACACAGAGTAACTTGTTTTCTAGTGCAAATGTGACTGGATGCAACTGAACGCATAAAATAATTACACGTCTACATCTTACAAATCTTTTTTCCAACCTCACCACAGATTTTATAACTGTCATTTCTAGCTGTCTAGAATATTCTATTTTCTAAAAATTATTTTCTGTTTCTAGCTGTCTAGAATTGTCTATTTCCTGGAAGATTTACAAATATATGACTTCACCTAACCATCTTTCCTGTACTAACACATTCTGAAAGAAAATTCTAGAAGTCTCCATATGTTTAATGAAATTACAAATTAAATTGAAGCAGCCTTGTACTAGCCACAGTATGAAACTAGAAATTGACATTCTATAGCACCAATAGAAAACACAGAAATTAAGAACACATACAGAAGACTTCTCCACTGCTGAGGAGAAATACTGCACCCAAATGACTCCCTTGAGACCTATACACATACTGTAATTTTATGTCCTTTCTTTTACCTCAGAAAGTTACAAAAAACTAAAGAAAATTAAGATAAAAAAAACTCTGAGACCACACTGCACATACATGTACACCACCTACAATGAAAAACAAAAATATGAATTAACAGTCTAGAGTCCTGAATACACAAAGCCTGAATCAACAGAATTAGCATTATTATTTCTAAATGACCTAATAAGGTCTTGTTATTCAAGACGGACAAGAGAAATCATGCTCTAACTCCTGCTCTAATTCATAATTTGAGATATTTTTTTTTAAGTATGCTCCTAACACTTGCAGCTGCCAGGATGCAACAGGGAAGAAAAAAAAAAAGCTATAAAGCAGCAATTTTGAGTCTTTGTAGCAAAGTCCAACTTGTGAAAAGTATTTTTGGTTGAATGAAGCTTCCAGCACAAGCACTGAACTCTTCTTTAAATGGAGATCACCCACCAAAAACCTATTTAAACACTGCAGAGGGGTACCTGAAATAGGAATAGAGGCTCGCCTCAGAAAGGCTGGGATGGCTGGACATCATGCATGCATTTGGGGAAGTATGTTGAAGACTCTGCAGGAGGAAGGGATAAGGTCTTTGTAACAAAGGGGAAATGTCTCTTCTCACTTTATAAATCATTTTAGACATATAGCATTGCTCTGGCAAAAATCAGGAAAGGTCTGCTGTTTTATTAGTCTCATTAGAGATGATATTCATCTATTACAAGGAGGTTAAATACCTACAAGGGAGAATGAGCTGCGTTAACAGCTCCACTACCCACCTTCCTCTGGCAGGTACCCCACTGCCTGTCTAAAAGTCCTTCAGCTGGCGCTTGCCTATGGGGCAGAACACTGACCTGCCCCCTCAAACCCTGCAGGTCCATAAAGCCGCTCCGCACCCCTCAGCTGCCGGCCAGAGCCTGCCAACAGCAAGCCCTGGCACCTCAGTGGACCTTCAGCTCTAGCACCACATCGCTTACACCAGAAACAAAGAAATTATGGTTTCCTCACATCTACTGAATACTTAATGCGCATACGAACATTTAGAAAGAGTGATTGTCAAAGTTCTGTTGAGGACAGGAGCATCACTATGGACACAGACACCGTCACAGACAGCATCTAATAGTAATTACATGAAAAAATTTCTGGTCAGTGCATTTTATTTGGACTCAGGGGAGTCGGTACCATTTTATTTTGCCTGGTATTACCCCAGATGCTGTTGTGTCTCATTTATTTATGCATTTCCCATTGGAATACAGGATTCTGTATGATAATCTGATCCCTCTAAGCAAGTATCTGTTTTCCTACAGCAGCTAATAAAAGGCTACCTTGGAAGAAGAAAAAACGTAAAAATTTCACCTATACAATGGAAGTCAATGTGGCACACAGTGTTTTATTTTATCCATACATTGCATAATAAAATGAAGTTTCACAACATTTACTGTTATATTAACTCTCTTCCATGATGTCCACTAGATTAAGGCTGATTTTTTTTTTAAAAATAAATCCGCTGGGTTTGTAAAAACAAGGCTCAGCTAGGGATACAAGAAGTTCTTCAGCTTCTAATAACTAGTTCAGTATCAAACCTGCTTAGTGAATTAGTCACTCATGTCTGAAGATTGCTTGGTACAATGAGGGAAAAGAGCTTTGGACACCTTCTGCCCAACAGCATAACCATAAATTTTGCCTCCAGGACATCACACAACTCTGAAATCCATTGAAAGATACACACAGGCACTGCTTTATAGAAAGATATCCTCCCAGACAGTCTGGGGAGGCCTACTTCAAAGTCACCTTTTTCTGACAAAGAATGAATATTAGACTGACTTAGCAGTATGCCATGGAGATCAGCAGACCTGGATGCAAGAGGAGACCAAATTTGACAGATTCTGTCCACCTTTTTCAAAATTTAAATGAACAGAACCAGTGCTAAACTAGCACTGTTGCAGGCAGTCTCAGAAGACAAACCAACAAGAAAACAGCTCTTAGAGCATTATAGGTGTCATACCATAAAGTAGAATTCAGGTTTTTCTTCCAGGTAAGAAAATCATTGCCATTCAGACTGTGGAAAGAATTCTTGAATATTCCTCTTTTCTGAAGAGACTAAGAATTTCTTGATGCCACCTTTGCAAAATATCAAATTACTTTCCCAAAAATCATTTGGCACATTCTCAAAAGACAACCAGTGTTCGTTAAGCCATGACATAAATGCCTTTTTTTTTTCCAAATGTGTATTCTAATTATCACACATTTTATACACAATTTAAATCAGAAGGTGAACAATAAGGAAGCTATCTTAAAAATGTGAGTAACAATCCTATTTTATTTAGCCTGCAAAATATCCCAGTTTTGTTCTCTATTTTATTTTAGCTTGGGTAGCAGAGGAGGATAATAAAGTTTAATGGATACTATTACTTAGTTGCTCAAAATTCAAGGTCACTGGGACTTCTGATTGAAAAAACAAGTACATAAACAATTTATTTTAATTGTATTTATTTTATTACATACGCAGTTATATTAGAACTTGATGGAAAATGTTGACTCAGAAGAGCTAAATATAACCAAAAGCTACCTTATATTTAGCCAGCAGAACATATTTTGATACTAATCATAGAATGCTTCAAGTCTTGCTAATTTGATAATGTTACACTCCCTCTATATTTTAATCTAGTGGATTAGAAAGGTGATATAGGTGGGACAGGAAGATACACTTCATGCATTTTAGTTTCTCGAGGATAACAATTAAACTGTACCAACATATAAACTATGTTACACTAAATTTATGTACAGAAAAAAGATGATTATGAAGATTAATCACTACATACAGGCCTGTCAACTTGCTCTAAATCTATGATATGACCAATTTATTATGTAGAAATGACTACAATGTATGAAATGTACAAGGCTAGACACAAAATGTTCCTCAGTCAGCAAGTCTTTGTCAGTATTCAAAGACATTTCTTCAACCAAACAATGAAGCAAGCAGTAGTACGGAATTTTAGCCATCACGGACCTTTTCATGATATATATCACAAGAATTATTTTAAATATGGTTGCTAAGGGATTCATTATTTCTAATGAGGTCTAGGACCAACATGAATGGAGATGACCACTCATAATCTGTTGCCATCTTTGGACTGGTTCCAGAGGGCTAGTCCCAAAAGACAGCCCTCCTGCCCTCTCTTCCAAGCTGGACAGAACAGACTCTGAAGTCAGTTCTCCTGAGGCACACCAACTTCAATGGACACCGTTTCCCTAAAAAAATTATGTGTAGCTCAGAAATCTGTGGAAAAGTAGCTGCATTAAAAAAAAAAAAAAATCATACAATTATTTAACTAGTATATGAAAAGGGTCATATTTCTGAAATTTGGTATTTGCCCAATTACTAAAAGCTTTACTTTCCAATCTTAATATTATGTTACGGGATATAATTTTTTTTTTTTAATTGAGGAAGATGGAGTATTATCTCTGTTGAACTCCAAATGGCTCTGGAACATAATGCTTTAAACAAACTTTCAACCAACACTGTACAGGTGGTGCACAACCTCTCCACCTTTATTACAACAAATAAAAATGATGTACAGTATACCGAGGAGTTATTCAGCGAGCAATTCCCAGGGATCATCTTTACTTCAAGGTACTGAAAGATATCTAGATCTCTTTATGTGATGTCAGAATTTTACTCAGAAGCAACAACACAGTAGATACAACAACTCACAGTTGTTATGTAAAGGATCGGGCTGTAAATAGACATATGTTAGCTCTGCACACAGCATGTGAAAGAAAAAAGCCTGTGACCAGTATCTGTGACCTATAAAGGATTCTGATGCTGCTAAAATTGGTACCACTACCATCGCATCAAACTAACATAAAAATTCGTTTTTTCACAGTCACCAAAGAAGGAAAAAAAAAAAAAAAAAGAAGAGACATGTGACACCTATCATCCTTCCCTTCCAGTGCCTAGCTTACATGGAAATGGTTCTTATTTACTTCTACTATTAATGATGCACATTTACCAAGCTACAGATATAAAATGTCAGGTACATCACAAACTATTCACTGGTGGTCTCCTCTCAATGCCTCCAGCACCTCCCAAATATTAATTGGCTTTTTCATAAATTTAATGCCTGTCTTTGGCACACACAATACAGCTCTCCTCGAGAAAGAAAAAAAAAGCAGTACTTCAACTAAAAACAGTGTTCAAAAAACATATAGAACTAGCATCCACAATTGATCTATGTGATTTTTAATTTAGGTACGTCACAAATCTTAAGACTGTAGTATCTAATTCTTGGTTGCTTTACAGAGAAACTTTAGGGAAGGAAAAGAAAATACATGTTTGCAAATGCCTCTTCAGTGCCTCCTGGAAATCACTGGGCAGCCTCCAAAAAGGCACCCAAATGCCATGATTTCTCCTCAGTAAAGAGAAGCTACGTCATCCCTGTGGCACATCCAGACTTGACATCGCTACATGTATTTAAGCCAAGAGACTCCATCTCCGAGGAGAACACCATGATTCTGCAAGGAAGGCTACAAAAATTTAAAAAGAATTTTTCAGTGATTTTGTTTTTCAAGGTAAATTTGTTCTCCACAGATTGCAGCAGGTTGTCACAAGAAGCACATTCATGTATTTAGGATTTAAATATTCTGGTAAAAAAAAAAATTATGGATGCCTGATACCTCATGCCAGAAAAAAAGATCCTTCAGCCCACAAGGACTAGCAACTTCAAGTAATGTAATATATGTCACTCTCCCAAATATAATATATCATACATAACATATACAACAAATAGAACAAGCTGTTTCTTGGGCACAGATAAATCTAAATTTGGTTAAATGGGTGCAGAATGTCATACTGAACAGACACAAGTCTGTTTCTTGAGTACATACAAGAAAAACACATATGCAAACTGATAACAGAAAAACAGCAGCATTTGTATTGTAAGAATAAAGCACAGAAAGGTTTAATCACTCACTCTTAGCCTTTGACATATCTGCACTTTCAAAAGTTTAGACAAATATTTCTTCCAGCTAATCCTCTACTAGTCAGTCATTTCTTTAAAATATTAGCAAAGCAAAAGGATGACACACCAAGACTGATTTTGTAAACTACACTGGAAGATGGCTCTTCAGAATGCAAGATGAACCAATGCACCTTGTGCCCCTCACAGCCCCACGCAGCTGGCGTGCTACTGACACCCCCATGTTCTAACACCCCATGGCACAACACTTCAAACAGAACATTTGTGAAAGCTTCCCCAGAGACAGCTGCACCTTTATATGGCTTCACATGGAACTGGTGCATCTTCTCCCATTCTCAGGGTTGGGAGATCCAGCTGTCTCAGGAATCAAGAAATAGGAAAAAAGATTCATTAAGATGTTCTCTGGAATTGGGAATTCTCAGGAACAACCATCCACTTTAAAGCATGAACCTGGAGGATGTCCACACTATCCACTTTACCAGTTATGACTAGTTCAACCAGCGTGAGCCCTTGTCTGTGCCAGATTTACGCTCCTGAGATCACGTTTTTGCTCACATAAAAGGTATGAGATAGCAGAGAGTCAAGTCTTCTCTAACAGCATTTTCTGCTCTAGCATAGCGAGATTTAAGTCCTTAGCTGCCTTCTGCCTCCAGAAAATACAGACTTCTGCTGCTCAGAAGAGGCAAGAACTATGTAGTTGTGAGCAAAAAATTACTTTTTAAGCTAAGGCAAGGCGTTTCCTACTGTTTTGGTCTTCTGCATGTGTTCCGGGGCTGAAGTTTTTTGTTCGGGTTACTCTTTGGTTCTGTTTTTAAATTGTCCCTTTTATTCAATGAGAAAAATTCTGCAATGTGTAGAAAGTTATTAGTACACCAGTTTTGTCTCTCACTTAAATAATAAATATACAGCAACCATGGGGAAATCTGTTCCCAGAATAGTGCCTTTCACTTTTTTCCTCCACCTTACTTATTTATTTTTTTAAAATCTTGTGTTCCGTATAAAAACACATCACTGAGAAAGAAGAGCAAGAAAAGGAAAAGCAGCAGGCATGTGAAAAGAACATTGGCTCTACATCCATTAACTTACAAAAAATTTCAACTCTATGATTACCTTGATTCAGAAATGGAAACAGCAGCTGGTAAACTACCAGAAAAATAATCTTCCCCAGTCATTTTGATCTTTTTATAAACAAAGGATCCAAGCAGAACTCTTTGATCCTGCCTGATGTAAGAAACAAGGATGAACTGGTTTTAAACTAACATTTCTAAGATTCTACTCATGCCACCTTACCTAATTGTATGGCCAAGAAAAAACTGCACCCATCCCAGAAGCAATCTTACACCATATGTTTTCTTTCTTTCTAACAGATGATTAATCCATTAATGGCTTTCTGCATAATTAGAAATGCCATATTAAGATCATTCACATATAAGAGCAATGGGTTCTATACCTCTGTCCAATTGGGAATACTAGAGTTTGAAATTCTTCTCACTTTTTAATGTGAATTTATGAAAAAACTCAAACTCTGTCAGACATTTTTCAACATTAAAACTTTGAAACCAATTGTCTTATTTGGAAATACTAGAATTCTTTTTCAGTAGCAACTAGAACTCTGGAAATATTTTTGCTCTGGCCCTGAATTTGGTCAGATGACAAATCTTTGGAAAACTCAAAGTCATAGTTGCATGAGATTAAGAACTGTAAGAAATCAGAAACTGCTCAAGTGTGTATTAAAATTTCTGAAAATCCCAGCTTCGCTAAGCACACCTAAGCTTCCTGTACCTTCTAGTGTTGAGACTGAAGAAGCAGCACCCATCCTGACAGCCACCATCTGCCTCCAGACCACTGCTGCAGCCCCAGCATGATCTGCCAGCTCCTGGCCAGGAAGGACCACTACTGTAACACCGCCAAGACCAGTCTGCATCCCCTGAGCTGCTTATAATCTTGTGCTTGTGCGCAGGCTGTAAGTAGGAGCAATGTGTCTACATAAAGAAGTTCCAAAGAGAAACAAAACATGGCCTCGCTGTTTAACCCTGACAGCCTCCCGATGCCTCCTGGGCTACTTACTGTAGAGACAACAACTACATTATCAAAGGGGGTGACTTTTGCTAAATTGGGGTCAACAAGTCCCTAGATCAAGCCTATACAGCTTCTGTTTTATGAACACAATCAGAAAATAAAATTCCCAAGCCCTACAATCTTTGTAAGGCTCTTCCCATGGCCTCCGCTTTAGAATTTGAAACTGATACTGAGGTCATAACAGATCTACTTATTTTATTCCTGACCATTCAATTAATTATATAGTTTAAACAGGACTCTTTTGCAATATAGTTTCCTCTCAAATTATTTTTGAAGCTATTTCACATAAATAAGATATGGTCCCTTTTAAAAACATTGGCTCTTTAGGTGTTAAACACAAGTAGTATATCCACTTTGTCAAATTGCCCCATTTATAATATTTAATCTTCCTTCTGTAATCAGGAGAGCTGAAGTACACATTCAGAGTTGCTTTCCTTTGACACAGTTCTTTTATTACTGTTTCTTTTCCTCACATAATGTCCCACAGCAGCTGTGCCATTATGATGATGCTTTCTCCTCTCTTTCTTTTTTTTTGAAACAGCCTCTCTAGCACAAATAATTAAAACATGTATTTACCTTCCATCACTTGGCTGAGACTAAGTGCGCATTTTGGAGGAGGGGGGCAGTTGTTTGTTTCTTTTTATTTTATTTCTGAGCAGTGACATATTGATGTTTCAGATAATAAATCATTCCAATTTGTTCATCCCTGCCAACAATGGTTTTAATCTTCATTTACAACTTGCAAAGTCCGTTTTGTTGGAAGCGTTTGATAAAATACTCAATTACCATTTTTTTTGCACTGCAGTTCAACTGCTGTGCTGATAAAAGGCTATAGCTCAGAAGATAAACTGCAAATAATTCCTGAAGAACAAATGTCAGAGGCAGTTTACAATGAATGGGATTTTTTTTGAGCAGATTATTCTCCCACCAAAGTGACAGGGCAGCTCAATATTTATTTTGCTGAGAATGTCATTTAAATATTGTTTGACACCTGCTCCCTGCAGTCAGCTACTCAGCACATTACACTTTCGAGGGGTTTAGAAGTGAGGTTCCAGCTCTCTGCATCTACTAACATATTTCAGGGACTCAGTTTTAAAAGCAGAAACGGCTGCTTCAATACACACTTTGCAAGTCTTGCCAGGTAAGTAAATGGAAACGCTGCTAAAACACATGTGCTTGCACACAGCTGCATACTTAGGTACACATAAGAATTCACAGAACAAATGTGTGAGAAAGTGTGGACCTAAGAATGAGACTAAAGTTTTCAGCTTGTCCCCATGAAGCTTGACATTTAATCCAAAAAAATTAATTCCAGATTATTTTTTTTCCTTACACTTCACTTTGAAGGAGAGAAGGTATCCCGAGGCTTCTGTGTGAATCGTCCCCCATGGGGATACTCTAGATGGCACTGCTCAATGACTGAAGACAAAATATTGCTACAATTCCTTGCAACAAAATGGGATTCTCACTCTCCCCCAGATTTTGAAGGTAAAATGTTTTGGACTGACAGTGGTTATTACTCCATCACCTTGTTATCTCAAAATGATATCTCAAAAAAAAAATGTTATCTTTGACATCTCAAAATCATTCATGTATTGTTTTCACCTAATCAGTAGCTCTTTTCAGTCCTTTAAAAAAAATCAAAGTATTCTTCCAATAACAATCTACTGAAATGTATGTGAAATGTACGTGAACATGCAGGGAGGGTGGCTCAGCACAGCAAGGCCTGACAGAGGAAAGCCAAAGATGTATCTAGATCATTCTCAAGGAAAAGGTCCCTGTCTTTTCAAAGCAACTAATAACGTGCCATTTATCTTAATGAATTAAAGGAGTAATTATGTCTTTTGTTTCAGGTTCTTAATCTGTTTTCAACTACCCTGGTTTATTTGTTTCAATTATGATTTTTTTTTTTTTTTTTTTTGGTGCTAAATCACCGCTTGTCTACAGGGACTCAGAGAACACGCTGACAGTGGAGCCTGCCCCTTCTGTCACACAAGACTTGGAAGAGGAGGCATGCAGACAGGATTTACACGTGCAGTATGGCAAAGGAACAAGGACTAAGTACCAAAATCAGAGATACATTTTAATTCAACACTGCTTGAAGTGCATCAAGTCCATTTAAAGGCCATAATCTGCTAAATTAGATCAAAGATCTGTCTTCACTTCAGAGACTCTCATACTCTCTCAGAAATGGCAGCAAGGAAAATGACGGTAAACCAAAAACATGCTTATGCTTTAAATTAGTACATTCATAATATCAAATACATGGGTGTGAGCTTAAGTAGTTACAAACCTAACTATATTTATAAAGTAATTCCTCTACCAATTTATATATCCATGTATCTATAATAGGCAAATATAAAATGGGAGAATTTTCTGAAATTCTCATCTATGACTACATCGCTCTTCCCTTCAATTAAGCAGACAAAATTAAAACTTATGGATAAAAAAAATAAGAGAAATATGTTTTTATAAATAAAATAATACTCATTAAACTCCCTTTTTAATATTATCAAAAATATTGGAGCCGCATTGTAATTAATGAAGAAAGAGAGCTATTGCAAATGTTTTGACCACAAGAAGTAGGTATATAAAATTGAAGCCAATAATAAGCATACAATTAATTTTAAGCCCATATGCACATAAGTCTGAAAAACAGACAATCATAGGACACATGCAGGATGATCCCTAGAATGAGAAGATGGTGACTGATGTCCTGGCTTCCAGGGTTAACAGAATTGGGCACAAACTGTTAACTAATGATAATATGCAGTATTACAGGGACAAGATGGAGCATCAAACTCTTCAGTGTATATGTATGTGCATGTGTACACATGTATATGTATCTGTATATGCATGCTTTAGAAACCTATTATTGCTTTTCACTAGCCTCTCAAAAACTATTGAGATTAATGAATCATTGGGTTTCAAAATCTTATTTTTCCTCTTTGCTATCCCTAGCTCAATACAGACATCATTACTTCTCCGCCAGTATAGTGATTCTGTTCGTCATGCCTGAAACAACTACAGCACAGAGATTAAATACAATCTATATCCACATAAATCATTGAATAAATGAATCATGAAATTAATATGTAAATTGTGTGTTTAACCTCTATTTATACAGCACTGTCTGTCACCATGTAGTAAATCTAAAACTAATTGCAAATTCACAACTCTGCAAAAAGAACACCATGGTAAAAGCTTGACATATTTATTAACTAAATGTTGAACTACATTGAGTAAGTAATTAACAGTCATGCCAGAACAGGGAGAGGAAATTATATTTAAGCACAGATGTCACCTGTATGAAATGGCTGAAACTATTTTAGATTAGATTTTGATATTAATCAAAGAATACTCCTATTTAATTTTTGACAGACAAATCTGTTTCCATTTATTCATGATTCCATTAAACACTCCGTTTTTAAACCTGAATGTCATGTCCATTCTCAGTCTGATATGTTCCTTTTAATGTGTCTTTTAAAAGAAAACGTGTAGAAAAGACTCAAAAGGTAAGGTTGAATGGTAATAAAAATCTTCCTACAGTCTAGACAAAACTCCCTCAACAGACCAGGAAAATAATTTCACATTAAGTTAAACTCTGTGATTGAGTTCTTTGATACATAAAGAATTGAACATAAGCCTTAAAATACTATATCCATTTTCATTCCTATGTATTTCCAGTCCTTTCCAATAAACAAAAAGCACCTCCAATTGGAGGATCATGGAAGTTCTCCAGCTGCTAGCACCAATGCAGAGGTATTTACCGAGTTTAATTTTGTTCTAAAATGGAAACGGATTTAAAAGACAACCAAAATAGATGTTATATGAAAGCACATGCACAAACGTGTGCTTATAGCTTCCAATAGACTCACCAGGAAGGTAGGAGCAAAGAACAAAAGGGAAGGGAGACATTTTACCTTCAGGCAGCTAAGACCAATATATCGATTCCATGGCACAAGCTAAGTAATGCTCGTGAGGAGTACCTGTTGCTGCCAAACTCATACTTTATTGTAAAATTTATAATATTAACCCTATTTTCTTAAAATCTTTGGCTATTGAAACTGAGCAAATTCCATAAGAATCAAGAAAAATAAAGGAAGTTTTATTTCCCTGCAAAATCTGACTGGCCATGTTTCATCTGCCCTCTTTGCTTTTTTTACCCTCAACAGGTCAATACAAGTAGTCTACGCATATAATTCCCATGCAGGATGTGAGCACAAGACAGGTTGTGCTGTGTAAATGTGGAAAACTGAACCCTTGCTGAATATTAGAACAGGAAAGTGAAATCGATTATATAATAAATATGGACTTTAAAACACAGCAACTGGCCCATTGGGCAAACCTGCTTTCTTTACAGGCACTATAAATTTGAAAAGTAAAGTAAATTTGGATTAAAATGGAAAATGCACACTGCAGGCGAAACAAGTGCCCAGTTTCAGAGCAGGAAAAGGGCGAGATCCTAAAATAGCCAAGACTGATGAGAAAGCTCGCACAGAATTCTATGCACTTGTTTCCAGGCTCCTAGTAAAGATAAACTCAGGTAAGCAGATAAATTTTACTTCATATGAAATTTATAGACTTAAGCTGTCCCCTCATGGCAAATTTATTTTGTACACAGCACTCCTCACACTGTACTTGATGAAGCTACATGAGCATTAGTATACCCATTTCACAACCAGCAAATCAGAAGCACAAAGAGATCAGGTGATTTGTCCAAGGTCACAACACGAATCATTTATAGAGCCAGCAATGAGACTTAAGTTCCTTGACTCCTAGTTCTGGCAACTAGACCATGATGCCTTTAACTGTATTACAGCAAACTATTTCTTGTGTCATCAATCTCAGATCCAGAAGCACTTTAAATCACTCCAGGATTATGACATTTTTATGTGAAGACAACATTTCATTACTAACCTGAAAACCTGGGGGGAAGAGCAAGAAAACCTCCCAAAGCTGGTGAGAAAGGAACCATGCAGAAGGAAGCTGATCAGCTACGATGCAACATACGTTGGCAGAGGTGAATAAGATAGTCCAGTTCTGCTTTACTGCCAGAGTATCTGAACAACCACCAGCTGTTTGTAAATCTCAGAAGTTACATTAATGCTTGTAAAACAATTGTCTAAAAAGACAAAACATGAAAACTGCTGTTTACTATTCAGTACTTCCCCATTTGCCCATCTGTTATCTCCAGTTTTAGCAGTTTCAGACACACAGAAAAGACAAATTATAACCTGTGGTCTATGTCCTATGACTAAAAGGATGAGCAGTGGACAGAGAACACAGCAGACAGTACGCAGACAACTTCGAAACTAAGTTTGAGCGAACTATTGGAATGTTTCTGAATGAAACATCAATTGGTGTAATCAAGCACAATTTTCAAGTCTTTTTAAATAAATTAAAAAGATATCCATATATTTTCACAGCAGATAAACTCATTGTATGTAGTTTAGAATATAGAATACAACAGAACTACAGGAAAACACCCCACGTGCATGCTCCTAGTCACCAAATTCTAAATCATTGTTACATGGGGGCTTCAGGGTGTTGGGGGTGGGGAGGGGGGGTGCTTGGGGGTTTTTTGGTGTTTTTTTGAGAAATCATACAAATCATTACAATGTTCACTGCAAAACAACACTGTACCATACTTCAGCAGAGTTACTGCTTGAAACCCTGAAAAAAGGAAACAAGGGAGGAGACTCCTCCCCTGTTCGTGGAAGAGGAACCTCTGGGTCTGTTCCTCTCCCATGAAATATTTAGGACATAAGGCCTCATTTGAACTACACACATGGTCAAAGAATAAATATGGGAAATTAAGAGCAATAGAATTGAGATACTGTAATGAAGAGTAATGAAAAGCTGTCTGGACATGGCTCTGGGCACCCTGCTATAGGTGGCCTTGCTTGAGCAAGGTTTTGGACAAGATGACCTCCAGAGGTCCTTGCCAACATCAACCATTGTGTGACTGTTTTTTCTGTTCCCTATACTTACACTCATCTGCTGGGTGGCTTTGAGGAACCTATTTTAAGTTCACTCTCACTAAATTGCAAGTGCCTGGAACCCTTTAAAACCAGACCTGTTACTTTATTCATGTACCGTGCAGCCCCAGCCACAAGAATCAACAGCTTGCTTGTGAAAGCATGGCCTCGCCCTCACCCTTCTGGGATGCTGCCCAATTTGAATGAAGTTGTCCTTTATTTCAGTACAACGTAAGTGCTACTTCCTCTCTTTTGCAGGTAGAAACAAGGCGGCAAAATAAACACCACAGTGCTAATACTCTAACATTCATCAAGCTTAGCTTGTTCTTCTCCTCTATTGAACACATAGAAGTAAAAAACCATCCCTCTCCAAAAAAACAAATGTCACTGAGGACTGTAGGGTTTAGTCTGGAGGCAGATTGTATATACATAATGCCTAACACAACCGAGCGTTCCACTGGGCACAGAAGGGATTCGAAAGATTACTCATAAGAAAGTCAGAACATACAGATTATACAAACAAAAAGACAAAGTACAATGTAAACTTACATATGTAGAACAATAAATACAAATAAGAAAATATCAAGAGATGAACACATGAGAAGGGGTACAAGAATCTGAAACATTAGATGATACAACGACAATACAGTCGATTAAGAGACTAAAACAGAAGAGATAGTATACACAGCTCAAAGAAGGCAGAAAAACCTTTAAGTAGTGAAGAAAAACCAGTAAGGAAACATCTGAAAACATTTAACAAGATGGATTAAAGTAATTAAGGTTGAGTTACAACCATTTTAACAGAGTGCTCCAAGCTCTTTCAGAGGCTTTCCACTGCCTTCATTGAGGAGCAGATCGTCTGTTACTGACTGTAAGCTGACAGCAAGTCACCAATGCAAGCAGAGCGTAACAAGCTAAATATAACTCTAGGTAACAAGGATTACCTAGATAAAATAATAGAGGAGCTTCTTGTAAGGGCACAAGTATTAATACCTTTGTTTAAGACACTGGCAAGACCCTACCTGGAACAGCTTTAATCATCCCAGTTTTAAAAGGAGCCGGATGCTATCTCTCACTTGTCTGTACCGCCCCTTCTCTTGGTCTCTCTTATAGCCTTTTTCTTTTAATCGACTATCTTACTTTGTCTGGCCTAGTGTTTCAGATGTAGCAGTACTGTAAGTGAATTACTGGCCTTATAATCTACTAATTTTTATCCCATTTCCATTACTCCACTCCTTCAAGCCACCAAGTTTACTTTTTTTATCCTCCTATATATTGACAATATCTTTTTATGTTCATCATCAGCAAACTACATCACCACACCCCCACTCATTGTGCCAAGGTGATCACTAAAAATATTAAATAAAATCAGCCACGAAAACTATCCTTGAAAACTCAATCACTAACCTTCCTTACGCCTAACAAGTTCACATTACATTCTGCGTCCTTAAGCTATTTCCTCCATTTTTACCAACCTCTATCAAGTCAGCTTAGCATGAGCTACATATGGAAAACCACATTACATTGTATGTAACTATCCACTTTTCTGCCTGGTTTGAGCTATATTTAAAAACAAATTTTAAGTTCCTCTTGCATGCTAGATAAATGACTGCATCTAAATTTCCATGTATTCTACTATGAAATCTATACTGACAAGCTACCTAAGCTTAATCAAAGCTCATATAAATTTGCCAAGATAAATTAAAGTTACGTTTGTGTATCTGTCTTTACTTAGGAATAAGAAGGATCTAAAGTACTTGCTTACTAGGGCAACAAAAACCTAGCAGTTCACCAGTTTTGCCTCCATTGGAGTGTCGCAGTTTGGGCCGACTTTACCAAAACCGGACTGACAGATGGCCCTTCCCCCCCTTTCTCCCCCCCCAAAAAGAGAGAGGAGGAGAAAGAGATAAAGGAGATTCAGAAGTTTAGAATGAACTAAACTACTTTAATGAAGAATTAATATTAAAATAAAAATAAAGAAGAAAATAATGAAATAGATTCAATATATACAAAACCCTATCAAGCTCCCAGGATGAGAGTCACATCACCGGCAGGCACTGGGGAAGTCCCAGACTGGACTCAGTGACGAATGGGAACTAGATTCCAGCTGGAGTCAGGAACACACGGATCGGGATCAAAGGCAGATGAACAGAGTCCTCTCTGGACATCGGCCATCGCAGGAAGGGGGCTGACCCTTTGATCCCTCAGCCTTTATACTGAGCATGGGGCAGATGGGATGGAATATCCCAGTTGGTCAGGTTTAGGTCACCTGTCCTGTCTACTCTTCCCCACCGATGTGACCCCTCTACGTTTTTTCCGTTTCCGACCCTCTAAGGGGCAAATAACGAAATGGGCCGACCTTGGTTGTTATAGCAATAAGTATAAGCAAGGGCCTCTCTGCACACCATTCCTTGGCATGGAGCACAAACATTGGGCTTATCACTCTGAGAACGAGCAGTTTTCTCCACAATATGCCGTTAATTTCAGAGAGTTAGAGGAGGCCTAGCTAGGATGTAAAGTAACAGAACAGAAAATTGGTTTGGTTTTACTTCAAAACCAGGATTTGGAGAAAAACATAACCACAACCATTATTTTCAGGACTCCCAAAGCATTTTGAACACAGAAGGACTTAAAGCAAACCCTGTTATCGAGCTTCAGCATACCAAATACAAGATGAAACTAAGCTACACAAAGGATGCAAAAAAAGCAGCAAGGTGGGGGGAGTTTGTTTGCATTTAGAGCTAGTCTCATAGGCAGTGCTTATGTGCCATGGGATAGTCCTCAAACTTCTCAAAGACATCCAAGCAGACAAGCAAGTCCCTGGCAAGCGTGTGCCACAAGTACCATTTTTTACTGCTCTTCGGTCCTCTTTAGAAACCACTGCTCAGGTGCTTCCCTTCTGGGGGCAGGAGGAACTGGACAACCACACCTTGCTCACTCCTCATCGCAACCTGAAGGCAATGACTAGGATCACTTTTTCTCAACTTTTTACTGCTGCATAGGTGGCAGCTCCCTGAGCTGTCACCACCTTGGACCTCACTTCCCACACAAATTTAGAGCAGTCCATTGCTACTGCTCCTAGATTAAAAGCACTAGGGAAGGGAGAGAGGAGATGCCATAAAGCAGCTTGTTTCTTTCCACGTGTAGGGAGAAGATTGGCATAGTGCTGTTTTTCAAATCACTAATGGGTCTGATACTGTTTCCACAAGAGATTTATGTTAAAAAGATAACTTTCCTCACTTTTCGTTTT
The DNA here is from genome assembly GCF_964106895.1 of Numenius arquata. NCBI lineage: Eukaryota > Metazoa > Chordata > Aves > Charadriiformes > Scolopacidae > Numenius > Numenius arquata. Next base: position 15,438,167 of record NC_133580.1, on the reverse strand, counting down.
CATTTCTGTTTCTTTCTCTACCCGACATTTCATTCTAGGAAGGAGAAAGAGCTGCTCATTTCTGCGGCAGGAAAGAACAATCTTAGATTTATAACATGTGAGGAACCCATCACCGTGATAGAGCAATCTTTCCACCAGACATCTCTCCATTACTGAAGCTGATGTCTCCCTGCCCTGATGCCACTTCTGGACTGATCTGTCAGCCCCAACAGGGGGGCTAACAGCACCGCCATCTCGCACGCACATTTTTCATCTTTATCTCATCAAGCTCTGCAGTTCTTCTTAAACAAACTCTCCAAATGCAGTTTCACCATTTTAATTTTTTTTTAAAGAAATATATTTGAATGAAAATGCACATTTTCAACAGTAAATCTTATGTGACTTTATTTTCCATCTTATTTTATGATGGAGTTATTTTAGTTTTTATGAAAGGAAATAATGGGTAAAGATGAGGGCTTCATTCCACTGTGCTGACAACATACTGGTTGGAGAGATGGTGTAGTTAATAATGTAAACTTGATGTATGTAAGCACAGCTGTTTTGGGAGCATCTTTCAGTAGCACTAATTTATACTTTGCCTTTATTTTGTGTTTTGGTTTATGATTTTGATTAGCCACTAGAATGAGCTCTCTTAATTGCTTTCTGCTAAACTGCTTATAAGTAAAAAAAAAAATTAAACCTTATGACCTTTATTACTTTATTAGACTTTTACTACACTATTAGACTCAAAAATCAACACTCAACCTAAAAGGTTGTCAGGTACCTTCAGGGCTCCAAAGGAACAGGAAAAAGAGGAGGGGAAAACATGAGCCCTCTACAGTATTTGCTCATTAGCCATTTTCAAATCCTGTATCACAGTAACTTCTTCCATTGATCGTTTACTTTTTGCATCTTAATTCAAGGTTTTACATGCAAAATACATATTACTACCAATATTAAATGTCAACTCCTTTCACTTCCTGCCTTCCCAACACTCCCTAAATTCATTATATATTTACTTATCAAAAAAAGGCAAACAAAGTACAAGAAAGAAAAAAAAATGGCAGAAGAGAGTAGGAGATGCCTTTGAGAGTCATGTATTAATACGCAGCTCTTTGCATTCCTGAACAGACACTATACAAATTTAGTATTTACTTTTCCACCAAAAATTGCTTTAGAACTCTATTTTCTAGAACTACTTAGATTTTAAATTCAAATCTCAGACTGTTATGAAAAGCTTTCAGAAATTTTTGTACTTTATCAAAAACATAGCAATCAAAAAAGAGCACACATGCAAACTCTTCTTTTGGTTGAAATCAACAAATAAAACATCTGAAAGACAGTTAAAGTATGGGAACCTACTAAAACTATCAAAACTGAAATTATCATTGCAGAATGAGAACTATATAATTAAGGTAAAACAAAGGTTTCCACCCGCAAATAGTAATTTTTCATAAAAAAAGAACTTGCAACACTGAAAACAGTGGAATCTTCTCAACACTTTTCACCTACAGGTGGAGAACTGGACACCCTGAAATCCTAATCACTTTTTCTTTTCCTTAACAAAAGAGATTGGTGGTAGCCTGTGACATTTCCAAGTCATTTTTTGACAGAAAAAACACCACAATTTTTTCTAAAAGTAAAATCTGGTAATATTTCTGTTCCTACACACCTGCAACTTATTTTCTGGAACTGGTTTTCAAATCAACACCTGAGAAAAGAGTATTCATCACGGGAAGCCTACTTGAGAAATGGTCAGCAATTGGAAGATTCATGTCACCGTCACTGGCAAACTCCCATTGCATGGTCAAAACAGAATTTGTGAATCTGCTCTTCGTTGAAACTCAGTGGAAACACTCTTCCAGCTTCAGCACAGATAAGCAAGTTAATCACCTGATTTAAAGGTAGGCTGCACTTTATATTATCTCTGAAGTAAACTGACAGCCCTTAGGCTTTTACAGTGACAACGTTATGATCAATGTCACAGTCTCAGGTGTTAATGGTTCATCTACCTTTAAAACCAAATGTAATAACCCAGAAAGATCAATATTCCAAGTTCCTTATTCCATGTTAAATTACTGTGAATTCATTGCATTATTACAGAATTTCATCAGTGACATTAACCATTGTCTAAAAATGTTAATGCCGAACAGTACATCACGTTTGTCCTTACTTGCAAACTCTCAAACTCCTACGACAGTACAGATCAACAGTAAGAACATGTTAGAAAAGTATTTTGGCAATACAGCTCTTATTCGTGCAAAATTCAACAGCAAAATAGCTGAAAAGCTCAATTGGCTCAGGACAGTGAGAACAGAAATCAGCCTCTCACCTCAGTTACTAGTTTACAGACCAGACAACAGCTGCACTAGCAATATAGCAAGCAACTTTAGGGAAGCATGCAGCAACGTTCTAGTCTTTTTTGGTTTCTGAAAAAAGGACGATTGTAGAAGGATCCAAAGTATACGAAGGAAAAAAGAGGCAGAGGTGGAAACCCTAATCCATGTACTTTTCCCTCTAAGGGTTTTACTTAATCGAAATGAAAGTATCAGTTGTACAGTGCTTCACTAGAGTATGGTAACACTAACTGTGGTATACTACCATACTACTTGCTTGACAGCCTGTAGAAAGGTTTTATTCACTTTTATTTCTTTTTTAAAAAGCACACAAGTACAAAATGGCACCAGTTTTCCACTACTAACTGGTCAGAACATTAGCGATGGCTTTCAGCTGCAATGAAAATTGGAAGGCAACAGTCTGGTTCAATGCATCCAATGTCCTTCGCTTATAAATAATCAGGCTAGAAACCCAAGAAACCTAACTCATAGGCTACTATTCTGATTTTCACCACCCCTCAGTATTTTTCACAGCTTCCCAAAGTCATATTTAAGCCTCTAAAAACAAACTCTAGTACTGCATTCTTTCCATTGCTAAATAATCTTAACTGAGTTTTCGTGTGTGCTTGAGGGGGGGCGGGAGGCTTTTTTATAAGGAACAAGGCAATCTTTTTTAAAGGGAGAAAAAAAGACACATTTTAATATTACAATCTATTTTGCAACCAACTCGACTAACTTCTGCAAGGAAAACATTTAGTCAGTATTAAAAAGCAGAAAGCACCTTACATTTTGATTAATTTGATACTCTTGTATTATGCATAAAGCCACTCATTCATTTTGCCCTGCAAACTATTCTTATCCAAGAATAGATACAATCAGAGTGAAGCAGTGAAGAATTTTATTAAAGTAAACACAATCCCAATGTAACATGCTCGTTATGGAAATATACTAGCAGTCAGTAAAAAATGGGCCATTTCATATGGATGTAATAAATATTTTCATGGACACACATCTACTGTTCTTTGAAAATTTTAAATGCGTAAGTATAAAAAGCTTTTCTTGGTGTCTGCCTAAGCGGATGTCAGTCACCTATCATATTTTAGAAATTTAAAAAGCTTCCCAAGCAAGAAAAAAGAATGTTACTATTCAGCAATGGCAGCAAGCATGCATGCAGACTTCTTACCAATCGAACACAAAACGAACACCTCTGGCACCGCATTCTGATACCTCCTATTCATGGTAAAGCATCTGCAAGTAAATACCCTACAAACTAACTTACAAGGAAAAGAAACAACTACAAACAAAACCAGGTGCAGCACTAAATGTTCTCCAATAATAGATGGGCAATGCCAAATAGCAATTTCACAGCAAGCCATAGGGTAGGAACTAATCCTTGATTCTGATGGATGAACTTCCTTAACACATGATAAAACTATGAGTGCTGCTATGAAAAGCTGTGCAACAGTTACATGCTTGCAGAATGCTCAGGCTACAACTAAGATCCCTGCTTCAACTCCCTAAATCACTCTTTTCATGAAACTCTAAAGCTTATCATACTTCCTACTGATAAAACTGGATAGGTCACCCTAATGCAGTCTTTGCCTGTGAGAAGCTAAAAGCAGTTCATTAGCAATTGAGTTACAGAAAGTGGGGCACACCTCGGCTCTCACCTAGTTTCCTGGTCATACATGCCACAGCTGCTCCTACTTCTGTGTGTCTCAAAGTTTGACTTGGGAGTTTTATTTTCCTTCGCCAGTAGGCTTTCTTTAGCGAAAGACACGGTGACGGGGTATCGGTGCTGGCTGACTCTCCACCTAATATGGATATACTTGCACACTCTGGAGATCAAAAATCACTGTCTGATGCCACTCATCACACCACAGTCTCACAGGACAGATCTCACAACAACCATGATTTAGTAGATCTCTTCCCCAGCCACCTTTTTTGAGTACACATAATACTCTTACAGGAACTGTATCTGCACTGCAGTGACTCCACTGTAATTGTATAATTACCCAAGGCAGCTTTACTCCATCCAGTGCAGGGAAGCAGCAGCCTAAGGATACTAAGAGGGAGCTTGACAAAGTATAATATATCTTGTTCTCCACAGGTTTTGCAGCCCTGAGCAATGAACTCGTTTAGGTCAGCTGCTGCAAGGGGACTATCTAGCTAGTTCAAAGGTAGATTAGCTATGTTTACTGGAGACAGACACAGTCACTATTAAATACACAAATATTAAAGAAAAAAATAATTAGGAAAAGTGCCTTGACTTCTAGTGCAAGAAAAGGTGAGGAAAATGAAAGCCCACCCACTCTGTTGAGTGACCTCAACAACCAACAAAAGGCTGGTGCCCATCTACTCCAGCGTAGCAGCTCAGCTCCAACAGGATCCATGGAGGTCAGCTCGCTCATCTGCGAACACCGAGAAAGACTGGAGCACAAAGGCACCTCACCGGCTCTGCGACACGTCAGCTGGATCCGGCCAGGTTACAGCCTCTGGCACAGCAAGGACAACCACTGGAAGTAGACAATCCCCTTTGGAGCAGAGACACAACAGTTAGTCAGTGTATGTTCTGGGACTGACAAGGAGAGCTGTGGAGCTTCAGAGGTCCCAACTTGTCAGGGAAGGATAGGGAGAGAGCTGGACTCAGCATTGCCAATTTCTTATGGAGACTTAACTATACAAAGGCTTGAGAACTACTATTTATTAAAAGCCTGAAAAATGACGCTCCCAGACTCTAGGCTTTGCTTAATTAGGTGGCAATAAAACCAGTACGGTTAATAAATTTTTCTGTTTGCAAAGTAACCAAGTTCTGTACTCTTCACCCCCTAAAAGCCCTTCACTTTATATTAACTTGTAATATTTTAAGTTATCTTCAATTTCAGTTTATATCCTTAAGCTAATGTTTTAAAACACCACTCCCCCCCCGCCCCCTCCCCCAAAAAAAAGAAAAGATTGAAACCAAACAAAAAACCCCAGACCCTTCATGTAACATGAACTAAATAGCAAACATCCACTTTCACATAATGGAGCCTAAGGCCTAGGCACATATACAAACTATAATAGACACAGTACGCATCTTTTTTTGTTCTACATATGCTTATAGAAGCGCACATATATATGCACATGCACACACAGTCAAAAATGATCTCATGCTTTCATGAAAATTTCTGATCCTTTTTTACCAGTATTTTTGCAAATGCTGCCTTTGTGAAATATGTATAAGAGTAATGAAATTCCTGGCTGAGGCTTTAATCTGTAGTCACTTCTACAACAGAGGGGTGGATCAGACAGTATAATTTGCCTTTGCTCATCTCCTGTGTTGACAATAGAAATCCTCCTGTTAGTTTTTCTTAGACAAACGTGACCCCAACCTGATACAACACTTTATTTTTTCAGCTGTGTAACAACAGTCTTAAACCAGGTGCTTTCTAAGCTGTATTATCTCATTTTGGGAAACTTTTGTGTTGCTATCAGCAAGCTAACACATTATTTTTTTGTTTTGTTTTGGCAAAATTTGTAGGTTTATAAATGAAATACTATACACCAAATTCTTGACATTTTCACATTTTCCCATTAATAAAAATATTTGACTACTTCATGTTTTTTCCCCACACTTTTAATTAAAATTCTTCAGAATGGATTTTCAGGCTTTTAGGGAAATATCAGTAACATTCCAGCATAAATTGAAACCATTAACGTGTTTAAAATATTTGTTTGCCTTTTTAAAAAACTCATCATTAGTGTTTTCTTGAGGTTTTTTGGTAGGGAATATATATATTTTCTTGGTTTTATGTCTGCATATTCATCAGTCTAAAACAATTTTAGACCCCAGCCTCTTTGGTATTGTCTTTTAGTACTTACTAGCACTAGAATTTTGCACCATAGCCTTCGATTTATAGCCCTCATTTAGCCATCATGCTATTCAAAACCCTGACTTTAAATATCCGCCACACAGATATGAGTAACAAAAAGAGACAGAGTATAGCTATTGTGCCTTCAAAGAAAAGCAATAAACCATTCTGCTTGCTCTCCTTCATGTTCTTTAATTCATTTCATTTCATTTTAACTACCCAGAACAATTTCACCAGCCATTAGCCTGGAATGAAACCTTACAAAGGCTGATTGTTGTTATAAAGATGGGTCCCAGCACTCCCTCCCCCTCCTTTTCATAAGTTTTAGGACAAATAGGCTACTTCATAGCTACAGCTTTGTTTTTTAAAAAGAGAATTCTTGCAAAGCAAAGGACAGACAAACTGCTTCACATCCACATTCAAAAGACTCCAAACAACATCCACACTGAGCTGGTCTGGCTCAGAGCCCTAAACCCAGACCATGTTAGGAGGAAAGAGACAACAAAAGAAGAATCTCTCCGGCTATTTTCTAACTGAGGTGTACCAGAGTCCACCCTATATGCAAACACTGATGTCCTTGCTCTCAAATCTTTAGGAAGGAGAGGTAGGGGGGAAGAACACCAAATGCTCAACCACACTATGGCCAACTCTAAAATTAAGAAAAAAAAAGCATCAAATATATAAGCACATTTTTATATTGTGCAGAAATACAACCTCATAATTTCTGACAGCACACCAAGAAAAAAACTGCACATTTTTGTCTTTGCCACATCCAGGTTTGGAATACAATCTTAAAAAAAAAGAAACATACTATTTTTTTCCAATTTGAAAAGAACTGCACACCTTACATTTTTACACGTTCATGGAAAGCTGTGAAGAAAGATACTCATTCTAACAATGTGCTTAATGTTGGATTCTGCTTTTTCTAACATGCTACTGGCATTCCATCAGGCCTAGCCAGTCTATCTGTTTAACATTTAGGCCCTGAACCTGTAATAGCTATGCCTCAATTTAGAAAGTATGTATATGTAGCAACATCCCCAACAAAATGTTCACAACTCTGTGCAATTCAGATGTATTTTTGATCCTACCCAACAAGCAGATCGGAGAAATCTTTTCCAACAAAGTGTCAACAAACTGTCTGCACAGACAACTCCCTCCTCAGTTTGTGTATTATGTGGTTTGTATTATTTTTATTCCTTGGTTAAGTGTCACACTTGTCAAGAGTGAACACCACTTTTCCATAGTAACACAGTTTTGTGATGGAAGTTGTGAAACCTTCAAGACTTACAGATATTTCCACATATATCCAGTATCTGCTCAAACATTAACACCACAAGTTCATAAATCGAAGGAATGGATTTCTATGTTTTCTTTTCCAGAAAGGTATGAAAAGTGCTCCTGAAATTTGGACATTTTTCCCCTCTTCCAAGAACAGACAAAGTTTAATTATTCAACCGGTATTTCTTTTATCATACCACAAGGAAAAAAAAAAGACTTAAAAGAAATCCAAAGTAATGACACAAGTGAAAAATGACTTTTCATGTAGTGACAAAAAACGTGGAACATAAGATTATGTTGAGTGTGAGAGTGTCTATAAACAGAGCTGCTTTATCCCATCTGAGCTGTTATTGGTGATGCCAATAATAAGAGTATTTCGAAAAAGATCTCTCCAAAACTGCATGTTTTACTATTCACTTTTAAATTATGTAAAAGAACCCCACATTAAACTACATAATTTTAGAGATATACTTCGTAAAATAGACTGATAAATAAATCTTAACACAATTAAAATTCATTTCCATATGGCATAAATTTATAGAAATCAAAAGAAAAACTAAATAAACATTCCCCTATTTGTTTTAAGTACGTATCTTTTAGAGATAAGTATCTTTTTAGAGATAAGGAGAATTAAAGAACCTCTAACCCAGTTCTGCCATGCATTTGTGTTGTTACAGTGCTACTTGCCATGTTCTCTCCTCCAAGAGTTTGAACATTATTAATTTCAAACTAAACTTGAATCTGGATTTTCTTAATTTCTACGATATCTCACTAGGCAGGAATGTGCACTACAATGGCAATATTGATTCCTGACAGCGCAACAACCTGTTTCGTGAAAAAGATATATATACCTCTATGGAAGGTACACGAACACAATCTCCATAACATTTAAAAATAGAGGTCTCATACAAGTAACAGGAGAACAAGAGTAGGACTGCAAAGTAAAGAAAATATTTACCCTCAATTTCAACAGAAGCAAGAAGGGAGCTCAAACCTGAGTACAGATATACCACAAACAGCTTTTGTGGTTTTGTATAGAGCCACACCTTATGAAATCCAATTTCCACAGGTACTGGTTACTGATTTAATTTATATGGAACTGACTCTATCCTACCTATATAATACTGTAATTACTTGCTGAGTTACAGAAGTCAGCATCTGGAAACAGAAGCAAGTACCGCTGCTCAGTTTGAGATCAAAAAGCTGTTAATACCGCAACTCAGCTCCTCTCCCTCCACTTGTCAAGGTCACTATTCCCTTTGGGTATCTTGTGATGGAGGAACTACAGTAAAATATTTCACATTCACCACTGTGTTGACTCAAATACAAAATTTAACTAAGCAGAATATATCTGATTTTATTAACTATGCACATAAAAATATTTTGGAATTTCTACAAAACAACTACCCACGGAGTAATAAAACACAACAGGACATCAGGTACGGCTAAAAAGCAAGTAGCACTCCTGTAACCTTTTCTGATTATACCAGTCACAAGTTAAAAGAAATCTTGACAAAAAAGCCAAAACAAGTTTTATTGTATTAATAAAACTCCACAGACAACATGAGCCATATTTGCTCCACTCTACACAACTGTAGATTTGATAAGCCACCAGTGACTTCAGAGTCACATCAGAACTAGTGCGACTGGAAGGACAGCTCAGCTCCTCATTTTGGACCATGTTCAGAGCACATGGCACCTTTCAGACATTACCACACTGAATTAGAATATTTGTGCCCTGTTATACTATTGTATGATCAAAAAGTTAACATTGCAAGATCAATTATGACTTCTTAAAGAAAGTACCACAATTCATATTTTAACACTTAAGCACTTTACCTGAAATTTATCTAAATATGTGGACTTTTCACTTTTATGTCTTGCAACTACCCTGCTTTGTACTATGACATTAGGTATTTCAATTAACCAGGATCAGTACTTTCCATTCCAACTAGCTAAACTCTCACCAGTCTCAATGACAGAAAATATTGCTTGCGTCCAGCATCACGGTTTTCATGTAACGACTAAGACCTGTTAAACTGAAATACTGCTCCATCCCACAGGATAAAGGGATCGCCAGGAATAACTCTGCCCTAAAACAGACTTGGCTGTTTACATTTAAACAGCACTGTACAACCCACCAGATATTAACAATTAAGTATGTTTTAACATCTCTAGCTTCAATACACTTCACATGTCTTAATTCCTGTTCTGAGGCTTCTTCATTAATTATGACAAATGCAGTAACTCACTCTAACAGCTGTACGCAACTGGCTGAGACAGACAGGTTCATAATCTGTCTTGCACTGGGCAAGACCTCAACATTTGTGAGGTAAACATCAAAAAAGTGCTAATCTTTTTTCTTCTCTAGATTGCTTTAAGTGTGTATATACATATGTGAGATTACCTATGAACATTAGAAAAAAATCACCTAACAAAATACAATGTAATACATGTTCAAATCAAATAGTAAACCAAATATTTTTAAAATATTATTATTAATAATAAAACAGAAGTCCATTTACAGACTCTCAAGTATGATATTGCTAACAAGACATTAATATTGCAAATAATTTTGATTATCTCCCTGACAGGCCCTGTACTGCATCTGCTACATCCTGCATGTTGTCGTGCAGTAACAGCAGAGGGCAATTCAAGTACGTAAGTTTACATATTGTTACATGTCTCTATACAGCCTAGCAAGCAGACAACACACACCATATATATGTATATACACACACATATAAAAACACATCTACACCTAGGAAGGTCAGCCTACAAAAAAAAGCAGGGTAGCATTTTAACATAAAGTATTTTTTGTGGAGGAGAAATCGTAATTTTTTTTTTTTACTTCCTCAGAAGTCAATTTCTGACACACAGAACAGCACACTCCATCAGAGGGTTGCCAAGAAATTTTACTGGCAAGCAGCAACATGTAGTCATCTCAGCTCCACTCCACCACCACCAAAAAATAATTAAAAAACCCAAGAATACTCATGAAACACACACTCCGAGCCAGATCCGAGTTTGTACTTCCTTCTCGCAAAGACAACTTCTTGTTACACCTCACTGAGTGGCCTGAAATTCACAAGTTCCACTCTCTTTACTGACAGCATCAGTAAATCCAGACAATGAAGCTGAAGGTATTAAAAGCTAATCACAAAGTGGTCACACGGGGATGAAAGGGGAGTCAAAGCAACAATTCCTTGTATACCAACAGCTTGGATCACAGATATTGACACAGAGTAAAAAGGCTTTTACAAAAGTGCATGGAATTAGAAGAAATCTTGGTTAATTTACAATGCCAACTTTATAAAAGAATTTATTTTCATGCACACAACTATAACAGAACTTTTCCTATGACAGTAAGAAGAAATTCAGAAGCAGACTGTAATCTTAAAATAAGAACTACATTCTTTTTCCCTCATGGATATTTAAAGTTAAAAAAGCTGCTCTAAACAAGCAGCATTTCTATACAACAGCTTATATGTCCCTTCCATCCTTACTACTTACAGTGACACAAAACACAGAGTGGCAGTTGGGGAAAACAATAAGGAATGTGTCTTCTGGAGCATTGTTTCCAAGTTCAGCCTAGCCCCACAGAAGCTGTGAGAACTTCCAAGTGTGCTACATCTGTTGTATTTATTCCACGTGTTAAGATGCTACATAAGAAGTGCTTTCAAAAAAACATTAAGTTTTATAAATAGCATTGCAATTGCTTGAAACTGTGGGATGCAGTCGCCTCTTGTAATCAATGACAAAAATCAACTGACCTCAGCAGGTGCAGGCCCCCTACCAAATAAAATTCAGGGTTGCAATCACCGTATGTCAATGCCCAAATCCTTGCTGGAAGCCCATACAAAAGGTATCCCTTAACTTTATCAGCATCAAGGAAGTCACAGATAATATTCTGAAGTAGTATTTGACTTGCTTAGAGGATGATTAGGACATTTGACAGGCCTGTGCTTCTCTGTCAAATCATCAGTCTTCACTATGTCCATCCTTGCGTCCCAGGGTACCAGCATGGACACTGAACAGCACCAAACCAAGAACTACAATAACTCCAGGACACACAAAGCTTGTTAGTCTCACAGTCTCCCTAAAGCTAAGATTGTCACAATACAGAGTTCAACAGGAACTTTACAGCAAATCTGGGGACATGATTCTACCTCTTGAGCCCATACCCAGCTCTTTATCTAATGTTAAGATAGCCTTGCAAAACATACTGGAAATTCATGCAACTCCCATTACTTTCAATGCATCTGTCAGTGACCACAGCTCCTCGTTGCCATTGTACCTGGCGAAGCAGCCCCTTCTAACTGAAGAAGATAAAGTACTGTACTGTCATTTGCTTCAAGGATGCTTTCCAAAGGTCTGAAGTCATTCTTCATACATAAAGGCTGGTAGACACTTGATACAGGAACAGATAAAAGCCAGCTTTATTCAATAATATTATTAAAACAAAAGCTGGGGAGGTGGGGGAACCAACCAAAACCAATAATCAGGAAGTTGAAATGGGTCCCAAAATATTGCAGGCTTAATGCTATATTAATCCTTTAAGCTACTAATATCTACAAGTGTTGACACTCACTGAAAAACTTAACTATTGTTTAAACAGCAGCATATTACATACGAACCTCTTTCTTGGTGAATAAATAAAATAAAACATCACCACCTCTCCTATGACCCTGCACTAAGTTTACTATTTAAGCTCTTGCATAAGGCTAAAATCTGGTATTTCCACTGGCAAAATATGCTAGCACATTTTAATGCACAAAGTAGTTTCTGAACAAACCAAACCAAGTCCCACAAAAAAGGTGGAGACAGGCTTTTGTTGTTGTTACTTAAGCAAATATTCAGTTTTACAGGTGCTAATTATACTTGTTTTAAAAAACACATTGGTTTTACAAAAAGACCTAAAAGCAGTAAATCTGTGAAACAGAACATTATTTATGATTCTTATTAACTGCAGTTTGCTTAATTGCAATATTCAAGTCATGAATAAATCTAAAATTGTCAAATGCATGAATACTATCCCTAGAGCTAAACACCGTGTGTTTTTATAATTAGATACATGTTATTAATGAATACCTAACTGCTCCCCTTTCATGGGAAAACCCACAGAAAAAGCAAAAGGGGCAAGGGGAGAGTAAGGGAACAAGATGACAGTACAGGGAAAAGGGAAGGGGAGGTGTTTGCTTTAAGGGGTTTGGGGTTTTTGGTGGGCTTGTTTGGGGTTTTTTGTTCTGCATTTACTCAAGTGATCTTCGTTTTTAAAAATACTATTTTAGTATTTTTAGAAATACTAAAAACTGAACAAAAGCACTTTTTGAAAACACATATTTCATAGTTTTAAAACAGATTTTTAACCCCCCTCACACTATTAGATAAAATTTCATTATGTACAGAGTTGATAATGCTTTATTCTAGCCGACTATGTAGTAGCCTTCCTTTGGTTCCTACTATACGGGCTCACTAAGAGTGATACTTTTCTGCGTAGAAGTTTTGGAACTCCAGCCAGTATTAGCTACCCATTAGTACATGGTGCAGACTTCAGCTATTTCCCCATTTCTTCCTTCCACCTCAGAAAATTCTGGTTAATTGGCATTTTTTTGCTAAATGGTTTCCTTACCTTTGGATCAAAACAGACATTACAACTGCCTGCCACCACTTATTCCATTAGCTGGTGATTCCCTGCTTCAATAAATGAAAATAACATTTAAGTAGTTTGAATAGACTTCAGTGTAAATGGGTCAAATGAATAATGGTGTTTGGTTAGGCAAGACAGAAAAGTCCCTTCGTTTCCAGAAACTATATTGAATGTAAATACTAAATTAACAGCTTTCTCCTTATTAAAAAATTGCTGACAGTAAAGCAGTAAAAAGGAAGTTTCCGGATAATACCACCTTTGTTGTGACATTCACAAAAGGAAAACAAAAAAGGTGGTCTTCTACCTCCCTGATCTAGTACCTACCTCTCCCTGGCAGAGTGTAAGATTATCCTATATACTCATTGGAGCATCATCTACAAAATGCTGACTCCAAATGGTTTCCTATTTGGCTTTTTTTTTGTTTAAAATATTTACTTAAGAGCAAATAGTATATACAAACTGGAAAACACCTACAGTACCTGCACACAGTTCTGACAAAGTTTAGAGAGAAACGACTTTGATTTATCCTGATGTTAATATGATGCAATTTGCAAGTGCAGTACAGAATTAAGAGCATAAGCACAAAAGTCAACACTAAAATTCTCTTGTGAGTACAGATCAAAAAGAAAAGTATATTTTACTTTTTTTCCCCATAGAATAAGTGTACAAATGTTATAGGTATGTCAATAACATTCTGCCCAACAAAAGTGTGTCCTGAAAAAAAACTTAATTTCAGACAGAATGCTACTTAAAATAGTTAAAACAATATATTTACCAAAAACAAAACAAAAAACAAACCAAAACCTTTTATTCCCTTTATTTTTTAGGTTTTTTCCCCCTTAGTGGCCTTTAACAGCAAGAGCGATACATGCTGGATAAGATATGTAGTTGAAAAGCTTAACAACTTAGTAATATATACTTGGATAATGCGACTTTCTTACTTGCCTTAAGATCTCTACCACAGAAGTTATAACCAATATATGCTTGCTAGCAATGATCTGCACCAAAATTAATCTCTCTCAAGTAGCAAGCGTAGTATACACGAGTCTTGATGAAAGAGGCAATTAACAACTGCTACAAAAAAACAATTATATATGAAGATGGTTTGAAAGACAATGCTCTATCTAAAATGACCTCGCTGTATTCATAGCACTGATAAAACAGTTTTCCTTTAAAAAAATGCCGCTTTTTTATTCATCAAAAGAGAAAAGCCCCAAGGTCACCTGTCAATAACAGAACAAACCCTCAGTAAATCACAGTGCTTCACAAATAAATTCCTCATCAGTAATTAAAACCAGGCCTCTCTGGCCCTGTGTTATCAGCTCATCAAATTCATTGCTCATCTAGAATAACAGATCCACATCTGCAGTCATTACAGCATGCCAGATAAATCAATCCTCTCAATGATGCTTTGAGCCATCTCTGCTCCCTTTTAACCAGCCCGATATTTATTTCCCCCTGACACTTCTGACATTCTATTTACTGTAGGCAAATGGAACTCATACGGCACCTTGTAATGGCTTTACCAAACCCCATTGTGGAGCATATCTTCGAAGACTGATGGTCGCAATAAACAAGGTTTTATGGTGTAAGTGTGAGCTTCCAACTTCTTTTTTTTTCCAGGAATTTGACTTCTGCAGTGAAGAAGGTTTATTACATTTGATTGCAGGTGGAAAAAGCTATATCCACTTAGAGACCTGTCACCTAAAAGCAAGCAGAAAACTTTGGAAATAATATTATTTTTGTAATTTCATTTTCGCATTGATAACAATACAGAATAAAGCATCTCCCTGCCAGGACTTAGAAAGCAAGCCCATAGTTTATCACTCCACTTCCACTCTCCCTCCCACCAAATCAAACACCTGTCTCCTCTGGTAAACTTCAAAAAAGGTACAACAGCAATATGCAATCACCACATATGTACCATGTACATGCCAAACCCTTCCCAGTATTGCTTACATTCAATTCTGAAGTATGAGTGTTTAAGTAGATACATGTATATTAAAATATAGAGTAAATCATGGTCTTTGTGGTATCTGAACCCAGTGAAAAATCACGGGTTTAAATTTACTGCACAAACCAAAACTTTTCACTGTGTGGTGCATTCTCTGATAACACGTGTTAGGCTGTTGGCTTCAAAATAAGAACATAAATTGTTTCTTTGAGAGTGAAACAAACAGCACAAAAATTACTTTTCAGCATAGATTTTGATTGTTTGTACACTACCACAGCTGCTCTATTTAAGGAATTTGAGTGAAAATCTGTTCAAATGAAAAGAAAAATAATTTCTAAAATCTGAAGGAATCTCCCAGAATCTAACACATGTGTTAACAGCTCTGAGAATTTCAGCAATTTCTAGGACTTCAGCAGATACACCCCTTCTTATGTGAAGGTGGTGTGTTTACATGTACATATGTACATTTATACAGCACATGCCTAAAAGCATATGCTATCCATCCAGTAACCTAACTTTTGTACTAGAAATCTGTAGGTTTTGTTCTACAAAGAGAATTATGCTATGTATAATTTGACTACCAAAACAAATTTCTAATGTAGGAGAGAAGTCAGTGAAGAAGGGCAACCCAGCTTACCCCAGTGAGCCAACTGTACTGCAACTGGATCTGTGTGCTCTACACAAACCATCCTTAAGAATGAGCAGTGCTTCACATCACTCCTGTAATTATGCATGGCTCAAAATTGACTTCCATTAAATTATTGTCACAGTGTTAGTGGATCTCTCCTTTAGCATATATTAAACTTTTATTTCTGTATGTCAATGATGCCTCACTCACAGTAACATGAAAAAGCTGTTCTTTTTTGCAACAAAAATAAAGTTAAAGCCTATAGAAGGCTATGAATTCTCAGATGTTCTTTCGAACACTGATTCAAAAATGACAGGATATAGTCTTTTCCTTAATGAAAAATCTATATTTATCACTCTATTGTTCTTGTGTACTGATCCTACTGCTCTCTGAGGCCAAAGTTTGAATATATTGGATTTTGAAATAATAGCCCAAGGCTCCACGATGCTGGGTCATGATACATAAATGATGAGAGGGTTGTTCCTTTTTTCTCTGCTTCTCACCACAAAAAGAAAATACAAATTCCAGGTTGAAAAATCTTCAAAAGTCTATGTTATCTATAGAGTGCAAATTATGTAGGGATATTCACAGAACTATAGACAATAAAATCTGAATATATTGAGAAAGATGATTTGCCTGTTCTATAAATGAATGAGTAATTTGTTGCTTTAATATCAAAGTACTTTACCATAGATGTGGCAAGCTCAATTTTTTTTGGCTATTTGTTTGGTTCAATTGATTTTGCATATAATAAAGAATCAAAATATTTGAAAATACTAATTCAGGAGAAAGACTCAGGGGCTGAATTTACTAATCTGTTACAATTCACAGCTAGATTCTTAGGTGTAGAAGAGGTTGAAAAAGAAGAAACCCACAGCTATAGTCTGCTCGTACTAGGAGAATAAAGAGATTTAAATCTCTCTTTTTTTTCTTTTTTTTTTTTTTACTTATAGTAAAATTTAAGGCTGCTGTTCTAACGAAAACATAAGGGGAAAATCTGGAAATTATTTTTCACCTTCATTCCATAATATAGAGTTGCTATTATATAGATTTCTGTGAAGTTACACTGAAAATACAGTGATGTAGGTGGTGTATAAGCAACAGCTGCCTTTCTAGATTTTGTTTCTTGGGAGTGACTATGGCTTAAGTTTTCAAAACCAGCCACTGAAATATACATCTTGTCCCAATATCCAATTGAATTTCATGTGAACCTGGGGATATCTGATCTTCATGCTTTTTGTGAAGTACCTGAAAATTAAGCTCTAAGATTCATAAACTACTTCAGCAGTTTAACATACAATATCCACTAAGAATTAACACCTCAGGGAAATCCCGAGATTACTGCAACAGTCAAGTGCTATAGAAATGCAAATAAAACTTTGTTATGCCTTATGGTTTTTTTAAAAATTGTTTAAGTTACATTATGAATTATACATTAAAAGTATAAATATAGCACACGTATAAAAATAAAATTTAAAAAAATCATTTATCATGCAACAGTCCATGCTACACCATTTTGTCTAGGCATACTATATTTCTGGGAATTTTTACAGATAAAAAAATTCTTTGATTACCAGAATCAAATGCAAACTCAGTTTTACAAATCTTAAAGATGACACTTCCATTAGCCACATTCCATAACATCAAGCAAGATTGAGTCTGCATTGATTCAAACAAAACAAAATCACTACTTCCTGCTGGGCACAGCACCTTCTTACAAGGTTTTTAACCAAGAATCAAACTAGCTCACACTTGATTAGCTATGGGTTGACAACCAAACATAATTGCACAAGGTGTTCAGTCTACACAAATGCCTTCTGTACACCCTCCCCACTAGTCTTCTGAACTACTGGGTTCAGAAACTCAGCATCAAGGAAGTGGTTGTACAAACAGAAGGCTATTAGGTAACATAGATAGGACAGTTGCTCTACTCCAAGGAGTTTTGGAATGTGTTTCTTGCATATGTTCCATATATTCTGTACATAATTTACACCAAAAAAACCCCAAACCAGTCACTGACAAAATTTTTAAGGACTACATAAGAAAATCTACCAAGGAGCTAAAGAAAGAAGATAACATTCTCTTCAACTGTCTTCAGTAAAATAAATTATCTGAAATTCATTTTAAAAAAATGATAGGGAGAAACACTGTTCTTTTTAAAGTTTATATTTTCCTATGAAAAAAAAAATTAGTCCATTCCTAAAAATAGATTTTTTTTAAAGTCTAAACTGCATTCTTAGTAGCTTCAAAAGACTGCATTATGGAAGACATTCCTTACTTTTCTAGATTATGACGTGTATTATATATTATACAGACACACACACACAGAGTGACTGTGTGGTTGTTGTGCTGTTGGGGTTTTTTAATTAACTTTAATCATTTACCCAAGGTTTATATAATATCCTGTTAAAGGAGAAATTTTCAGTGTTGGCAGGTAGTAAAAAAAGATCACATTGTCAATGCTCCCAGATAGCTTTGCTCCCATTCTTCTAAATGTTTTCCTACAGTAACAACTAAGGCATTCACTTTTTCTCTTCATTCCCACTTTAATTCAAACATGCATTATCTGGCTAAAAATGATTTTTTTAATAATAAAAATTGATTCAGCTTGACATTGCTAAAACTGTAGCCAAGTCTGTTCAGACAAAATTGAAAAATTCACTGAGTTAACACCGTTTGCTTTTATTTCTAAATAACATTTTACAAGTTAAAAAAATCAGTATTTTCCAAGATTTACAAAGCCATTTCCTGAACAGCTACCAAAATCCATTTACTAAGCTCTCTGTTCCACTTTGGTCCATCTTACAGCCATAACAGTCTCTCCTCACACCATAGAGGATGTAAAGCACTGAAGAAGCCTGAATGAAGAAACCACGATCCATAACCACTACCCCCTCCTTTGCCAGCCTCCAGAACTGCAAAAGTTTAAAGTGTTTATCACCTTGGACACCCAGCATTCCAGCTCTGATTTACTGCCCAGTGGGTGCTTCCAAGTCCCCAGAAATCAGATTACGAGATCAAGAACCCTGAGTTACAAGATTTTTGTTCCAGTCATTGCTTCCTTCTCCCTCAATATTTCTTACATGTTGTTCTACTTCATCCTACTTCACCAGGAACAAGGGGAAAATATCATACATGTGTTCACCAGGGAATTTCTAATATGCCAGATGCATTTGCCAGAGTAAACATGAACTGGTTTTGCCTTCCCTTATTCTCCCTCCCACGTTTTGCTATCACCCTCTCGTGCTGCTACATTAATCAGCTTTAGAATATTCCCAGAATACTGAGGTTTGGTTTTCCCCCCTATGGTTGTGTATATTGACAAATCTGATGTATTTATAAAACTAGTTCAAAATGTTAAAATGCCGCTTACAAGAGCATTTTACAATTACAATTTTACAATTTAATTTTAATTTAATTTTAATTAAAATTTAAAATTTTAATTTTACAATTACAAGAGGGCACTACACTGCAGTTACAAAATCACAGAATGATAGGGTTCTGTAACTGCATGACTTGTAAGTGGCATTTTAACATTTTGAACTGGTTTTATAAATACATCACATGCCAGTCTACAGTTCAACTCTTTACTTCCTTCTTTTATAGCCTTCATTTATGAAGGGATTTAATTCATCATTTTCAGGCTTTCATTACTAATCAGATTGCTGGTTTCATTTTGATTTCCAGATTGTGAAGCAGACTAGAAATGTTTTTTTAATTAAAAAGGATCTTGGGATCAGTGTTCAGTGTTCATCCCAACACTGACCTGGGTTAAATACAGCTTCTTGCATTAAGGCCTTAAAAGATGGTGTTTAGGTTCTCCCTGTCATAAACTGCGAAAGTAAATACTGCCTTTGGAGGGTCCTGAAACAGTTTTCTACATGAAGAGAAGTTATTGCAGTCACTGTAAAACACAGGACTTGGAACAGTCTCATTATTTCTAGTAGCTTATTAGTGAAGTTAATCTACTCCTTACAGAGGAATACATTCTTAAAAGGGCAGTCAGAATGCTTTCTTGTTTTTACTGAGCTGAGTGATCCATACGGATCTATCATTAGCAAGACAGAGTTTAACTTTGGAATAAACTGGGGTTCCCCACCCAGTAATGGAAAGTATATCTACAAAGGAGAATTTCTCTGAAGGGGGAGAGTAGAAGCAAGAAAGAAACAGAGGAGAAGGAAATGAATGGGAATCCCCAAACCTCTACTCACCAGAGGGCACTACACTGCATCCTCGAAGGTGACCAAAGCTCTGGCACCTGAAATGCTTCATCTCTGCCTTGTGCTGCCTTTATCTTCATTACTCCCCCCTACCCTCCCAATAAACTCACCTCCATTTATTTTAAGAGTGAAAGTAAAATGTCTCATTATATAATAATGAACTTTCATTAGTAAAGTCGATTATTACATTTTCCAGTAACAATTAATCTCTATTCACCTCCACACCGTTTGTGATTTCATACAGCTTTATACCACCCTTCCTCAATATAGAAGCTGCTCTTCACCCATCATCCTCATCATTCTTCTATTCTTCCCTCTTTGATGTTTTTCTGTGTCCTTTGGCAGACAGCTAGAAGACGACCAGAACTGCACAGTATTCAAGATGGAAGCGCACCTCAAATCTACAGTCACATACTACTGTTTTCTTTTTGTTCTATACACTTTTCCAAATAATTCCTAACAATCACTTTGATTTGGCTGCTCCTTGTTAAGAAATGTTAAAACAGATATTGTACATACTTGCTAGCTGGGGAATTATTCAGATACATAATTTACAGGCTGCCTATCCAGGTTTAGAGACACAGGGACACGAGTCTGATCTCAAAGGTAAAGAGACTAGGTCCTGTTACAGTACGTCTAATGCCAGTATTTTCTGAATAAAAATAAGTACATAAAGAGCCCTCAGGCAATCTGTTTATGTTTAAATGGATCTGAAATTGATGTGCCCTATTTTATTTCAACCTGTTTACTGGCAGAGGGTTGGAAGGTTTAACAACCAATTAAATAAAAGACACATGTAGCAGCATGCTTCATAAATAGTATTCATAAGTGAATACGATTTAAGCACTCCCACTACCCCCCCAATCACACTGTCCACTGCCAAAATTAGATATTAATATTGGTTACAAACAAGGGTTTGTAAATGCCAAAGTCCAAAGCACTTGCAAAACCAGAACAATTCCTAGAAAGGTATTAACCCACATATCCGTACGGCCTTGAAATTCCAACTTTTCTTTCTTATGCTTCACTGTATTATTTTAATGACTGCTCATTTCCCCTGACTCTTAAAACATGCAGAATATGACCAAGAGAGATTAATTTGGCAAAAATATACACTCAAAGGGTAACTATGTACAATCTCTACAGTTTAGACAGGATATACCCTCTAAACCAGTGCTCCCACTGTTGTTTTTTTTTCCCCTCTGCTTTCCCACATTTTAATACAGCTGCAATTTGAAAACCCTTCCATATTCTAGTTTGAACAATGGTGCGTCACAGGCAGCTAATCACAGGTCCACAGTAAATAAAGTTGACCTCTTTAGTGTTTGAGTCATTAAAAGTAGAAGTTCAGCAATTTCCAGAAAACCAAGATCAAAGATTGTAACTTTTAAGAATAGTGGAGCTATGGAAATATATTAATATAATGACACAAATATGCTTGGTGTGTCATTCCACACTCATCCCCAATTAAGTTCTGAATAAGAGATTAAGAAGTGTGCATCCTACTGCTGTGGAAAGCAGGGGACTGTATTGCTTTCAGTATCTCAAACTGGAGTTCCACTCATACGGGTGAAGATAGATTGGTCACAGTATTCATATGAAGTCAAGGAAATCTGACAAACATGGGTTTGTACCATATTATCTCCGATTCCAGAAACTGTGCTTCACGTACTTACTGTACAGTGACAGTCTGAAGCCATGAATATTTAAATGTTCTACTATTCCTTGACATTTGCCAAAACCTCTTTTCAATGACTGAATTATATGTTTCTTCAAAAATATTCAATTACCCCAACCCACAATAAGACCACAAAAGGGAATACACTTCATTTCTAGACTAAATTAATTTGAATTTAGCAGGCAAGTCAATACCTTACTCAAGACCATCTCTCTGTAAGAATTCTCATCACTTTTGTCACAATTGGCTTAGACCATACCACTGATACAGGATCCTGCTCCAAGATCATACTAGTGAAGCTGCATGCTGATTTAGTGTTTTGTTTAATAATTTGTTTTAATTTAATATGTAACTCAAACTTGGTTAATATTTTAAAATAGCCTTTACCTTAACTGCTGTAGATTATTATATCTACCTAACAAATAGGGCCTCCGTTAGTACAAGAGATATTAGCAGCTACTGAATCGCATTTTAAGTGCATAAATCTCAAGAACATCTGAAAGACCTTTTAATTAGTAGTTCTATTAAAACATTTATTTGGAGGAAAGGTAAAGACAGTTCATCCCACACAGGTATACCCTCCTCAAAAGCAGTAAGCATTCCAGGAGGTACGAACAGTACATGAAACAAATCCTTTTTATAGGCTTGTGAATTTATGTAGCAACTTCCATCTTGCCCTGAACAGTCACCTGAAAACTACTGCCTGCGGTAAGACACTCATCATCTCATTAACATGAAGAATCACTGCCACAGAATGAAAGCGAAAAATAGTGCAACATGGGAACACAGAAAGTCAGAGCCATGCAACGGACTCTCCCTCAAAATATTCATCACTCATGCAAAATGAACGCCCAGTTCAGGTGTCCCATTTTTCAGGACCAACAGAGCTTAAGATGGGTTATTCCATGTATCAGATTATTACAAAACAACAAACAAACGAACAAAAAGTAGTAGGTGTTAGTTTTCCTCCCTTTTACTTGGGTACAATCCTTTCACTTGTAAAGTACAAAACCAATTAGTAATTCTAACTGAAACACATTCATCAGAACTTTTCTAAATACGTCATGCATGGGCAGTAAGCAGTTTTGAGAACTTGCAGAGAGGTCCAGATTGGCTAAAAATCTGTCACATTTAAGAGACCTCACAAATTGATTAAGGATTGCTGTGGGGCACTGTGTTAAGAAAGGATGCTTGATTTTTTTAACGACTATCATCTATCTCAGCATAGAGAATTAGCCATTCTAAGTAAGCCCAACACTTAACCCACCAAGAGGAGGAACTCAGGGGAATGTACTTAAGTGATTTAATACTTTCTGAACACAAACAAAAAATAATGAGATGGCTCCACTGCTGCATCCATCAATTGTGAATTCTTACAAGAATTCTTTCCAGTTCAACTTCTTGCAAGACCAACAACTTAATTCATAAAATGATTTGAAATCTACCACCTGTTGTCACGTAACATTTCCTCAATGAAAACTGCCCAGTAGAGAAGTAAGGAAAACATCTGAACCAGCAACTGGATAAAATAAAGACCTGAGCATGTGCGGAGAGAAAAAAGTGAGAGATATCTAAATCCTTACTGCAGACCACCTTCTTCCTATTTGCCTATCCATAATAGCCGGTAAGTACAAACTACAGATCACAAAGATTTTTGGATTCCTCGTTGATGCTAAAACCTTAAAGGTTAGCCTCTACAAATAGTACTTTCTATCAGATCCAATGAGGTATCTCAGCAGATACCCATCCCAGATGTCCTGATCTTAGTACTACAGTCCTACCATAGTAAAATACATCAGCGAAAAGCCATCTGGGTTAGGAAATTTAACTACATAAAGAATGGCAGCTGGATGCTGTCCACTCCTCTCCACTGACTTCTCACACAGCATCAGCATAAGTACAAGACCTCTATTTTTCTCTCTATCGTGGTGAATATCTGGATCCAGCAAATATAAAAGAAAAAAAAGTCTAGGACTATTTGCTCCTTAAGTATCATAGAATTGCCTACCCTAAAAGAAAAACCATTCTCAAAGCCCTCATTGCTATTTAAACGCCCAATGATTCCCAGAACATTTTAATCCAATGAGAAATCCTTTCTTCTTTTTGAATTTCCCATAATTCTGACAAAATATACTTAGGCATTGTGTACTGAAATTACTCATACAAGTGTTCTTAGTACAAATATTTTGTTTAAGAGTTCTTCAACAAGGTCTTCTCATCTTTCCTTTTGTGAAGAATTTTAGAGTGATAACGATGAAAATACACATAAAGATAGAAGTCAACTCATTTAATTCAGTCATACTGCTAGAAGGTACAAATGCAGCCTCCCCATCCATGAAGTGCTGATGAAAAAATTCCACCAGCAATTTACATCTGTGTCAGATAAAGGAAAGCAGAGGCAGAACTTGCGTTCTTTATCTTGAACCATCCAAAAACCAACCCAGAAAAGCCACAGTCAGCAATTTAACTGCTTTCAAATTTAATTTGTGTGAGGTTTTTTTCTTTTTAAATCCCTATGACATACACCTAACCACTAACAAGATTATTTTGATACCATTGCTTTTGGCTTCTCAGAATTTATGTGGGATACCTTCCCACCTTCCTGGGGAAGTTAAGCTTTTCTCAGATTATTTCAGTAAACCCCTGTGTATGTACCTATGTATATGCATACATGCACATAAGCACAAGCCATATATACAGGCAGGGAAGCTGATGTTCCTCAATGAATAAGGCAAATGTTGCAAGCAACGTGTCACTCAAACTTTCAAAACTGACTGTGTCATACATAGAAAACTTTTTCCCACTATTTCATATATTTGCATCTAAAGGGCAAGAGCTGACCGAGTGAAGGCATTTACCAGATCTGTAGAAAACACAGCTGGATTTATCTTGTCTGAAAGATTAGTCTATACCTTGCTTTTAGGGAATGTGGACCTACTGGTATGCTATGTAGTATCCTATGAATTCATACATTTATGCATTAATACTCTCTCATATATTTATAAAGGAAGCAATACAGTCTCATGTAGGAATACCTGAAACTTCAGTTAGTCTCTAAAATACTCTTATTTTATTGACATACTGTACATGATTAGGATACAGTAAGTACATCAATAACTGAGTAAAGAGAAAACATAAGTAATGTCTTATCAAACTCTCAGTGTTATCACCCAATAGAAGAATTGGTTTGTTGTACCTTTAGCAATAGTAATAACACACTGATCGTTTGAACCCACTGTGGGAAAGCACCTTAAGAAGGAGGTTCTGCTTATAAAGGCACAACTTGCAAAACAGAATCTGCTTATGAAGTAGAAAACACAGAAAATAGAACTGTAAACTTTTGGAGAGTTCAAGGCATGATTATTGTGTATACATATGTTTAAAATATAAATTTAAACCATCTAAACATCTACATTTACATTAAACAGAGCCTCACTCACAACTCAAAGGGAAACTCTCCAAACCAGGCACAGAACATCACCTAAGAGATGGCCACTCTCTTTAGTTGAGCACTTACATTTTCATATTAAAAGGCAAAGTTTTTGTTTTTAACCAGCAATTAAGTACTCAAAAAAAAAAGACTAAGATACTTGAATACAACTATCTGACAGGCTCAGGACATCTAGTAGTACAATGACAAGCACTTTTATAAAAAACGATCTACAAATGTATTTTGTCTTTCAAACCATACTACTAGTGAAGCCAAATAGAGACACTTGCACTATCTTGTTTACGAGAACTGGAAGAGAAAGTGCTAAGTGACTCAATTCTTGAACCTTAATAATTGAATTTAAAGTTAATATGGAAAATTATTGGCAAAGATTGGACAGAAGAATTATCCTCTTATGAAAAAGATCACTAAAGCAAGACTAGAAATAGCAAAACAAGCCCTTATTTTTGCTTTTTGAACAAATACGCAGATTTATCTTGTATCACAATAGTACCTTCAGCAGTTTCATTGTCAGGTCCCATTTTCTGCTTCCTCCATTCTCCCCCTCTCCTGATTCAAAACCATCCCTTTAACACATCATTCCTAATTAGATGATTAGTGCTTGGAAGGGCAGGAGATAAGTCATTTGCATAATTTAATCATAAAAAGAAGTTAAAGATACAGATTTTGCTGTTCGTTTGTACAATTATCTTCACCGGCCTGGGGGGCTGAGATATTAATGTGATTAAACAGTATTTCTGCAAACAGGCAACTGTGTGTCCTCTATTAAAGCAGAGCTTGAGGCAAATGAAAAATTAATTTTAGAAGACAATCAATTTTATTCTACATGACTGTAATAAATAACAGCCCATCTGCAGACAAGTCATTAGGCCCTGGGAGGCTACATGTGTCACAAAGTCTAAATGACATACAAGGCCAAATTTTCCACCAAAACCAGAATGAGTAATAAATAGTCCACCAACTGCCATTCCTGTTCAGAAAGTACATAGGACTTCCCAGAAAAATCAGATGCTTGTGTAAAGCACTAATCACTGACCGTGATTTAAGCTTGCAAGCTATTCAGAAATACAGGTACTTGGTGGTTTACCCTTCATCATGTTTACAGTCCCAGCTTGAGAAAGGTTGAAGTTTTTCCACATATATTAGTGAATACCAGTAAAGAACAATCCCTTGCATTTCGTGACACTGCTATTGCTTTCAAACACAGAATCAATAGGCCTTGAACAGAATTAAAGTTTCTTAGGTACTAGTTTTCCCAATACTCTGCTGAAATAATTTTCAATTGAACAGTTAAAATAGAACAATCTGATTTTAACAAGTCCAAGAACTTGAATCAATAGCTATAAGAAATCAATACTTTTCTGATTTCTACCTGGAAGTATAAATCAAGAGTTGACTAAACAGCCAGGATGCTACCTATGATACTGTAAACTTTATGAAATATACATGCTTATTAAATACATAAAAATTATGGTTCCTACTTTTTAAACTGTTAAGGTGCATAATATTTTTTCCACTATTCTGTACATGCAGTCATCCCCACTTAGAATATTAAATCCCCCTCCCTTCATTAAAAATCATCAAGATTGAGGTTAATCATGTTTCATATATTTGAGACTAAGTAAGGATTTCTGAATATCAGCAGTGTACAACATATGCACAGTAACAAGTTTCTAGTATTCACTCTACAGAAAATAGTTTCTATTTATCACCATTGGTAAACACTTTCTACAATGGAAAAAGTTAAAATTCCTATACAAGTTGCAGAAACACCCTGCAATCCCCTATTCTTGGCAAAAGTTCACTAGGCAATGCAACCATATATTTACTGACTCTTACTACTTCTAGCCCATGTAGTGCCTCCATCAGAATTATTCAAATACACAGAGATTCTTTATGCTTATTTTCTATATGAGTACATGGACTTAAAAGAGTAATTAAAATCAATCCAAATATGAGATAAATTAAATATATAGGGGACACTGATTTCTGAAGAATTCTTTCATTATTCTACTTTCGAATTTGCACAAAATGTTTCCTGGTGTGGACCAAAGTCACTTACGGATTAGTACGTGGATATGCATTTAGTTTTGATTGCTTTCTGCGCTCCTGATCCAAAACCACTGAAATCAATTGAAAGACTCCGGTTCTGCAACAGTTCCTTTGCAGAATTTCATCTGCAATGAGGTCAAAAGGACACAGCAATCTCTTTCTTCACATGAGATCCACCGCCTTCATGTTCATTCAGTCTCCTCTATAGTGTTGCATAGAAAGCTTATAGCCAAATATAACTGCATGTACAGTTAAAACTGTTCTTAAAGTTCTTAAACTGCATGTACAGTTTAAGAACGTGTTAACACGTTCTTAAACTGAGTTATTAACACTTAAAATACCTTCAATGTTAAATCTCCTGTACTGTGTTTTTCCATTATCCCATGACTATGTTGGATTAATTTCTGACCACCACTGACTATCCATTTTAAGACCCCCAACAGCATCACTCCAAGACACACAATGAACTGAATGGAAAGATTATCTGCTCTGAAAAAAGGGTGGTTGAAACCAGTGTTTCAGAATAGGATGTTATGAAAAATCAACAGCAGAAAAAGGAAGTTTCCAATTTTGCCTACAGTCATGTAACAGGACTAAGCAATCAACCTAAGCACTTAAATATAAATGTTCTGTGCCCACTTATTGTCTGTAGATTTGTTTACCATCACTCAAATTCTCACAGCACTAGACATCACAGGGGATTATTCTGGAAACAATGTGACATCATCAGATAAACTACTTTGTGTGCATAAAGACGCTAAAAAAGAGCTTCTTATCAGAAAGCAGAAAAGTGAACAGCAGCATCAGAAAACCCTCCAAACAAACTTCCCCCAAAATAGGTGTTCAGAGGTTAAAAAAATTTTAAAAGGCTAGAGAATCCACTAAACCCCTATGTCAAAACACGAAGAGTACCTTAACAAACTTTTTAAACTTGAAAGACAACTCAATGACCATTCAACACAACAAATGAAACCTGCAATTGTTGTCTACAACAGAATGCTATATTTATGTATTTCGTTATTGTGTTGTTATTATCAATGAGAGATCAATCTAGGTGATGGGGGAAAGATGAGGCTGTGTAGCCACACAGCCACAAGTACCTGAAGGTGTCAAAGAGAAATTCTGAGGCAGCAGAGGATAGGGGAGAAATGACAACTGCAGAATAGGCACAGCAAGAAATTCTGCAATGAATTCAACATACTCTGCATGCAGTGCACAGCTTAGCAGCTCTCTTGCAGCAATTTTAACATGTTCTGGTCATATCAGCCTACTGCACAGCTACTGCACACCACACATAGGAACTTCACCCCTTCTTAGACTCCCTTGCCTGACAGCACATGTGCTAAAGTACTGTATTGCTGAAGTACACTATCTGCAGTCCAGGCCTTCTAACACCCAGGAATCCTAGACAAACATACTGCATCCACCAACCGAGCCTCCCTGTTCCTCCTTTCCTCTCCCTGTAAATCAATAACCAACTCCTATTAAGGGTTTACACCTTGTGAGACACAACTTCACTGTGAGCCAGCAGCAGGTAGACATAAGATGTGGTGAGGCGGTGATGTTCTTTCATCTTTCCATTTCTCCCCCTAGAAAGCAGATGTATGGACCACCTATTACTACTTAACACTGGCAGGACAGCAACTTAGAAATAACCACATCTCCTTCTGAAATCATCCAGCCATCTCAAGAAGGCTGAGGGGCACTGGGAGGATGGCTACATTCCTTTTGTAACATGTAGGTAGAGAACAACCAGCATAAGCAAGGTTCCTACTTTTGTTTGGCTGACAAACATCAGAAAAGTAGTTACACAGAAACAGACAAATTTGCTGTGGGTTAGGAGAAGCCAATGCAACAAGACCTAACTACACTTAACAGATGCAATATAAAACCAAGAATTATTCAGACCCTAATACAACACACTATTTAAATCAAACACAGTGCTGGTAGAATGTGCCCCTAACCTAGGCTGCCTTACGTGTCACACTTAGCAGCAGAAATGCTCAACCCTGCCAGGCATTTAGCTTTCTGTTAATAGGTAAGTTTGGGAAAAACAACAAAAATAGAGAGCTTATACTATCAAAAACTTCACATGAACAGACAGAAACTCTTAATGAGAAATGTTTTTTATCTGGATCAGAATACACCAGCATAAGAACTCAGCTTATCTCCACTCAGAGAACGAGTTCTAAAAATGCATTTAACAGTCGACTGTCATACTCTGAACTACTCTACAACAGTCCCTGCATTACTCAGTAAAGATGCCTACAATAAATATAGCACAAATATTTTTTTGTTTTGTTTCCACACCGACATGAATAGAGATTCTCCCAGCAAAATAAAAGGTTGATTTTTTTCTTCAGTCAGTAAGATTAAAAGCTAAAATTGTAAACCTTTAAGGATGAATAACAAAGAAGATGAACAGTTTATTTGAGGTCTGATGGTTGGGAGTGGGAGTGAGGCAGTAAAATTTGCAAGAGAAAAGTATTTCATGAAATTGCAAGACAGAAACTTTGTTTCTTTGTGCTGGAACTTGAGATTTTTTTGAACCAAAACTCAGCTGTGTGACAAATAAGGAAATTTATAAAAAACAGCAGAAAGAAGTGACAGTGATTATGGTTCTGATCCGAGACAGGAAATCTAGTGTCTGATAGCAGGATCGATTAACCTTCCTAAGCACTTCTGACTATGAGAGCGAGTGGGTTTGCAGCATCTTACAGTAATCATTCTGGCCAAACCTTTTCTGAGGGCTCCTTCTAAAAGACGCACCATGGCTGCGCAAGGAACAACGGGGATAACTTTTCACAGACACCAGGTATTTTCTGATTAACTGTTACAGAAACAGTCTATTAGCCATTATCTAAAACCTGTACTAGGCAAAAACAACTGTTACATGTATAAGAAAAAGCATAATGCAGAATGTTTTAAATACAGTAATTTGAAGTTCTGAATGAAACTCAAAATACTTTTTCTTTAAACTAGCTTGATCTTCTTAATTAGCAATTCTTAAATTACTGTAACATACAAGTAACTAAAATCCTGCTACTGACACAATGTCTGTGCTAAGAGCTTTCTTACAGCAACCTCCCCCTTTTGTTTATTATTATTAAGTTACAAACGAACAAATATTACTTCTCAGGTAATGGTGGGCAATAAGACAAGTCAGCCCAACAGCACACACATACAGGATTTCAGGAAACTGTCTGAGAGACAGAGAAAGCAAAATCTGAATATGACACAGTTGATTCATAGAGGATTAGAGGGTTACAACTCAGACTCTGCTCCAGTAAGGACAGAGTGGCAGAGTATCCATATTGAGCTGCTTGAGCGACTTGTTGGAAGGGCAGTGATGACATCAGTGGCTAGCCATGACATCTATTCGCAGCTTCAAGAACTCCCACATAATCCAGTCATACCAGTGAATGCCAAAAAAAAAAAAAAAAAAAAAAAAAAAAAAAAAAAAAAAAATCTTTCTTCCACAGCACAGTTATTTCTATACTGTAAATTGATTGCCAGAGGCTGAGTCTCCATCCTTGGAAATACTCAAAATCCAACTGGACACACTTCTGGACAACCAGTTCTGGATGACCCTGCTTGAACAGAGAGGTTGGACTAGGTGATCTCAAGAGGGCCCTGCCAACCTCAACAATTCTGTGCTTCCACAAAACACATTAGATTTGGAACTCCGTACACATATGGTGTAAAATAATTTTTATTAACTTTTTAAATAAAGCGGTTTAATTCCACTGTCCATACAGGTCTTGAAACAGAAAAGTGACTCAATGTTCTGTTGACTGAAAGTACCATGAGGGCATCCCAAGCTAAAAGTTCTCTTGCCACAGACTGAACAGAAATAAAATTACATGCTGAGAATATTACTCACTCATATGGCTATGAGAAGTATAAAAAAAATTAAAGACTTTTAGTAAGGACATCAAGATAGTTCATATAGCCATATAAGTTCATTTAGGAAATTTAGTTCATGTCCACAGAAATGCAATTTAACCTAAATTTCTGGATTATTCCAAAGCCTCTCTCTTTATAAATACATATGCAAATTTTTCCAAAAATAAAAGCTAATTTACATGGTTTGTGAAAGAGGCTTTGGAATAATCCAGAAATTTAGGTTAAACTGCATTATATATGTGTGTGTGCGCATATATCATATCAATCAATATGTGTGTGTATATATATTAATTACATACATCCCATATTAAAACTGACTTCCACTTCTATTTACAGGGTAGCTGAAAAGCATTATCTGGTATGATATGAAAATTGTGATCACAGGAGCCTATGGCTGGTAACAACAGTGAGGAAGATTACTAACAGTGCGTGCAAAACAATGTGGAAAAATCGTATTGAGATTCTTTCAACTAAAAATCAGAGCTACCTCTGTTCAAAATGCTATTAGGACTTGAAGGGGTTCATCCTACCATAGACAAAAAAAAAAAAAATAAAATAAAAGAGGTGTCATTCAAAAGAGTAAGCATAACCTTCTGGCATGAAGAACATTTCTACTTCTTAGCACAGGAAACCCATTAACAGTCTTCAAGCTGGTGAGATGTATCAGGTTGAGTCTTGAATAGAATAACTGAAAGTGCACTGATGATGCAAAACATGACATATTTCAGTACATTCTAGTCATAAACAGACTAGACTGCACACATTTTTAGACCAAATAAAATAGATAACATCTTGATTCTAAAAATATACTTTTCACCCAAAGCCTCAAAACTAATTTTTCCTTTGTTTTTCCCTATGTAACCATGATGTATTCAATCAAAATAATTTGTCTTCTAGAAGGAGCACAATCAATATTCAAAATCATTACACAAGATGACCTCAAAATTCCAGGTCTACCCTACACTTTAGATGTCACACACAACCACAGCTAGTGTTGAGGGCAACTGAACTTGTGAACTGAAGCGGAAAAAGATTTCAAAGTTTTTAAGATTTCCACCTGATTCACTGATATGATACATCGCAGAAGCTATCTAGCTCAAGGAGGACAGAAAACAAGTTGAATTGCTGGGAAAAATCTGAAGGAACATACATTAAGGATCCTTTCAACACTTACATTCCTATTGTGTATTATAAAATACTTTTCCTTTTAATACTTGGGTGTCTATGTGCCAAATCCTTAACTAATACTGTCACTAGAAACCTTCAATTAATGACAATATTAATGGAGCTTTATGTAGCATAGATAATAGAACACATGCATAATATAGCTAGATACCTCAAGTTTTACACGTTACTAGTAAAAAACCCATTAATAAAGAATAGTCCAATAAAAGCACTGTTTGTGATGGCATTACTGCACTTTTTAGTATAAGTAAAAAGAGTCTCCCTCCTAAATAACTACTAAATGCCTAGGGTTCTAACATATTGCTGCAAGCTATAATGGTTATAACTGTTAATCCAATACACCTTTTATACAAGCCCATAAACACACGAGTGGAAAAATAGCACAGATGTTCATCTCTAATGCAATTTCCATTCAATTTCCTAAGTGCAGTCCCTGTGTGCAAACTAGCTTAACATTATGTTTAGCTTGCAAATTCTTTTAATAAATAATGAATGCAATAAAACTGGTAGATCAATGGCAAGCTGAGAAATCATAAAAAAAAGCCTTTTGTGCTCATGCTGTTGCCGATTTCAAACTTTAATCCAGTGACAGATCGATACTACTTTTTCTTTTTAACCCATCACATAAATAGCAGATAGACTAGATGTAGGTTAAATGCTGTTACCAGATATCAATTTCCAGAAACTTGATAAGATCAGACACAATTGCAATCGAACATTTTATACCTTAACATATACACAACAATATACACTGCTAAACATTACACTTTAAGCCACTGTACAGTAATAAAGCAAGCACTATTCATTTATTTTGTTTTTACTTTTTGGGCAAGTGGTATTTGTAACTGAGTCAAGAAAGGCTCTGACACAATATATTTTAATGAGCAAAATGGGCTCAGCAGGTCAAGATGGGCTGACAAGGAAATATAATCTCCTCGCGCTTGCTAGTGACAAACTTTATACGCACACACAAACAGCAATATAGCTATGCTACAAAAAGAAAGGAAAGCAAACAAATCTATGTGTTACAGGATTTGGATATTGGAACCTTCTGGGGCAATAGGTATTGGTGTTTCTTACAGGTTGTAGAATGGGGGGAGAGGGAAAACCCTATTACTAAGTCACTTTGGATAACCATGCCTTACCAAGAGGGAACAAAGATCAAAAGCATGTAGCCCCAAGGGACAGTTCTAATATCAAGCAGGATAAATCTAAATCGCCAAGAATCATTACTAACTAATGTACTTGTGATCGGTAATGCATGTTTAATCGTAACATACAAAAATCTTGCCTTAGCTTACACAAAAGCAACGCGTCACAACAATAATACAAAGACAGCAATAAGTCTACAGTATCCTCATTATGTTCAGTTTTGCTATTAGTATTGTTTACATAAATAATTATTAAAATGCTGCATTTCCATACACTTACAGGATTTCATTACCACTCATAATCACATGAAGGACTTACAAAAGAAGCCAGATGGGAACTTCCTAGGTATATTAAAGCAAGGATTTGGATAATTTTGTTCCTAAATTCAGAAAAATCCAAAATTACCATTTCTGGAACAGGCACAGAAAAGATTAAAGATCATACATTCAGCAAGAACAAGATCAGACCCAAAAATGTAGCACCTGTTTGAAAAAGCCATATATGCATAATTCTTTCAAATGCAAGTTTTAAGCAAATATGTCCCATCTTTAACAAGAATGGCTCAGATCCTAGAAATATATTTATAAGTTCTTTGCCCTTGCTCTGGAAAACTTCCACTGGCATGAAAGAGAGGTTCACCTCAGCAAAACCAAAATAGCAACTTTATGGCCCAGATTTCAACTTTTTAATACTGACACTGATGTACAGCTCTTACACAATGTGAATTCCAGCCAGTAAGCAATGAAATAACCAAGATACAATTCTTTCAAACATCTCAGAAAGCTAATTTTAAATATTTTCTGCAAAATTACTGAAGTCGGTAGATACTACTTGTATGGCCACCGCCATACAACAAAACATAATTTTCTATTTCAGTGATTTCTGCCGTGCTCTTTGGTTCTACCAAAGTTGATTTTTCACCTGCCTTTAAAACAAATGCACGCACACAAACTTCAGCTGTGTGTCCAACCACAACCCTAGTGTGAGAATAATTTCCCATCCACAGAGCTGGTCGCTTCTGGAGGCTAAGTATAATGCTATTGCCACACATTGATATATTGGTGAAAGAAAGGCAGATATAACAATGCTAAAGCTTAAACTCATTTGAATAAACCGTGAATTTCTATTACATATATTGTTTCCTTTATCAAATTGGAACTACTGGAGCAAGAATACCAAGAATGCCAACATAAATCTAGATCTGTTACAGCCAGTTTCTCCAATTTATTCTCAGCAGCCTTAATGACAAAAAGTCAAAGTTCTTCTGTTTGGGGGAGAGATTAGGAAAAGGAACATTTGTGATAATTTTTAGCATTAAAATAAAGCTTCGTAGAGAAAGAGATAAGGTTTAACAAAATGATTGAAGCAAATCACAAAACATATTTTATCTTATAAAGAAAAACAAGGAAGACCGCAAGTGGTTTATTAAACACTACGGAATAAAAGCCAATAAAAACTGTGCATAGCCTACGTGGGAAATAGATCTTCATTATTCATGGCAAAGTACTTTACACTTTGTACAATCTTTTCCAGAATTTAAAACCGTTCCACAAAGACACATTCCAGCCTCTTTTATGATTTGTGTTCCACAGGTTCTGCTCCAAGATAATGGATACCAGACTACACAGATCAGAAATTAATGGTGATCAACAACTTTTCTAACGTATCTGGCACTAAATGGTAAGTAGTAACAGAAACATAATAAACAAGTGCTCCTATTTTAAATCTAAGAGATGTTGAATGCAGACACATTTAACTTTAAAAGAAAATTATTAATAAGAATTAAAAAAAAAAAAAAGGAAAAAGAGAAAAAGCCTTACTTCAGCCTGTAATCAATTTGGACACAATGATACTGTATTTATAGCAACACTTTTAACATGTTCTGGTCTTATATTATTTATTCGGATCATTCCTATTACAATGAAATATTAATGTTGAGAAAGTGGTTACTCTATTAAGAGGCCATCCTATGTTTAGATTTTAATATTGATCTATACTATTTCGGAATAATTAATCATCCTGTATGAAACTGTATTTGTCTGACTTTGTATTATAACACGATCAGAAGTTTAGCATCTTCCCCACAATGATGCCATGATTAAATTTATATTTTGACCTATTCCTAAAGGCAATTTAGTTATTCCAACAGAAGGGGGAAAAGGGGATACCGCCACTTTAAAAGCTTCAATCTCTTTGACATTGCTGGCAGTGTATGGGAACATTAATGCATCTGTCATGATAACAAGCTAAGAATAACATCTAGACATCAAACCGAGCAGAGAATCCATCTGAAGTGATTCATTCAGATCTGTCTCATTGATTTATTAAACACAGGGCAACATCTGCAGCCTCACAGAGCCGCTTGGCAAAATTAATGCAAGATCAATTCAAATGGAAAAAAGTGCAAAAGAGATAAATCAAAACACAATTTGCATGCAGTTCCACAATCAGGCTTATTGGGTGCAAATGCTCAATTTCCCTCCCAAAGCAAATGAGTTTAAATGTTGTTTTATCTTTGTAGAATTGTGTGATTTGAAGTGACAGTGAAGAGTTCTGCAGGTTGAAATGGTGAAAAGAAAAAAGGAGAAGAAATGCTTGCAAAGACCTTTTGAATATGCAA
This sequence comes from Numenius arquata, assembly GCF_964106895.1. Lineage (NCBI taxonomy): Eukaryota > Metazoa > Chordata > Aves > Charadriiformes > Scolopacidae > Numenius > Numenius arquata. The sequence goes on along the minus strand of NC_133580.1, from coordinate 15,402,221 downwards.
CAAGAATATCATTAATACCTAATTGTTTAGCTTTTTTGTCTTTGCTACAAAAACACAGTATTTTTCAGTTGTAGAAGTCTCAGTAGAAAATTACATATGTATTATGCATATACACATGCAGGAAACATACAAATACTCCATTTTGGAGGAAAAGCATGTTACACTTCAAATGGGGAGCTCTATTGCTACGAAAAAAGAAGGGAATTTTAATCAAGGCTTCTCCAGATTAGATATGCTTCTGATGAAAATATTCAAGTATTTTAGTAGTTTTGAACAAGCACAGACTTTCAAGATGTCCAAGAAGAAAGAGGGATTTTTCCAAAAGTATAATTAATCTGTTCAGAAAGTGGAAAAATTCCTTTCTGGATCTCTAGCAGAATCCACTATGCTAGCGATCTCTCTCGAGAATGTTTTAAGTGAATCTCCTGTCTGAGGAAGAAGAGGAAGCTGAGAAATTGATCGTTGTTTTTATTTTAACATGCTACCATCTCCAAAATTCACAAGTTTGGCCAAGGCTGAATGCATACTAAATATTTAATTTGTCAAAGAAGTTTATATAATCAGATATCCACATTTAAAATCAATATACAAGGAAGCTCTGTGCAGTGCTACATGACTGGATTGCTTTAATTTTAATCTTGACATCATTCTCCTAATAAAAGACAGAGTATTGCTGACTATAGGGTAGCTTTTAATAGACAACATGACTAGACCCTCATTATCTCATAAAATAAAATGTCTGCATTTATTGCTTAAAGTCATTTCTATAGCCTTTTATTGTTTGTGAATAGCTAAAGTAATACAAAATATTAGCTTAACTGGATACTTTAAATCACAAAAAATAAGCCACGTACTGAAACACTATTTTCTGGGAAGTATTCTTACTATTAACTGACTAATCCAGACCAACACTATACTTTTTCAGTAGCCAACAGCATCCATCAAATACAGTAACCCTGTAGAATAGGTTATGATCATACTCATATAATCCTAATTTTAAGGACTGATATATTTACCATCATAAAAATGTTCTCACTACAGTTTTAAATTTCAATTTTAAATAAAGCCTCATTATAGTTTTCTACTTCAATAAATGTTATGTTTTGCTACTAAAATTAAACGTGTCCATAATTTAAGTAATCTTCTGAAGTATCGCAAATTAGTAAGTAAATATATTGTACTCACTATTCACTTGAAGATGCTCCCTGTAATGAAATGAAAGGTTAGTTTCATTTTACAAACCTTGCTTTCAAATTAGATTACAGGATGATGGCTAACGACAAAGTTAAGCACATTTTGTTTACACGTGAATGCAAAAATTATACGTGTACTGTTTAAAAAAACACAAAGGTCAAAGATGCTAGATATAGGTAACTAGCGTTACATACACAGAACAAACGTACACAAAACTTTCGCTTACAGGTACGTTTCTCTGCAGTTCTTATGACCTTTGTAGACAAGCTCAATCAAAAAATGCAACAGACTAAGCAGGAAAAGTAGAATTTCTCCTTTTTTTCAATTATATATAATTGATGGCTCGCATTCCAATTAAAAAATAATTAAAAGTGTACACTAACATAAGAAATGTTGGCTTTAAAAAGTCAACTAACATTAAAAACAATGACAAACACCATTTCTTATTGCTTTTTCTGGCAGTTCTTGAGTAAACTCAAGTATGCAGTATTTCTACAGTATTCAAATACATATATCAATCTTCATAAATTAAAAAATGTATATGTTACAGAAGCAATGCACAATATTCTGAGTTATAAGTAACGCTTGACTCATGCAGTGGAACAATACATATTGAAGAGTTTGCTTCTAAAAAACCACATTTTTTTAAGACTATTTCCCAGGTACAAAACCTAAATGCTGTATATATATATATAGCATTTATATAGCAGTTCTACTGCGTTTTATTTGTTTGCTACCATGCACTATAGTGGTTTCCGGGTCACTTCAGAGCAAACAAAAATTAGATCTCTCATATATTTAGGTATTTTTATCCAACATGCTCTCCCATTAAGTATGGGTTGTTCAAGGAAAAAAATAATCTGTAAATAAAATGACATATATAAGCATACAGTTAGCATCATGGAATACAATCAACATTGTTAAGTTACAATGCTTGAGAAAAGTTTCATATGTGCTCATAACACTTATCATGCATTACACCTGAAACCGTGAATGCAAAATACATTGCTATCAGTAGGTTATTCAAACCAGTGGCATTTTCAAAAAATACAAACAAAGGTTAAGCAATGTTCTGATAAATAAGAAACATTTTAGGAAATGTAAAGCGATCTGCTATTCCTGAATAGGTAAAAATACATAGTGTTTTCATAACTAGTCAGGGAGAGCTTGCGCTTACACACGTGTTGAATGTACTTTCTGAGTTGAGAGCTTTGACTCCATTCAGACGTGTTTCTGCCCTATTAGATCCCCCCTCAACAGTGCTCTTGCCGTATCTTCAGCATTTGACCAGGTCTTCGTTCCACTGACTGCTCCTTTCAGACCCTCTTAGAGCATCACTCAGCTCCTCACTTACAGCTCCCCTGGCCTCCCTTCTCAGCTGCTCCTTGAATTATTTACTCCCTTATCCTATCACAGCCATAACTCTTTGTTAAAAGGAAAAAAAAAGTCGTGAAATACAAGTTTTAAACATTTAACACTTCAGCATTTCTTCATCTTAAATCACAGGTTGTAAGAGAGCAGAAATCATCGGTTTGCATCTAAAGGCTGTATCATCAAATCAGATCCTGTATTTCCCTAACGAAAAAACTTTGGCAGTGTCACAGAAATTAAGACGACTTATTTCTTTAACGGTCAACTTGCACACTAGTCGAGTTTCAGGAACATTTCAGAGAAGCATTTACATGTTAAAAGTGTCCCTTAGTAAGCCTACATTAATTTTATTCAAATACATTAGTCTCAGACCTTGTTTATAACACCATCATTTTAGTAAGGCAGTAGTCATGATGTCACAGAGGTGCATGACATTGAAATAGGCAGCGGGAGAAGGTGTTACAGGAACAGAACATAAGCAAGAGAAAAAGAACATACTTCAAATAAACACATCGAGGAATTGAGTGCAAGCACCTCTAAAATGTCACCTTTAACAGAAAATAATTTTAAACAAAACAAATACTGCTATTCCAGAATGGACGTCCGGTCTGCTGCTGCTTAAACTCACAGCAGGATCAGGCCCCAAATTAGCGCGTACTTAAGGTGATATTTTAAAAAAAATAAACCCACCCAACACGTTCAGTCCTAAACAGGGAGAAATAGTGACACAAAAAACAAAGTCACTAAATATTTGCATGCTGCAAATCAGATTCCGCACGCAAAGCTCTCTGAAACAACCTCTGTGAAGAAAGTTTCCTGCCAGACGGAAAGCAGAGGAGCACACTGAAATGCAAATGTCCCTGAAGAGGTATCTCATGAACTGCTAAACTAGGAAATATCATCGCCAAACACCGTCTCACATCCTACACCACTGCACTATGTATTTCTGATAAGCCCCGAGAGGGTTTTTGTGTTTATTAGATCATTATCATTTCTAAAGGCAGCAGCTATGAGGTCACAAACCGGGATTATAACCCCAAGTACGAAGGACCCAGCAGGGATCTCCCATGAATACAACCCGCTCCGGGCTCAGTGATTTAAGCACGGCAGGGCAGGGGCTACGGCCACACCAGACCTCTCCATCGCATGACGCAAAATTATTGCGGAGCGATACCGAGCAACAGTTTGCCCGCCAGCCGCCCAGCCTCCCCCGGCGGGCATCTGCCGCGCCAGCCTGCGCTCGCCCGCCGGAGAGAAGGATCCCGAGGAGAACTCCAAGTTTCAGCGGGAGGAAAATAACGGAGAAGAGTTTAAGGTGTCTTTTTTAGGAGTGTATAGGCGAACTACCAGCTTTCCTAGCTAGGGGAAAAGTTTGCAGACCGGCGGGCGGCACGGCCCCTCCGCTCGGCGGTCCTTGCCCGCTCGAGGGCTGGAGGAATCCTGGAAAGTTTTCCATGCCGGCACCGCCGCGGTGCTCGCCTCCCCCGCCGGCCCCACCGCATCTCGGCCCCGCTCCCCAGGCAGCCCCCGAGCCCGGGCCCGGCCCAGCCCGGGGCTCCCCCCGCAACCCACCGCAGGGAAGGGACCCAGCGCCCCCCACCCCGGGCACGGCTCCCGGCGGAGGAAGAGCAAAGTTTTGCGGCTCACCTCGCGTTGGTGCAGTCGTTGTACAAAGTTTCGAAGTCTTTCCTGGTGATGAGCTTGCAGCGGTTGACGCCGGGCTGGATGGCCCCCAGCCCCCGCAGGATGCGGACCTGCTCCACCGTGCACACCACCGGCGATATATCCAGCCGCTTCAGCTTGGTGTAGACCGTGTGCAGCCCCCCCACCAGGTGCTTGAGGAAGAGATCAAAGACCTGCGGCAGGCAGATCAGCTCCTGCCCCTCCACGAGGAACGAGGCCACCTTCACCCCGTGCAGGTCGACCATCTTACACTCGTTGCCGCCGCCCCCGCCGCCACCCGCGCCGGCCCCGCCGCCGCCGGCAGAGAGGAAACTGTTGACGAGGCTGTTGGTGAGGCGCGGGGACTCCGCGGGGCTGGAGTACAGCGGGTCCGCCCGGAACAAGCCCGCCGAGCCCCCTGCGCCGCCGCTGGAAGTTGCGGCGATGACGGGCGGCGCGGAGACAGCCATGGCCAGCCCCGGCTCTCGCCGCGGCGCGCGGCGGCTCGCCTCAGCCTCGCGCCCCTCGCGCGCTCTCTCCCCGCGCTCTTTGCGGTACTACTAAAAACAGAGCCGCGCGCCCGCCCTCCCACACGCAGCGGCCGCCGCCAGCCGCGCGCCCAGACCCCTCCCCAGCGCCGCCGGGGGGGGTAGTGAGAGGGGGAAGAGTGACAGCGCCCTCCAGCCAATGCGCCCCGCCCGCCTTCAGCGCGGCCTCGGCGAGTGGCTGCTGGGACGGCGGGGCGGGGCGGGGCAGCGCCGGCCGCAGCACCTGGGGCGAGGGGCGTGAGGCGTGAGGCGTGAGGCGGACGGGCCGGGTGTGTGAGGAGGGACCGCCCGGTTCGCGCTTCTTCCCGGCTGCCGCCAAACTCCCTCTCTGTGCCGTGGGGTAGGAAAGTTTCGGTGGGCTCTCCCTGGGCCGGGAGGGGGTCCCGCGGGAGCGGCCCCGGCACTCTGAGGGAGAGGAGGACAAGTCTGGCGCCGTCCCCCTTTCCCGGGTAGTTTCAGCGGTCGCTGCGCTCTGGTACGTTCCTGAGGGCTGAAACACCTGTGCCCTGACGCAGCTGAAAGAAATCTGGGAGAGACGGGGAGAGGGGGTAGCAGTGCGAGTCTCCGCTAGGTAAATAATACCTCTGACTTCCCACTTAATGCGAAAGCAACTCTTTTGTGAATAGACGGAGGAGGCAGCGGTAGCGTATCATAAGTGAATCGGGTCTAAAGCAAACGAAGCCCCTCCAGAGAAGGGAGTGTGTCCTGCGCCAGCAGGACGGAGGGAGGTTGTGAGGTGTGGGAACTGGTGATCAGTCATAGGAGGCAAAGTCCCATCTCGGGAGGTCCTGTGTGTAACTGCTTGAAATTTCCAGATTCAAGTGCTTTATCGATTGTGTTACAGATACAATGGCATCGGTCGTCTCCTCACGCCTGACTGTAAGGCAGCCTCCAGAAGCACCATGTGGTACCTCATTCAGTTGCATGCAAGTAAAACCCCGCTGGGTCCTGGGGACCAGACAGATCCTGTGTCTCCTTCACCTGTACCAGGTCAGTTTACACAATAACTGCTCAGCTTTGTGTGTCCCTTCTCCCTGGACAAGCAAACCCAAAAGATGGCCAGGCAAATTTCATATAAAGCAGTTCAGTCTGACAGTTATGCACCCAGCAGCAGCCAGGACACACTGGCTAAATTGGCTATTTGCTTCTTACGTTCTCCCAGTGTACTTACCTTACACTTCTTTTCCCAGCCTCTTCCCTTTCTTCCTTTGTATCAACATCCTTCTTTCCTGCTTGTTTCTGCTTTTTTGTCTTCTTTTATCTTTCCTTCTTTCCTAGTCCTTTAACTTCTTCATCCCCCCCCCCTTTTTTTTTAGCTTCCGCCTAAAGCATTCAGTAAACAAAACAAGCAGAAAAGTATAAACAAAACTTTTAAAGCACTGCTTGTGTATTCCATCTTCTTCCTTTTGTTAAGCTTTCTTATTTAGGCACCCCTTCTGCAAAGTTTAATATTTTTGCATTATGAGTAATGCCATTTTAGACGAGGGGAGATGACTGTATGCTAAGTTGCTATATTTGTTAACTTAAACAATCTAAATTACACCCTGGGGGTACCTCACTTTCTCTCCTTGATCGTATGTGTGTTCTAAGAAGACTAGCCACTTGTTTTAGGCCCTTTGCCTAGCTGCCTAAAACTAAGGCAGTATTCAAATAAGTTAGGTTTAAATGAATAGCTTTCAATAGGAATGCTTATGTGTCCTAAACTAGTTCATGCATCTTTCTAGGATCAGAACCTTAGATTCAAAGCTCTGTGGGGCAGGGGCTATTTACTTCAGCAAAGTGTTGAGTACAATCGAGCCCTGAACTCATCTGAGACTTTTACATGCTGGAAATGATAGAAATAACAAATAACTAACTTCAAATAAAAACTTTGGGGGGTTAATTTACTGGATATAATTGCTATTAAGAGATGTAATAAATCAGATTTAAACATTTCTCATTGGCTTTGCCCTTTTAAAGACATTTTTTGCTTTGAGATTAATGTGACAATCAAATTCCACTGTGAGAATTCTTTTTCCTTTTTGACTTTAATGTCTTCCATAAGCTAAACATATTTCTAAATAAGACTGAATTTTTGCAAGGCCAGAGGAAGCCTTGCGCATCAACACCCAGCAAGTTGGAGTGGCATGAAGCAATATAAAATCATAAAGGCTGTAGTAAAAACAGTACCCTTGAGAGGTGACTATCCATGGAGAGAAGAACTGCTCTTAAACTAAGAAAATGCTCAAGGTTTGAGAATTAATACCAGCAGCTGTCCTGTTCAACTAAGCGTATACAAAACAACTATATCAATTAATATTATTATTTTTCTGCAATTTTATTAAAGACAAGGCAAAGTTACTGAAGCCTAACAATCATACGGTATTATCTTGTCAGTTGTAAAGTATCCAGATGGTTTATTTGAATGGAGTCCAGCAGTATGTAATTTGTATGTGTGCAAACCAGTAAGCCTTCCTATAGCTGAAATAAGTATTTTAAAATATTTATTTAAAATTAAAAGTTTAAATATTTTGTTCCTTTTAGAGTGGTTTGCAAAATATTCTGTTTTCTTAACACTGTCAGATATAGAAATATTGGTGCATTGTATATTAGTCCTATATAAAAATTGGCTGTGTTTGGATGGCAAAATGTCAAGCAAAGATTCTGTTATATTTGTTTGTTTTTGTTTTTATCATCATTACATATGCCCCATTGGAGTGAAATGTGGAAGAGCTCTTTTCTGACACAGGAGAAGAGAGGAAAGCCCCAATCATTCCAGATAGGGCCAGTCAACAGCTTTCTGGAAATTACTTATTGCCAGCTGGCATAAATGTGGCTACTGGCTCACAGGGATCCTATAGAGAAAATGATGGGTGACACAATTGACTAGGAGGAGACAATGATAAAAAATAATAACAGCTTTTTAGTGAAACAGTAGGGAATGAATTAAAAAATAATAATAATTTTGTTTCTAGAATACTGAAAAGCTCGATAATGATGTTTGTGTAGCCAAACATGGGGCAAGACAATAAAAAAAACGAATTCTGTAGGTATTGCGATGTGATTTTTGATTTTTTTTTTTTTCTGTAAAAAAATTTTTCTATAGACTTGATATAAGTATGTCCAATGTTAGTAGATTATGGGAGAAAATGCTAGTTTTTAGTGAAAACCTTGGATCTTCACTAAAATAAACGTGAGGGATAAATGTGAACATAGACTTACGAGAGTCAGAGGTGACTGTGGGGCTAAAATTAAGGATGAAAAAATAACTGAAAGATGCGTTTATAATACACCCTAGTCATAACAAAATGGAACACCATTTTTTCTGAATTCCAGCCTGACTGGAGTTCTAGTTACAATGAAATTCTCCTAGTTCTTAACAAAAAAATTACTCAGGGCCCAATCTAAAGCTCTTAACTTTCCATAGTCGTCTTTGAGTTTATATCACAAGCATGCAAACCACTGATATTGCTAATTCTGAGTAAAGGCTTGAAAAGGAAGTAAGAAAATTGTTAAATTTTTGCTAGTTTAGTGTTTAATGCTTTGGTTTACTTGGGAAAATGTAACCATGATTATATTAACAAATGTAGGCCACTGACGTGAGAAAAAGAAGAGACTGAAATTAGTATGTCACTCTTATTGCCCACATTTTTCTAGATGCACTAGTACTTGACACTTGTATTCAATTTATTTCTGACATTTCAGTAAAGTTTTTTTTTGAATTGTGGATTAAAACTTCCCACCTAGACATCAAGGATTTTAAATAAAACTGATGAATCTAAATGTCTAAGTATCAATAGAAAAATGATCCCTTCTCTTATGTAATTAAATGTATTGTATTAATGTGTGCATAATGCAGAATCAATAAATAATGAATTACCCCTGATTGTAATTGAATGTTTTCATAATTTTATTGTCAGCCATGATAAATAATCAGTACATTTATACTGCATTAAATTAATTAGTGTGTCATTTCTATTACATACATCAGCAGTGAAGTAATGCAGTGACATCTGTTTCTAATGTTTTAAAGATGTGGTATTCCTTATTAAGTAAAAGGAAGAGTTATTAGAGGTATTTTTTGTGATTGGCAGTTATACTGGTACAGTCAAAGAGATGAAATAAAGGAACTTGCACTCTTGGCAAATGCTGCATTTCAACCCCTAATGGTAGTGAGTAACAATGATTAGAGCAAATTTTGCTTCTTCAGGCTTTCAGAAAATCATACCCACCTTTCTAGAGAAGGTAAGAGTAGATCTTCTCTCCCTAATACAGTCAGGGAAGATTCTAACATGCAAAATAATTAACACTACCAAAGAACTGAGCATCCACATCCATTTCTATATCCATTTTTCTGCCTCGGTCCTCTGCATATACAAAGGGTTTCCCCTGCTAAGTGGTCATTTAAAAGTCACAGATTAAGCCTTTTTTTGGCTGTGACAGTCTTATGTGGAAGTATCTGGACTGTTGGGTCTGTGATCTTTGCTTGGAAATCATACTAATTTGGCATATCTCGGCACTTTAATACTACTCATACTGATGTACATTACTTGCAAAAGAAATAGGAACTTGAGTAGATGTTGCAAACATGGGAATTGAGAAGTGAAAAGTAAGAGGAATAGAATAAATGTAAGGGAACTTACAGCAAATAAACATGAATCAAAATGTACCAGAAAGAGGGTTATTTTTTAAATTACTCTAGGTATTATAATAGGGTGATCACCTGGGAGCAGGGTGATGTGAAGTAAAATACACTGAGCAACAACAATTATGTACTATAATAGAGGTCTGGGATTCTTAATTAATGCTATCTTTTCCAAGGCACTTACAGACATCCTTAACTTTTCTGTACCATTACATAATTTTTGAAAAGAACAATTGGAATGTCTAATGTTAGGGCTTATTTTACCAGAGTTCTTCATCCATAAAACAGCTTTTAATTTTAATCTTAAATTTTTCATGCTATCACTGTACATCATAATACTTAAGCAAATTTAAAACTATTCAGAATTATTTTATTCTTTTTAGTGCAAGTCTGATAAATGGCTTTCAACTGATCATTGACTACCCTTGCACAAATTTCAGAGTGGTCTTTGGAGCAGTCACATGCATACAGCAATTTGTCCACCTGGCTTGCCGTGTACACAGGAAACTGTAGACTGGCTTTGGACTGCCTGTCTGGGCATGACTGACGGCTGGCTAGCTCCCAGGCAATGGTTATACGTTTAATACTCTGTATGCTCTAACATCACGTTCCTGCTAAGTGTGAGTGCATCCATAGGCTTCTTCCCTGCACAACAGCTGAGTGTGATTTTCAGCCTCCTCTTGGGACAGTCCTCAACAGACACAGCCTTTGAGACAAGCTCTCCAGTTCACAGAATCTGCACTGAGCTCAACAGTTCAACTGAGAAAACTAAAGCACAAAAATATTCTCTCAAACAAGGTCCTATCTACTTTTCCTATTCCTTAAAATTTCACTTGACTTTTATAACTGAAGAGGTGTGCCCTTTGATGCTTAGACACTGTCCTTTTTTATCTAAATGATGCGTAAATACCTTTCTCCTTAAAGTGAGGAGTACATTTGTTGGATAAAAATGTGAGTAGTCTTTTAAGATCATTCTAATGAAATATATGAACACAAGATGCAGTTGTTGCTAATGATTCACTACTTTAATCTGGATTCTGATGTTGATTGAGGATAGAGGGCAGTAAAATTGCAAAGCCAGGACCTTAGTAATAAGTAGTAAGGCTGTATTACATGAGATACAATCATCATTAAGGTTCAATATTGTTTGCACCTTTTCTTCTTCAGGAAGAAATATTAATACTATTAGATGTGTATTGAGGTTAAAACACACTTTATGATACTACTATGAACACAATACTATGTACTCAAATATATTCAGTAAGTCATTATAGCTCTGTGCTTGTTAATATCCCCAGAGGAAGAAGATTAACCTCATCTCTCACTCTCTATATTTGCAGGTCAGCTAAAGAAAGCAAAAGTTTTCCTGTTCTGTCTGTTTGAGCATCTCAGTCCTAATCTGAAGGCACCACCATCTAGTGGGATAAGAAGGTATTTAATTTTTCTTTACATTTTTTTTGTATTTTTAAACATGGACATTGCATTCTACTTCAAGCAACAATAAAAAAGTAATATTTTTTTGTTTATTTAAATGTATAAGGCTCATGTGGACCTTTCATTAATTCTCCTATCTTCTCTTTAACTGCAAAGCATTTTCCAATAAAAATCTTAAGAGTAATTTCCATGAAAATAGGTTTTCATAAACAGAATTTTATCAATGAGAAAACAATTTATAGCTATCCAGACTCAGTGAGAAGTGCAATTGATTTATTGAATAAATATTTTTTGTATTTTATTGAATGTACTTTGTGGAAATCCAATTGGCAGAATTACTAATATTGTGAAAGTAATTATCTTGAGCTCATCTTTAAAACCAATATGTATTTTAGACAGTAAAGATACGTAGTTGCAGTTTTTCATACAGTCATTAAATTTACAGCACTTGGTTGTTAAGTATGCTCTGACCATTAAGTCCCATCAAAAACAAATTTCAGAAACAAATGCAAAGCATTCATTTTCCCTTGGCTTTAAGAGTGACCATTTATTGTTCTTTTGCCCGTACTGATCTATGGACTGCTACCTGTTCTTATTTGTTTTTCTTTTTGTGCACTTAACAATTGAAAAGGATAATGGCAAGGATTTTATATGGGGGAGGGAGAAACATAAAGGTGAGCAGTGTGTATGCATTTGTTTGTTTTTTCCCAGAGAATGCATGCATCTGCAGCTGTTATCCTAAGATGCCTCCTTGTGTTCAGGTCTCATTGATCTTGTTACAGCATTTTACGCATACAGGAATAATTGATTTACATAATTCAGGAGTACATATCTTCTATAAGTGTGAGACTAAATATTAAGAAATTACCGTATTTTAAAATTCCATAGATATTTTGATATTTTTATATCTAAACCAGTAATTAAATAATAAAGATTTAAATACTTCATGACACAGATAATATTTTAGTATTCAGGATTTGCGCCTGCGTCTGTTTTCAAGGAAGTGAATGGTATTTTTGCCTCAATACTACTAGACATTTCAGTATTTTACTATCTTCAAATTAGAGAAATCTTATTGACACAAATTGGCATCAATGGACTTTCTGCATTGTACATCAATTTTATGATACTGTCTTCTAAAATAATACATGTCTTCTGAAAGCCATACAGTAATGGCTGTGCTGCCATTTCTTATTGAAATCAATATGGAGTAAAAATCAATGGACCTGGTCCAAACTGGTTGAGGCAGTACATGCCATTTTGACCCTTTGATCCTAAACCGCAAGCCTGAGAAGGTTAGAGACATTTAATTTAGAATGTGAATTAAGAAATTTGTAAATGTGTTCATTAGAAATACTGTTTGCAGTTGATAAAGTCCAGGATGTTCTACCTCTCACTCCCTTAGAAGAAGAGAAATCCTACATAACTCTTTAGAAGACAGGCTAGGGTGTATAGGGAAACTAAGGCCAGTAATCTGTACAACTACCAACTCCTGATTTCACATAGACTTTGTAAAAGCTTTTCTGTCAGAATTCTCATCTATTTTTCAACTCCTGAAGGAGTGAACCCAGTCCTGAAGCCTTACTGCCACTGTCTACTAGCTCTTGGTCAGACTTTTTAACAACTCTGAAAGAGATTGAAAGGAAAGATAATGAACGTGATGCATTTTTTTTGAATAAAAATAACTATTTCATGAAACTAGCTGCAGTATATTCTATAGTTCTTCATAGGAAGTGGAGGGAAAGGCCTCATCGGGCACTTGTATTATTTCACCATTGTCAAAGAAGTGTGATCTGGAGAGTCTGAATCCATTGTAGAATTGAGTTTCTCTGAATCTCAGTCAAAGGAATACACAGTGGGATCAGAATCAAATATTCAAGACTAGGTTTTGTTTTTAACCTGACCAATCTTCTGTGTCTCAAAATCATTCTCAGTATGTTTTGTGGGCTTTTGGATAAAGTGAAAAACAGTCACGTGAAAAACAGTCACATGAAAAATAACAGCGTCTTTCTTCATCTTCAGGAAACATTATTGACTTTATTGTTTTTTCCTCTTCCTTCCTTCCACATCAAGGTTGATGTGACATACATTGATAACAAAGAAATATGTGATCTTATATAAAACTGGCTTTGTATACTTTAACTTCATTGACTTTCTGATGGAATTACTGGTGACTTGTGGACGTGTAAGGATGATCAGGCCATGAGTTAAAGGTACAGGTTGAAACATCTGTGATCATTATTACTTAATGCATAACCCTCCTGAATTGTGAGTTTTTAAAAATCATCCTTACCCGTATTTATGTTGCTGAAACCTTTCAGTACCTTACGAGACCACTACTTTTATCTTTCAGTAGTATTACGATGCCATGAATTTTAGGGTATTTTGCACCAAGGAAGACTGTAAAGCAAATAAATTTCTTCAGAATTTTTTCTAGAGGCATGTGTTACCATGTCATTAAATTATACCCATCATTATTTTAAATATACTATGACAAGATCTGCTGTATTTTTTCACAAAGTCTATGAATATAGAATAGAGCATAGTTTAATATAGACCTTGGAACTTAAATAATTCTTTTTTCCTAAAATGTAAACAGAGGATATAGTTTTAAATACAAAAACATATTTTTGGATTGTGAGTTCTTTTATATTTCAGGTATTGTTTAATCTTCCAAGTAAGCATATAAATGAAAGAATGAAAGAAAACTGTTGAGAATCAAAAAAATGTTTTTGCTTAGAAGAATGAGCTTCAGACACCAATATGCTTTGCTATTTTAATGATTAATGTTGATTGATCATATTTTTGTCACTTCAAGGCATGAAGTTAGCCAGGAATTCCAGGTTTGGTAGATATTTTTCATTAAAAGAAACTTAGTTGAATTCAGTATCTTGTAGTGCAGTCCTTTTACATACAAAGTATATGTTAAAAATTCAAATTCCTAGACATAGTGAGGAAACAGAAGGCTCTCAAAACTTCAAAGGCTGTCTTTTGGCCAGAGGTGTTACGGATCTGTGCTGCAACTTGTCATTTGTCAGTCTTTCTAATAGCAGGCAGTTCAGGGAAATCCTTACAACAGGTTGTATCTTACTTACTCTGTATCTTGGACATCTATTCTGTGATTATTTACAGCTCAAAGCACGTTTTTCAAAAGTTGCTAGTGTCTTTCTGTGTAGTGGCATCAACATACTTCTATTCATCCCAAGGAAATAACAAAGAAGACACCATAATTTAACAAAGATAAATAAGGCTTCCGCTAGAATATATCTTCCCTATTCCTATTTAGGGAATTCCTTGTCATGCAGGAAACCATCTGAAAACAGACTATCAGGAAACTCTGCCATCTGCAAGACTGCAGGGAGCAATTGTTTTCACAAGTCACAGTAACCCTGGTCAGAAACAATATTTTAACACTTGGCTTACTAGTCCTTATGGAAGAGGCTACCCATGCTAGCCATTATTCAATAGAAGGCTGAAAAGCATTATTTTGGAGCTTGGTTTTGCTGACTTAAATCTTTCTTCCTCCTCTCCTTCCACATAACAGTACTCTCTTGACTTTAATGTACTCTTTAGCATTATTTAATACTGCATCCAATTTCATTGTTTACTTACAGCCTTTTTAAGACTGCCCGAGAAAGGTGTGCACAGTACATAAACAATTGTATAACGGAAGCTTAAATTCCTGATAATAAAGATGTACCCACCACTCTACACTTTGTGCCTCATACTGGACAGTATAAAATAAAATGCTTCCATATTTACAGAGGGCTAACGCCTACAGTGATGAAAGACAATGGCGAATCACATTGTTGATTCTTTGTGCTAGGGAGATAAGTTTTAGTTCAGAAAAGTTTTTTCTCTTCACGGTTACAATAGTTTCCATTAAAAGTCTAGAGAGTAAAGGAACCAAATAAAATGAATTAACACTAAAGATGAAGTTGTGGGAAAACCAAGTCCTGTCTTTCAAAGATGCCAGGTATCAAAAATGCTAGCTATCACACCAGCTATGATGATCCCTCTGTTGCAAAATGCATTATTTTCATAGTAATTTCAAAGTTATCAGGGAAATAGGAATTACAAAACTTTTATTTATTTTGCTATGCACAGTATAAGGCCTTTGTAGTCTTGATTGCTCATCTGTGTTTTGATGTGATATAAACTCAGTAAAAAAGAAACTGCTTTCACCAGCAGATTTTGTGGATCTGAACTCTTCATAATTGTCAATACTGATGAACTCACACAATATAGATTTACTAGCAGAATGTACGCTTTTTACTGTAGCAGCAATAACATGGAATACATAATTAAATATCAGCTATATCAATATAGATAGTATTGAAATATAAAAAATTATTAGTAACTTTGAAAACCTTTAGAAGTGCGATGTCTACATGCAGTTCCAATTTCTTAACTGACTTTTTGAAGGATATCTTCATCTGAGTGCACTACCACTCAAGTTAGTTCACCTACTAATTTGTATGTAACTATCACTGTGTAACATCCCTTATCTGGTCAAACAGTCCAGACTCAGGTAGAGCCTCAGGTAGAACTATTTAGAATCTCTTTCTTAAGAACGTTTTGAAGTGCCATCACATAGTATCTATGTATCAGTTTTTCTGTACAATTTGATTACATTTTATTGAAAAAAAATGTACATATGTAATACTTCTATATTTTAATTCTTTTGAAACATTTTTCCACCTTTTAAAAAGATTACAATAGCTTCCATGAAAAGTTCAGCCTGAAAAAAGCAAATGAAAAACCCCAAGCACTAAAGCACAAAACAGAAAAGAATTGCACTGACATGTGAAATGTGTTAAAATTCTTCTTTGAATCAGTCATTTAGACATACAAAGATAATGATGATGATTATGATGACAATAATTATAATCAACTAAAATTTAAATTCATCCATTTTCCTCTATGCAAATACCAATTATATTTCTTTTCTTTAAAATGAATGTGACCATTTTAAGTAGTTATTCTTGCAAATCTTTCTAATAATCTGCCTCAACATTTACAACGGCATAGCATTCTTCTGAAGTGGAAAAAATTCTGTCTCTTCTGGCTTAACTGAAGGGTTGATATAAGGGTCTATATATAGAATTAATATTCATATAGCACCCTCAGAATGTGAGGAGCTATGGCCTATTTCTTTCCTTTTGTTTACTTAATCAAACAGAGGAGGCAGTGCCACGCATAAGGTGCTAAGTAGATATAAAAATGGGGAGTGAACAGCATGTGCCCATTGGTTCTGCTTTAGAGTTTCTGAGTTGTTTTAGGCATACAGTGTAAGTAAAGTATAATGGCTCAAAGTCTTCCTCCCTCCCCTTAGAGAGTCTGTGATGCAAAATTCCGCTGAGAGAGGTGGTTACAGTTCTAGGAATAGTTAGATCTTGGGGAGCAACGAGCAATTCTGCTATTGGAG
Organism: Numenius arquata; assembly: GCF_964106895.1. NCBI lineage: Eukaryota > Metazoa > Chordata > Aves > Charadriiformes > Scolopacidae > Numenius > Numenius arquata. The sequence continues at coordinate 15,385,960 of NC_133580.1, read as the reverse complement.
AAATTACCTTATCAAAGAACTGTATTGTATGTATTGCCTGGATCTATGATGTACGTCTGCTAAGGCTGACAACCACTAAGCCTAAAACTTACCCTAAAAAAGATGATCCTAAGACTAAAACAAACAAAAAAGTCTTACAATCAGTACTATGCATTATAATTTGTTACATTCAAACCTAAATTCTTGCTCAGAGTACAACCAGATTTGACCTCCTATTGTTTTCATTTTGTACATTATCACTCTAAGAATACATGAACTGGAGAATACGCTATTATCAATGCAATGATGTTGAAATTCAGGTTTCAGATATGCTAGAATGCTCAATTGCATCGTCCCCTGAAAACAGATTAAAATGCAAACATCTTATAAAAAAACATTAAATACTTTAATGTAGCTGACCCACATAATGTTTACAGTAGGAACATTCTTTTCCTAAACATATACAGTTTAATTAAAGTTTAATAAGTACAATGTGGATGTCTTATTTTCTACACAGGAAAAGCTAGCATTTAAACGGAGTGTACTATGTTTGGATTAATGAAAAATAGATGTTAAATTGTAAGTGTCCTTTCTGAATTCTCAAAAGCATCACTACATATTGACTGGCATCATTTCACAAGTTTTGAAAGAAAAGCAAGAACTATTCTAATTTCTGTGAGGCAAGCTGGGCATAATCTCATCTCAAATTTCATTTCATTTCCACTTAAAAGTTTCAGTGGACCCCTATTGCTACTCTCTGGCTTTAAAATCCTAAACAGAATATTTGCAATACAAAATGTTATTTAACTGTAATGTTGTGAGGGAAATGCTTAATAAGGAGGCCTTTCCTGTGTATGGCTTTAGTAAATGTAGCTACTAAAAATAAGAGGTGAACACACATATTCTTGTTCCTTACAAACAAGACTGATGGCTGTAGAAGCTGATGACTTTCTTTTTAGTCACAGCATTTTACAACAAAAATTTCTCCTGAACTTGCACTCCTACAAAGGACGTATTTTCATATATGCCCTTTCAGAGGGAAATAGAATAAGAGGGTCTGGCAGCTCCTCCATTGGCTGTACATACCCTCAGATAACGTTAATAAGTTTTTGCCACTGCAGCTGTTAAGTGAAGCACTGACAGACCCAGAGCACTGGAACCGAGGCAAATTCAACCTCAAACACAGACTTTCTCAAAGTAAAAATAATGTTTGATTCATCATTTATATTCATCTGCTTACATGATTTCAAATGTATTTGTTAAATTTTATTTCATCTTTTTAACTCACTGTTACCACCGTAGCTTGCTTTACCTGAAAATCGGTCCCTCACTGTTACTCACTCCTAACTTTTAGGTGACTCTTGGATACAGTTTCATGTTTGAGTCCTTGGTTATAAGTGTGTCTTCACAAGAATCCAAGCTTGCAAGAACTCATTTCATCTGAGGCCTTTATAGTCTTTTGTTTATGGTTTCTCTGGTGAAGTCTAGGTAAAAATACTGCATATGAGACACATCAATTCACTTAGCTTTATGGACTACTTTAAACCCTTTTAATTATATGATAATATTTATGGTGAGTTTCCTAAGGGAGCTTTATCAGTTTCTGAACTTAAAGTCTTGGTTTATCCTCTCTTTTCTCTTCAGCCATGTGTCATTTATGATTTTCAAGACTGAGGAATACTACTGTTTTTAAAAAACTACTCAAGAATCCTGCACTTGTTTACTCCTTCTGCTCTGTGGTTGGTTGGGATTTTTTGCTTCATATGCCATATTATCCATCTCCCAGACCAATTGCTCTTTTCTTCCATATTTGTATGGGCACATTTTTAAATACATTTATACAGTGAAATGAGGTAACTAACTCCTATCTCATGTTTAAAGCAATACACATTTCACCTTTAACAGTAATTATTGTTTGTTAATCAGTCAGAAAAGATTACGATGTAGAGGCTGAACGTTGCATGGTAAAAATTCTGTTGACTGTAAGGAAGTAAGAGTATGCCCTAATGGCTAAAGAATCCATATTCATAAATTGGCAACAATTCAACAGAGATGAATAAAAGAAATGCAATACATAAAAGAACAGGAATATTTCCAGAGAAAAGAGATTGGTTTCTTACATAAGCTACGGTCTCCAGATGTTTTGGAAAAGGTACATTTTTCCTAGACCCTGTGAACACAAGTCTGAAAACCTCTTACTGTGCAATAAAAACTGCTTCAAGTAACATTGCAAATGAAATAAGGCAGTAACTGAATACCATTGGACACACTCGTCCATATTTACTAATCTTGATTTATTGCACAACTTTATATAGCAGGCCTATATATCCAATCAGTTTCTTTTGTCTGTTGTTTACTGGCAGTTCCTGAAATATCATAATTGACTGAGACTTTTAGATGCCGGAATATGCAAACAATGGAATTGCTAGGACACAAAGCATTAAACTCTGCTTTGTAACATCCTGGTTTATAATGGCATAATTTCAGTAACTCTTCCCAATTTATACTGATGTTATTGAGATCAAATTTTGTTCTAGCAAAGGCATTTTCAGCAGAGGAAAAGAAACAGAAAAAATTGGTTATTAAAATAATGTTTTAAAAACGCCAAATACAAACATACTTTGATAATAATACATATATTCTATGAGAGTTTATAATTTAAATCCTTACTTGCATAGGTAAGGTTCAACTGTGTATGTCCGAGTACATTTAAGTTCTGTTGCTTGCTTTCTCTTATAACTTATCCTGCATTAGTCCACAGTATTTCTAGATCACATTTTTGGCTTTGATATCAGCCTCTTCATTGACACTAGGCAGGAACTGACTGCTGCCCATTCCTATTTATCATGACATCAGCATAGGAAAGCATTTTCTTAGGTAACTGACTTTGCCATCTTATTGACCAATCCTGAATTTGGGAGTTCTAATACTTTGAAGAACCATTTAAATTTTCATTTACAGACTGGTAACACAATGATAAGTTACATATTTTTTTATTCATTCAATTAGGAAGAGCTGGTAAACCATACACAGTGTAAAGTCTGAAATAAGAAGTGTTAAAAAGTGATGTGCAAACTTCTGCCAGAAGAAATTCTGCTTTGTCTTTTAAAGGACCTCTTAGATACAGTAAAGAACACATTTCAGTCCACTGGGGAAGTGAGGGAAACTTCTGAAAAGGAACGCATTCCTTTAAGAATTTACAGCATATTAAACCCAAAACATAGTCACGAACTCCTGATTGTTTTTTTTCTGAACATGTATAAAGAAAATTTAGTCCTTTGTTGAAGTATATTGACATTACTTCAGTTTCAAAAATAATTTACACCATTCTATCTCAGTATTCCTAAAAAGTACACTTTTTTATCAAGAAAAAAAAGATACAGAATGAAAATAGGAAGGTAAAAGGCTGTTTTACAAACATTCCTAAAAGCTACCAAAAAAACCCCAACTCTGCTATAAAAGAAGATGCAGCAATAATACCTCATATGCTATACCAAATTATTTTAGCCACTGTTACAGAGCACTGAGAGAAGTAATCTGATGACATAAAAAACTGAACTGACACCATGTATTGCATATAATGCACTAATAACATGGGTTTAGGTCAATGTAAATCAAGATACAGTCTGATTCGACTACCAGTAGCTCTCCAGGTTTCCAATTCCTAAAGTAAGTTTTCCTCCACATGTCTCTAAGGGATAAGCAATAACAACTTCATCATATTAGTCATCATCCTAGTTCATCAGCTATTTTAAGCATTAAAGATTAGCCTGTAGCATAAAAAATAACTGAACTTTTGGGCTACTGCAAAGACTATCTCCTTCATCCTGCACATCTGTAGTTTTAGGAAGCCTGTAAAACTAATAAGCAATCTTTAATGAAGCTGTAGTGCAGCCTTCTTTCCATATTCTGCCAGTTACGCTGGGCAGAGCAGCCTGATCAAAGCTATGATCCTGTTTTTTTTCTCCTTGTGCTCACTTTGTACCAGAAAGTTTTGACTGCAATGAGAGACCTACAGAATTTTTTGCAGAATGTCATTAATTAAAGATTGGAAAAATAGACTTCTTGTGTTGCATGCTTATAGAAGTAAAGTGAAATGTAACTTCCTTTCCCCATCTCTCTAAAGTATAATTTACTCACATCTTAGTAATCAAAAGGGCAACTTCAACATTAGTTTCAGTGCTCCTTAGGTAGAGAATGTGGATTTAGTTACTGTGGGTTTTTGTTTTTAAATATGTTTAGTTCACTGATCTACCAAGGGCAAGATTACTGTATCAAAGGAATATTCATACCGTTCATGGGAATTAAGTGTCTACATACAATGGAGAATTTGCAGTTTAGTGTCTAATGCCACTAATAAAACACAAGTTATGTGTTTTATGGGTATGATTGGGACTGACCATTGCAAGCCGTGACAGGAAGAAATAAAAATTCAGATAGTAGTAACAAAGAAGAAGTTAGAATAAAGATGTATCAGAGTTTGGAAGAAATTTGGAAACAAATATTTTTTTCCCAGACATGCTTGAATGTAGAATGGCTGTTTCTGTAGTTAATGAACAATCTAGTTTGTGCATGCTTGAGTGACTGACAGTTGCATAACAGCAAACTCTATATGACAACCATGCATAGCTTCAGCAACACACAAATGTTTTCTTGCTGCCTGAACTAATGAGCCATTTAGTTGGGATAAATCAGGTTCTTCAATAGATGTTTCAAGCAGCTAATAGGCCCGATCCTGCTGCTGATCCTTATTCAAACTGGTACTCAAGTAGAATTAAATTCTGTATCCATTGAGTGAATAATAGAATGAATAATGAGATTTCACACGTGAAGTCACTGCAGGATAAAGATACTACATAAATTCAAAAAAAAATCATCATAGTGAATATGAAGTATTTGAGGTTTGTTTTTGGAGGAAGAAATAGTTCATCAAATGATCTGAGACTAGGTCTTGAGATAACACTGATTTGTCCTGATTTTCTCTTGGGCTTCAGTGTTTCTACTTGGGAAAATCAAAACACTCACATAGTTTATGGAGTTTCCCAAAAGTATTTTGGTGAAGTTAAATATTAACTACACAGACTTTAAGGTAACAAAGGTAGTTCTATGAATATGTGAAAATCCCAAATAAAACTAATAAAGCCAAAGCCCATGGTTTTATGAGAGATGTTTTGCTTGAAATCAAAGTAGGAAAAGTTGCTTACAGAAAAAATAGAACTACTAAAAGCGGAATCTTAAAATTTATCTTTGCATGTGTCTTTCTGAACTGTTATTGCTAAAAATGCTGTATGAATCCTCTGCAATATATAGGATTGTGAATTATTTCATAAAACAGAAAAGCAAATGTATTTAATACAAGTGGTTTTAAAAATACATTCAGTCTTGTCAATGTGCATTTTTGAATGCATCTTGGCAATTCTAATTGATGAGACCTAGTTTAACAAAATCTAGGGAAATTCTGCAATCAGGCCACGGGATGTGCAGTTTAATGATGTTGGTGTGCATTTCTATTTGTTTCTAATGTAGAGGATCTACTGGTAAAATGAATGCCCATTTTGTGGTCTGTTATGCAGAAAATGTTTAATCCAGTGTTTGATTTACTCTGTTAAATCTTCTTTATTGAATGTGCTTATTCATCCATGCAGAATTGGGTATGCTGCTTTCTGTTACTATGACATTGCAATTAAATAGCTAAAGAGAAAAACATGGTAAGACATTTTCTCAAGGTCCATGAAATTCTCATAAAAATTACTTATACTTACATATTTTACTTCTGCATTTGCTGATCTTAAAACTGTAAAGTACAGGGAAGTATTTTTGTGTTGTATGGGGCTGACAAACCTTGCAGTTAAAGATCCTGAATAATCATTTTTGTCAAATAAATAGCACTTAGAAGAATTTCTGGTCCAGTGGATAATGACTGTCATCACAAAATAGGATTGCACTGATTGCATCTTATGAATGAAGCTAACAGGAACTCACAGAACTGAACAACAGCATTTTGTGGTGGGATAAATACTTAAGCACTTGAGAAACAGTAAGACATTGACAGTGAAATAGCTCTGTTCTAGTGCAGTCCTAGAATTATACTAAACAATAACAAAAGGTTTTCACAATGCAATTATGTTTTCATCGGTATGCCCTCCCTTAGTAAGACGAGGATGTGCAAGGAGAAATTGTCTTATCTGATCTAACCAATATAGTCATGCTTTGTTCCTCAACTCAAGACATTTAGGTCAGGATGATCCAGCATTGTGAGAATTCTGGAGCTAAACTTCTGTTGTTACAGGTTAGAAAGTGGAAATGATGGCTTTATTAACAGAATTGTGCTATGGAAGCTGCAGAATGGAAGTTTTTTAAAAATCTCTATAGGACAGTTGAAAGCATAAATATAAGGAACATAAGAGTTGATCTTGCTACTTTTATATCTGAATCCATAACTACTAATTTTCTGTTACACATTTCTTAGCATGGTAATCAAGTACTGATGTTTAAATCTATGTATTTTTTGTTCTTGTGTTGTTTGATGTTCCCTGCTGGACTACTTTCTGTGCTCTAGTCTGTTCTAGCACGTCTGGCAGTACCGCAGCGCTAAGGTGGTCTCTGGTTTCCATTAGTCGCTTTATACTATTTTCACTATACTTTTGCTATGTGAACAAGGAGCTTGTAATAAGGTGTTAACAAGCTGCTAGCTGGTTTATTGTTATGATTGATTTAAGGTGTTAAGACTGTAATATAATCATACACAATGAATAATATTAAGAGATTAGTTTAAAGCCATATAAGCCATTAAATGCAAAATAAAAAGCAAAACTTTCTGGAAATTTCCTGTGTATTCTGGCACAGGTATTCTGTGCTAGGTTATTTTGCCTACATTGCTTATCTGGCTTTTTCAAATATGTCTTTTCATTCTTGCTATTCTTTCATTCAGGCTGGTAACACAGAAGGGGCTACTCTGAAATGGTGGGTTCTGGGTTTCACCCGATTCCCCCTTCATTGCTTTGTAAGGTGAAGGAAGAGGCAGAGCGAGACTGAAGTGTGACTTAAGGCTGCCGAGGAAAGAAAGAGTGAGTTAATGATAATTGATGGGTTGAGAAAAATAGAGAGGTTTTTGAATGCAGAAAACGAAGTACAATCCAACATAGACTATAGCTGTTAATTAACAAGGAAGGACATGAGATTAATGACTAGAAACAGATGAACTAATACACTTTCTTTTAAAATCTGTCTTCAACGTGGTGCATAAAGGAAAGAAATGACCCTAATTGGAGAGTAAGGGGACTTTTAAAAATAATAAGGGAAATATTTCTTAGATAGATTAATAAAGTGCAGTGATTGGTGAGATTAAATAAACGATAGAAATAGTGTTTTGGAAACACTGCATATGCAGGGGGAAATAACAACGATGAAATCTGTTGTGAGTTAATGAAGAACTGGTCATCCAAGAAACTTCAGTGGAATTGACACATAAATTGTACAAAAAATATGTCTGTTTGAAGTATTTTGCATTTGCAGTAAGTAGGTGGAATGCAATTGCATTATTGTACTTCAGAAGTTTTCCGATCGATGTTAGCATGTGTGCATTCAACACAGTTCCCCACAACATCCCTCTGTCCCAGGCAGGGGCCGGCTCCCTGGATCAGCAGAAAACTCGGGGGGTACGAGGCGGGGTGGGCGATGGGCCTGAGGGAGCGGCTGATGGGCGCCGCCGCCAGCCCGTGATGGTGGGCAGCCGGCGGGGTGACGGGCCCTGCTTACGGCCTGGACAGCCTCACCAGCCGCCAGGGCTTTCCACACAGGTGTTCTGTGAGGAGCCAGCCGCGGCAGAAGCAGCCCGGACTCTTCCTCGTCTTTACCGCAGGGTTGTGAGGAGGGACCTTGGCCCCGCAGCCACCGCCGAGAACCCATTTCCCGCCCAACTACATCTCCCGGAGGGCCCCGCGCGCGGCGGCCGGAAGTCTTTTCCCGGACCTCCCTGCATTTCCGCCAGCGCCGGCCACGTGACGGGGCCCCTTCCAAGATGGCGGACAACCTGCCGTCCGAGTTCGATGTGGTGGTGATAGGGACCGGTAGGAGACGGCGCGGTGGCGGTTCGCGCTGGGGCTGCTGTGGCGGGGGATGAGGGAGGCAGCGTCAGAGGGGCTGGTGGCGTCAAGGTGGCGGTGCTTGAGAGGAGGCAGAGCTGGTGGCTGAGGGTGGGCCGGGTGTCTGCCGAGTGCACCTGCGTGAGCAGCGCTGCCCTAATGTCCCGGGGACTCGCAGGACGCTTTGGGGTTGCTGCTAAGACTTAAGATTTGCTTAGAAACAGAGCTGGCACGGAGGTGTGGTGCGAAGCTTTCTCTGGGAGGGGGAACTCCATGAACGCCGTTCCCGTGAGAGGGAGCCGGTCAGACAAACAAACCTCCTGCCCCTGCACACCTGAGATCGAGTGCTCACTTGGTGCTTCATAAAGCCTTGTCTGATCCTGCCAGCCTTGGCAGCCCGTTTCCCTCAAATACTCTCCTGCTGTTTACTTTTATGCACTGAAAATTGTTCTGAAGAGCTAAATTCCATATTGTTGCAGTATGTATGGTATATGCTGTTAATACTTCTTTTCCTATTGTATCTTTGTGTATAATACAAGAACTTTTATCTCTTAAAGTTTTTTTGTTTTTTTTTTTTTTTTTAATTTTTATGCCTACTCACAAATAATCCAAAAGTTTTGGGTTTTTTGAGTCCTCCTCATTAAAGGATGTTTCTCAGTATATGAACAAACATAAGATTGAATGATTGGACACATCAGAGACTTAGCTCTGAACTTTCTGGAACTACCAGTGCTTTCTATATCCCGCACAAGTTCATCCTGTTTCCTGCTCAGGTGAATAATGGTGGATCTTGAATGTCTCACTGAAACATACCACAACATTGTAACTACAAGACAGATTTTAGAATATTCTGTCAGAACTAAGGTGCTTGCTGCTTGCATATCATAATAATCGTTAAGTAATGAAATAGATTTCTGTTTTGTAGAACCCAGTGACAGTGGGCTCGTCTGCCCTGGCCTTGATAAACCCTCCCACCTTAAATTCAGCATTGAACTCTAGTCTTAAAATGTTCAAAATACATTACTGTTTGTAGGTCCCAAATTAACACTCAAATTTTGTTTGCATTTATGAAGAGCACCCATGGTCAGCTCAGGATGCTGGTTGGAGCACAGACACTTCTAAATGTTACTGTTTTCCTTGTGAAATCAGGAACTGTGTTTTTGAGTTCACTAATCTGTCAAATTTCTACTTTTCTAGCAATTTGGAATAGAATGAGTTTCTTAATGTAATTGCTGTTTTCAGTTTTTACCAGGAAAAAGTAATCCCCTTACAGTGTGTATATAATTCGTCAAAGGGTTTCTGATTTAGTTCTGGAGTTTATGAAAGATTCTAAAAACATATTGTCCCTATTGTTGACCGTAACTCTAATGAAAATAGAAAATTAAGGTTCTTGAGCAAATTAAGAGATCCCCTCTGTGTTCTTAACCCACTAAGAACTAATGAATCTGACATTCTCATTTGTGTTCAGATTTGTGAATATTTTGAGTGCATGAGAAGAATGATTCAATGAAAGGCTAATGTACCAAACTAAAAGGGTGAAATATTAAAAATAGCCTAACTTCTGTGATTTTTGAGGATAATTCATTGTTTACTGCTGTGAGAAAAATAGTATTTATGTAGATGATGCAGTGGTGTAGAAAATTAAAGGAAACTCAGGTTTGTAAAATTAATGTTAGGCTATTTAGCTATTCCAGCTAGTAAGGAAATAGTAGTAGGAGTAGCTATTGTAGCTACTAAGGAAGCTAGTGAAGGTGTTACCTCTTTAAAAGAGCTGACTATAACTTAGATAAATAAGACTTCATCTTTTCACGAGTCCAACAGAAGAGTAACAACGTGCTGCCAACTTTTTCTTTTGGAGCTTTTGTATTTTTGATGAAGGTAGAATGTAATCCAGCTTGCTCTGGCAACCCTTATGCTGGAGGGTCTCGGAGGCACAGAGTGCAGGCCAAGGGAACCACTTTGGCCGTGGCAGCCTGCCCTTGTCTGCTGTCTTTCATGGCCCATGATACATTGTGCTTGCTGGATGCATGTGTTAAATAACACTGGGCTGCTCGTGGCCGAGGACTGCAGGTTGGGGGTAGTATGTCACAGAAGAGATGATGCAGGCCCAGACATATTATTAGAAGAATTCACCTGAAACTGGTAGTTCCACCAGCAAAGGCACTTTTGGTGAACTATCTGTGCCAGTGAGAGTTGGTCACGCAACACCCATCAAATACAATCTTCTGTGCTTTGGACTGATCTTGTAATATTAAGGCTTTGATGTTGGGGGAATGTCCTGGTTCTTTGAGCTAAATTCTTCCTCTGAAATATTGCTGTATTTGGTGGTGGTGGTGTGGATTTGTATTAAAGGATGCGTTTTTGCCCACGTGTAGAGAGTACTGCTGTAATTAATTTCAAGTTTTTCAGAATTATGCATTTTAGGAATTATTTTATCTTTTCTTTGCATTCCTTTTTACTAAGAGCATACATAAATCGTGACCAACACTGTTGACTGACTGGGTTGTTTTAAATCTGTATTAAATTACTCAGCATGGAAGATTATTCAAAGTAAAACTTTCATGTGTCTTTTCTTCTTGGAAATGACTCTTGAGGAAATATCTTAGGTTTTTCTTTAACTCTCTGTTTTCTAATCTTGTAACCAGTACTGAGTGTACCTATGGATATTTAATTGTTATATTGTAATAACTAGAATGTTTGTGTTGATCATCTTCTTAATTGCATAGTAGTAATTGCATTCTTTTCTGCATGTATGGCCTTCTGGCTTTATAATTTGTGCGTCTGTTAATTTTAGTAATTAGGTTGAGTGGTAACTTTAGATTTGAATTTCTTTTTATTTCAGGCTCATTTAACTGTTTCCCTGTAGTAAGCTTAATGAAAATAGAACCTCACACTAAATTTTAGTCATCGGTGCTCCCTTTAATGCTTAGGTTCAATTACTTCATCGATATTTCTATGGGAAAAGTAAATTTACTTATTGAGGAAACTGCTTTTCCTTAAACCGTATTAAGATTTTCTTGCACAGGCAAGTTTAGAGCAAGATGCATGTGTAATAAAAAAATAATAGTCCTGGTGGGGTCAGTAGCAACAGTTCACTACTATCATGGAATTTATATCTATAATTCTATATAAAACTAGATTATCATATGATATAAAACTGGTGGGCATATCTTGAGGTTTTTGAGGCAACATGATAGGAGAATTAAAGCTGTTATGACATTGTTCTGTCGTTCTACCCACTTTTTTGTTGGAGCATTGAAGTCACTCTTCCCTCCTGCCCGGGCTTCTCTTCCCTACTTTCCTGCTTTTTGAATATAGTTCTATGGTCAAGTTGGTCACTAACCAAACAGGAGTGGATTTATTGGATGATTCTCTGCCAAAGCAGATATTATGCAATATCACTAATCCTCAAAGCAGTTCTAGTATTTTGGAAGGTCTGTTCTTTGGAAAGTGATATTCAGTGATTTTTATTTGTCTGAAAGCAAGTTCTAGATTTGGAGGTATGGTATGAGTGCTTGCTTGAGGAATTCAACATGGACATTAGTAATTTTCATTTCAATGAGTTCATTATTGATAAACTTTTGTGGGGTCAACTTGCAAAATTAGTGCAGGCATTAATATGGTATTACATTTATAGTGAGAGGGGACATTATGAGTTCTTTTATAAATATCTCAAAGAATAGGCATCTATTTGAGAGTGACACTCAGAGCTAGGTGGCAGGGCTTTTGTCTTTTGGCAGTTGTCAGGAAAATTCATAGGCAAAACATTCAGCAATGTTGAATTTATGTCAGAAAACACTGTAAATGCATAGATTTGGAACATGACTGTGCATATTTATAAGTGGTGTGGATAAGGATGCAGGGTCATCCTTAATCTTTGAATCTCTTCAGTTGATTGGGTTATATTCAGTCTTAACTTTTAAACTTGTCTCTGATACTCCAGAAGGCCTGTATTAGCTGCTGGTGAAGTTGTAAAATAAAGGATATGGCTCTTTAAAAAGTGGTTGTATTCACAAGTTTGTCTGCCAGTAGTTCTAATTTTTTTCTGAAAAGGCGTTATTCTTTATAAAAGCAGTCACAGTAAATTTTCTAGTTCTATGCAATTTTCTTTCCATTCTGGTTTTCAGTGGTTATAAATAACACATGAAATGACTTTCAAGGTAGAAAGCAGGAATCCATTTTGAAATATTCTATAAAATAAAGAGTTGATTTATGGTTTCATATGATTTTGGCTGAAAGCACTCGGGCTTTGCCAGGTCATCAAAGTCCTGTCAGGAGAATCTATTATTTATTGCTTGATACGCTGGGAGTGGTGTAAGTACTTTGTTTATCTTATGTAAGTATAGTGTTGGGAGAAATCACTTCCATATACTAATACAATTTTAAAAATAAACCATGGAAAGCTAACTTTAATACTTTAGATGGGAATGATGAAGTTTACATTGAAGATTCAGTTTTAAAAAAAATTGAATAATGAATAATTCTTAATGTTTTTATTGTTACAGGATATTTTTCGGATGTGCCTAAAATATTTTCTAATGCATCTTCTGGGCTGATATTTTGGTTACATTATCTTACATAAGTACACAGTCTTCAGTTTACATCAGCAGCTCTTCCAACAGAAGTTAGATGGAAAACCAGCTGAAGATGGATATTTTTTGATGTCAGGTGCCATTGTGGACTAATAGAGTGGCACTGACTTGTAATGTTCATGTCTGGAAGGAGGAAATAGACCCATATTATTGTTATCATTTGTAAATAAGTCATTATCTGTCCATGAAACCTCAAACAAAATGAACCCTGACTCACAGTTTTTGCCTTTTATTTTGGTTTTTTTTAGTATTTTCCAAGTGTAAACATTCCTTTATCTTACTGACTTTTTTTTAACCTGACTAAAACAGAGGGGTTTTTTTCTGGCATGCCTTCTGTTCTGATTTTTTTTTGTGTAGCAGAGGTGCTGTGACAGCCTTCTTGGAGGCTTGGACTCCCACTGATATCTCAGATAGGATTCTTTCCCAAATACTGTGCAATGTCCCCTGCTGCTCTTGTAACAAAACTAATTATTTTGTCACTCTCTTGTTGTCCTTCTCAATCTGTTAGTGTTCTTCAGGTTTTCCAGATTATATTGTTGAGTTTACAAAATAAGAGACTGTAGTACTTCTGTGATCCTACTGTGAAAAGTATAGAATAGGTCATCTGCATATCAAGGTGAAAAATTCCTTTAGAAAAAGTCTTAGCAAGGTACTTTGAAATTATAGTCTGAATGAGGAGTAATCAAAAAGACACATTTGTCTGTCCCAAGTAGAAAATGTCATTCCGCTGTTTGGAGAATGGTCGTAAAGCTGGGAATTCAGTCCTTCTGCAAGACTCATCTCTTTGTAAGTCACTGGTGCACTGAGATTGCTCTAGAGCCAGCCAAAGCATTTTTTAAGAGTCTCTGTTGGTACACGGATAACTGTATGGAATTACTAATGTAGGACAAGAAACTTTTTACTTGTGGCTCCTTCCTTGACCGTTTATATTTTCTTACTTGTCTTAATGGGTTGTCATTTCTATGCCACTACCATATTCTGTAATGCAGAAATATAATAAAATTAATGAAGCCTACTATCAAGTTTAATTAGCTAGCTTTAACTTAAAATATTATGTGCAAAAAGTATTTCAACTTCATTTGTGATTAAATTATAAAATGTCTTTTAAGTTCTACATATACTTAAAACATACTACGAAGATTGTGTAGTAAGCTTCTCCGGAGTCACCTGCTCTTCTCTTCTTAGAAGTTTGGATACAAACAAAATTTATTGCAGTTGGTCAACTGTCTGACTCCAGAAGATTGTTTTGAAATTGTCTGTGTTCCAGCATTTTTAATATATTTTCCTTCAACATTTTGTATTATGAAAAAGCCACTTGTGATTTATTTAGTAGATACAGTGGAGCAAATTAAACATTTAAACCTTTTCAAGATGGAGCTTGTGTAATTCAGTAAAAGCTTATCAGCTGGATGACTGGGAAATAGTTTACAGTGAAAAACGGAGGAACCAAGATGCTTCCACTCATATGAAGCTGTTTAGTTTATATATTGCTTGGGGCAGTGAATATATCCATTTAGAGTCACTTGAAGAGGCAGTGCGTCACTATAGCGTTATGTATAGCTACTAATTAGAAGTGACACAATGTGTAAGCCTGAAATTAATTTTTGATTACACAGAGGTAAACTATAACTTTTCATTATTTTGTAAAGCTTTTAAAATTGGTTGGCTTTTAAAGCTGAAGAAAATAGTTTTCTAGCTTAGCAGTTATCTCTAATTTTAATTTTGCTATGTTGAAATCAAAAGTAGAATTGGTATCTTGATAACTGTTTACGTGTAGCTAATTCTTCTAATTTTTCCATATTTGCTTGTAAAACACATTATTCATGAAAATGAAAGTATGGATGATATTGCTTCATAGGAAGGGTCCAAAAATTCATGTAATGGGCATTGTCTTAGAATCACAGAATAGTTTGGGTTGGAAGGGGCCTTTAAAGGTCATCTAGTCCAACCGCCTTGCAATGAGCAGGTTCGTCTTCAACTAGATCAGGTTGCTCACAGCCCCATCTAGCCTGACCTGGAATGTTTCCAGGGATGGGGCTTCTACCACCTTTCTGGGCAACCTGCGCCAGTGTTTCACCACCCTCATTTTAAACAATTTCTTAACTCTTTTAGTGTAAAGCCATTGCCCCTTGTCCTATTGCAACAGGTCCTGCTAAAAAGTTTGTCCCTATCTTACCTGTAGGCCCCCTTTAAGTACTGAAAGGCTGCAATAAGGTCTCCCCAGACCCTTCTCTTCTCCAGGCTGAACAACCCCAACTCTCTCAGCCTGTCCTCCAGAGGTGTTTCATCCCTCTGATCATCTTTGTGGCCTCCTCTGGACTTGCTCCAACAGGTCAGAGGTTGCTGGGAACAACCAGATGTAGACTTCAAGGTCAGCTCGCAGCAGCCACATCTCTGAGATTTACTGAAATTAATCTGCCTCTTATGTATCCAAGAGGACTATAATAGCGACAGTGCTTAGAGAGCTGGCAGTGACAACTAATGCTATCAAAAGTGGACTGTATTCTTTATCATAAGATCATCATGAACCTAGTGTTTATACTGTCTGCTTGTTAGGGTATTTTGTTCTGCTGCTGCAACTGTTTTTGATGTAGTCATGGCATCTTTTGCAGCAGTTTCCAATGCACTATGGAGATAGCCAGAGAAACAGAAAAGTTTGTAGGACTAAACTTCAGTTTTTACATGCCGAAGTGAGCCTTGCCACCATGTTTGCTAGTCTAATTAGAGCCAGCTTGTTACAATTTAATCTGCTTGCTTTTTTTTTTTTCTCCAGTATCTTTCCAACAGGATCCAAGAAGCCCAAACACAGAAGGGCAAGTATGTAGTCAATGATTTTCCTGGGTCAGTACCAGAAAGACTTAGAAGTTGGTTCACTTTGACTTTGCACTTGTATTTCACTTTGATATTGCACTTGTGAGGCAGTGTCACGGATTCACGCGAATGCCTCACTTTCTGGATAAGTGTCAAGAAGTACCTATGAAATTCTACCTATTAGAACATGCTAGTGGCCCACAAATCGCTAATAAGTATAAATGATTTTATACTCATTTTTATATCTGTCTGCAGATGCAACGTCCTACTTCATTGAAATTTTAAATTAATGTTTCCTTGAGAAGGCCAGAGATGCTAGTTTAATTAATGCTGCATATGATAAATGGAGGTTAGTAACTGGAGAAAGAAGGCAATGGCTTTAAGGAGTGATATAAGTTTCAACTGGTACTAATCAGTCCTCCTTCATGAAGGAAAACTCTATCTTTGTTTTTCTGGTAAGAGAAATGAGGTGCAGGACAGTTTAACATAAAGCAAATATTTCATGTGTAAGCATTCTAAAGGAGAATATGAAAGGGCTAGGAAGCACAGAAGGTGTTTATACTTCTTGATAACAAGCACTGCTATTTCTGAATTGATTCTGCCTCAAATATGAAGAACTTCCGAGTCAGAATATTAAATTGATACAAGAATTATACGGACTTTTTATTCCTCTACATAAATCCCTTTTATGCTGCCAGATGTTTATAACATTCTGAAGTCTGGATCTGTTGCTGCTTTCTTGTGGTTGGATCATGTGATTCCTATTCAGACTTCTTATTTCCTGCTAATATCATTGGAAATCTAAAAGCTGCCTGATTTGGAACTTTATTTGAGAAAATATTCTTTTGCAGTAGACCTTTTCATTTCAGATACAATAAAATGAGATGAGTGCTGTGTTTCACAGTAACTAATATGCATAGGTTAGTAGGAAAATATTGGTTACTATTAATTATGCCAGAGGGCAGATCTCTTGATGATTGAGTAATTCTGAATTCTGTTGCCAGTGGGTACTCAGGGGGCCACAGTATCTTGGAAGCAAAGGGTTGGTGAAGAAAATTGATGCCAGCTTTCAAGAGCAAGGAAGCTAATTCAGGGACCAATTTCATCCAAGGTTAATGGAAGAACAGACCTCCAACACAGTATCAATTGGATCAAGCTTAAAGCAATCAGTTATGCCCTGGTAGCTATAACTCCAGTCCTGGTCAGCCAGGCAGCACTGGTGATGTTTTACAACACTTTCTCAGTGGCTTTTATCAATAAGGAAGGAGAAACAAGTTTCTCAGTTCCATTTCCAGAGTAATATTCTCTGTGCCCAAATGAAGGAAATAAAACCTTTTTCAGGAACTACAAACAAAATAGTAGTAGATTCTATTCCAGATAGTTTATAGACAGAGAGAAATGAAACAGATATATAAACACTTTCAGAGGACAGATGAATGTGGAGTTGCTTTCACATAATAAGGCTGTGCATCCAGGATCTTGTGACAGTCCTGAAGTACGTGCTGCAGTTACATATTTTCTCCTTGTCTCTTTGTTCAGAATGGTCTGTGTTTTGAGTTCTTACTTCAAAAAAAAAAAAAATCAGCTGTAAAGACTATCGGCCTTTCTAGGCTGTGAAACGAATGTCCCAGGAACTGATCCAATTCTTCATCCCTATTTTTACCCCCAGAGATTAATTCTGTGATAAGCCTTCACTTGCTGTGGAAGGTCAGCAATGCAAAACTATTGTAAATTTTTCTTTTTTATCAATGCAGAAAGGGATTTTCTTTTTTTAATCCATAAAAATAGTAGGTGTTAAAACTGAAAAATCTGCAGGGAAGCTGTAGTTGTTCCTGGAAAATTTGTCATGCCTGTCTTAAACCTCCTTTCTTACATTGATACAGACATTTGTACTTTTGGACTGTCAACACCATTGTGGAACTGGTCTGCCAAAACCCAACTATTTATTTCATGTGGAAGGAGGTCAGGAATGGCCAAAGATAAGGGTGGAGAGGTTGTGAGGTCTTTATTTTGATGATTGTGTTTGCCTTTGCTGGCACAGTTTATGAAACTATGGTCTCGTGTATCTAAGTCCCTCTAGGTGTTTTCTAAACTGCATTTCAGGTTCTAGAATTATTAAAGACTAGCTCAACCATTTCAAATGATTTGTTCCTGTCTCTCCTGAGTGCTAAATTGTACTTAATACCCCATTAAAGCCTAACAGCTTCTTACTCTAGGTAAACTAAAACTGGTACTGCACAACCATATTCTACTTATAAGGTAACCTTTAACATACTGCATTACATGTTTTCAATGGATTGTCAGATTGGCAACATGTTGACCTTTTACTTATTTATGAAGGCAGTATTCGCTCGGAAGAAATAGACAACTGCAGACCTGAAATTCTCATGGAGTTGATGTTTGGTGTGAAGTTAACGAAAGAAGTTTGTGCCCTACCACACCTGCTTTTTCCACTTTCAGTTCTGTCTCTTTTCAGCGAGCTGTGCTGAGCTGAGCTAGTGTGCTAGTACAGCTGCTTCTGGTCCTGTGCTGTAAATCACATCAGTGAAACGCTCCTTTCACTTTGTTTAATCTCATCCCTTAATTGAGTATGTAGCCTAAGTGTCTCCTAATACCAGTCCCTTAGAATTTTAATTGCTTTTACTGAATTACCTGCTTAAACAGCCAGTACGTCATTTAAGAAGAGATTTCAGCAAAGCTAGTGCCAAACAGCTTTTTAGACAGTGAGCTATGCTTCTTTCCTGAATCTAGTCAGAAATTCAAGTCATCTAATTGTGCATGTAAAAATCTGGTGAGTGGGAGTAGAAGTTAGAGAACAGCCTTGTTTATTTATTAAACTTCAAATTGTGATCATGTGCTATTCCAAGCAGGTAGTGCTGGTAGAGAAATAGCACTAGCCTTTTGATTGGTTGGGTTTTTTTTTTTTACTACATATGTTTTCTAAATAAAGTATAAACATACTGATTTGACGGAGTGTAATTGCATGATGATGGGCTGTGAAGGTGATCAAGGGACTGGAGCACCTCTCTTAAGAGGAAAGGCTGAGAGACCTGGGTCTGTTTAGCCTGGGGAAGAGAAGACTGAGAGGGGATCTCACCAATGCTTATAAAGATCTAAAGGGCGGGTGTCAAGAGGATGGGGTAAGGCTCTTTTCAGTGGAGCCTGGTGACAGGGCAAGAGGCAACGGATGCAAGCCGGAACACAGAAAGTTCTGTCTGAATATAAGGAAAAGCTTCTTTACTTTGAGGGTGCCAGAGCACTGGAACAGGCTGCCCGGAGAGGTTGTGGAGTCTTCCTCTCTGGAGATATTCAAAACCCACCTGGATGAGTTCCTGTGCAGCCTGCTCTGGGTGAACCTGGTTTGGCACGGGGGTTGGACTAGATGATCTCTAGAGGTCCCTTCCAACGCCTACCATTCTGTGATCCTGTGTGTCTGTGTGGGAGATTCTGATAGGAATACTACTCTTAAGACAACCATCTCGCATTTGTTCTGCCCCTAACACGACCCTTAAATGTGAAGGAAAGGTACTCCTGCACTGTCAGTTTAACTTTTCTGTTTACACTCAGGTCTTGGTCTGCGGGCAGAAAAGTGAATGTGCTCCTGGGCACTCTTTTGGAGCAAACCAATTAGTTCAAGCAGAAACAAAGTCCATATACAGTTCCGAGACCTGTTCACAGTAGAGATGTTTGCCAACAAATGATATGGAGGAGACAGCACTGTGCAGGACTCTGTCTGCCATACACAATTGTGTAATGCCATCCCAACAGGTTTATACCATCATACTTTCCAATGTATCCTTGGACAATATACCAGGGCATGCAGCATTTACCCTAAATTTCTTAATTTTAAAACACCATTTAAATGGGTTGCTACACAGTCTTCAGATTATGTCAGACACTTTGAGGTGAACAAAAATACATAAAAATGCCCTCGGACAATACCTGTTTGTATCAGGAGGGATACAGCTACAGAGCATCCCATTAAAATTTGGGTATTGTGCTGGCAAGTGCTCAATCTGTTTATGATAACAAGATGTCTAGAGAAGACATTGGTGACAAGCTTTAACTCAGAGGTGGTGGGGTTTGCAAGTGATATGTGCTATACAATTACTAAGAAAAAAAAAGAAAAAAGTTGCATTCAGGAGGGTTGTAGCAAAACATTAATGAACACAAATTAGTGTTCGTTATTTTAGTAGCATGAGAGTATTAAAAATTTCAGTGACTCACATTGTAATCTTTCTTTTGTTTGATCTGCCTGTTTCTGGCAAGTTCTAACTTTAGTTCATTTTTTAATATATTTTAGCATACTAAGTTCTAAAAATTCTATGTGTCCCTTCAGGTTTGCCTGAATCTATTATTGCAGCGGCATGTGCAAGAAGTGGCCAGAGAGTTCTTCATGTTGATTCGTAAGTTATGCCAATAATTTTCCTTTTTAAGAGTTAAACTGGCTAGAACTGTATCTGTGTCTATGTCAGTGTGCCCTTCAGCACTTGTGTTTTGTGTTCATCTGGCATCAAGTGATCTTACGCTTCTGTCTCTAACTTATTTTTGGTGTGTTGTTTCCATCAATAGAACAGGCAATTTTTGTACGCTAGCTCAGTTATTTGGAACATAAGTGGTGTGGTCAAGGATGCTGTTGATGGCTCCTTCTTCCATACAGACAAGAATGGTTACAGGTTTAGTGCCCTTCATTATCGTTCCTGACAGTAAGTATCCCATTCTGGTTTTGTGGGAATTTTTACCTGGGCCATTATCATTTTATGACAAAATGTTTTACTAGTATCATATTTGTATCAGTTCTCAATGCCTAGAGAATTTAATGCAAGTATTTTTGCGTTTTAATTGTTGTCAGAATGAAGACGAGTGAAATCTGGCTGATAAGGCAGGAGATGAACACTCTGCTGTCTTGTCTCTGTCCTATGCTAAATCAGTTTATAAGAAGAGTACAGAATACCACTGAAATCAGTTGACTCAAAAAGTACTTCTGTTGCACTTCGAAATAGAAGGATTTGCTCAGCACTGGGAATAGTATATTTCATTGCAACCTTTTAAGAGATTACATTGCATTTTACTTCCCTTTACCAATTAGCCATAGTTATTTTTTTTTAATAAACTGTGACTATAAACTGCGATGCACTCTGTTTTTTAGAAGAATGTAGGAACTTTGAACCTTGGCTTATTTGTATACCTGCTCAGCAAAATTTAGTAGCGTGACTCAAGTCTAGAGCTCTGGTTTCGGAGGCAAGCTTGAGATCAAATGCTGGAGCCTCAGCTGACCAAGAGAAAATCTTAAAATACCACCTTCTGCCATCTAGCACTTTAAAACTCTAATTTTCTCATAACTTTTGAGATGATCGATCATTGCTAAGCAGCTTTTGAGGCTGCTTTACTGTCTGTGTTTTTCTAGAAGATAACAAATGCAATATATTTTGTGAGATTTCTGTGCTGGATACTTGCCCTTTGCCTGCTGTAGTTCATTATGTGAGACCAAGGTATGATTATACAGATACTTTTTTTGTTTTATTTTTTCTTGTCAGCATTGCCACTGATCTTGATTTTAGCTGGCTCCTGTCTCCTTGCTACTTTTTCAGTCACATTGTTAGTGCACTTATGCAATTTGCTGGGCTAATATGGTTTTGGGAGAGGGTCGTAACCAGGAAGCAGGGGCTACCTAAGCAGCTGCTACTAAATCGTAGGCTAAAATGCATAATAATTGTCTAGGGTTAAACAGATTTTACCTGTGGTAAATATTTGTGCATGCAATCGAAGTGGATAGTTTGGTAAAATTTCATCTGAAGTGTGTGTGGGCTAATATCTTACATGTTTTAACTGTAAAATCATAACTGTTAATAACCAGTAAAAGTCTACGTGGAGGCTAGTTTCAGGCAACCTGTTACCTCTTCTCTAGCTGATTTTGGCAGAGAAGTGTGGCAGGTGGGTTTGAGGTGGTGGTGGTAGCAGCAACAGTGCTGTGAGCTTGGATGTTCTGATTGTTAGTACTTGTTCACCAAAAAACTACAAGGTTGGCATAGTGTTTTACTTTTACATTGTGTTTTTGAGCTCTTGCCTTTCTATGCAAATTCCTGTGATATGCACCTGAGTATCCAGCAACTGGTGAGACTTGTCCCAGACACACTATATGTTATCAGTTTTTCTTGTGTCTTACACCAAGACCTTAAAAAGGATATGCTTTCTGCTGCTCATTTTCTCTGAACAACACTGGTTCAAGATTAAACATTTTTAATCTTTTTTGTCTACAGCCCTTCAAACGACCCATTCATTTTTCATACACTGATTTCTAATTTGAAATCATACACAATTTCAGAATTTTCAAGACTAGCTCACTTGGTTGCGTGAAGCATGGTTTGCAATTGCTCAGTTTGGTATTACACTGCCCACAGAGTTTCTGGCTTCCTGTGTTGGAGTGGCATGAGGACAGGGGATACACTTCAGAGTCACTAGTTTTCATCAATAGGAGGGCATTTGGATTAAGAACTCATCCTAATGATCTTCAGACAAATACCTAGAAACTGTAAGAAAGAAAATCCTTAAACGGGCAAATATTCTAGTATTGTAATTCGCAATGAGATAGTACACCGCA
The DNA here is from genome assembly GCF_964106895.1 of Numenius arquata. Taxonomy (NCBI): domain Eukaryota; kingdom Metazoa; phylum Chordata; class Aves; order Charadriiformes; family Scolopacidae; genus Numenius; species Numenius arquata. The sequence continues at coordinate 15,363,893 of NC_133580.1, read as the reverse complement.
AGGCAGTACTTGATGCTCCATATTTAATGCAACTAATGATACAGCTGAAACAAAGACAGCTCTTAAGATTGTAATAAACTTAAAGAAATATGCAACTACATGGTAGTGATACTGAAGTTACTATAAAGACCTCATGCATAACATGCAAAGGCATGTTAATTTCAAACATTTTGGTACAGTAACAAATTCCCTTATGAAGAGAGGCTGAGAGAGCTGGGACTCTTTAGCCTGGAGAAGAGAAGTCTGAGGGGAGACCTTATCAATGCTTATAAGTATCTGAAGGGTGGGTTGAAGGAGGAGGGAGCCAGACTCTTTTCAGTGGTTGCCAGTGAGAGGACGAGGGGCAACGGGCACAAGCTGGAACATAGGAGGTTCCACTCAAAGATGAGAAGAAACTTCTTTACGGTGAGGGTGACAGAGCCCTGGAACAGGCTGCCCAGGGAGGTTGTGGAGTCCCCGTCTCCGGAGATTTTCAAGACCCGCCTGGATGCAGTCCTGAGTAACATGCTCTGACATGCTCTGGGCAATCCTGCTTTGGCAGGGGAGTTGGACTAGATGATCTTTATGATCCCTTCCAACTCTAAAAATTCAGTGAAAATTCAGTAATTCTTAAATTAGCTATTAGATTACTAACCAAGTATTAAAAACCTTATCTGTAATAATAGTTAGCCAGTGGAACTTTGGTGTTTGGTTTTTTTATCCATGCCTATTTTTAGCTGTGATGAAGAGCCTTTCAGAAAACTCACAGAAGCAGGCAATTAGAACTGTGGAATACAGATTTTGTTTATTACTGTTTTCCCTTAAATATGCTCATTTACGTTCACACATGCTTTTGTTTTTATGATGAAAATGAAGGCTTCAACATTTGATTCTTTTTTCCTGTGGAGTTATTTTCTAACTCTAGTGCAGGCTAAGGTCAGAGAAAGGTGTTCTTAACCAAGGTGTTCTTCACTCATATTAATAGTTGCCATTTTAATTGGTGTATGTGCTCACTGAATCATGGTCTAGAATCCATATCTTGCAGAAAAAAAAAAAAATGTTTATACTATACAACCCCTTCCCCATAAATAAGGAAGTGTTTCAAGCCATCTGCTTTTCATGTTTAAGTTAATACTCTTGCAAAAAAAGCCTACCAAAACCAACAGAAGCCCCCCACCATGATGCCATTTGAATTTTAAGTGCAAATTTAAGTCTAGAAAGCTTGCCAGAGATTCATCTGAATTAAAGTATTTTAATTTTATTTACTATATGTCTAGTTTAATATACTGGTTTTTAGGTGAATTTTCAAATCTCATTTTACTGAGGTAACAGTATAATTGAAAATTCATCAACAGAAAAATCTGTTTATGTTCAGAATATCACTTTTTAACAAGATATGTTGTTCCCTTCTTGAAGGATCGTGAGTTTAGATTTTTTTCAGATTATAAGAAAATAAGATTTGTGTTTACTGAAATGCTTGTTTGTTTGGTGTGCTATTTTGATTAATCTTTTGTTCTCTACAAAGCTCTGAGTTAAGTTATGCACAGTATGCACACATATATGGATAAAGTCTTTGTTTACAGTTTGCTTGCACTCATTACCTTGTGTACATCATTTTATTACTTTTAATCTCCAGCCATGTTTGCATTTATCATAATATACTGCATAGGTGATTATGGAAGATAGTTTTGAAGTGGCCTATTATAAAATACTAACTTCTAAGTTTGATTTATAAACACTGTCTAAGCATCACCATCAACAGTAGCTAATCTTATTCAAAATAGTCACTTCACTGCAGTGTTGCCATAAATTCCTCTAGATGGATTTTAAACTAAAGTTAGCTTCTGCCAAATAGTAATTGAAGGAGCTCTATTTCTCTGTGCCAGCTATCTGTCTCAATAAATGTAAAATCTGTGGTTCTTTTCGGAGAGCTACATTTACTGTAGATATTAATGAGCTGTTGACATGTGAAATTTCAAGGATATTTGTTAAATGATTTAGAAAAGTGTTTAAATTTGAAGTTGCTGAAGAGAGGTAGATCAAGACCAGAAGTTGGTTACTTGAAGTGAATATACTTCCCATACTAATTGTTCATATGCATAGGGCTTTCTCCTGATGGCTCATGATGTTTTCTGGTTTTGTTCCTTTGCTTATTTGCTTTTTATAGTTATGTATCTATATAGTTATGTACTTGTTTGGTTACTGAGGATGGGGCAATTAAGAGGTGAGGTATGTTTAGCTACATGATTTGCAGCATCTAGAGTATAGCATTTGTAGACTATAGTTTTATTGTCTACATCCGTCCTCATTGAAATATTTGTTTTTCCATATGGAGTTTAATTCAAAGGCAAAGGAGTGTCAAGATGCAGAATTTTAATTCCTCTTCTGTGCCCAGCTTGCTCTCTCTGCTTCTCATGTCCTGCTTCTTGACACCTGTTACCTTTCTTTGTTTCGACTGTACTTTGCCTGCAGAGTACTTGAGTGTTCCTTGTGTCCAAAATGCTGATTTATTTGAGCGTCCAAAAGCATGCTGGGCACCTTTCCTGTACCCCCAACACCATGGTACCTGCTTTTGTAATTTTTTGCACTTCTTGCTAGACAATGTGTCTCACTTTGTTCAGAACTTGTAAAATACATAAAGTAATAGAACCCGTGTCTTCATATAGCTGTCTTTTTGATCTTTAACTTCTGTGGAGTGAGGTAGCTGTGCGAGTACAGCAACCAGACAGGGGAAAGGTTGCTTCTCAAAGCAGGTCAATTTTTTGCAAGAAAAATAGAGGAATTTTTAAACTTTCAGTGAGGAAACATAGGCAAAAATTCTTAATTCTGGTGTCTTGACCTTTTTTGAAAATGTTGATTTTATTTTTATTTTGTTCCAGGATTTGATCTCATAGCAAAGGTATTAGAGAGTAAAACATGGTCTCAACTAGTCCATGATGTTTACCTTTGCTCATGTTCATATCCCAGGATATAATATAATGTAGGACAAATGACTGCCACCATCACCCTTTTATTGAGCTGAAGGATCTCAAGAGCTGTTTGGGTTAAACCCTTCATCTTGAAAGACAAGAAAGCTTAGTCCACTTCTCATGCTCCAAAACACAATTACTGTGCCAGAATGGGAATTTTTAATACAGGTGACTGTGTACTTAATAGGTAGCACGTGAAACTTTATGGGTTTGAAACATAAGTCATTTTGTGTTCAGATCCTTAAAATCAATGTGGCAGTAACTTCCTTTGCAAAAGACAGCTACTCTGATGGTTCGAGACTTCTTTCTGAAAGATCAAATACAGGACAGAGATGCACAGGCAGCTCTTGGGAGCAATCATGAGGCATCAGCAGCTTTTCTTCAGACATCCCCAGCTTTGACTGTTACACTGTGGCTGTTATGACATAGCACTGCGAAGGGCAGTCTTCTTAACAGCCATAGTCCATTAAATACTTTTTCTGTTCTTACTTAGGTTTTACTTGTGTATCTCGTGCTTTTTCAAAAGTGTTCAATTTCTCAGATTGCAGTCTGTCTTCAAAAGGATGTTAGATATTCTCTTGGTTCAGATTCCAAGAATGTTAATTAGTTGGAAACAATTTGCAATTTCAGTGTTCTGGACTGAGATTTGCTAATACTTTGAAAGAGTTTGAAGAAAAAAATTGTGTTAGTGACTGAGAAAAATAATCACAAACTAATGTAAGAGAAGAGAGAATTAAGCTTTTCGCAGAGGTAAAACTGTACTCGGGCTACATTTCCAAAACTTTGCAAAAATGTCTTTAGCAGTTCTGCTGTTACCTCTGAGCTACAGATTTGAGATTTGAAAAATGTGAACTAAAAGCAGTAGTATTTTAATTCATATGAAAATCCAGGTAATACAGGAGAAGTTTTGAGCAAATATCATCTAGGGAATAATGTATGGTAGAAAAGGAAAACATCTGTGCTTTAACTAACTTGGTAGAAAAATTAATTTCTAACTGCTGTTACACTATCAAAATGTTTCATGTCCTTACTTAGAGGATAATTGAATTATAACCCTGAAAAAGGGAGAGAATATCCATCTTTGAAATTTGCTAATATAGTAAGAGAAGAGAGGAGCTTAGTTCTTGAGACTTTGGGACAATATTTTAGCTTTAATTAGGCTTTGATCTTGACCATTATTTTAGGGAATTCCTCGGTTCATCTTCAGGGCAATTATAACAAAAATATTTGGTTACAAAGGTCTCCTAATTGTAAAACCATTAGTCAGCTCTTTCCAGAATTCCTCTTCAAGATTTTACTAAAAACTTTGCTCGTTATATTAGTAATCATGTCTGGTCTACCTTCTTTCTGTAATGTTTTCATATGAGAAAATTAAACAATCCTGATTCATCATGTAATGCAGGGTAAACTAATTAAAAAATCTGGGGAAAAAAATAGTTAAAGTTGACGCTTCAAGAGAAGATTAATATTTGTGGTGGTGTAGCATAACTTGGGAAAGGTGCTCAGATGCCAGAGGAAAGAAAGGACAGCTGCGATTCATTTTCCATTTAAGAAAGGCTGTACTGTCTTCTCAAAAGTGATTGAGCTTCAGGACAGCATTATAGAGTGCTTTGTTGAGAAGATTGATTCACATCTATGGTGGTTAAAAAGAAAAGCGGTTTCAGAGGAAATTCTACCTGATGAACAGAGGAATGTTTGCCTCAAAGATGTCTGACAGCTCACAAATAAACTTTTGTAACTTTCTGTGAAAATAGCGTACTCATTTCTCTTACTGAAAGTTTTAATTTTAAATATTCTAAATATGCATGAATTTATATTGGTATAGAGTCAAGAAACCCAGTCCTAATTTTAGGCAGGTGTTTTCTGTGATTTCTGTGATCAATGGCCTTGCTTGCTCTGACAGCCAGATTGTATTCCATATTCAAGGAAACTTGCAACTTAGCAGCAGATTCCCTTAAAAATAAATCTTCATGGCTGTGTTTTTTGGAAATCCCGGAAGTGGCAGATAATATATGGATATTGAACTTTTTATTCAGTGGAATCTTAAGAAGATGCAAGAAATTAACCTGCACCATTGACAGCTAAAACAAAGCTGGAGATTATCATTACATGCAAGTATCAGTCACTGTTTTACAGATTGAAATCTGACAAAATCAGGCATTTAATATATTTAATTATCATTGCTTTGTATCCTATATGGTAGCAAATAGCAGTACTTTTTCAGCCTCACCCATGTCATCCACATAATGAGGTAAGTATGAACTTCTTTTTATAGATGGAGTTTCTGGTTGGTAACAGATATGCAGATGGAGCTCCTCTGCTTAGAGTAACCAAATTGCAGGGTAGACTACATGGGTTCTTCTAAAGTGTAGACCCAGTCCTCCCAGTTCACAGCCTTAAATACCATGTTCTGTTGTTGAAGCCACCTTTATTCAGTGAATGCTGGATTTTGTTGTCTTTGCAAAAGATGTCCTATTTATGTTCTTCGCTATTGCCTTGCAGTAGCTGAAAGACTTTTTTAGGTCAATTTCTAGTCAGGAGCAATTAGGCATTGTTTGGCAGACATCTGTCCTTCATATGCTAAGTAAGCAACATGGGCTGGAGCATCACCCTCTGGTACCTAAAGGAGCTGACACTCCTAATGAAGTCTTTGTCAGTGCAGATAAGCCTTGTCAAAACCAGCCCATCTTAAACAGTAGAATCAAACCTGAATTTAATTTTTGACTTTTATCACACTTATCTCTACAATTTAAAAGTGGAGGAGGTTATGATAAGATTTTACGTTCATTTGATTTAGCAGTCTTCACGTTACTCAGTAAAATGCAAAACCCATCATCCTCCTTAAATGTTTTTTTTTTTGAGTATGCAATAATATTAGGTATCCATTCAGGAGGGTATTTTTGGTATCTTTCTGAAGTGCCAGCATACAGTGCCAGAAAACAGAGTGAAATCCTAAAATAACTTTTTTTTATTTTGCAAGATCTAGTGATTTTAAAAAAATGTTATTGCTGTATTATTTTTCCTTTCAGAGCTGTTAAATATTTAAGATGTGGTATGCATGATAACAAAAGCTAGTTAATCCAACTGATGTTTAGAGAAATGTTGATAGAAAATTTTACAAAAGGGAGGGTAGAGGCTTTCTTTGATTAACAGCAGAACTGTTAATTTTTTGTGATATAAAAAATGTAAAATAATATTTTCAAGGCAGAAGGTGGTAAATATAAACTGAAGAGTACTCATAGAGTTCAAATCAGTTCCTTTGGCTCCACCTACAGTACATGCACTTTAATAATAATTTTGCCAGAGCATCTTAACAGTCTATAATAAGAACAGTCTGTTTTGTAATCAGCAGATAAACAATAGAGTGAACGTTCCTTCATTTGGCATAATGGATAAGAGAGATGTGATTTCTACTGTCTGGACCCAGTTTCAGTTTACTTAACCCTCCCTTGCATATCCACCTCATGAAGCACTGTTAGTTTAGACATGGCATGCAATGCAATTATGTTAACTTCCACATCAGCTTCAGTCAGAAGCAGTATAGTTGTGCTCATGTGACAAAGATTTTAGTTTCCTGCCAGAACCTGAAACTGTGGAGCGTCGTATGGATGCAAAAAACTGGCTTTTATGAAAACTCAGTTGAAACTGGCAGACTTGTTGGCTTTGCTACACGCTAAATGAAGATGTCTGTAGTCATGCATGTTTGGCCAAGAAGCAACAGGATCTGTATTTTCCTTTTACTCATAGCATCCCACGTGCTTTTCTCGGCATTATTCATTTTATCCTCCAAATAATTTGATTTTGGACTATAGTTTATTTGGTCAGAGATGCATACAAATGATTGAAAATGGAAATTTTGCATGTCATTAAGAATAGCGAAATATTACACCAATTTTTATATTCTGCATCAGTAAAATCTCTCATGGAAAATATTCTGAATGTCTTAAACTTGATTGTGTTTTCTTTAAACCTGAAAAGGCTATGTGTTATCTGTCCATCAAGTTTCATTGTTGTCTTTTCTTTGCAGGAGAAATTACTATGGTGGAAACTGGGCCAGCTTCAGTTTTTCAGGATTTTTGTCCTGGATTAAAGAAAATCAGGTAAGTATTTCCAAAATTACTTCTTTTAACGTTCTTTAACATTAAGTCTTGGTTGTTTGCATAATTTATTACAAGACAAATTATCACAATGCTCTTTCTCTTTGGTGATTTGACAGATCAAAGAGCTTTCTACTTTCCAACTTTACTAGTTAAGATTTATCCATCTGGCCTAGCATTATAGGACTCTGATATGCCTAGTTTATTAACATTATTATCTGAGAGCAAATGGTCTAGTGCTCAGTCATACTTTTGGCGTTCTTGAATTTATGTAGAAGCAACTACACTACTGTTTCGATTCCTTTCCCAGCACCATCTGTAAATGATAACCTGATCTTCTCCATTTCATGTTTGATTATTTTCTACTCTCTGATGTTTTGGTCCCTTTTGTTTTTCTTGCATGCTTTCAGTTAATTCTTCTTGACTGTGAGAAAGGTAGTTATTAGATCTTTCCGTTGGAATGTTCTGTAACCAGGACAAAAAGATTAATGTTGATAGTGTATTTTTCAATGGCCAAAGTTTATCTAATTCACAACACTGCACTAGAAATCTTCTGAAGAGGATATTTATTTAGGAGATTGAGCACTTGGACTATGTTAGCAAACGGATGTTCGTATTACTTACTGAAGCATTATGAGCCTGTTGGTCCGTAGAAGATGGAACTTCTTCAGTCTCATGCCTATTTATTACGTAGTGCTACCTTCTGGCATAATCAGTTGAGTTGCTCAATGTCAGAACTCAATATTGTCAGGGTTCTGTTATATGATTTAGAGATTCCTATGTAGACAGATTAATATAATACCCAAATCAGTGTATTTTTTCATGTGGTCTCTGCAAAGCATTTTGGCACAAAATTTGGAACTAACTTGGCTGTGGCAAACGTGTCTTTTAGGAGATTGTATTCAAAGTTATAGTCCACTCTATGCTAGAACTTGTATTTCATTTAACACTGTATTTTCAGATTACTAGAGCTGGTAATGTAGTGCAGATGTTGGCATGCTATAATAAAGGAACCAGCTCTAACTATTTTAACTCAAAAAATCTGAATAGAAAAAACATTAAGACAGTTAAGATGATTCCTTTTTTTTTAATATAAGATGGTACAACACATTATTTGGGACTGTGGAGATTTATAGTTCACGAGCAGCTGGCACAGTACAAAATGTAATTTTATAATTGTTCCTTGTAAGCAAAAGACAGATATCGATGAATGTGAAGACTGGAGAAAACTGATCCTTGAGAACGAAGAAGTTATTTCTCTTAGCAAGAAAGATAAAACTATTCAATATGTAGAAGATTTCTGTTTTGGCGAGTAAGTATAAATATAGAAGTATACAAATAATTTTATGTGCCCAGAGATAAATAATCATATTATGCTTTTGGCCTCAAGCATTTCACCACGCTACCATATTGCATGTTGCCTCAAAAGTAACCATGAGCTCTAAAACAGTGCTCCAAGTGCTTTTGTTGAAATCACTTGGACTTCATTGAAGCTTACTGATCCTTCTTAAACAACCTTGTCTGGATGCAATATAATTTGTTGGCCAACTTTGTGAGTTGGTAATTTACTTCTGAATAGAAGATGGAAGTGTTGTATTTGTAGGTGTTATTAGTAGCAGGTAGTTATGCACTACCATCTATTAAATTTTTCCATTCTTAATTTGGCTAACAGCAGCTCTTCTCATAATAAAAAGTTAAACTCATAAGTACATGTAAAATGAAACAAGTACACTGGTATGTGAACACAAGTGGACGGTAGTACTGTAATTATAAAATACTGAATGGTGCAAAAATGATAAAATATTTCCCCTTTGTCATTTTTATATTCAGTGGATCTATCTTACTCATTAAACACTGCATACTCATGATGCTTTAGAAAGAATTGCGTGGTCAAGGGCTCCTGGTAATACACTAACAGTTAGCCTTTTGGGGCTGTCACTTTCCTTCTGTTTTTGAAGTAAGGTAACTCAGCTCTTACTTTACATAGCACATGCAAAAAATACCTGCTTAGTTTGAAGTACACACCTTTACTTTTGTGAATATTGTTGCAGAAGCAGATGAAGAATAGTATACCATCTTAGGACTGAGTATGTGATAAATATCTTTTAGTTAGGTATTTGTAGAGGTATGTCTGCATTAGCAGAAGTTAAGAATACAAGTTTTTTGTTTAGGTTTTTAAAAGGAAGTATGATACAGTCTTTTCGATTTTGCACTGAGCTGAATACTGTTCTGAATTCCTGAAAGGTTCTTTGGGATAGTTATGTAACTTTAACCTTGAATCCCTTGTATGATTTTCCTAAGCAGATGTGATATTGACTGATGGCCAGCTCAAAAATGAGTCCCCTAGCACTAGATGTCACACTTTGTAGAAGTGAGCATTATACTTGAGTCAGGACAAAATAGAATCAAAGATTCTACTTTTAAGCATTTGACTTAGCCTGGCAGTACAATGCTGTCTTGATTATCACCAGAAAAACCACCCCAAATCCCACAAGGAAGATTGGTAAGATTAATAAACCTAGGAAAGAAAAAGTTTTCCAAAATAACTTAAAACTTTACGAGAGATTCAATTATTTTGTTTCTGACAATTTACACTTTCTGCCTAGATTCTGTTGTTTTTGCTTAACTTTTATAACTCCTATGAAGTAACCATTAAACATTTATTTTGAAAGAATAAACAGCTGGGTAGCAGTATAATATACACAGTGCAAATCTTAAATGAATGGCCTTAGAACAAAGTGCATCCATCAAAGGAAAAGAATACTGTGTCTACAACAAGCTGTATTGAAAAAAGGCAAATGGCTGAAAAATAAATAGTGAACACCTGTGCTGAATAAATTAACCAGCTGGTTGGCAATTTTTCATTTGACCTATCTGAAGGGGTTGCTGTTACAAGGCATTAATAAGACACATTCATTTTAAGATATTCCTTTGTTAGTACCATTAATTGATGAATGGTAGAAGATAATATTCTAAATTTACACAACAATTTGTCTGCAGATGTATTATATTTTTCTGAATTAGGAGAAGAATTGTCTGTACAAAAGTTCAATTTGAGTGATTTTTATAGACAGTTCTTACATTATTCAAGAACATTTGTTCCTATAGGAAGGATGTCGTGAATTTAGATTATATACAGTTTTTAGGCTTTCATTATAAAACGTGTAGAGCTGCATATCATGCAGATTTACGTATTCATTAATGGGAATTGAACAGAGATTTAAAATATGTAAATATAACATTACTGTTACACTTCTTTTCAGAGTGATATAGAAGAAAGACAATGTATTGGGAAACCAAATTTTATTTTTATTTTAAAAAGTAATAATAAAGTATGTTTTAAAATGAGATTGAGCTTGGGAGAAGGTAGAAAGAAAACGTGTCTCTGAATTTTTGTGTTATAAAAAGCTTTAGGATAGGTTAAGGAAACAGTTCATTCTTAGTTATTGCGTAAATGGCAAGAGCTTTTGCAGTTTTCACAAACACCATGTTCCAAATTCTAAAAAAACCCACCCCAAAACAAAAATCCAAACAGAATCCCAAAATTTAATTGACTTTCATTTGTATTTTTAATAGAGATTACTTTTTTTAAAAAGTTTGACAAAGTACTTATCTTTCTTTGATATTTTATAGTTATTTAATGCTTGCAATATGAAGCAAAAAGACATAATTAATGTACAGAAACAGACTTATTTCATTAGTGCTTCCTTCTAGCGGTTCCTGTATTTCCCAGGGCAATATTTTACCCCATTCATGAATAAGTGCTTCCTGGTGGCTGTGCACAAGCTGAGAGACTTATTCCAAACTCTTTATTTTTATAAGCCCATGTGAGCTCCCTGAGTTTTTAAGTGAGGAGCAACTTTTAAAGGATACAGGGGTTTTGTTCCCTCTTTGAACAGAAACCCTGCCCCCCGCTTCCATCTGTAAGGCTAGAGATGTGTGAGGGAGCATTTTTATACGTATACTGAATAATTCCGTGCCGTTCAGTGAATTTTAACCATCCAGTTAGTTATTGAAATTTTGTTCTGTATGTTTGCGTGTCACCTTTAAAATCATAGTTCATTAGTTTTCAGCCAAGATTAAATTGTTTATTCAGTGCATTAATGGCTTGTGGTATAAAAAGATAAAAAGATAGCGCGAAATTATTGCTGAACTCCCTTCACTTACAGTGACATTGATTTGATTCATCTCAGCTGGTAGTATAAACTAAAATTCTAAGTTCAAAAGTAGTGGATTCTAAGGTGGATGTCATTGAAGTTCAAGATAAAAAGAGTACATGAGATTAAAAGTGGAGGTCTGCTTTGTAAGAGGAATTTTAAAGAATTGTGTTGTGAAAAGGAAATGGACTGTACAGAGTAAATGCTGTGTCGTAATGTTCCTGCTTTTCCCTGGCTGCCTTCATCTACTGTGCACAAATTTGTAAAATTGCATAAAAATACCATTGCTACACGAGGGAACTTTGTTCTGTCTGGCTGTTACTCGAACAACTAATTAGAATGCAAGGTCAGAGTTGACAAAGTTATCTGAGAGTTTTACTTAAATTTCAGGTCAAAATTGCCTGCATCTCTTATGGACTTGCTATAACAGTAGATGCAAAGTAGTCTCGGTTGTATAAAGCACTTTGGTTTTCTTCAGTGAGTTTGTTTTTTAAAATACCCGCGCTTAATGACTTTAATGCGGTTTTGCATTTCAAGTTCAAAGAGGGTTTTTAATCCATAGGAAAAACCTAATCAAATTGCTTTACTGTTTCTTTTTTTAAATGTTATATTTCTTTTGGTCATGTAGCTGTGTATGGTGTTTCACCATGAGAATTTTGATTTTCATTTTAAGCTCATTCCCTCTTTTGTGTCCATGTAAAATAAGAACCCCAATTTGGGGTTGGTTTTTTTTTTTTTCCTCAGTAAAAATACTCCTCATGAATTATATCTTTGCAGTCAAAGAGCAAGTATTCTTTAGTGGGTGGTACACCTGATTTGGCCAGCATAAAGAAATTCTAATGCTTTTCATAGAAATGCTTGAGGTTTACATTCTGGCACTGACTCAAAACTTTAAACAAGTGTTTAAGACTGTTTAAAAGACCTTTTCTCCCCGCACTTCTTCCCCTTGTGTTTTTAATCAGTCAGGATTCCGCTGAAGATGTTGAAGAAGCTGGTGCCTTGCCAAAGCTGCCTGTCTTTGGAGCTTCTGGTGCTGAGGGGGCTGCTCAGGAATCGAAAAAAGAGTGCCCCCCAGAGGAGGGCGCCTTACTGGGGGCGGAGAGCCGGGAGCCAGACAAGGCTGCAGGCACTGAGCCAGCGAGTGCAATGGAAGGGAATGATACAGAAGTAACCTCTGAGAATGACAGTTCTCAAAATACGGCTTTAGACGAGTCCTCTCTGGAATTGGGAAAAACTGAAGCTGCACCCTCAGAAACTCCTGCCCAAGAACCAAAGAAAGTTACATATTGCCAAATTGTTAGAGAAGGCAGAAGGTTTAATATTGATTTAGTTTCCAAGGTAGGAACTAAGTGACTCTTTTCATATAAGTACTTTGCTTAAAATGCTGAATTTTTAAAAAAGTCTTTCATGTTGAGGAGGGCTGACACTGTACCTGTGAGACAAAAAAGACTCTCATGAGAAGTGAGCAAGAATTGCTCCCGTTGAAACAAATGAGGTATTTCATATGTGCTCTTTAGTGTTTGTTTATAGCTAAAGAGACCATAAAGCATAGCTCAGAAATATGTCCATAAAAGTAAATTTCCTGAAACTTAGAAGTAATACTTTCAAAATTGCTCTTTTAAATAGTACTGTTAAAAATATATATATTTCAAACACATAGAATCAATCTATATGCAGATCTTTGATGTTTTTAAAATGAAAAATAATTTTCTATTGGAGCACTTCCTAGGTTTTAGATTTTCCTAGTTGAAACTCACCTTGTCTCTCTATACTGGTTTTGCTTCTCTGGCAACTAAAGCACTGAACTGTAATAAATTTTATTGGAAAGAAAAAATAATTAGTTGGCTTGTATGTTATGGAGTAACTGTAAAGGTAGTCATTATTGTGTTGAATTCTTACTGGTATGTGTTTTACTTAGGGGAGAAACTATTAGTCTGATATATTTGTCATACCGTTTAAACTCTAAAATCTGCTTTTTATGTGCTTCACAGTATATGCATATGGCCCTCCAAATTCAAGTTAATTGGAAGTTTTTCTTAACTACTGTGCTTTAGACTATGCATTCTGCAATGGGAAGTTTTCAAAAGTTGAATGCTTAATTTTTTGTATTTTGCATGAGAAGATTTTTCAAACCTCTGGAAACTGGGAAAAAAACCTTCAAGAATTTATTGAATTCTTTGTGGAGACACTACAAAATGCATTATTTCAAATTTTGGCATTGTGTTCCAAATGTAGATACCTCTTTCATGTATCATTGGAATGACATAACGCAAACAATAGTCAGTGTATAGTGGTTAAGCAGATAATACTATTTTGTATCCTTTTTTATACTTTTTCTGTGCCATTGTGTTACATGGTGTTTATTGCAATGAATTCTAGAATTTCTGACAGAAGAGTAGTCATCATGGCAAGTTTGTGTTGGTTTCTTTCTGGCACTGGGACACTGACTTTCTCGTAGTGTCCTAGTTAGTGTCCAGTAAACATTTATCTTGAAAAGTCCTGTGTGACCATGCAAATTTTGTTACTCAGGGCCACAAGACTTGAAGCATGTTTAAACTAATCTCCAATGCTTTTCAATTCAGACATACATCTTCTGTTAATAGCTACATTTCTGTCCCTTAAGTATTTCGTAATATATTTGTACCTTATAGAAAGAGTACAGGTAGGCAGATTATAAATTAATATAACAGAATATGACTAAACCTTAACTGGGGGTTTAGGAATTTACATTTAGAAAATGGGACCTTATCATTTTGGGTAATTTAAGAAACAACTAATGATGATTTACACAGACAGCGTCATGTACTTCACTGATATTAGGAAATTAAGGTTGTAAAATACAGTGTTCAAGGATATATAGCATACAGTACACAGAAATTATCCAAGATGACAATACGAAAAATTGTCTCAAGCTGTGACTGCCAGACTAATAAAACTAAATGAGCAGTAGGCTGACAGCTTCTCCCTTTCTCTCCTGTGGACTGCTTTGTCTCCTCCATCTGCATGGTTGCTTCAGTTCATTTAATATTATTTTGCTCATACTGCATCTTGATATTCTTTTATTCAGGTTTTACTTCACTGTGTGAACTGGTAAATAATTATGGAAAACCCCTTACAAATGAGTAGTGTTGGTATCAGTGTTATCTTTTGATGTAAGCACTTTCTCTTTGCTCACCCTTTTTTTTTTCCTTCACTGCAGTTGCTTTACTCCCGAGGTCTGTTAATTGACCTTCTGATTAAGTCAAACGTTAGCCGATACGCAGAGTTTAAAAATGCGACACGAATTCTTGCCTTTCGAGAAGGAAAAGTAGAGCAGGTATCGTAAAATAATGTATTGCACAAGTTTAATCTTATCTTTTTAAAGTCAAGAAACTTGAAATTGGTTTCTTGAGAGTTTTGTAACAGTAAACTTGAAGAAAAGTATTTTCCTTAAGATTCTGATTTTATTTCATTTCTGGGATGAAAAGGAGTTTGTATGTCTCCTATAAATAATATATAAATAATTTATATATTTATTTTAATATATATAAAAATATAATTAAAAAAAAAAAACTAACAACGTGCAGTGCATTAAATTATTGACATAAATCTTTGCCTCATGTCAGATATTAAATTATGACCGACTTGGCAGTTAATTCGTAAAGATTCACAGGTTTTAGGTTTCCAAATTCCTAGCAGAGACTTGTAAGTAGCAGAGAAGTTGTTGGTGTGATGTAATGGCAACATGAGATTTTGGCACAGTTAATTAATACAAACTCTTTTAACTTAGCAGTCAGACATGCAAGTGAAATTAAGGGAAATAAAAAGGGGAAGAGGCTGAAAAAGATATTAAAGTATTTTTGTTATGGAAAATTGGTAACTTTTATTATAGTTGTAATAGAAAATAATGGAAATAAATTCATAAGAAAATAACTATAATAGAAAATAGTAATTTAAAATATTTGTTAGGTAGTCAGACTATAGTGTTGCTTGATGCTTTTCATATCTAGAGTATGGAAAGTATCTGAAACTATTAAAAAATATTTTCCAGGTACCTTGTTCTAGAGCAGATGTCTTCAACAGCAGACAGCTCACTATGGTGGAAAAGAGAATGCTAATGAAATTTTTGACATTTTGTTTGGACTATGAACAACACCCCGATGAATACCAAGGTAGTGTTTCATTGAACAGTGTACACTCTCTTCTTATGAGTTCATTCAGTTATGCACAATTTTGATACCTCTCCACGCAATTTATTTTTATGGATTAATTTTCAAAGTATGCTTTGACCTTTTCATGACCTTTTAACTTCAATGTTAAATTCTTCTACTTAAGCACTTGCTCTTCTAGTTCCCACATCATTTATTATTTATGTTTTTCTTAACAGCAAAATTATTTATTACAGCAAAGCTGCAAAATGTTTTTCATAATTTTTAGTTGTTTTCTTCCCCCTGCCAGGGATTTTTTCATATGGTGTGATATACCTGATTTTTCTGTTCTGTTTTTTTGGGGTAATATGTAAATCTTCACAATATGATACCACAATATCAGAAATGGAGAAAATGGAATTTTTTTAAACTTGAAAGTAAATGTAATTTAATGCGTTTTAGTTGCAGAGGGCAAGTTCGAAGGGCCTTTTTAACTGATGTCTTATTTAGAAGAGAGAAAATCTGAATAGATTTGAGCCATAATGTGCAAAGATTAATGAACGTCAGCTAAAAGAGGAAAATTGGCTAACAGAAGGAAGGTGATAGAAACCTACTCTCTGCTTTGGGTCTGTGCACCTCAGGGTACAAAGAATGATGTTCTCAGTTGTTGGAGTCTAAAAGTAAAATCTAAAGCAAAAAAGAAAAATCTGTCACAAAGAAATAATGAGGAAAGAAGAATAGTTAAACTACTGACATAAGTTTCAGACAAGCATATCAGTGCTTTTGTAGCTTGACAGTAGCTTGGCTAAGCAGTATTTTTGAAAGAATCCAATGTTAAGGTGAAACAATTGTTAAGATACTGGTTTGCTACTTGAACAAGAACCTTAGGTTAGGTAGAAACATCAGAGAAAATTATTATAAACGTATGCGAGAGAGAATTGGTCTATATTAGGAGTGATCTGTTAAGATTAGGAGAAAGAGTCTGTAATGAACTCCAGAAAATCCTGAAGGCGGAAAAACTCATTAGAAGGAAGTGGTTTATAGATTACAGGCAATTTCAGGTTTGCTGCTCCTGTAAGAAATGGAGGTGCTCAGAGTGAGAATATAGGTGATATTTAGAAAAATTATTAAGTAAAAAAAGGAGACGCCACATCAATTTTAAATGAATCCACTGATTCATGTACCTAAATGACATTAAATTTATTTTACTTCCAGAGATAGTTAAACAGATTTTGTTCCTACATTTTAAAATAGCTTGACAAGTAATTGGGAATATTTTGTGTCAGATTAGTCAAATGTAAAGACTTCAGAAATTTAAAATTGCTCTTGGTGAGATCATTACATTCGTGGGAAGGCAGACTTTTATAGGAAGAGTTCATGATAGTGAAGAATTTTTTAAATCTTTTTTCCATAAAATTTGGAGTTATGTAAGAAGTCTGAAGTGAGGAAAAACTTGAGAGTTGTTTTAGAACAATAAAACAAAAAAACCCTGCCATTTTATGACATGCTGCTACCCCTTGCAAAGGCTAGTGAGATACATTTGTAATAAAACAGTGGTTGAATCTTGAACAGAATATATAACTTAATAATACTAGTCTCAGCATTGATGGAAGTGTTTCTAAATTACCTATTAATTTGTCCATGAATGGAATAATCTTAAGAGCAGATTTCTGAATAGTATGAAAGTATGCTGTTGTTTAAATACGGTCTTTTCCTGGAAAAAAAAATCATTTAGTTATTAAAATAACTAAAGTTTTTCAGGGGTATATCAGTGACGTGCAACATTGATATTAAACATCTCCTGAAAGACTTGTGTTTCTTTGAATTTCAAAATGTGTCAGCAGTAGTATTCATTTAAAGGGAGTTGTGCTTCCTCATCACTGTCTTCTTTGTGTCTCATCCATACTTGTTTGTTGCAAGTCATCAATTTGAATCACACCTTCTCATCTTTGGATTAAGACACTGTGTGAATGGCTTCTCTGCACATAAATACACACTCTAACCATGTCAGTATGGATTCAGCAGTACTAGTCCTGAATGAATGTCATTCAGATATAATATTTTGGGTAATTTACAGGAAACAGTGTCCCAGAACACTTCAATGGATTTTTGTCCATGGTGGCTCCCTTTTCTCACATGATTAAGAAATGGGTTTAGACCAAGTATAACATAATGAATAGATGAAGCCATATTTAGAGGTTGCTTTCTAGACTGTTGGAGTCCCATACAATGGTTTTGTATTATGCTGAAATATTTTAATAGAGTGATATTTCTGTCTTCTGAGAAAACTCATTTTCTGGAAGTAAATTTTTTAACTTTCATTGACTTGCATTATCCATTTTCAGCAAGATGTTTGTTGGAAAACTCAATTGCTTTTGTTTATTTAAATACGATAGTACTTGTTTAAGTTGAAGCATGTGGGAAAATACAAATGCTATATAATACCTTTACCTAAATTTACTTTTTCCTCAGACTACAAGAACAGTACCTTTGCTCAGTTCTTAAGTACACGGAAGTTAACACCCAGCTTGCAGCACTTCATTCTTCACTCTATTGCAATGGTTTCAGAGACTGATTGCAGCACTCTTGAAGGTCTTCAGGCAACAAAAAAATTTCTTCAGTGCCTTGGCCGCTATGGCAATACACCATTTTTGTTTCCTCTGTATGGTCAAGGAGAGATCCCACAGTGCTTCTGCAGGTAGGCTTCACTTTTCTAATACATATCTTCAAAAAGGAAATCCTTGGTAACCTAACACTAATAGATATTATTCAATAGGAATCATCCTCTTAACAATTCCATGGTGGTTTTATTTGCTTTACATTTTCTTTGACTGGGAAATTTTGGCTCCCCCCCTCAATAAAAAAGGAAAAAAGAAAAAAAAAGTTGGAAATTATGCTACTCTAATACTTTGAAATTATTTTCATTGTATTAAAGATGCAAATTATAGTAGCTGGCTGTCGTGAGGGCTGCCTATGGTAATAAGTACTAGGAAATGTGAAAGAGAGAATAACTCGTACATAGCTGTCCCTTTTTAAAACTGGCAGAGGAGACTTGGAGTGGTCTGTCCAAAGGCATGACTATACATTTTAGTAGGTTGAGAAAATTTCTGGTTTAGTCTTCCTGAAGTTACAGGAGATACATGTTTTCAATTTGTGTTACTAATTAATGCTGAGGATGCATCGTGCATTCGTAGGTAGATATTTAATAATGAACTGGATTTTTCTGAAAGAAGCAAAATTATGCCATGCGTCCAGTTTATTATTAAATAATAAAAATTTAATTCTTACATCACAGACTTATACAAACAGAGCAACTGATGTGAAATTATGTCCTTATTCTCTTGGCATCATTTTGTAGAATCTTGCACTTATGACTTGAACAGCAGAAAAGATATGGTGAAGCCTTGTTACACTGAGCCATATACAAACTGCAGTTTTATATTCTGTTATCTTAAACAGCAGCCATATGTTCTCTATTACTTGAGCCCTAGAAAGTAATTGAAACAACAAAACCCTATTGATTGCAGGATAAAACAACATCCACTTCAACCCCTTTACTGGAACTGTGGGCAATGATAATGTAGTCTTCAGTGTGACTCCTGAGTTGTGCTGGGCATTGTAGTTCTAGCAGAGGAGTTTTTGATGGATGTTTTTGGGACCATCAAGAATACATGTGCAGGGGGTGGGCGGTTTTAATTTTCAGTTGTTTCCAACAGTTGAACTAGCTTTTAAAAGGCTGAGGTGTTTTTTTTAATCTTTTCTTTTGCTGGCAAGCAGCCTTTCCATCTGCTCTATGTGGATTTTTAATGTAGTAACCTGTAGGTCTGAAGTAAACATTAACTGTTTAAAAAAAGCAGTATTGTATGGTGAGGCCATTTTGTTGTCCGAGTGATATATTTGTATATAATTCATTTAAATATCAGTGCAAAGTCTTAACCTGCTTTGTTCTTTGTTGGTGGACAAGTGCTGCTTTTTACATGTGTGCTACTATTAAGAAATTCTGGTTTACAGGATGCTGTTGGACATTATCTTCCTGTGTTGTCTGTGTGTTAGATTCTGTTTTTCTTCTCTATTAAGAGTTCTTAAATTACTGCTGTAGCAGCTTGAGCATATTTGGCA
Organism: Numenius arquata; assembly: GCF_964106895.1. Taxonomy (NCBI): domain Eukaryota; kingdom Metazoa; phylum Chordata; class Aves; order Charadriiformes; family Scolopacidae; genus Numenius; species Numenius arquata. The sequence continues at coordinate 15,344,445 of NC_133580.1, read as the reverse complement.
ATGTATAGGATGGATGCAATTATATGTTGATAGAAACATTCTGGAATAATTATCATAGTTTGTGGAAGGTATCTATGAAGTAGCTGGTTGGCATCAGCAGCTGACCATATTGTGGAAGGTCTTGTATTTGGCCTTAGCAACTAATGAAGGCCACATGGAATTGTCCTATATAATGTATATATGTAGATTACCTAATGATTCCATTAGTTCATTAGACAACGAGGCATTGTTCTGTACTACATCGAATAGAAATGTTATTTGGTAACATCTGTACCTTAAACCTCTTTACCTCTTTCATCTGTACCTGAAACTGTATTTGTATGGAGGATTTTAGAAAATGTGGACCTATATAATTAGGTGCTCAGACAGACAATTTTGAACAAGAATTGTTTTTAGGTAAGTACTGTGGACATAGTCATGCAATAGAACTTGGTTCATAGATTTTATGGCTGTATTTGTCTTTACAGGACTTCATAGGGGTTTTTTTGCTAAATTATAAGTCTTACAATAAGGGTAGTATTTTAATAGTTGAAGCAAATTACTCGTGTCAAACCAAGAAGTAATTATACTTTTTAAAGGTTTGTATTACAAACATTATAATACAAAATAAAAGTGTTAACATCTTTGTTTTTAAGTAAACAATTTAGGAGGCAATCACAATTTTATTTTTTTTTTTAGATTAATCACAGTTTTTATATGTGGTCTGCCTTGGGTATTATGTCTTGCTAAAACTGAGCAGTATCCGAAGAATACTGTTCAGACTGTATAGCAAAGTGGTAACGCCACAACCTATACATCATACCCTACAGTTTTTATCACCAGGTTATCAGAGTAAGGTGTCACCTGTTCTGTGATTTCTAACCACCGTTCTATATTCTGTTTTAATGTAAACCTCTTAAGCGTTTCTTGCAGCCAGTTACACTGTGTGTTCTCATCAAGGCTACTGTTATAAATGGCATGCATGCATATTTATGTGAATGAGTCAAAGACATTTGTAAGTCACATCCTTGCATTCTAAATGAATTCTGCATAAACAGTACAACATTTTATAACTACCGACGACACTTGAGTGAGTAAAAGCAGTGTTAGTTCTTTATTGGTTTAAACAGGTATGGTTTAGGAGAGAAAATTAAACTTTTATATCACTGTAATGTACCTCCCAATATGTCGAGGTACAGATGTGAGATTTCTATCTCCATAAATTGGATTCGTGGTACAAGGAAGGTCATTGGAAGCCTAATGCTATTCCAAGCTGACAAGCAGCAAAACTTTACTGGCCTGTGTAACAGCTTCCATTGGTTCAAACTTCTTGGTATGAAACTCTTATGTCTCTTCCTTTCTAATGAATCAGTAGTAGTAGTAGTAGCATGCTTAGTAAAAATAAGTATAGTAGTATCTCATTCTTGAGGAAAATCAAAGCAAGTCTTTACATTCGATATGGTAAATTTAAGACGCCAAGGAAAATCAAAGCAAGTCTTTGCATTCGATATGGTAAACGTAAGACGCCAAAACTTCAATAGGTAAGGCAGCTGGGAAATCAATATATGTTTTGCAGTTTGCTGTTAACATGTTGGTTGCAAATCTGTAATACAGTTTTCATTTTCTTGAAAAATGTCACTAAAGAAAAAGTGTAATTGGGCATCATTGTAAACTAAAGTCTTGGTGATACAACATTTAGAATATTTAGTGTGATTTTGATGGTTTTTTTCTGCTTTTAGAAAACATTAGGAAATACCCCAAATATTTTCTGATGTAGGAGGTTAATGTTAAATTTGTCAGCTTCCAAATTTTCATTTGTAACAAGGGGAAAAAAAAGATACTTGACTTAAAAATCTGAAATAGTTGTCAAAAATGAGGACATAGGTGCTTTTGCTTGTTGTACAAAATTCCTCTTTTGTAACTGGAATCTCCTTTCTTCCAGTTTTTCAGAAACAAAAGCTTTTTGAGTATTTTTATGGTTTTGAGGAGTGTTTGGAAGTGCTATTTTACAAATATATTTTCATATAGTTCACTTCTACAGTTCACCTCAGTGAAATATACCTCTTATTTTCAGTTTTCCTTTGAGAGGAAGCTTTTTTTTTGTTTTTGGAAACATTTTTCTGGAAGCTCTCATTTGTGATTCTCTTCACCCCTGACCAACGTTGTTTAATGAATGACAGCTGAGAAATCAGTTGTAGGTTGTGGCCTCACTTCTGTGATTTTCCTCAGTGCTTTGTGAACACACTGAATTTTGGGAGAGACTGTGGTAGTTTCTCTTCAGTTTGGTTTCAGATTCTTTTTTCTGGACTCTTGCAAATACAAACATTCAAATGGAAACAAGACTTTCAGAGAAGTAGTAGTGCCATTTTTCCCCATTTGAAGTTTTAGAGGGAGTTGGAGACTTCGCTGTCTGTCATCTTATAAAGGTTCTAGGGGGTGATGCATCGTGTCTTTTTTCTCTTCCTTAAGAGTCATCCAAGAATTGACAGATGTGGTTGTGGTAATAGGTGCTGAGGTGGTGGAATGTCTTTGGCTGCTTTGCCATAGGAATTAGTGATTCACTGACTTTTACGGGTAGTCAGTTGATGACCTGTGTTTCCTATAAATAGGCTTTGAACTTTTACGTTGTGTATGTATTTGGTGGGCAATGTAACCTTTTTTTAGTAGTTGTTACAGATTCTAGCTGAAATTAGTCATTTTTGTGTCAGTGCCAGTGACAGTAGTAATTTTGTGATGGAGGAAAGATCTGATTAAGATGGTTCATCTCTTTCAATCCCTATATTTACAAGAAGATTAAGAGTCCAGGCTGAGATATGATGGATTGTGTGATTGATTTGGAAGGTTCCTGTATATATTTCAAAAATGAATAATCAATTTTTATCCTTACACTTGAACTATTATCTGCTACAAATGTCAAAGCTTCTGAGGTAGTCTCAGGTACTTTAACATTTCCAATTATGTCCCTGTTAAAATCTCTAGAAAGATTTTAATATTCTGAAATCAATTAGGAATTGAATCAAATTAGGAAACCTGACTGTAATAAGCACTTAGAATTGATATATAAAAATCTTAGTGCAACATCTTTTTCATTTGAATCTATACATGAGTATCATGCCTCTACAGGTAAGCAATATGCGTAACTTTTCTATATGTTAATTGTATGATTTGACATATTAATGAGAAATCCAAACAATGTTAATTCCTTGTGACGATCAGATATGACAGATTTGAGTCTTAGCACGTGTAATTCTATGCAAGTGTGAAAGAATTGTAGGTAATTTAGAAAACATAGGCTGTATCTGAGGTATGAGTTCAGTCCTGTATTTCAAAATAGGTAATGTTAATATTTATATGTCATAATCTTATCATTTAAGATTGTTCCATTTCTTTGGACGTGAACAGTTATTTTGAAATTACTGACAACTTGTCAGTATAACTTGGGTTTTACTAAAATACTGAATAGTTGCAATGCTGCTTTCTTCTTGTTTTCCCTTGCCTTTCAGTGAAATAATAAAACTTCTGATGCAGTTTGGGTTTTAAACACAAATGATATATTTCTCTTCATTCTGTTGGCAGATGAATGCGAAATGGGCAAGCGTAGTTAGCATGATTGTTTGTAGGATCAGTTGTTTGTTTTTCCCTCTAAGGAGAAACTCTTTCTTGGGATAAACATCAGGGAAGTGAGATAATCCATCATTCTGAGACCTGTTCCCTGGTGATGGATGGATAGATTGGTAAAGTAACTCAATAATCTTCATTTTTTTCAGGTTATTCACAGATCAGTGAGCATTGTCGTTAATAAAGCTATGGAATGCTTTTGTGTCCTTGCCCACATTATTTCTCAGAATTTGACAGGAAAAGGCTTTTAATTTGGAAATAACCTTTGTTGTGAAATGCATTCTAAGTGTATGAAACTTTGAAAGTACCTTCCCATTTTAGATTTTATCTTTCTTCTCAGTGAGATGTTTGTCAGTTGCTTAAAAAATTATTTACAAATATGAGAGCTTTTCTGCTCCTTGCTATTTTACTGACAAGAAATACAGCGTTCTTGAGAAATTTATACCTCATGAAGGCCTTCAGCCATTAGAATATATCACATAGGATGCTCTGATCATATGAATGTTGTCGAAGTATATTGATTTCAGATCCCTAACTAGACATGGAAAAGTTTTCAGTCAAGAAATTGTATAATAGGGGTAAGAATATACCCTGTGGTATAGGAACAATAAATGTAACATTAGATATTAAAAAAGTCTGAAAATAGCTTACATTGTCCTACTATCATTCTTGATCATGTTTTCTTCATTTTACAAACATATTTGGAACTTAAAAGCACAAAATAAAAATACTATAATGATATTTCATTAATTATTTGCTTTAATAATTAAGAAAATAATAATAATAATATGAAGGAAGTATATCTAATACATTATTTGGTATTATCTCTTAACAGTCTCTTAATAAGTAAATTACTCTCTGCTTGTGTGGGGATGTGCAGATTCCAGTTTATATATTCTTCCTGAGAATTAGGACTCAGACATATGAATATGTTAGAGCATTATCAGAAGATCTGTGCAAGTGACATGAATGTTTATTATTGGAGCAAGTCTGGAATGCAATGCATATGTAGTTTAGTAGAGTCCTTTTTAATTAAACTAGAAGACAGAGAAATGTAGCTTCCAAAACATTACTGAATTAGTAAAATAGTCCTTCATTTCATTGAGGGTTAAGATAACTTGAATTTTTATGTTTTTTCTGGAGGCAGAGAGCAAATAACTGAGTTTTATAGATGAGCTAATGCTTAGTGACTAGTTTCTAGTTTTTGTGTCTTTGCCCTACGGTCCTGATTTCCCAAGCTCCTCTGTGAGGACAGAAGTGTTGTATGATTGCAGCTAAAGGACCTTGTGCAAGGAACACCTTCTTCTCTTACAAGGTCAATAGAACTGAGAGCCAGGCAGGTCTTATACTTCTACCTTCCATAGAGATAGTCTTCAGAGTGCATTTGTAGTTAACCATCATCACAAGAGCACAAAAACCACTGAACTTCCCCCCGCCCCCTCCCTTTCTGCTGTGTAGTAATCTCTTACAGTTTCCACAGTGCTTTAGTCATAGTTCCTAGGACACTTGCTAGTTAAATAGTTGAATATGTTGCCTAGTGGATCCTCACCTTACTTTTACGTAAATCATCTGTTTCTTGTGTTTAGCATCCTAGAAAATGTTTCTTAACCTAGATTCACTAAAAAGTAGTGTTAATTGCAATACCCTTGAAAAATGTTTATATAATTCTTCCATTTAATAAGCCAGTATTAAGCAACTTTTCTTTCAAATTCCAGTAAACATTTCTGAAGCAGCTGTGCTAGACCAGCTACAATATGGTTAAAACACGGTGTTTATCCTCCAGTTCATTTCAGGTCTTTGCCCAAAACTCAGTCAAGGGTACACCGTGGAATTTAAGTGCAAGTTAATTTCTAGCAACTTCACTTTGAGGTCTGTTTTTAGATAATTTTGTAAAGCAAGATGCAAGCATACTGACTAAATTTGTTGAACAGACTATTCAGGGCTCACAATGTCATTATTTTAAGAAACAGCACTTTTTACATTGTGATTATGACCGTTCACAAGCTTGACAAAACTTCATGGCTCTAAATACTTTATTTAAGAAGGCTAAATCCCAGACTGTTTTCTGTAATTTATTTGCCTTCGTTTGGGTAGGTGCACATACTGAGATTTGACTTTTTTTTGTGGAAACTCTGTGTTGGGAAAATTGACTGCTTATTTTTTAACTGTAGCCATTTTATTTATTTGATTTGTCTGTATTCTCCTTTTTAATGTTTTTAGAACATACAAAAATGTTGTAGGAAATGCTGAAGTTCTAGAGACTGTTCAGGGAACGCAGAATTTAACATAAGAACCAGGTCAGAGGTTTCTCTATGTATAAAAACAAATTGAAGGAGGACAATTCATTAATTCAGCACTTGGCATGTTGTTTGATCTTTCGCCAAAGCTTGCTGTGCTGTACGTTCCCTTTTTAAGGAGGGAAGCAAATAGTTTTTACTATACAAGTCCGTACAGTTGAGGAGAAAAATCATTTTTTTTAAATTAATTGCTCTGTGCATTTTAGAAACAGAAGATAAACTATGTGCTAGAAATAAAAACTACTTTTTTTGGCGTGGAACTTGTAATACAGTTTTCTAATTCTTTTATGTAGTTTCAGAATGAACTATGGGTAAGTCTGTAATTTAAGGATGTTTATGCTTTCTCTGCATTGAAAATCAAGATGTCAGATGGAGAGACATTCTATTTTTGTTCAATTAATATCGGAGAGCATTACATCAAAGCAGTAAACTTCTCTTGTAGCAACAGATGCAGCAACCCTGAAGCCTATTTTCTCTCTTGTTACATTAGTGTTTAATTAAAGAAAACAACTAGTTGGAGGCAGTTACTTTCTGTGAAATGTAATGAAGATTTATTTTGTAAGTGACCTTCACTGTATTAGCGGAATCAGTAATCAGTAAAATTAATAGAATAATCAAATTATATACAAACTCATAAATCATCACGAATATGCTGTCAAAAATTCAACTTTTAATATGTCCTATTGTTTCACAGCTGTATTAAAAATTACAACTACTGATTCCTGCCTTGATGGGAACTGAAATGGCATTTAAAGGCTGTGTATGATGGAGGGCTACCAGGCCAAAAATTTTCACAACTGTTAATTTAGCTGTAATATGATTTGATGTCACCAGGGCAAAGTTGAAGTTGAGTACAGTGTTGTTACTATCTTTCAGCAAAACTTGAATTATTGATGTAGGCAGTCGCCAGTTAATTAGAGTAATATCAGTTTAAATGTCTGTCATTTAGGGTTAATGGTATCAAAGAGTTGCCTTGTACTTGAAGTACAGTCAGATCATCTTGAATAGCCTATTGTATGAAAGTAATGTTAGCACAATGATTTTACTTTGTCATAAGTTATCGGGATGCCATTTAGCTTAATATTTCAATTTTTATATTTAAATAATTTTGTCAAGTTCTTCCTAATGTGTCATTTTTCATGCTAGGCTGTTTTAATAGGTATTTTGGCTCTTTGTAATTGTTTAACACAACACAATCAAAATTCCTTTCCATTTTCATTTAAAAAGAGAAGTTTTCCACCGGTCTACTCTGAAAACAGGTCATGCCCTCCTCCGCTGGATAGCAGGCAACTCTTGAAAATAAGTAATTCACATTTTTGCGCAGCCAAGCAGGAAAGTTCTTTCAAAGCACGCTAGAAAAATAAAGTGCATATATCAAAAAGCCCTTGACTGTGGTTGAAGTCAAAGGAAAAATATAATTTATAGTTTTTAAACAAAGGAATCGTAGTTCTAGTTGGGTTAATAGTGCTGTTCTTTTATACAACATATAAAATAAATTCATCTGAGTTGGTCTGAAAGATCCTAATACATGCTTTGTCAGGCAAGAAGCCATTGGTTGCAGCATTAGAGATAATAAGCCCGTAGCTCAAGGCTTTGTAATAACTCTTCAGTGAATGTTTAACCTTTGTGTCGTCTTCAACAATCTCCAGACAACCAAGGTTGGGATTCAACATGGTATATGTTCCCCCTGCTTTTGCATGGGTAGAAGAGGTATTTCTAGAGAACTGGATCTTCTGATTCAGCCAGTAGTAAGTGATATTGCTGACATTTCCTTAGCCTGCTACCTTTTGGAGTCCAACTCGGAAGAGATGTGAGTGGGTAACACACTTTAGCTGCGTCATCCATGCAGTTTAAAAGGTGTTGCGGTACTAACGGTCTTTGAACTGTCTGATACGACTTTTGAATGCCAGTATGGATTCCATTTTAGGAACTCAGGTTTGCAAAAGAGCTGTTTAACTTTAAAAAAAAAAACAACCCAACCAACCTGTTTTTGTAAACCAGAAAAATTCTGCTAGCATCCCAGAAATTTGGGAGAACTATGTTCCACCAACCCAGCCTGCCTTTCTCATATTGATTGTCTGCTTTGGCTAGTCTGATGCCTAGCTGATGGTAGGCAGCTATTAGAACTGTAGTCACGCTAATCTGTTGAATTACAGTGTAAACTTTACTAAAAGATAAACAGAATTACACATTCTTATTTTAAATACAGTACCTAGGCAGACTCTGTTAATGAAATAGCAGGTGCAATTTTGAATTTTTATGCCCTCCCAGTTTCAGCTCTGTCCTTCCATCTGTGAGCTGAACATCAAGTGGTTGGGTCATACTAAACTTCAGCTGAATAACAGGAACTTGGGAAACTCACAGTATCCTTCTTCGGCATGATAAAATGGAACAGTGTGTCACTGTATTGAATGGGCTAGATACTGTTTTATGATTTACTCATAAGAGGCTTATTTATTTTTGAATAACAGGGATCACAAGAACACAGGTGTATTTAACTTGGAAGGAGTTAACAAAGGAAGAATTGCCAAATATCACCTGATAGCATTAGACAGTTGTCTCTGATAGAGCAGTTCTCTCTGAGAAAAGGATAGGTAGTTTATGTCAATATGCAAATTATTTCTCCATTCTTTCTCTTCAGCATTCATGCGAAGAGGTCAGTGAGAGCTGATTCATCTGAATAAACCACTGGAGGTCCTTAAAAAAGTAAATAAATAAATTAAAAACCCATACCATTAAAGATTCCCAAGATAGATCAGACATTGCAAACAGTCCAAACCTGAAATTGTATTGTAAGGGATCAGACACGCCTTCCCTGTCTTTTCTCTTTACCTTTTTCCACTGAGTAATTTCCATGGTGACTGGAAATTTTAAAGAGAAAGATGATTTCTTTTTTAATGTAATTTGAAAAAATATTTTCTTAAATGTTATTACTACCCAATTCTAGAGGCTTTAATCACCTGCATTTTGTATTATTATTATAGTAAGAATGCCCCTGAAATAACGCACTGTAAACAAAAAACTGACTGAAGTTTATCATCCCACATGGCATCCTTGTCTCTAAATTGGAGAGACATGGATTGGTGGACCACTTGGTGAATATGGAACTGGTTATATGATGGCACTCAAAGAGTTGCAAGTCAATGGCTCAGTGGGACTGAGTGCACCCTCACTTTGCACCCTCAAGTTTGCCAATGACACCGAGCTCTGTGGAGCAGTCGGTAATGCTGAAAGGCTTGAGAGGTGGGCCCATGCAAACCTCATGAAGTTCAACAAGGCCAAGTGCAAGGCCCTGCACATGGCCTGGGACAATCCCAAGCACAAATACAGGCTGGGCAGAGAATGCATTGAGAGCAGCCCTGAAGAGAAGGACTTGGGGGAGTTGGTTGACGAGAAGCTCAATATGAACCTGCAATGTGTGCTCACAGCCCAGAAAGCCAACCATATCCTGGGCTGCATCAAAAGAAGTGTGGCCAGCAGGGCAAGGGAGGGTATTCTCCCCCTCTGCTCCTCTGTGTTGGGACCCCACCTGGAGTGCTGTGTCCAGCTCTGGGGCCTCCAACATAACAAAGGACATGGACCTGTTGGAGAGGGTCCAGAGGAGGGTCATGAAGATGATCAGAGGGATGGAGCACCTATCCTATGAGGACAGGCTGAGAGAGTTGGGGTTGTTCAGCCTGGAGAAGAGAAGGCTCCAGGAAGACCTTAGAGCCCCTTCCAGTACTTAAAGGAGGCCTACAGGAAAGATGGGGAGGGAGTCTTTATCAGGGAGTATAGCAATAGGACGAGGGGTAACAGTTCTAAACTGTAAGAGGGGAGATTTAGATTAGGTATTAGAAATTCTTCACTCTGAGGAAGGTGAGACACTGGAACAGGTTGCCCAGGGAAGTTGTGGATGCCCCATCCCTGGAGGTGTTCAAGGCCAGGCTGCATGGGGCTTTGAGCAGCCTGTTCTAGTGGGAGGTGTCTCCAGCCATGGCAGGGGGGTTGGAACTAGATGATTTTTAAGGTCCCTTCTAATCCAAACCATTCTATGATTAATTCACAGTTAATCATGAAGCTTTGACCTTGAGAATCTCTAACATACATCCTGTTTCTGCAAGATCCTGAATTTCTCCGCGTTTTAGTGCTCTCACAGAAATTTAAAATACATAACATGGAGAATATTGGCAGTTTATGCTTGCTTGGCAACATTTTGAAGAGTGTGGTTTTATATTGAAACCTTTCAGAAGCTAGAATTAAAAAAAAAAAAAAGTTAAAACTGGTGATATCACAGTCATCTCAATGTTAATGTGGGTCCAGTAAAAATTGTAGGCATCACCTTGTGTCACATCAGATCAAGAGAAGAGTATTTCCCAGAGATTAAGCCTGTCTTTTGGCAGATATAGGAAGTTAAGATTCAAAGATTAACCTGGGGTCATGTTTATCACCAGATCAACTGAACTTTGACTGTGCAGCTTTACAGGAGATCAGTCTCCGACTTTGTGCATAGGACAGGTTCATCTGGTGAAGAGCCACAGCATGGCTAGTGATGATATTTTGCCGTGGACTGACTTGACAATGGAGTCCCTCATGTTTAAATGTCATAATCTAGCTTCTTTAAATTTTGAGTCTCCTTAGAGTTTAAATGCAGATGAGTTGCGATATTGGCTTGCTGTTTGGGTAGCATAATTTTCTTTGGTTTGGGTACTGGGTTTTGTTTGTAAGTGGAAGACTGATAAATAGCTTAGTATATTTCAGTTTATGAAAAACTGAGCAGTGAAGCTAGTTCCTTTTTTTCATTTAGGAAATTTTTCTATCATCAGTCCACACATAGAAGATCTTAAGCGATTATATCGTAATTTAGGCATAATCTGGAGGAATCACTATTTGTAAGAGGTCATCTTTAGATTGTAAAAGTCTTCATTCTGTTGGGGCACTTCTCAGTGCCCTCAAAATCTGAGCTGCTTGTAGTCAGTGTAGTTTCCATGGAACAGTAGAGAAATAGCTTCTGAATCATGCTCACAATTCTAGTAGGAGGTTACTATGGTTATCATGTGTTCTTACATTTTTATTCTACACCATGTGCAATGTAGCGGCGTCAGAATATCAGTAGATATTCTAAGCATCTTCAGTAACATCCTGAATGACTGAGATGGTGGCAGAGAATGAGTACTCAAACCAATGTAACAATTTAGAGGACTGAGATAAATGCTAATACAAAGAAAAGTTAACAACATACCTTTACAAAAACAATATGGCATGCTTTATTTTCATTGGGTTTTGATTGTCTGATTCAGAGATTAAGATGTGCCATTAAAAATGTACTACAACATGCAAGGTACTTTGCCTTGCTTATGACACACACTCATATTGATTACAATTAGTTGTCATAAGAGTAACCTTTATTTTTTCCTAATATGTTTCTAGGTTGTGTGCTGTATTTGGTGGTATCTATTGTCTTCGCCATCCTGTGCAGTGCCTTGTAGTGGACAAAGAATCTGGACGGTAAGGGTAATATAAGTAACCTCCTGTTTATATACAAAATACAGATGAAAAATGTGTTAAGTCAATTTAAAAAAAATGATTTTTCAAAGATCCTCCTTGGTATTAATAACACATCAACCTTGATTAAAAGTAATTTGTGTATAGGTCCTCCAGAACAAGGAAAGTGGTCTAGAATATAGAAACTAAATTAATTTCCCTGTGATATTACTACAGCTCCTGATCACCCAAGCTTGGAAGACAAATCATTTCAGCTGCCGGGGGGCTGGTGATGAGTGATGTTAGTTTTCCTTGTGGCCTTACCTACTCTAATTGATTTTCATCAGATGACAACAAAGCCCTCTGTTATTGCATTTTTAAAAATGGAGCTCACCTAAAGACTCATCAGATTAATCTTTGCTGATAATGCATGTCACTCCAAGAGAAAAGACTTTAATGAGTTTTTAGGTAGATTGTTGTCATAAACTATGCTGCCCTCTTATCCTAGGATAAATTCTTCTACAACGATATCAGGCCTGTAGGCGGGTTTACAATTCAGCTAAGAAAAATCAACCCGTAGTTTTTTCCATAGTGGCATTTTTCACACCTCTAAATTGTCATGGTTTCTGTTATATACATTCTATCAGTTAGTAGTCTGACTGCAGATTTTGGCTCTCTTAAGAGTCTGTTTTCAGCTTAGTTTCTGTAATTGAAAAGTTAAAAATGTTCTGTAGAAAATTTTGAAAATTAAGCTAGAAAATATGTAATAACATTTTATTAGGAAAATTAGTAGTTAAATGATCGGTGTAATGTGTTTACTTTCCAATTGCACTGCACATTTGACTCTTTGAGCACAGTACTTGTAGGTAGATTTGTCATCATATGGTCAAGTAGTGTCTGTTTTCCCTGAAATTCTATAAACAACAGATCTTACGTTTCTGTCAGTTCCTCAAGGTTCTGAGTTCATTGCAGGTTTTTGACTTTGAAAGATGCAAATGTGATAGTATTTCATCGTGTGTGTCATTGTTTTAAGCACGTTTCATATGCAAATGAAATTATCCCCCTTTCATAAACTCTGTAGTTTATTTTTACAGTAATAATTGAACTTTTATTGTAGGCAGCATTATTTTCCAATAATGTTTAAATAGTTAACTTGCTCTTTCAGAGGGACAAAGCTTATAGTTGTTAGCAACTTCCAAACACCACTTTGTGGAGATCTTAATTGGTCAGTGGTGCTGGTTGCCCCAGTTTCCAGCTTCTTTTGCACATTCTGAAGACCTTTAAAATTATTGTTTTCTTTGTTACCATTATATGTATTCCAAAAAAGGTGGAGTGCTGCTTTTCCTTTAACCTCCTTTTGTGTTTTGAATCTAATAGGTTTCAAGTGTCTTTTTTTAGGCTATTAGGCTGCTTTAGTGGTTCACTTATGCCATTTTCACTTAAAACTGAAGGATAGATTTTTGAGGTGCAGAATTACTGAAATATTTTTAAAAGACTTTAACAGATTTTCAGTATTCCAAAACCACTGCTCTTTTAATAATGCCATTATCTGATACTGAATATGAAGAAGCACAACACATCCAGCTTCCCAAGTCTAGTTACCTGCCTTTTCCTTGGAGCTGCCTGCCTGCTTCTGTTGTTTCCTCTTAGGTCTCCCATAGTTTCAAAGTAGGTGTTTTACCAAGTAGTATTTCTACACCAAAATAAAAGTAAACAAAAAAAAAAATCTATAGAAGAGAAGGGAAGTGCCAGACTTTGAGATGATGAAAATAATGCAGCCTATGTCAAAATATGTTTTTTAAAAAGGTATTTTCAGTAATGCAAGGTGGATCATACAACGTTCCCTTTTTTCCTTAATGATTTTTAAAGTCTCAAATGTCGTCTTCACTGTAGCAAAAATGTCACTCAGCTGAGTTTGATGCAGGTATATGTTTTTATTCAGTTATATTATTTTTTCTTTTATATTCTTTTCTCTCACCTGAATGCAATAGTGCTTTTACTTGCTAAATCTTTTCTTTAGAGTGTTACTTAGCAAGCAACCCAGTTAATTGCTAAGATCATCACTATTTCCTTTCCCTTCTCTTTCTTTCTTCATCTCTTTCCTACTGTGTATTCCCTCCCTGCACCAGCTCTAATTTCCTCTTGACTTTGGGCTTCAGTGTTTTGCCTAATAAAAATCGGCTATCAAATCGTTAATGAGGGTATTTATGAGTTACTGAGCTTTTGAGTCAACAGGCCATTAATAGACAAATTCATATCTCGTTGTCAGTGCGGCTGTCTCTGTAGCTTCAGAGGCAGCTTTTCTTGGTTACAAATAGGTTAAACTCATAATAGTAGAAATTTAGTCAAATTGTGCAATATTCATTTCTATCTTGTAAGCATCTTCTGTAGGCTTCCAGACTTCATCAAGATCCTAGTGCAGTTATTTTTTCACTATTTTTTATATTCTTGCTTTAGTACATGTAAGGAAAATTTATACTTATAGCTACAGCCTTGATTTTCTTCTCAAACTTTGTGGATAGAATTTAATTTGAAGTTCTTAAATATCACCAAAGTTTATTCTAGCTCCTTTCTAGACATGGCTAACATTCTCTTCGGCACAAGGAAAATAAGAGCCCATTCAATATCTAGTTGAATTGCTTTTTCACTTTTTTACCACCCATAACTGTATATACAGAAAACTGTCGATTTCATCCCCAACTATATAATTATTTTTATCATTTTACTATAGCCTTTTTTATCGTTTATGAAAGTAAGATTGAGGGAAGACAATGTGGAAGTATAGAAACTTTTATACATACCTGTCTTAACGTTTTGGTAATCCACTTTAAATTTTCTAATTTTGACGCATTTTATCATATTAGGTCTGCTGTTTTAATACATATGCAGACCATCCTGCGTTCTTGATAGAACTCTTATGCTCTGTTAGAAAATAAAAACCATATCATATTCCTTAGGTTGAAGAAAAACCACATTGAATGTATGCATGATAATTATTTTGTTGTTTATTTTCTCTGTTTTATTGTAGGTCACTTTTTGGGGTACATATAAAATTTTAAGTATTTTAAATTACATGGATTGTGTAAATAATAATGGTATGCTTTTTATGTTAATCGCACTTTACGTGTGTTTCCAATTACATAATTCTGTCTCAAAAATGGAAAAGATGTGACAAATGGAAATTTATACATCTGTAATAAAAAGATATAGCAAACACATAGTAATTTACATATCTTTCTTGAAATATTGCATACTGGCTTTGTCAGTGCTGGTAAGTCCATTTCAAGGATGTCGCCCTTAGTCCATTAGTTTGGATAATGAGCCCTATAAAGTACATTTATAACTCGTGGCACTGCAAGGAGATGGATTCTAATTTTCATCCTTTTATCTAGACACATTGAAAGAAGGTCAATGGAGGGTTCTCTATGATTCATTGTCCCAACACATATCAGATGACAGAGACCTGATAATGTCAGTGCATAAGTGTTTTCCATATTTGGAAGCAGTACTTGAAAGAAATTTTCTCAGCATCATCCTTTGAAGTAAAGTGGAGACTGAAATTAAAAGCACTATCTCTTTTTCTGTTTAGAATCTTATCAAACATAGGACCTGATAGCTACTCCTGAGCAAAGGAGAGGAAACAACACTTAGCAGGAAAATAAAAAGTGTGTAGTTGCTTTTGCTGGCTTTGAGTGATACAACATGACATTTAATCAACCTTTCCCCTTCTATAACGTTTAGGGGGGTGGCAGGGGAAATTGTTTCATAAACAATAAGAAAGGTTATAATTAGAAATGAACTGTAGCAGCTTGACTTCCTTGTTTATTTGCAGTATTCAAGTGAGTTCTTGAGAATGAAATCAGTTAGGTTAACAATAAGAAAAACCTTAGAGTTGGAAGTGAAACACATGTTGAATAGAATGTGATCGAAACTCTATGAAGAATACTACATGTTTAAAGTTAAACAATGCTTGTACCATTAGACATCTTTTAATGTTTTCGAGTTATCTGTTCAATTAGAATATCAGTATATATGTAGTATCCAGTTTCCTATGAAATCAGCATTAGAAGTTAGTGTTATACAAACATGCTTAATTGTCATAAGCCTCTTAGATTTGTAAGTAGACATTGTGTGCACCCTTTGTCAGTTCTCTTTTCAGACTACAAAACCAACTGATTTACTAAAGCTAGTGGCAGCTGATTGCTATTACTTCTTTAGGTTTGGTTCTCATCTCTAGTTTTATAGAGAGTTTTGATCACAGAAACTAATGAATAACTTGAAGTTACAGAAATGCTCTGTATTCATAAGGTATAACTTGCATGTCAGATATAAACTGATACAGGAATAATGTTGTGCTATGATAAAACACATTTAAATCTGTAGGGAATCTCTGTCTTAAGCATCCTTTTGTTTCTTTTTGATGTTTCCCTGTGCATATGTACGTGGAGATGTGTGTGTGAGAATTTACTGGTTTCAGTCCTGCATATTAAATCAACTGAAACATTGAGATACTGATTCAGAAGAATTTAATTTGAAAAAATGCAGTAACTTTCATACACCAAGCAAAAGTTAAATAAAACTAATTTGCTTTATTTATTTATACAGTAGATGTTCTGATATTGTAGAAAACTTTAAAATCTTGTTTTAGATGTCAGTATTAAGCCTTAAAGATTCTTAGTATATGGAAACAAGCTATAAAGAAATAAATTGTAGTGCATGTATTTTCCTTGCACTTTAGGTAGGAAAAGCATTCATTAAGGTAGGTGCGCTTTAAACCTGGAGGAGTTTCTAAAAATGTTTGTAGTGTCTCAGTTTGAGGAAAATATGTACAGTTAAGTTGAACACAAATTATGTCATGTAGGAATCAGCGGTAGAGGTTGGGTTTAGTTAGTAAAGGAGCAGCCTCCTTTTTATTTTTTTTCATATATATTATTTGTCATATATATGTCATATATAAATCTGAAGTTTGTTCTTTCATAGAGACTTTTCCCCATTAAAATCTGAATTTTGTATCCTGTTCTTATTTAAGCTCTCTGAATTGCTTCTTTCCTGTGGTTTGCATTTCTGAACCATTTATCAGATTGTCAGTCTGTTGTGTTACACTTGACTCTTGAAAATTCTTGTAGCAGTGTCCCAATTTTTAGTTATTCTCATTTTGTTTTGACCTGGTTGCATTCAGAAAGGCTTTTTTGGAGGGTCTTGGGTTTGTTGTTTTGTTTGTTTGGGGTGGGTTTTTTTGGGGGGGTGGTGGTGTGTTTTTGGGTGCTTTTTTTTTAGTTTTCAAAGTATTGCCTGAGGCAAATACATCTTTGCTTTAGAATTTGTATATATTCAAAGACAACCAGTATCTATCAAAAACATTTGTGTTGCTTTTAAAGCAATATGACTTAGTTATTCCTTTTGTATAATTAAGAGATAAATGCTATGTTTAGTCACAAATACAGAAGCTCAGAAAAGTCCTTGGCTGATGCACATATTTCTCAGGGATTTTTCCTTACACCTCTGAAGTTAATTTGCCATGTAATTTGTCAAATAAGATTGGCAAAATAAATGTGTCTTTGGTAAGGTAGCTGATTGGGGGGAAGAAACCCACCATGATCAGGTAACACCTACAAAACCATTCACAGTATTACTTTATTCGTAGAGTCATAGAGTCGTCTAGGTTGGAAGGGACCTTTAAGATCATCTAGTCCAACCATCAACCTAACTCTGATTAAAATAAATAAATAAATAAAAAAGCACGAAAGAAAACCATACAAAAGACCCCCCCACATTACTAAACTGTCTCTAAGCACTATGTCAACCCGTCTTTTAAATACCTCCAGGGATGGTGCCTCAACCACTTCCCTGGGCAGCCCATTCCATGTGTCAGGAGGTAAGAAACCTCTGCTGTTTTCGCCTCCTATCAAATGCCAGCATTATTAGCTTGCATTTAATTTTCCGTATAAAGTGACCAATTTGTTGAAGTTCTAATATCATTATCTATAACAGCATTGTGTATATATATATAAAAAAAATTGTATATACCAAGTAGAATGTGTAAGTCTAGGATTTAGTTATCAATTTCAGTTGAGTTGTTTCAGAGGTTCACATATTAAAGAAGTGGGTAGCTAACTTATTTGAAAGACATAAATGACGTTCTATGTAACTCAGTTTTGAAAACTTACACATCCTTTGTTACTTTATATCTAAATTTCTTATTTTGGTTTGAATTTTTTTAACAGTTGCAAAGCTATTGTGGATCATTTTGGACAAAGAATAAGTGCTAATTATTTTATTGTGGAAGATAGTTACCTTTCAGAGAGTGTATGCACAAATGTGTGTTACAGGTATGTAGTAAAACAGTAAGCATAGTAAATCTCTTTAAATTATAGTGTATAAAGTATCATGTGAGTTAAGCTTAAGAGATTATTGTCTCCTGCTTTATCTTGGCAGTACAGCTTAGTTCTGTGCATAGTTTTTCTCTTCCTCTGCATACTTGAGGACATACTGTATTTTCTGTGTTTAGGTTTTCTTAAATTTTCCTCTAAATCATATTCCCCTTCTCCTTATGAAGAAATCCAATAGCTCTAAGTGCATTTCACGTTTGTTAAAATGTGTTTGGAAGGTGAAGGTGCCTACCACTGCTCTCCCTTTAAATATGTTCAGGATTAGAAAAGTATTAAAAGTCATTGTTTTCTCTGGTTTTCATTGTTCTTGCCCAAAACATGGAATATCCTGCCTCTGTCTTCAAAATACTGCAGATGAGATAGCAGCAAAACTGCAATAGTAAGTGCAGTATGGAAATAATCATAGGCAATGGAGGATTTGACACTTCACAAACGTCACCCTAGTGTATTTCCCCTTAATCCAAAGTGTCCTATGCTGTTTGGAACACAAAAAGTCCTGTAATACGCTGCTACTAATCTTCATCAAATAAAAAATAATATATTTTTTTTTTAAATCTGAAGGATATTCAAGCTGTTTTATATAACGGCGCTGGCTCATTTATTAATCATCTGGTTTGGTCATTGAAAGTACTACATTAATGTTCCAGATGTGGTGCTACTTCAGCAACAGGCAAAATACCTAATTAACAGTCATATTAATAAAGATCATATGTATAAATAGCCTTCCCACAGTATTATGTTTAGATTGCTATTGCCAAAACTCTGAATCCAAATTGCTATTTTTTACATTTTTGTGAAATGCCATAACTGTTTTATTTAATTGTAGGCAGATCTCCAGAGCAGTGCTCATTACAGATCAGTCTGTACTAAACACAGATTCAGAGCAGCAGGTATATATCAATTTTGTATCACTTATCTCTTTATTAATTGTCTGTATTAATATTTAGCTCTTGGTAGGAATTAATTCATGCTTTTGTTTCTGCTTGAATCCAGCTTTTTAGACAGCTCTCTCTACTGATTATTCTTTAATTCATTAGTCTGTATAAAACCATTAGGAATGTTTGGGGTTTTTGTCAATGACCTGGGTTTCCCTGTTTGGTGGTTGGCACTATATTAACTAACAGTTTCTAAACTGCTGTATTTAGGGTAGTTGATTTTGCTTGTTTTTAATAAACTGTTTTTCTTAGTATTCTGTTAATTATTTATATTGTCAAACTTTGTTCAAAGTTCTTTTGGTTTTCTTAACATTTTACCATTCAGAGTTCTTATTACACACTTTCAGATCCTTCTTTTAATGTTTCTGTTTTGTCAGTCTTTGCAAACCTTGATTTTAAAGGATATTCATCTGTGTTAAGTGTTTCTTCTGTATGCATCCTGTATTCTTACAGGTTAAATAGGACCTACAAAATAAGAACATATATGACAGAGAAGTCTGTTCTTCCTAAGTCTTGCTACTGGCATCCTGCATAAAATTACTCCACTCTTTCTCACCTAACAGTGCTCTGCCCAGTGTTCAAAAAACATTTTGCAGTCTCTTGCCAGCAGTGTTTCTAAACTGTCATCCTTTTGGAAAGGATGATGGTGTGAGGTTTCTTTCTGTTCTGCTGCTGCAGACATGCCGAACGAAGGTGGACTTCCTGACTTTAGTAGAAATTCATGACTGCTCAAACTCTGCAGAGTTCATTCTGCAAATTGTTACTGATAAACCAAAAAACAAAACTGTATAAATGTCTGCAGTTGTTTTTCACCTTTACTCAGAATTGTGTTGGTTGCCTCATCCTCCATGTTACTGCTTTAACGTAAGTTGCTCTTTCGACTTGATAGGTTTCCATTTTGATGGTGCCTCCAGTGGATGTAGGAAAACCAGCAGTTTGCGTAATTGAGTTGTGTTCCTCAACTATGACATGCATGAAGGACACTTGTAAGTACAGGGTATATGTAGTCTTAACTATATCTTTCCCATTGATTCTATCAACTCTGAAACAAAAATTAAAATACGTGTGTATCACCGCTCTGCTGCACAATGACCGGGTTATTACCCAAGAAAATAGTGTGTACTGGGTATTGTTACCAGCAGATGAGTGAAATAGTCCGTTGCCTTCATGCTATACCACTTATGTGCTGTTTCATATGGCTTCATATGAAGGAATTATACCACAAGATTCTTATTGCATTCAAGTTTTTAAATTTACACGTGATATTTATTTATTTAAAATCTTACTGTGATTTTCACGGTAATATAATATATTGTTCTTTATTTCCAAACAGATCAAATGTCAAATGTTCCTTTAAAATCTTATGTGGCTAATAAGCTTTGTAGTTGCAGTCTTATTAGTACATGGACAATATTCTATTTGCTGTACAGTAATTACAAAATAGCACCACAAAGAGCTTTTTGTTCTGGCTGCTCTAATTTTTTTTTTTTTCATTAAAAAAAAAAAGTATTATAATTCTGCATTTTGTTTATTCTGCAAGATTAAGACAACTGAATATTTAGTGGAATGGCAGACAAGGTTAGTGGAGAGCTCTAGTATGTTTTGCTCCACTGTAATTAGCTAAGATTGTGCAGTCCTCAAGTCAAAATACTAAGATTTATTTTTTTTAATTTAGAAATGTTTTCTTTGTAAAGTAATTCTGCCAAGAATTTTCTCTTACTGCTATAATTAAAGAGCAAAAACTCACCCGAAGTATTCTCTTCTGAATGATTCATTTCTGAAAAAAAAGTAAGCAAAAAGCTGGGAGGTCTTAGGTAACATAGATGCATGTATTTGTGTGGTTTTTTCCTTTCTGACTACCTTTAGACCTTAAGAGAATCTTTATGCTATAGGATTCTGTGGCCCCATGAAAAATGCTACAAATTTTTGTTTTTATAAGGATAGGTTTTCAATACAAGCATCAAGTTATATTTCAAGATTATTTCTAGCAGAATGTTTTGAGGCATCTGCTCTTGTCTGTTTCTACTTTTTTTTCTTCATCAGCGTATACTGAACAATTAATAGAGTACAATTAATACAATAATAAATGTTTCCTTCAGTAGGTTTAAAAAAAATTCTGAAGCACATGAATCTGACTCGTAGCTTGTCTTTAGCTTGTCTTTTTGAAAAGGAGTACTTTAGCTGAACTATTAAATTGAAGTACCTGAAGTACACTGTATTTGGGGACTACTTATTTTCTGAAAGTTTTGGTGGAGGTGGCATTATGTCCCATTATGAGATTTGGAGGAAAGGAGTGCATTGTGATCTATTTGAAGAAAAGTTGTAAAAATTCTTTTAAGAACTTTGTTGTCGACTGCATTAGATTCTTTAATTCTAAAAATATCTAAGAAATCCCTTTTCTAGAAAGGACATCCTGGTATTTCCGTTAACAGTTTTCTGTGTGCAGAGCTTTATGACTGTTGCTGGTATTTTATGTGAACAGATGAGCAACAAAATGTTTTTATTGGGTATGTATTTTTCTTTCAAAATTCTTTTTCCAAATTATGTTAAAAAGATTACCAGTTTGGGACACTCTATGGAAGATGAATAGAACTAGAAGTTACCTGACCTAATGCTTTTAAACAAAAAATAAGTAACTGTAATAATAACCAATTTATTTTACTGTTACCTCAGCTTGTACTCAGGTCTTTGCATGTGAAGGAAGAGTGAACTAAATGATTAAGTAATTGGAAGTTATATTTCCTACTTAAACAATTTTAAAAATTGAAAATCTGTAATTTAGGAACTTAGTGCTATAAAACATATTGCTAATATTTATCCTTTTAATAGCTGATTTACTTTATTTAAGGTTTCACAAAATATATATAGCAGGAAAGTAAAACTAAAGAAGGATTGATGTTCAAGTAGATATAAATCATTAGTTTCATGAAACTTGCCGTGGTGCTGAAAAATTAAGGTTTCTGTTATTTACTTCTCTACATAAATTCTTTTAGTTTCAGAAGACAAAGTACTACATTCTGTAATGAAATTTGTCTGCATGTATTGAAATAATATAGCTGTATTTTAGGTATAGCTGAATTCTACTTATGGGACATATTTCATAATTTTTTTAAACTTTTATATCATTATCTGTAAATGGGTTTTAACCTGACTGATTTCTCCTTCAAACAATTATTTAAGATAAGTATACAAATACATCTACTCTTTGATCACACTGCATAAATGACAGGCACATAATCTGTATTGCCAGTTGAGTGGAACCAAACTCCTTCACTTGCCCTAAAAATTGAGACTGTAATGATGAAATCATGAACTAAACTCATCGTTCTTCTTGCTAGAAGAATTACTTGAAGACAAATGTTGGCAACCACTGTAACTAATGCAGTTATACCTGAGTAAATCAAATATAATCAAAATATATACTGATGACTGTGACTCATAGCCATAACCTTAAAGATAATAAAAAAGATTTTATAGAAAGTAAATGATGTGAACTTTAGTGATTTATAACTTGGTTTTCTTGAGGAAATAATAGATTGTATTACAGTGTTTAGGGTTGTAAACATTTAGATAAGGTTACAGGGAGACTTTCATTATCACCACCTGTTTTCGTTTACTTTTTTAGTACGTATTGCTTTTAGACAGAAGATTTGGGTTTGGTTAAATAAAAAATTAATGTTTGGATATATTCTGTATGGGTGCAATCCGAAAGAAGAGGAGCATGAAGGGTTAATTTTCTGGTCCTTCTGGAGTCAGTGTCAAACTTTGTGGCATAACTGAGGCCAGGAAATAATTTAAAATATGTATGATGTACTTGTAAATAATGACACGAATATAGCCAGACTTCAGAGTGAAAAAAGCATGTCATATGGATTTAAAATAACACCATAGCTATATGCTGCTATTAAATTGATCAAAAATGTACAGTAAAGAAGAAAAAATGAATGAGCTAAACTTTGTACAAAGAAATGTTAAACTTCTTCATGATTTTTCTCTGCTGATAAATTTCCAGACAGCCGCTCAGTAGCAAATGAGTGGTGAATTTATAAGAAGCTTTAAGATGAGGCTTTTAAATATCTGAATGAATGGATGTAAAATCAGGTGGGATAAAGCAGCAGAGGAGTTGGCTCTGAACCTGAATAGAGGCCAATGGAACAGAAAAGAGGTGAAGAGCTGCATCAACTGATTATCTTTTCTAAGGAGTCAGCAACTTCACTAGTTCACAAAACAGAACAAATAAAGGAATAGTATGTTCCATGAGGAATCTGTTTGTCAGCTTTATTTTCATGAAAACAAGTACACGAGGAATAAATCTAAATATCAAATCTACCTTATTCAAGCAAAATTGTGAATTTTCACAAATACAGAATTGGATTTAGTGGCATTGATTTGCCCGTGCTGTAAGGTAAATTCTGATTAATTACACAGTTCCACAAATGTGTTCTTGTGGTTCTTTTTGTCATCTTTTTTCCAATATGGGATTTCTGTACTCTGTGATTTGTTTCTGATGTGTACAGAGCACATCTTGAAATCCTTACTGGCCCACCTGACCTAATTTTACCCTTACGCAAACACAGAACTGTTTCTCTCATCCTGTAAGAAGGTGGATGAATAAACTGTTGTAGAGCTTTTTTGTTGTGTTGTACCAAGGGATTGTATATGTCATAACTTACATCACAGAACATTCTCTGATATTCAGCAGTGCTTCTCTTTAAATTCTCTCTAGTTTGTCGAAACATGACAGTGTTCCCTGTGTTCTTTATTCTCCTATGGCTGGAGAGAAATAGTTAACTGCCAGCCCACTTGAGCTGTAACTTAAAACATACATCTATTCACTTCATCTCCTGTTTACCATTTAGTACAATAAAAAAGATGGAAGTCTTGCTCAAACTTTTTACTTCAGTGGAGAAAGACAACTTCCTACTTACTGCTGTACAGCCAGACTTAATTGCCAGTAGCCAAATTTCCAAATTCCCATTCAGTCCCAATTTAGCTCTTAAAGGAGAGCTTGGATGGTATTTGTGGGTTTAGTAAGTTGTTGAACTATCGGGCTGTCAGTGCTGATAAGAGTGTTCTTGGGGTTTCTAGAGGTCATAAATGGCAAATACAATGTGTTGTCCAGGTTCTTGCTGCTGCTTTTCCTGGTATTAGTAGACACTTTTTCATAGAATTATACTCTTTGTCCGCAGTGCTGATGTTAAATTATACTTTCATCGTACTAATGTATATGGAAGAGAGAGGTAATGGAGATGTATTAGAAAATTTCTGTATGGTGTATATACACTGTATTTCCATAATACAGTATTCCTCTGGGTTGAAGGAAGTGAATTATATGAAGAGCAGTGATTTATAAAAGCCTGCTGTGCCTTTTAAAAAATTGTAAATGATATTTATATATCTGTGTATTGGTGATTGTAATGAGTTTGTATTCTCTTTTAACAGATTTAGTCCATTTAACCTGTCCATCAACTAAAACTGCTAGGGAAGATTTAGAGCCTGTTGTACAGAAGTTATTCAATCTAAATACAGAAAAAGGTAAAAATAAATAAACGGAGTATTAAGAAGTATTAAATGAAGTATATATTTTGCAAAAATATAATTTACCCGTGTACAAAAGTATCTGTTACTGAACATCTGAATCTGTCATCAGAGTCAACATATGGTGAGGTGCTACTTAGATATCAGTATTTCAAAGTAAAGGAATCAATTCTGAGAGTGAGATTGATTAGACAGATGTCAGGTTTTTTCTATTTCGTGATCTATGTTCCAAGTCTTCTTCAGCTGTAGTTTAGCTTCAATATACAAGGACCACGGCTAGAAGTGTCCAGGACCTTTTTAATTTTTCACGCATTCTTTTTCATGTAAACATATTTGCTCCTCAGCACGTCTTTCAAAGATGCAGTAATGAAATGAAGTATTTTGAATCTGTTTTTTTTACACTGTCCTGTTTTTAGTGAATTCTATCACGTTGGTATCCCTAACAAAAGATCTCAAAACCCCAAAAGTTAGTGATCTGCTGTTCTCCTCCTGTGACAGATGACCTCAGTGCTATAACCATCTTCGTTTTCTTTTGCCTTCTCTTACTTTAACAGTGTTGCTTACCCTTTTGTTACCTTCTTCAAGCACTTCCTTGTGTGCTGTTTTTAGTTTAAATTCTCTGGTTTCTGCTTTAAGCAGTGGAAGCGTAAAGTTGTTACACACTGCAGTGTTATCAGGAAGATAGATTTCCAGTCATTTCCAATAACAAACTGTTTTGCCCTAAATTAAGGAAACCTTACCCATTACTTTGATGAACTTTGACCTTGAGATGGACAAT
Organism: Numenius arquata; assembly: GCF_964106895.1. Classification (NCBI taxonomy): domain Eukaryota; kingdom Metazoa; phylum Chordata; class Aves; order Charadriiformes; family Scolopacidae; genus Numenius; species Numenius arquata. The sequence goes on along the minus strand of NC_133580.1, from coordinate 15,319,448 downwards.
TTCACAGTTCCAGAATAAAGTAGCTGTTGACAAAGAAGTTTTTACCTAGAAAAAAATTGTCCCTTAGATAGTTGGAGGAAGTTCCACAGAAACCTTTGAAATTTAATCCTGAGATCTTTAATTTAGTCATATTTTTGGTAGATGCTCATAGAATAGTTACCACCTAGAAGATGTTGCTGTGTTCTAACCCTGGCAAACCATATTTAAATATAGCATGCTGCTACTTAAATAGAGTAGATCATAGTTCTTCTATCGGGAAACAGTTCTTAGCTGTCAGTGAAAGTGTTTATGTTCATATATATGCAAGTTAGATGTGGATGTATTTTATAATGTTTATAATTGTTTTGCTTATAATATTTGCTGTTATGCTTCATTCTTAACCTCATGAATTTTCTCCTTTAAAAAAAAAAAAAGGAAAAAAAAAAAGCAGTCTTGTATGTGGCAAATCTTTCCTTTTCCTCTCAGGGTAACCAAGAACAGTGTTTCATGAAGGATTGAGTTCAGCTTTTCACCAGTTTGTTTTTCTGTGTTCTTGTCAATTTTTACATTTTTTTTCTCTTCCTTTTAATGAAAAAAGCAAATATCTTACTGTTTTTGTTAGACAACAAAGTGTTCTTAATAGGAAATGAAATATTAAATAATACACATTCTCTTTTTTCTTTGCTTACAGGAAAGGCAATTATTTTGATATCCCAAAGATGTAAATTTTTTACTAGGTTTGTAGTATAAGAACCTTTCCAAAAAAACATGTACAATACAACTAGGGTTTGGAAATAGAAAACTTTATTAGATTGGAGAGCTGCAAACACTTCTCGTGTTGATACTTGTTAATTTAAAGCCTGCTAATTTCTAACTTTTAATATTAAACATATCTCTTAAATTTTCAAGACAGTGCCATGTGTTTCAAAGACTCAATTGATGAAGAAAAGATTAGCTTGCAATTTAGTGCCTTGTAATCATTTGGGGGGGGTTAGCATTAATCTTAATGTTTAAAGTGATCCAGTTTTGAAATGATAGATTGTTTAGAGCCTGACTGAAATTCTTCTGTAGAAACTCTGTGATCATAGGGGTCCTCAGGTGCACTGAGGCACTGAAAAGCTAGTTTTCACTGACACATAGGCCTTTTTATCATCAGGATGAGGTAGTGGTCGTATTTTAATTAAAATGTCAGAACAAATACTGTTGGAGTTATTGAAAATGAATCACCAGATAAAGTGAGCACTGGGCCATGGCAGGTCAAAGAGGCAAAGTCACCTGGAGAAGAGGACTCCATTCATTTTCCTGCCTAAATGAGGAAGAAGTAACTTTTATGAGCAATGTGAACTTTTAAATATATTAAAGAGCATCTTGCGCTGTATTAAGGCTCAGACTTTCACAGGCTGATGAATTTAATTTATATTTCAAACTGTTCAGTATGGTTAGCACCTATTTTTTTTAAAGTATTTGACAGTTATAAAAAGATACTGATGGAATAGCATAGATTTATCTCTTTTTTTTTCCAATTCAACTGCTTTAAAATACTGTTTTGAATGCCATTGTTATCTAGAAGTTTCTTCCTTGGAAGGAAGTAAATCTCACAAGGTCTTTTACAAGCTTCATTTGTTAAAGACGAGGTAAAATACCGAAAAGGGGATAGCAAATATGCCAAACAAATAGTATCTATTAAGCTAAGAATCTGTGTTGTGTATTCCTCCATTGCATTCTGCACTGTTAAAAAGTGACCTTCATATTCCCAGAGGTTTTCTCCCTGTGCCAGGAGGAGGTTATGTAAGTGTGCAAAGTAACTGCAAGAAGGTACAGATGATGAACAAGCACGACATAGTTTATGATCATTTTGTATTTGTAATGAGTATTGTAGCACAGTACAAGTCCTCAGTAAGCATAGGTAAATATAAATTAATAATTTATTTTCTTTTAGCAGTATTTCCACAGTTTAGAGATTCTACATACTCCATATCACACATCTCAAGTAGAGAGTTTTGATAATTCTTTATTGTCAGTTTATTTGGGGGGTAGGTGGGTTATTCTTTGTGAATTTTTATTTAAAATTTTTTTTATTTAATCCGTGAGCATGAGTTAGTCTCCTTAGATTGGCTTGAAGACACTCAACCTTAAAGCACACAAAGGTCTGTTATGAGAATAGTTCTCATACAGAAATAAACTATAAAATGAGTGGAGGAAAAAGTATACATCAAAAATATCTTTGCATGTGGAATACAATAGCTTCAAGTTGGCACAGCCTGTGAAGGTCTTGTTCAGACTGTCATACGCTCATGGAGTTTATCTAGAGTAAACTAGATACCATGAGGTGGAAAGGCCTTAAATTTAGACCAGGTTTCTTGGTTGTATGCTTTTAGGTGATAAGTGGTTGTTACATGACTTAATGTGTACAGAATAATTAGGGTTTACATACGTATGATCGTAAAGGAAAAGTACAATGAAAGAGTAGCTCAGAAAAGAAAAAGTTAAATGAATTGGCTTTTTAAAGAAAAAAAATATTACAGTAGTTCCATGTTAATAAATTGACTTTTAGTATGCTAGGTTACGTATTTCCCTTATTACACGTGAACATTCATTACTGGAAACACTTTTTTTTGTCTTTTCAGAGACTGAAAATGAAGAACTGGAAAAACCTAGAGTCCTCTGGGCAGTCTACTTCAACATGAGAGATTCTTCAGGAATCGACAGAAATTCATATGTTGGCTTACCCTCAAATGTTTATGTCTGTTCTGGACCAGACCCTGCTTTGGGAAATGACTGTGCTGTCAAACAGGTTGGGCAGATCAGTTTTTTCAGTTGTAGAACTTCAATTTTAAAGACCTGAGGAAGTCCAATACAGTCTACTTTTGTTCTGGGTTATTCTGCCTTATGCTAGATAGTTAGTACTAATGCAGATATAAAGCTTCACAGCTAGACAGAAAAAATCTTACTTAATGAGCAAAGTAAATGTCAGTGGGATTGAGAACTGAGGAAACTTGAGGAAAGATCAGTTGATACAGTAACATTAGGAATTCAGATAGTTCATCTGAACAGGTAGAGCGAACCTAGAAGGGTACCTGAAGATGATCTTGGTAGAATGGTTACTTGCTGTTATACTGTGGAAAGGAAGAACTGTCAAATAATTCAGAAATATAGATGGTAACTCCCCAAAATATGTAGTCTTTCACCTGTAAGTAGTAGTAGTAGAGAAGCAGTACAAATCAAAGGTCAGAAAAGCCTATCTACAGCTCAAGTTGAAAGGATCATCAAAGAAGTTTAATACCTGCAGGACATAGTCACAAACCTAAAACCTGTTGGGGAAAAAAATGTTACTAATCTGTTACCTTAAACTGTCTGTCTCAGTTTACCATCTCTTTGCCTTAGTATCACTGTACTAAAAAATTACAGAGTAATTGTGTCTCCGAAGGAGTTGAGGGGAATGTCATTCTGTTTGTGACCTTGAGATAGTATTTGGCACAAAATCACACTCAGTTCTGATTTTTAGTTCTCAGTATTTGGGTGTCTACATATCTAGTTCCTGCTAACTAGAATCTTGAACTGCGAGCTACTTGCATCTTGCCCAGTAGTAGGCACGCCATGCCAGTACTCAATTTAAGACAAACTACTAGTGCTTTGAAATTGCAGGTGAAGAGAGAAAGTTCCCTAAACAAAACCAGGTAGATGGAGAGGTCGTGAAATAGGCAGAATATGCAGGGACATCAGGTCTTCAAGGGTAGGTATGGAAATGCACAAAGAACTTCATATGAAGCTCTCATTATGCCTTCCCCACTGTGAGTGAACAGAAGACAACAAGATCTTCACGACTCGTTCAACGAAAGACAGCTACAGGAATACTTCTTGGCTCTTCCATTCAGAGATCCAGCTTGCTAAGGAAGGTGCAAGTTCCTAGTGTGAGAAACGCACTCACTAGGCAAATCTACCACAGCAGTCTCTGTGGTGTCAGGGTGCTTTCAGGGCTTCATGTGAGAACACTTTTACGTCTTTGTAGGATTATCTGGCAGTAGGCATTTTTAAAGCTGTTTTTTAATGGCCATGTTCAGAGAATGTGCAGGCCATCTTCTAAGCAGTTGCAGGATATTTTTATGGCTAAGTCATAAACCTCTTAAAAAGAAGATTTTAAAGTGGAAAGGTTGACATAGCCTGAACTGTAGGGTCAGAACAGTATAATTAAGGGCTAATAGTACCCTTCATTTTACTTTACAAGGCAATAATTTGCCTCCTAAAAGGATAAAGAATTGTAAAGACAAAAAAAAATGCAAGACAATTATTATGGTAGCAGTTTTAAATTGTAAATGAACTCTTTTCTAGATGAGATTTTTTAACTGTTATTTAAAACAGTGCAAGTTAGAAGCTGTTTAAATACACTTAAAAACCAGACTATTTCTAATCATGATAGCCACCTTTTCTAGCAGTCAGCTTTGTCTTACCTTAAGAGCTCTTTTTTTAACCGATGAATAGTGGTGTCAAGCTGTGCTTAAATATTCTAGGTACTGTAGTTAGCCTTTGTGTTAAATCTGTTGACCATTAGTGAGACAGATGTTAAGCAAGTAGAGGAGAAACAATCAAGAGCCCAAAACACTGCCTTTCAGAAAAAGTAGGTAGAAGCTAAATTTTCTTGAACGTGTTTTAAATTTTGAAACAAATGGTCACTAGTTAGAGTGAAGAATATTTTAGTGTAAACATGTTTATAATTAAAAGTCATTAATAGCGAAAAAAGTGAGGAGCTTATATGAGAACTAAGTGAAGAATAGCCTTAAGATAAAGAAGAACTCGCAGATAGAATACACCCTTCCCATCCTTCATGCAGGTACCTTCTAGACGAGAGGAGAAGGGAAACACATGTAAGTTGGTGTGCCTTCTACCCCCAAATCACTTTCATCTTCTAGCAATGGGATGGAAATCTCCAAACATGAAATATTTACTCATGAATCTGAACGCTTTGAAAAACAAGTGTAAAACCACATTGTGTATAAGTCTTGGAGATAGCTTGGAGAATTGAATCTAATTTCTCTAATCAGTTCTGTGTTTACTGTTTTAATGATAATTCCCATGATCTATGTTTTCATTACCATCTGTATTACTATATGTCATGCTGTTTGATGGTATTGATGACACATTATTTAGAAGGCAACACCACAGATTTTACAGACAGTTATCCATCTACAGCTCAGTATACAACTTACTTCATTTTTAGTTTATATTCCTAGTATAATACTGAATTAATTTTGATGTCTGCATTTACTTGCCCCAAGGATAGGCTAAGTAAAATGTAAAGAGCCATTTATGATTCCTTCAAATTCTGTATGTATGGATCCAGTAAAGCATCTGGCTTCCAGTTTTCTATTTTTTCACTGCTACAACCTGACGTGAATTTTCATGTTCTAAAGTAGCATGTTCCCTGAAGTGTTTCAGATTTCTGAGGAATCTTCATATGCATAAGAGGAAGCACCAAAATTGTCAGGCCAATATTTTCCCTTTAACTTGTTTACTTTTTTTTCTCTATCTGGAAGGATTTCAGAGTTATTCAAGTGTGTGTATTTCAAACTACTTTTAGTTTGGTAGTGTTCTTCGTAAAAGTTGCTATGAAAGCCCACACAGCTTGCCTACGTGCCATCAAGGTGGGTAGTTGGGATACAGTAAAACAGTAACAAAACATAGTTTTATTCAACTTCAAACAGAATAACAGTTATTAAATTAAAGTATCTATGCAAGTGCTTTACATGCTTATGTCTTAATGTTTAATTCAAACGTACACGCTTGAAAGCTGGTACACTTTACTAAATATTGAAGGAAGTATTTACTAACTGAATTAGTTACAGTAAGTATCAAAGTGTTATAATAAAGGAGCTCTTAAATTATTACTGGTTATTCTGCATGAATTCAGCTGGGTAAGGTTAACTTAAAAAATTGGTAGACCTGAAAGCACTCTATACCATTCAATTGTTCAATTATAATCAATGTCATGATGTCCTACATAACATACTGAGACTTTCTTTCCATGTTCAACCGCATCATTATTTGACCATTTTTGGAGTGGATATTCACCAACTAATTGGAGACTGAATAATTGTTGAGAACTGCATAGGAAGTGTTTGTCTGCTCTAGTTCATCGTATATTTAGTGCGAAATATGACACTTTAATATAAATATAATAATAGTTGAAGTATATTTCTGGAGTTTCAGGACAAGTGCAGACTTGAAATAAAAAGTCTTTCTCTTACCTTCAAAAACCTTGTTTTCTAATCTTTTTATATCATATTTGTACATCCTTGCCCTCCTGAATTTTTTTAAGTTACAAAGGTTTTAAGTTACAAAACCATGTTTTTGAAGAAGAGAACAGATTTTTATATATATATATGTATTTATATACTAATGTAAGTAGCTTAAAACAGTTTTAAATGGGTACGGAAGAGTGAAATTTAGGAAGCAGAATGAAAAATTAAATTGAACTAAGAGTAGACAGGGTCATTTAAGCAGTTAATAATGGAGTCCTGCATCCACGTGCTGGTGATACAAATCCACTGCTGGTGGGCAGTGAAGTTTATCACAGAAAGCTGTTTGGTACATGCTCAATGATGTATTAATCTGAAAACAATTCCCTCTTGTCCAGGAATCCACATCATGTAATCAGCCTTTGCAGTTGGCATTAACTGACCATACTGTCAGCTTTTTCAGTGCAGTGTCTGGTAGCAGTATGAATGTAAAGATTAAATGCATTCTTGCCTGTGTGGGAGCTCTCATCACAGGTCGTCTTTAGGGCATAGTTTACTAAATAGACAAAATTGAGAGGCAATATTCCTTTGCCTTTTTAGAAACCCAAAACTCACCAGAACTGTGATCTGCGTCAGTTGTCTCCATTTGCCTTAGAAGCTTAAGGACTTGGAAAAGCAAACCTTTATGGAAATGTGAAGTGCATGTTGATTCAGTAAATAAATTCCTGAGTGTCTCTAACTTTTTTTTTTCTTTTTTTTAAGATCAGCTCATAGGTAGATTATTTGCACAAGAACATGTAGAACTATTTAACACTAGTTAACAAAGCTCCTTGCATTCATGTGTTTTTTAAAGGATTTTTGGCCTCCTTTGTTTTTATAAAATATCTGGTCCTCAAGAATTCTAAGATCATATTATTTTGGTTCTTTTTCTCCCAGATTTTGTAGTTACATGCGGTACCTTGCAATAACAACTACCCTGATGTTGTTAAGAACACGTTTCTTTTTAATGTCTTTCATTGCAATGGTCACAAAACTTGACTTTTTGTGTGTACTTAATTTCTAAACCTCGATGGCATGAAGAGTAAGTGGTATTGTAAATTAAATCCTTGAGCTGTATCTTAAGAGTTAACTGTCTTTTTATGTAAATAAAAGTTGCTTATACAGTTCTTTTCAGAAAGACACAATTTGTGCACATAACTGTATGCACATATATGCACATGCAATACATTGAAATGGTAGAAATTTTTTTTTAATAAGTAATAAATGTATCATATACATATATGCATGTATTTTTCATGCTAATATTCCATTGAATGTGCATAGTTCTCAGTTGAGCTATCTGTGAGCTGTTCAGAAAAAGAGAACTGGAAATCTTTTTTGTAGCTGTTAAATTTAAGAAGGGATCCTGTGTAGATACGATGTTGATCGTACACATTAACAATTTCCTGGCTTTGCTTGTAATGTGAAATGGATTCTTCTCCCTGAAAAGAGGCAAGATCTTTCCCATGATTTGCATTTAACTGCAGCTAAGGGTATTTTTATAGTGGAAAACATTATTTTGCTTGCAAAAAATCAACTTTGTTGTTCTTAGTACAATGTAGAATAACCAGGATTTTTTAAAAAGCCCTATGCTCTGACTTTCCTATTAGAACAATGTAAAAGGATAGAGTGCTTTTTCTTTTTTGAGGACTGCAAGAAGATGTGGATTTCCCATGTGCTTACACACTGTCACACTATTAAATCACTATTTATTTGAAAGAACAGAGGTTAATGTTAAATTTCCGTAAGATATTGCTGCAAGGTATTACATTTCAAAGTAAAGTTTATTTTATGCTTTTTTTTCTGAATAGGCTGAGACTATTTTCCAAGAAATGTTTCCTACAGAGGAATTTTGCCCACCACCACCAAATCCAGAAGATATTATTTATGATGAAGATGAGATTGCACCAGAAGACACTGGATTCGGTAATTCACCAGAGACAAAACCTGAATCCTCAAGTGAGGAAAGCAGTAGCAGAGGGACTACTGCTGTTAAGAAAGAAGATAATGAAAAATGAATAGGACTGTCCCCAACCTAAAATGTAAGGGAGGAAGGGTAAGAAAAACAAGTTTAAAAAACCCATAGCCATATTTGCAATTGCATTATTTTCTTTAGCTTGAATAATCTTTCTTTGTCAAATAGTTTCATTGATAGCTGAGACATAGGCCCATGAGATCCAGGGGTGTTTGTAGCTGAACAAAAGATACAGAACAAAGCACTGAATTTAAAATGCTTAAATAGGATTCGTGATTTGTTGAGAGGGTTTGGTTTTGTTTTACATCTTGGAAGGAATCCTCCATCTTTTAAACAGGCAACAAGTGGAAGCTAATCAAAAGAAAAAACGTGCAAGTTTGCTTACCTGTCAGAACATGATCTTCTGATACAAGTTCTCAGAGTTCTACTAAACCCCATTGAATCTGTGCTAATTAAACAGTTGAAGGTGAGCTTCACAATCTGTCCTTGAAAGTGGTTTTATGAATGGAACGTAAAGGCAATAATATTGACAGTTTTGGAGTGGCTTTAGAATATATAGTAAATGCCATGTTTAATTTGTATAATGAAAAATTTCTTGTATGGTTTTGAAACTGATTCTGTAATTTAGAAACAAATATAATCCAATAGATGTTCCTCACATGAAACTATTTTACATTCAATTTTTAAAAATAAAATCTAATAGATCATACATTTTCACTAGTGACTTAATTTACTGTAGTCAGTAAAATAGCACAATTTAAATCTAATGCTAGATTTCCCCCAAAAAATTTAAAATCATAAATGGAGCATACCTCTTGTTAGTTGCAGCGTTTGGGCCTTTAATAAGCCAGTAGTTAATTTTTGAAGTATAGTGTCTGAGAAGTTTAGATAATCATTAATTAAGGTTTTTTGAAGTGGGGAGAAGGTTCAACTGATAATTCCAAAGGTTTGTATTGATCCCAGTTAATAAGCTTAAAATTAGTGTGATAGTTGTAAATTATGCATTTTGTAATGATAAATCATAAAGCATTTATACAGTAAAATTTATTGAAGTATTTATAAGCCTGATTTGTATGAAAAATTACAAAATGAGAAGGCTCTGTAAATGACCGTGATAAACTTGCACTTCTGAACAGTGCTTGAAATTAGATATTCAGATGATGAAAAACATTTAGTATTTACTTAAAGTATACACCCAATAGTAGTATATAGAGATCAGTGAATTTTGATGAATCAGAGTTTAAACTTCTACATGAACTTATATATTGTTCTAGCAGTGCTTAAATGGTGTACGTAAATAAAAATTGCCATCAAATAATGAATATTCAGCACTGCCTGAACTTGACACATTCAGGCTTTTGTACAGTTTCTTCGTGCATGTGCCTGCCTTTAAAATGGCTTCATGCCATAAAGGTTAATTTATTTATTTTTTTACAGCATAATTGAAACGCTTAGCTTCACTTTCTCTTGTATTATAATACATTGTCCAATTTGCATTTCGAAAACCATTTTTTTGTGTTTACCTTCTTTGTTTATTGGATAGGTACCATTGTCTGCATAATCCCAAAGTCCTCAGAAAAACTGTGTGGTTGAAATGTTTCCAGTGTTAAACAACAGTTATCTTTGGATGCTTGTGATTGAGCAGTTATTTATATATAGTAATAAGCAACTGCCTCTTCATTTAGCTGTAAATTTTATGTGTATTGGAAAGCATGAGTACGTGGTAATTGTATTTAACATCTACAGATCTGTAAAAGAAGTAAGTGGAGGACCTAGTCCCTGTTTGTCTTTTAGTAATAGGGATCATAGTTGAATTTTTCATCTTCCATGTTTACAAGGAAATCGTTTGATGAAAATTAAAGGTTTGCTTGCAAGTGCATTTTTCTGTGTTTTCTTTCAATTATGCAAGAGAAGGAGTACATTTGTTAGCTGAGATTTCCTGATTATTGTTGTCTACTTTCATCGTGTTGACATCTGTAATAAGATTGAAGCTTACATGTATGGCAGTACGTTTATATAAGTTAGCAAGTTTATATAAAGTAGCATCTTTGTGCTTTGTGTCCATGGGAAGCAAAGTTTGGAAATACTGCAAATTTGATTTTAGATAAGATAGAATAATCTACAAGTTGTAGGCTATGACTTTACACTACATTGATTGCTTAAAAACTGTTTTCATGTCTCATTCATATGGTGAATGGAAACATAAAATGTTTTTCCTATGGTACTTGGGTACCCAATAGCTCACTTGCAAAAGTGGTAGATAAGACTGTTGATCTTTGTATTTTACAGAAATCATGCACTGAACTGCATTTTGTTCTTGCTTTAAATGATTTATGCATACAAAGTGAAGGTTCGGCTTATTTGAAGTAGTTTTTAAGGCTTGTCATACAGGATGTATTCAAAAGATAACATGACTTTTTAAAAACTGGCAATTTATCTGTAGGATTATTAATAAATCAAGTTAAAGAAAGATAAGGTTAATTGAATTTTTAAACAAGTAGCTGTATTATCCTTCAAGCACCTTGGAGCTCATACAATATTCACACCTTTTTTTTTCTAAGGAGTGCTTTGATATGTTTGAATTCCTTTTTTAATGCGTACTTTCTTTTTAACTTGGTTAATTGGATTAACCCTTAATATCCAAACAGTCAATTCTATGTCACTTTCCCTTCTGCTGTTGTATTGCCTTATCTGTATGACTGCAATTAGTTACTGTTCCTTTGCAAGTATTTTCAGCCATGAAGCTGCTACGTCTGCTTTTTCTGGTAATGATGATGCTTAGGGCCATTTGACAGGTAATCATTAGAACTTAGATCCTTGCAGACTATGGGGTCTTTTCTCCTATCATTGCAGGGGGATTTATGTAGGTAACTCCTATTAATGTTAATGGGACTTGCATGTGTAAATCCTCCTTGCATCAATGGGAAAATTGACCCCTGAAAAAAAAAAACTTCATGTTAGACTTGCTGATTCAGAAACGTCCAGGCACTGTCAGCTCCGGTGTGCAAATGTGATGGAGCACATGCTTTGTGCGGTTACACTGAAATGCTCTGAAGAGGACTTGGGGAACTTTCAGGGGGTTTGTCTTTTATATTGTATTTTATATTTTTGATACACTTCCAAATCTTGTCAGAGTTCCTCTCACATTCTCTTTATGTAGCTATCCATTTCACTTTCTGTATTCAGGAGGTTGCATGGCTCCTTTTGCTTCAGCTCTCACTGTATTCTAGGCTCCTCTCTCTCCCCTCCAAATCTTTTTAATTAGCGGTGTGAGTTGCAACATCTTAATTTCAAGAACAGTTTGCTAGTAATGTATTGATTAATGACAAGTCAGAAGTATTAAAATACTGTTTTCACACAATAAGAGATTAGGTCTATAATTTAAAATGTTGCAAGAGTAAAATCAATTTCCTCAACACTTTTCCAGGTTGGGAATGGGAGAACATGTGAACTACCCACTTTCCTCAGGTGGTGGAAAAAAGAAAGAGAGACAAACAGATAGAAATAGCTAAAGCAGGATTGTTGTAGTGGGAGCATTAAATGGGGGCTGTTTGTCATAACCTTCATGCTTTGAGATCAACTGAGTCTTGTACTTTTATTTCCCCTTCTGCTATGTGAAATTCCTACAACATTTCTATAGTTTATGGACTCTGGAGAAAAAATTATGTATGTGTGTTTTCAAATGAGGCAACAACAATTAACCAAGAATGGAATAACATATAAATGGAGCAATACCTGGCACATGCACTGAGGACTTGGCAATACAAATTATTTTTTTGTTTATCTGTGGACATGTTTATCCAGTCTTTATTGTGTATTTTGTTGCTCAGTCAGTTACTACTGTAGATCTTTCATGTAATCCTCTGCAGTACATTTTAGATTTTTACTTATCTGACAATTTGATATCAGTAGCAAATTTTATCACTGCTTTTCTTAACATGATTTATAAAATTATTCTGCAGCACAGGTTTGAGATGATTCCTACTTTTTTGCTAGCTGCCAGTCAATAGTAGCATCCTTTTACCTCTCATGGTTAGGGTTGATGTTTTTAAGAGTCTTTGAAGGGCCTTGTCAGAAGTTTCAGGGAAGGCTAGCATCATTATAATCTGGATAGTCCATATCCATCAAATTAGACTCCTCAAAAATTGTTGTAGATTTGTGAGACACAGCTTTTCTCTATGAAAGCCTTGTTAAGTCATCCCCAATGTTATGCCTGTTCATATCTACTAATTCTTTCTTTATGATAGTTTTTATCAATTTTCCTGCCATGGAAAGTAGATTTCATTCAGTCATAACCATAAAGCAGCTCCCTTGAAAAACAACAAATGCTCCCTTAAGGAAAAGAAAAGTTTCAAGTCATCCCCTTAAAAAGTAAAAATTCTGGTATCAGAACCACCTGAAACTGCTGCAAAGATCTCTCCTAGCTTTTCTGCTGTAATGAATGTTCTCTTCACCCGTTAATTATCCATACACTCTGCAGATTCTGGTGGGTTATCTGCTGTTGATGCCCTTTTTTATTTTTCCTTAGGATTCTGTGACTGCAGTTAATGCAGTTGCTAATTTTCCAATTATGGGAGCAAGTTACTGAGATCACATCATAAAACTTAGTTGATTTGTGTGTGTGTATACAATTCTTAACAGATTTTTTTTCAAATAGTATTAATTAGTTTTGTGTGTATGTATATCTTATGACAAAATGGGTAACTCATAAAAGTTCATAATTCATGACAAAATTGTTAATTCATAACAGTCTATTATTTAAACTTTTGCAGAAATCAACCACTATAGAATGTCCAAAAGTTAGAACTACCTGCTATTATACCAAAACTGTCAAAAATATGCGGGAGAGTTGTGGCAGGGCAGTTGCTTGCGTTCCGTGGGTAAGTAGTAACGCCAGGTACCTTTGGTAAGATGTAGTAGTTGTGACACTGGAAGTTTGGAACATTGATATAAAATGTTCATTTATTGCAAACCAATTTAATAGTAAGATTGCTTCAATAATCAGAGGGAAATCTTAGCTTAGGTGTGTATGTTTTCAAGAATAATTTTATTAATGTGATAAAAAGTTACCATAGAAGGATACTTTCAGCTGTAGAGGTAAGTAGTAGGAGACGGTTAGCCATGTGGAATTCACGTCATCAGCCTCTTACCTGGCAAGAAAATTGCTTTTGGTGAAAATAGGGCTTATTAGCAATTCCACCATTATGTTTATTTACAGGCTGCCAGTTCCTGTTTATAAGAGTGACTGGTTCTTCAAAATCTGGATGGGGAGCCAGGCAGGAATGTTGTAAATCTGAATGACATTTGAGATTTAGAAAGTTGACAGTGAAGTCTCAGGAAGATGCAGTTGTTGACTGCATGGGAGTTCTGATCAGAAGAGACTTTAATAGAAAATACTCTTCCTGTCGCAATTCTAACAGACAATATATTTTACACTACTTGCATATTTTGACAAAAAAGATGGAAGGTATCAACCTGAGTGTATATTAAGCCCTAGATGTATTTGAGTAAACAATGGTTGCGTAGACAGTGGTTGACTCCCAGTGTATATAATGCTGCTCAAGTGGCAGTTTTATGTAGGTGTCTTCTCAGTCTTGGGGAAAAGCTTCTTTGAGAGTGTCACAAGTTTTATAACTGACCAGTATACTGAATTCAGCAGTGTATTTCTTCACCTTATTTTGGTTTTTCCTGTTACCTATCTGAACTATTTTACTCAGAAAGATTAAGGCATCAGGTAGAACTAAAATACTTTCTTAGTGACAGTCTATAATCTTTTGATTACCATAAGAGGCATGGTGCAAGGAGGTTGTGCTGTTAATACAGATAATGTTGATTTTTAGAAAATCTCAGAACATCGACATTTTTAGATAAAGATTTTTAGGATCTCATACTTCCTTCTGAAGTGCCACCCTGTATTTCAGGATATGTTTGGGTCTCTGAGAAGGCTTTAGTGCTGTTCCTCCATTCTGTATGGTTAAGTCTTCAGTAAGTGGGGCATGCCAAAGGGTATGGGTACTCCATCCGTCCTCTCAAACAGAGGAGGCTTTTCTGAGGTGTTACTGTATGATAGCAATCACCACTGGTGGCTGACAAACGTGGCTTCTGCTTTTATAGCTGCTTTTTTGCTAAGCTTCAGGAAGCTTTTTCTCTAGCTGAGTACTGGTACCTTTATCTCATTCCTTTTCTTTTACTCTAAGCATGGAGCTAAACTGCAGTTCATTGACACCACAAGGCCTAGTTCACAAGCCATAAAACCGGTGTGGTGTTTGTTGGTAATCTGGTATTCTGTACCTGAGTTGATGTCTAGAATGAGGAGTAAGTTGGTTTTATTACTGGCTGACATCATAATAGCAACTTGAGTCTAGAAAAGGATAGCTTACAGGAGTATTCTCTCATTTAAAAAAAACACACACAAAAAAAGATCACAAATCCAAGCCCTCCTGTGCAGAGTTTCAGACTCTGAGTACATAAGAAACTTTGTAATGGCCAGTGTGGAATTCTGAATCTGTTCTGTTTCAAACCCAAGCATATTTCTGGAGCTCGCCCAAGGGTAAGCCATTTAATCATGATGAGAGACCAGCTGTCAGACCAATGTAACGAAACATTTCTCTGCTCTGGGAACTCTTCAGTAGTGTGAAAGTCACTGCAAGTCACGGTTGAGTCCTGTGTTGTGAATAAGTTATCCAGTGAATTCAGCCTTTCTTCGTGTTCAAAAATTTGTGTAAGCCCCAGCTAAGTACCTTCAGTGAATAATTTTTAGACTGTAGACTATTCAGAGAGAATCCACTGTATGATTCTTACAGCAACTTATTAGCTAAGTCATGTGGTATTTTCCTGCTCCATATTTGGATGCTGAAACAATACATAAAACTTAATTTAAAAATTGGTGTATTCATTATTGCATCATAAATTTTTAAAACAAAAAAATAACATGCTTTTATGAAAAACAACAAACCCGCTATCTATTAAGGAAGCCATCATAAAATAACTTACTTTGGTGACACTTATACATGATGCTTGCATTTTCTTTCCATAGAAGTTTTAAGCCGGTAAACCTTAGATTACTTTCCAGACTCTCAGTCTGAGTGCAAAATGAAAATGTGAGCATGGTAAAAGGTAATAGCCCTCTTAGTTACATTTTAAGGACATATTCATCTCTGCTAAGATATCACTTGAAGTACACACTGCATAGAGTATACATTTAAAAATTTAGTTTGCATAAAATCTCTTCAGATGGCCTGTTTTGGTGTCATCTCTGAAGTGATGTCTGCAAATATATACGTGTGCACAAGTGTAATAAAGGAGGGATGAAGCAGTACTCAAATGAAGAGTAACAACAAGCAGTGGATAATGTATCAGCTTGGGATTCAAGAGAAACAGATATATTTTTTTGGCTCTGGCACTGTTTCCCTCAATGAATTTGGTTGAAGCATTTCCCTTTAACATCATAGTAAAAAGATGTAAAATGGTGACAGATACTTTCTGAAGCCTTCTGAGAGGTCAATAAAATATAAAAGTAATACATGTATTTGAGAAGGAAAATGAACAGTGTTAATGATAACTGTAAAAATGGATAGCAGTAATAACTTGAGGTGCAAATGATTTTCTGAGAAAAAAAATTTATTATAATGTGAATGGGATAGCAGGTGTTTTGTTAGCCAAGTCCTTTTTTCCATCTCTGACAGTTTCTGTGTTTCATAAGTAAGGTTTCACCAATCAGCACAAATTCTTTGTTTATGGCTTAATAAAAATAACGTAAAATTACACTTTTTTAAAGAAATCTTTTTCTGATTATGCATATTTTGCTGGCAGATTGTAATGCATATTGCTTCATTGTTTAATTGGGACTTAATGCTAATGCCGTTAACATTCTATGTGATAATTCAGTAGGTTGCCTATTTATAGACATAATGAAAGTCGTAATTTTTTTGTACTAAAGTGCTTTTGACTGTGCTATTAAATTAAAAAGAATGTTAAAGTTACTCTAACCTGAGGTTAGCTTTCAGTTTCATTGTCCGTGGTCCAGTGAATATGAAAAATACTGCCACATGCACTAAATGTGTGTTTTTAATTATTGATTATTATTTTTCATAGAGCTTAACTCATCCTTTCCTTTGAGAAAGAAAAAATAAATAGACCAAATTAAGCAGTAATCTCAGGAAACTGAGATCTGAAGTTTGAAATATTTCCTCCTTGAAGACTATTTGGAGTTACAACACTGAATTTAAGTAATCAGAATCTTACCCATATTTTATACTGTGGTACAGCTTATAAATCAAGTAATTAGGCAGCACTTCACCTTTCAGTTTATTACCAAAAATAGGATGTGTGCTTTATTTGTGGTTATAAAGCACAAAATAACTGCTGAATTTTGTACTAGACGTAATCTTTTTAGTATGGACAATGAACTCTATGGATTTCTTTCTACAGGGACTTCTTCTGAGCATTTGTAATATCTTATTTGCATAAATGATCTCTATTTCTAGAAAGGTTTTTAAATAAAAGCAGTGAGATACCTGTAACAAAAGTCAATAAGCACAAAACCGTGAATGAAGTACACTTCAAGGAACTCCTAAAATTGTGTTATGGCCCTATTTTGGATAGTATTTTACCTGATGTCCTTTTGTACTTAACTGATGAATACAGTATATATAATTAGTGATCATATTCTGCTCTTTCTTATTTTAATTTACCTTTTTGCAACTTGAATCATGCATACCTGTGGGGCTTTATTTCTGTACTTCGTAATACGCACCAGTTTATTAAACAGGTCGTTTCATTGTGTGCTCTACGCTCTAATCTAGTCAAACACGATGAAGGAGGTTTAATGGTGCCGGGCCAATGAGGCTGATGGTGGATGCTCAGCAGATGGGGCTGAAGGCCACCGCTGTCTGCCTCCTCTCTGGCCAGGGTTGTGGCACAGCAGGAGGAGGCCTGGGCTGGTGCTCCTCAGCCATGAGGGAGGAGAGACTTTGTGTGGTGGGAACAGGTATGTCTGTAGGCAGCGCTGAGGAAGAGGGGCCTGCATAGCTCTGCTCCCTGCTCCTCAGCTGCTGTGCTGAAGGACTTGGTGCTGCTCTCCCATCTGCCTTGCCTTCATGATGCCTCTTCTGTCCAGTACATACTCAGTTACTCCAGAGAGAGAAATAACGTCCCTTCTTCCTAGGTGGTTGTGTTTGACCTTGTTACTTCCTTCTTGAGAAAATACAAGCAAGTAAACTATACTTGTTGCGCAGCGCAATGCAGGATGGCACAAGCAAAGGCCTGGTATTTTGGAGTGGCTCCTCTGAGTCTGAAGCTTTGCAGTCGATAAATAATGGCTTCTCTGACCAAGGATGGTCATGCCAAATGGAAAGTGTTGTTACAGCACCTCGGCATTCAGGCTGTACTCACTGTTCTCAGCTCCACAGGAGCTAAAGTGATGAACCGCTGTTGGCCAGCTTATCCCGCACAGGGAAAACTAAATGCAACTCTGGATGTAAATTTTGGAATTCTGTGGATTTTTTGAGGAATTTGAGGTAAGTTTTGAGTTTCTTCTAGACACTTCTGTGGCTGTCATCCTTGATGATTTTGGAAAGAAGACTAAGAACTAAAGAAGCTAAGAAAATTGTTGTCTGAACTCGACTGGTGTCTCCTCAATGCCAGGCTGAGAGAGGTTTCCTCCAGGAAAGCTTGTACTGCCCTGCTCTCTGAAGGAGCACCTGTACAGTATTGAGTCAGGTTGGTCTTATGAATGCTATGGTAGCTTCACACTGCAGGGCTTAAACCTATTCTTACTGAAATCAATAGATATTTTTCTTATAAAACCACTTGGAAAGGTTTTTAAAGGTTTAAAGGATTCTTGGAATTTTTGAATTGCCACAGAGGTATTCGTTCTGTTTCACTGAATTGAATTACAGTATCGTATCTGTTGCTAGTATATTAATAAAATGAACAAAGCCAGCCTTAAAATGTAGTTCCTTTGTGAAGAAACTTTTTTTTTAAGAAAAAGAATAAGCAGGAAGAGTTTTTCAAAGATGTGTATTTTTCTCTCGGTAATGTTGCATACAGACTGGAGATTGCTTCTTCTGTTGAATTGCATAATGAAAAATCAATCAGTTTAATGGTTGACAAACTTTGACATTCAAATAAAAATGTTGCTGGTATTTTCATAAAGACCTGTAGGCAAAACTAGATTCAGTGACTTTAATTTATGCAATAGTAAATGTCTGCCAAAACATTGTACAAATGACTGTATAATGAGGCCATAATAACTATGAGGAACGGAAGGAAAGCAAACAGAGGCCAAATTTCTCAGTTTTTACAGATTATAAAATTTTGCAAAGCCTTTCAATGTAAAATATGTTTCTACAGCATCCTTTTCAACAACACATTCTGTTTTAAAAGCAATTGCTCAAAATCATCAAAACCACATTTATCTGAAACTGTTGCATAGTATCAGATTATGATGTTTAGTTTTTCTCCTTGTTCAGACTTCTACCCAGACTGCATTTACTTCTTGACCAGTTTCCATCTTACTATATAATCGGCAAAAACTAGCTAAATAAAAAAGCCTTGTTCATAGCCGTTCTACTATTTTTCATGTGCCTGTGAGCATTAAGGAGGATAAGAGAAGTCCTTTGGTGAAGGAGAAAAAGAAAAAAGCAAAAGGCTTGATAAGCTGCTGGTTTTGCATGCGTGTTGGTTTTTTGGACTGTTTTGGGGTTTTTAACTTTCTTTGATTCAGAGGAGAAAGAAATCCCAGTAAGGGAAGAGGACACCTTTGTTCCGTGTTCATTTCTGCTTTTAATGTATGTTTGAACATGGTACTCAGAGAAGAGCGAAGGGAGTGCTGAGCCATGCTACCAATTTCAGCCTTTAGGCACTGCCATCCTAGAGGCAGCAGACTGGCTTCATAAACCCCATTAGTCTCTCTTCTTGCTCAAGCATTGTCTAGCTACAAGCTTTTCAGTGTCACTTAGTCCATTCATCCTTCCTCCAGTCCCCTTTACTTTGTTCTTTCCTTGCCCAATTCCTAAATGCTTCTTGGAAATTTCCCTTCCTGGTCCTAGGATAGGCTTCAAGAAGTGACTGGATGACCCTCTAGTTGTATGAAGGCGTCTCAAACTGGGAGATTGAGGGGCACAAAAGACTGAATTAGAGAACTGGTGTCTTGAAGGTCCTGACGTTAAGTGAAACTTAATACAACCAAAGTAGAACTCCATTTACAAAAAAAAATAAAAAATAATCTTTTCTGCCCTTTGATTTCCATGCATGGCTGGCAGTTACTCAGGCTCTTGCTCATACAGATGGTGATGTGTTTTGGCTGTGACCACGTGTTGGCTTGTTGGGTTCTTTGGTCACAGAGCCTTTGAGTGCTTCATTATGTCAATAGCAAGTTTTGCCTTGCTTTCCTCTTTTTAGCACTGTTAATTACTTGAATCTTCTAAGCTTTGCACAACTTTCAACTCCCTTCCATTCCTACATGCTCTGGGTGCTTTTGTTAATTCTTTCTACTGTGATTACACCAGCTTGAACCAGTTTGCCCTTTTTTTCATTTTCCTTTCATGCATTATCGCAAGCTTTGCCTTTTAAAACTGGCTTATAGGATTGCTAATTTTTTTTAGTATAATTATGTGTGTGAATTCAAGATACTAACTAAACTAGATGTAACTTTTATTGCATTATCTAACAGGGGGAAAAAGAAATGTACTCTTCTGTGCTGCATTCCAGTGCTCACAGGATAATGTAGCTGCCTTACAGCCGCCTGCCCTCGCTACTTCAGCTGTCTCCTGCCTTTTGTCCGTTTGACTTATTGTTATGTTGTGCTGGGTTTTTCAAGGTAGTGGCTGTGTCTCCTTCTATTTCAGTAATATCTAATAAACTTCATGGTGCTATATTAAAGAATGTGCCAAGTGACTCATGTTATCACTGCTTAATTGTATGTTTTGCCACTTGTTTTCTTGAAGGAAATAATCCTTTTCATTTTTGTTTCAGGAAGTCCAGGAGAGTATTCCCTTCTCATTCCATGGGATTGATGATAATTATGCCTCTCTTCCACCTTTATCATTCTTCTGATTTTTGTCTTCATATGATGACTGATTTTTAGTATCTCTGTTTTATAACTGGCAAAAACAAAATAAAGAAGTTAATTGATTTCCCTATGGCGATAGAAGGAACAAATGCTGGAGCCCAGATTAAAGCATTGTTCCCATTTTTTCCTTCTAGCTAAAATTAGACCTAAGTTACTCTATACCTTTTATTTCTGTGGTTATTTGTGTGGTGATCTCCTAGCATTTCTCTATGAAGGAGAAGTCTGTAGTATGTTTTATTCAAGAGCTTTGCATTACCGCAGATGTTAATGCATAGATGGAAGCTGGTATGGTAAATGTTCCCAAGTGTAGAAAGTTTTGGGGTTTTTTTTATTTTTTGTTTAAATATAAGCAACTGTAGTATTCATTTCTACTGAGGCATCTCACAAATCTTTAATTATTTTTAGGGGGAAAATGTTACGCCATGCTCACACTTTGGAAAAGCTGTGGCAAGGAGAGAAATAAAGCCATAGCTCTGTCGCGTGTCGAGTGTGCGAGCAGGGACTCTGTTCCTTTGCAGTAATTTCTGGGGCCTTTCAGCTCTGTTTTTTAAGGAGCATCTGATAGGATTGTGAGCTACTGAAAACAAGGTAAAGCCTGTTAGCTGTGCTAGTATCTGTTGTAAGCAAGGGAGCATGTATATACTCAGGTGTTTCTTTCCCTGTCATAGATGTGAATGAGCTCTTAAGGCATAGGGGGTTTGGTACTTAAAAGCTTAAACAATTACTCATGAGGGCACAAGTTTTTCTCAGTGTTTGGGAGATTAATGTTTCCTGTTGGCACTTTGCAGCATGAAAGGAGCATGCATGTTCCATCTAAAGAGCAAGACAATATTTGATATTTACTGTAAGATGAAAAAGTGCATTAAAAACTAAAGGAAGATACAAACTTGAGGAGACAGTAGCTGATTGACATCTGTGGAAGTAATTTTTCTTTCATGATTCTGGCATTTCATGCATTGCTAAGTGTCATCCCCAGCTATGTGTTGTATGTGTCAGTAAGCGCAATACAATATGACAGCTGCTCTTCACCATTCCATAGCATCAGTTCATTCAATAATAAGCTTCCACGTGTTTTTGTCTTCGTTGTCTCTTTCCTGATAGTTCAAAATAAAAATAGGTAACGTTTACAATTGATACTGAATTCTCCCTGGTGCCAGGGTCTTGAGTAAGCAGCCCTATGTGCTAAATAAGTTATTGATTCCTCCTTGGTGTGTTGCTATTAAGATGCACGAAGTACCTACAAGCACATTGTGTATTTTTAACATTATCACATTATGCAGGTTTTAGCATGCAAGCACTGCCAGTCTGAATATTACTTATTATTCTAGCCAACATTAACAATAGTCTGAAAAATGTTTTTATTGTTAATAGGTAATATTGTATTCTGTACGTGCTATCTTTAGAATGGATGTATGGATAGAAATGCTGGCTTCATATTCTGAAGTTTACTTTTTTTACAAGTGGTGTATAATTTGGAGTGTACATAACAGAGATGGCATTGAGTTTTTAGCTAGGCCCTCTTCTTACATATGATCATTGTTACATGACTAGTTTTAGGAAAACAGCCTATTTATTCATTTTATGTCAATATAAAATCGTATACTCCTTACTGAAGTCTCTTTAAAAATATTTGTTATAACAGTGTATTTCTAAATGTTTGTACGCAATCTGAATCTTTTATGATTCTACCACTGTTGTAAGTTTAAAAAAAAAATTTAAAAGTTATTACTGATGTTACTTAGTAATGCATAGGCTTAGCTTTGATATATTTGATTATTTTCCTAGCCCTGTTAAGTAACAATTGTCAGTAATTGGCTTTATTTTTTAATATAATTAATGTAGCTATAGTAGATGCAGTAATATAATATAATACGTAAAAAAAACATAAAATACAAGATTTTTTCCAAAGTTCTAATTTAGAATTCGATGCCTGACTTCAGTCAGAGAAGAGGCTGTTATCAAATGCTTGCTTCTGACTTCAAATACTTAGCCCTAAAACTATTCTGGCAAATGAAGTGATAATGCGTAGTATATATTCTTACCAACAAATAAGTAGATGACTTACTAAACTGTAAACTTACAATTTCAAAGCAGTCTCACCGAGTAATTATAGTGAAAAGGAAGACTGGGAAGCACTGAGTTACATGATGACAAAGAAAGTGGATTTTAGAGTCAGTTTCCTGCTGAAATAGAATGGGAGTTGCATCAGGTAGGGTTCTTCAGTTTGTAAACTAGTTGTTCATTAGATATTGTATCATTTGATTTTCATATGAAAAAACAGATCCTAATTACATTTTCAGTCTAGTGGGCTCTTAAGTGAAACTTGTCTGTAAAATATTTTATTTAAACATACTCTAACACCAGAAAATTCAGAGACTTGTCAGGGAAGAATCTAGCTTAATAACACTTATGAAACTTGGTACAAGAAGATACATTTAGCCCTTTGTGTCTGAGATGAAGTGAACAGGTTCAGAACTGTTATGGCTTCAGTTTTGGCAAGCCATCCTAGAATGCGTTGTAGGTAGTGTTGAAGTTGAAGCTTGATAGCTAAATAACTGTCAGCGCACTAGTATGTGGGTACATCACAAGTAATTAAAACTGAAGCAGCAAAACTTTCTCGCTTCTTCCTAAGGCATGCATTCTCAGCAATAGAACTAAAACAGTTTGCTAACCTCCAGCGCTTGTGTCAGCAGCAAAATTGAAAGTATTTTTTGTCACCTGCACTGCTGTCAGCAGAAAAAAAAATAGAAAGTAGAGGAACATAATTTCAGCACTAACATAAGTATCAGAATGATTTACCTGTCTGTTCTGCTTCACTTTCATCTCAGCTTTCAGGGCTTCATTCATCAATCTTTTATTTACACACGCATATCTCATTTTTACACAATTTCTTTCTCCCTGACCAGATGGCTGCGTTGTCTGCTCGGTGTTCATCAAAGAGAATGAGAAAATACACCGATGTGTAGTGTCATCTGGGTAGGATTTGGCTAACTCTTATTTTTCAGCAGCAATTTTGTAAGTATTCAGTTAATGAAAAAGAACACTTAGACATTTCAGAAAAATACCACAAAATTCTCAAACTTAAATGTGTTACTTATTCTTGTCTATGTAAAAATATTATCTGTCAGTCTATGCACCAGTCTTGTTTCAGCACACGCAACCATTTAAGTGGCGGTAGTTTAGTAGGAATAAACTGAAAGCTGGTTAAAAAAAGAAATGTACATCTTAAATAAAATGAAGAATTCTTTTAATGCTATTTTTTTTAAAAGATGCTAATATTCATTTGAATAGAATATACGAGTGCTGTAGTAGTTCAATTTATATTTCATCTATACTACCCAACTGTCTATATACAGTTCTGGTTTTAGAAGAAGCTTAGTGAGTTTGCTTCCAATGAGCTTTTCTTGAAAGATGTAGAAATTTTTAGGAGGAAGCTTGTTCTAGTAAAATGGTTTCAAGTCTTACTCTAACTTTTTGCAAAAATTATTCTTGCCGAATTTCACATAACCTGTCCTGTCTGCAGTATTTCTAACAATTTTTTTTTGTTGCATTCTTAGCTTCTTAAGTGCTATTCACCTACAAATTTAGCCTATAGAATTTAGCTTTAGTGTGATGCATTCATTTTTGCACCTTGTTTAGAATTTAATATATACATAATAGAAATAAATATTAGTAATTATATTTCCATTTTTTATGAATCCCATAATTATAAATCAGATATTTTCCAAGTGTTTATTTGCTCTTTTTCTACCAGACTTAATTTCTAGTTTTTGTTTGATAGCAGAGTTTGGAATTAGTTTTTAATTACTTATAGGTTGATTAACTCGAGTAATCCCAGGCAAAGAATGGAAAAGAAAAAGGTTGCAGAGAATTCCATTCCATTCCTTTGACAGTCAGCTTTGTATTATGGATGACAAGTATCATTAGATGAATTTTATATCATTCTTCAAGATTAATGTTCATAAAGGTATTTGTACAGATGTAATATCTATTTTAGATGCAAGTTGTTAGCTTTGCTAGAACACAACAAATTATCAGAGTATTATGAATAGAACACGTAAAATGGATTTAAATCAGCTAAAAGACTTCACAAAGGAGCTAACGATGGGAAATAGTCTTTGAAAGGCATTATTTCTGGCAGGGTAGAAAAGTATTATGTTCTTCAATATTCTTATCAATAATGTAACATAAATATTGTACTACCACTCAGAACATTTGCCACTGACAAAATGATTATGGCTTAATAAGCAGTGACAAGGGCAGAGCCATTATGCATAATAATACAGCTTGTAGTGGTAAGCATTGGCCATTATAATAAACTACATGTTAATGCTGCTGTAGTCAAATGTGTTCTTGTAGAACAGGGAAAATAGGTTATAACTACAGAATGGACACTATGTCCAGGAAGGAAGTGACTTTGAAAAGACTTTAAAAATAATGGTAGTAAATGACTTAACAGAAACTCCCAGCAATTGCTATGAAATATAGGATAAATTTGATAATAATATTAAAATTACTTTGTACACCGCTGAAGCTAGTATGTTTTCATTTTTGAATCTACAGTGTGTTCTCATTAATTTTAGTATTTAAATTGCAAACAATGTTGAAGAATTTACAGAATGTAGAGAAGAGCTTCAGATGTGAGTCAGGCTAGAGAAACACCTATAAATCAGAGACTTTGAGGTTGGCTTGCTGAGCTACTAAAAAAGAACTTAATAGGATAACTGTTAGTGTACAAATAACTTCATTGGATCAAGGTTTGTCTAGTAAAGTCTTTAACGCAAACACAGCAAGGACTAGAACCTCAAGCAAAGTAAATTCATAATAGAAAACTGTGAAACACGCAACCAGAGAGAGTGATGGCTTTTCTTTCTCAAAAAGTCTTCAGACAAAGTCTGAATTGCCTTACTGTAAAGTGTGTGAGCCCACACAAGGCGTATAACAAATTGCTGGAGTTAAAGACTGAAGTTCTGTGTCTGCAACACAGCAATCAGAATAGCACATTTAAGGTAAATTTCTGCCCTTAAAAATACGTGGTAATTTCTGAGTGTTATTGCTCTGATTACAGAGATGTGTTTTAGTTTGTTGGTTAATTTACTGAGAAGATATGCTGAAAAATGGGTGGAGAAAAATAGCGCCTCAAAAGAGCAGTCTCTCAGGAGAAATTGGAGGAGTTGAGGGGAAAATACCCAAATTATTTGCTGAGGTGATTTAATCTCTTTTACATCAACCTACAATACTGTTTTTACTTAGACTGAGAAAGAGCTGATGGACATAAAAGAGTGCAAGAAACTGAGCTGAATTGAAAAAGGTTTTCTGTTAAATGAGAAACAGCAGTCACTGAAGTGAAGCTAAACTGAAACATAGCCCTCTTCCCTACTTTTATTCTTTCCACTGAGATTGCCTAAGCTCTGCTTAAACTGGAATGTAAGAAAAATATGCATTTAGATCATTTATTTTAATATATTTAGAAGTTTCATATCTACTGCTAAAAACAGCTTTTGGCTCTGAGGACTATTATGTCATTTTATACCACTTAATACATATTTCCAGAGGAAAAAAATTCAAATGCTGAAATGTAGTCAGACTCAAAGCTGGATACATACGAAATTATGGCTCAGGCTGAAAATTAGAGAGAAATACCAAGTTCTCTGAATATGAAACAACGGGGAGATAGAGATTGCATTTGGCCAGTGTCAGGGTTTCTCCATTTTGCTTTCAAATTCTTCATACTTTCTTTTGGTCTTTTCGACTGAAAACATAATGCTAGAACCCAAGATGCTTAGTTTGTCTATGGAGGCACTTTAAAGTTCAGAATTCAAGAAGAACGACAGCAGCTCTAGCTGTAAGTAGTCACCAGGTATATCTGTGACATTTATTTTAACGATGTCTATTGTTTCATATTATTTCTGTGGAAGGAATGCTAAAAATTAATCTGTTTAAAAAACCCAAACCACTAGTATTTTGCAATCGGTGCTGGGGGATTGTGTTTTTCTTTCCTTCTTCTGCTAGAACTGGATAGTAATTACAATACATAAATTTTCGAGTAAAGGTATAAGAATTTTAAACATTTTAAAAGGCTCTTTCTCCCAGTGGAGATGTAGTAGACTACTTCAGGGTCCTTCTTTCTCCACTGTATCTAGAGAACACTGCCATCTGGAGTAAAAAGAAAGAGAACCATGTTACACCTTAAGGTAGCAAACAACTAAAAATTCAGAGTTCAGAAGCAGTAAGTGACATGGGACACATTTTCTTAGAGCAATCTAATAGGCTGTGAGGACAGCAGGGCATCACTTACACAAGAGCAGGACAACTGTTATTTTGTTGATGGACTGTCCTCAGCAGGGCATCTCAGATTTCAGGAATGGTCCATGCTAACAATAACTATCTTTCTAAGGCTGTGAACTGCCCTGAAAATGAATATGAGCCCTTGCAGCATAGAAATGAGGAACTTCAATTTCTGCTGAATCATTTTTCTATGTCTTGGAAGAGAATAGCCATGATAGATGCAATGCGGTGAAAGAACAGGAGCTTCTGGAGTTCCATGCATATCAACAAGTTCCAAAACTGCTATCCCTCCATCTTTATTATGATATAAAAGCTATCAAAATCCAAATACCTCCTCTCCCACCTCCTTTCAACATTATGGAGCTTAATATATAGCACAGTTTGTTAGTTTGATAGTATTTTTATAATGCTGTTGTTAGTATACATCTGTGGGATGATGCACGCTGTAACCTTTGTAAATAGGGCTGATATTATCCCCATTTGAGAGGACAGAAAACTCAACAAGGAGGTTGTGACCTGCCCAAAATCACATGAGATTTAGGTATCTTAGGTATCAGAGGCTACCTTAGTCCACAGACTTACTGCTGTATAGTCCATAAAATCGAAGAGTTTTCAATTTAAAGAAAAAACACTTGAAGTAAAACTGAATGTGGGAGGGAAAACAACATTAGGTAAACTTTCAGGTTGGTAGTTGTAACTCAGTTCTAACCATCAAGACAGAGGTCTAAAATATCAACTCACCTTTGCTGCTATGCCCAGTGTCCGTTCATAAAAAGAAATGTAAAACTTAAGAAACAGAAAGAAGAAAAACAAAGACACCCTCCTGCTAACATAAGGCTTTACTAGTTATGAAGTTCACATCTTGGCTCAGAAATCCCTTACTTCCAAAAGCATTTTGGAAAAACAGAAAAGCTGTAAGAAGATAATAAAGTAATTGGCAGCATGTGGCAGGTTCCTTACAAGGATAGACTGAACAAACCAGAAATCTACAGCTTGCAAAAGAAGTGCACCCAGGGAGATCTAGCAGAAGGTCTGTAGCATCATAAATGGTTTGGAAAAAATGTTTAGAAAACAATTTCTAGTTATTTTTCATCACACAGGAAGTAACGCTGTGCCAAGGGATTATCAGGCATGAAAGAAGTTAATATCTGTAGGTGTGGAGTGAGTTGGGGGGGAAATGTTCTGTTAATTTTTTTTTTTAATTTTTTTTTTCTTCCAGAAAAGTAGTGGCTATTCATTGGTCAGAGAAGTGGAATAATTTTAAGAGTCTGCTCAGGAGAATGTGAGTAGATAGTCAGTTTGAAGCTATTTCTAGTTCTTTAATTCTGTCTTTTAAGTTAACAGTAAAATTTTAAAGCTTTTTAGCAGTGTAGGTACTTTTTTTTCCTCCCTTGGCGAGTGCTAAGAATGCTAGTGCTTCGAATCTTGATCATAAACCCAGATTCTGTGTTTCTTATTTAACAGGGTTATTTTAGAAGCTTCCACTTAATTTACAAATGGCATTTTCTAAGCCTTTCAGGTTAGTTCTTAGGACATACATCATTTATGAATGATAGATAGCTAATTATTATGTTTTCTTCTATTTTTAAATCTTCTTTATGACAGCTACAGTGTCCTTGACTAATAATTCAGAGAAATTAAAAAATCAGACCACAAGAATATTTAATTGCTGTAAGTACCTTCTAACTATTAATCTCTGCTAGCGTACAGTAATATAATAAATTTTGCATGGATATACTGATTGCCACCATATGATTATCAGACAAGTTACTTATGATCAATGCTCTTTCAGTGGACTCAAACACAGTGCCACTATTACTGTATTAAACTAAGCAATGAAATCATTTGTTCTGGGGCGCAGTTGTCAAATGGTAAAAAAGTTACTTTTCCTTCATGAGTTGCATATAGCCTTCCATGTAAGCAAAAGCTCCTTATGTGTTCCTGGAATTCTTAAGCTCTTTAGTCACTATAGGATTAGAGTGATTTTTCTGTGAAGTTTTAGATTTAGTGACATCTACACAGAAGATTAAAACTTTGTTTCAGTTCAGATCTCTGTCTTTTTTAAAGTATATGTGAGTGGATGAAGGAATGCTGAAAGCTGTGGTTTATAAAAAGGTGGAATGTGTCTGTGTTTTGAAACTGCCCTGTATTTAGCATTAGGACGCTGACAAGCTGTCATGGAAATGTATTCTATCAGGTTATAAGCTAGTTTACCCTACTCTAACTTCTTTAACCTTAAAGGTGACTCCAAAAGAGAGCATGTTTTCTGATTACCTTAAAGGTAAAATAAATAATTTTGTGTTAGGCAGAGTATTACCAGGCAACATTGGGAGGCAGAATGAATTGAAGCTAGAAATAGGGAGGGGAGAATGTGCAATGATATAGCCACTATTTAAAAAAAACCCAGCCACTAAGGAGACAAACTGTGCGTAGATTTCAGTTGTCATTCGTGATTATATGAATCTTTTGTGTATTGTAGTATCCTTTTGTCAGTTGCAGCTGGTATCAAATGCTTCCGTATGGAATTCTGCAGAGGTGCACTGTTGGATCTTCATAAATACTTTTAAGACACATTAATTTTAGCATCAAGGTCCACATAAGATGCACAGCTTCTCTGAAAGTCTTAGCTGGGGAGCTATCACTTCTTTGAGCTACCAAGATGCTGATCACTCAGAGTAGGGTTTGTGTGGAGACACTTTCTATTAAGAACATTTTTATTGTTAAATGGATATCTTATAGTCATCTTCTAATAAAAGTTTATCTTGAAGAGATGTAGGTTTTTTTGACTTTGGGAAAAAACCTTCCTAAAATTAATCACTAGAGTTGCAGATGTTAGCAATTTTTATAGAGATGTGTAGTTCCATGTTAGTACTGGTAAGATCCTTATTTCTTGGGTTATCTGTTGGCAGTGCATTTCACAGATTAATTATAGTTTAGTTTTGTTAAGGAAGAGTGGGGGGTTTTTTAGCTTTAAATATACATCCTTTCAATTTTCTGCGTCTCTTATGAGAGTAAACAGAAACACTTAATTTACCTTCTTAAATGTTTGCTATTTTATCTCTCTATAATGTCTTCTCTTACTCATCTCGACTTTAAAGAAAAATGTCCTGTTTTTCACTCTCAAATTTTTTTTGTAGCTTTGATCATTTTTGTTGCTCTTCTCTGGAGCACTTTGGTCTATTCTGTACATTGGGGTTTTTTTAAGAGTGTGTCCAGAACTGAAGACAATAATTGAGGGAGGAAGTTCTTCTACTCATTTATAAGGTAGATTTATAATAACATACCTTCTGCTAGTAAAATAAACTTGCTTGACTGAAGAAAAAAATCTCTTTAAAATTCCTGAGACTGCTTTGTAAGCACTCAATTTAGTATGTGTGGTAGATTTATAATACTGAGTTTGCCCAAACTTCACCCTTACGCTTTTTTTTTCTTTGCTGTTCAGTATCTGCTTAGGTTGGGATTTTCCAAGGATTTAAAGGACTTCATGGTACCTTTCTCCCATTGAATTTCAAACTCCACTAGACTCCTTTGAATAGCCCATTCTTATTGAAAGACATTTTCCTACTGTCTGTCTATTTATGTTTAAAGAGCTCTTTGGATTTGAAAAAAATAATGTAAACAACTGTTTCTTTTAAGGATTTATTCATGATTAGCACTCCTACTTACATGTATGTATGGATGTGTATTTTAATTCCATTACATTGCTTTTAAATGGAAGACTTTCTTTTAATTTTAATATTGAAGATTGTGAACACTGAACTTAAGTGTGCAAGCATGGTAGTCATGTCTGGAAGAATTACCTAAAACCTTCATGTGAATACAGGTAATTTGTAATTCTTATTCAGGTAAGTGTAATGAAAGTGTACTTAGGTCTTCCTGTTGTGTTTTACACTGCTTTATATTTCTCATCTTCTCCCTTAACAAAGGAAGATACAAACTGCTGTATCTCTAGAAAAAAAACTCCCTTCTTTTCCTTTTCTTGTTCATTAAAAAATCAGATTACTTGGTAATGCTGATGTTCATTGTTTTGGCTTATCTGGAAAATTCCAAAAATATTGTGTCCAAGTGACCTGGTAGAGGGAAAAAAGGATTTCTGATTAAAAACCAAGACCAGTTAGGTATGCAAGACTGCATCTAATTTATGCATGCAGTTGCCATGACTATGTATGCGCATTGGATAATTGCTAGCACAAATGACTGCTGGCATTTGCACACACATTTATCCAATTAGTATGTGCAATCAAAGTAATTTCATGCACAAATTAGCTGCACAATTGTGCATGCCTTCTGCACATGTAATTGTATGCCTAATTGGTCTGAAAGTCTTGTTCACAATGTTTGGCTTTATTTTATTGCAATATAACATAAAAAACCAGTGAGTTTTATTTGCAGAAATGCAGATTTTGCATAAAGTTAGTGTTTAGAAATAACTCCAAAATGTTTTTACTAGATTTCACAAAATAAACATTTCTCTGTGTGCTACCTATAGGCAATGTGAGATTGCATTCCCTAAATTAAATGACAGTTGAAAATTTCACTTGCCTTGAGTTTTCAATAATTATAGCCTTAATAAATCCTATAAATTATTCTATCCTTAATGTAGAAATAAAGCCACAAAATTGCACCATTTTTGTTCCTTATATGCTACATATAACATTAAAAAATACTACTTTATTATGAATGCTTGCATACAAAAGATGTTAAGAATAATGCCGCAGTTTTATATTAAAAGAAAATGTATTAAGCACTATACTTAGTTCATATAAGCATGAAAGCCGTATAGGAAAAGATACTGGAATCAGTGAAGTCATAATTTTGTTTGATGTAATTATTCAACATTTGATCGTATGCTTGAGCCAGGACTTCTTTAAAAGCTTATTTGTTTTATAATCATATTTGCTGAAATAAATTCTTAAAAGCTTGATTATAACAAGGAAATTGAAGAGCTTAAGAAGGTAGCCCAAATTTCTTTAAAAATACCATCAAAATGGTAAATTTTGACCAGGCTGTGTAAAGTAAGCAGCTACCACAGAGAAACTTCCTGAACATCTATGACATGCCTAATTTTTTGTTATCTATTATTGATATAATTGCAAAAGTTTTGGCGCTGCTTTTGATATTTCAAATCACATGGTACAGTACTTTTTAAAGAGATTATAGATTGTGGCTTGGAAAACGTTAAAAAAAAAAAAAAGCAACAGAGATATTGTCTGCCTCTGGATTTCTCTGGATTATTTTTTAAACGTTTTCCTTGGTCTGGCAGTCCTAAAACTGGTTTTCCAAAACTAGCCCAGGGATGAAAGAAAGGTGAAATAAGAGAGGAGTGGATATACTTGCTTTTCCAAAAAGAGGAGCTCTTAATTAAGAGCTTAGTTAGGATACCTCTTAGGTATCAAGGAGAGGTAATATGTCATCAGGCACTTACTGGCAGGTCAGGGGAGCTGGTAGTGATCTTCGGGGTGTTCCAGTATGGAAGAGCTTTTCTTATCTACCTTAAGGCCATTCAGCAATAAATGGAGAGATGTTTCTTGCTATTTTGTTAAAAGGCACTGTTTATGTCACTCTCACATTGTTCAGTGTAATTCTGATAGCATGGCAACATTTCTGAACCGTTCTCCAGATGGTCAGTCTGCCAAGGCAGCACTGGCAGCACGCAGTGAACCAGCACCTCTTGGAGAAAGAATCCAGTTGTTGACTAAACCACTGTAGCTATGAGAAAGAGCAAAGTTGGCCAGATGGAGACCCCTTAGGTGGCTCCAGTAGCTGATCTCCTGGCTACTTAACCGTGAGATGGGACAAGCAACATCCACAGGACACCCTACATGTAACAGAACATGCCATAACTTCATCTTTGGCTATATTTAATGTGAAGCTATTTGGGCATCCCTCTTCAGCATTTGAGCCATCAGGATAAAGTTATCTTTTGCTGCTTCCAGTATGGCTGAGCTAGTGATGTGAGTGCTGATGGCTGTCAACCTGGCATTTTCAGATTCAAATCCCAATAAGTGTGCTTTGTTTGAAGGCATTTATTTGTCCTTTGGTTTTTAATGAAATGGAAGAACTAATAAAAAGAATCCAACATATTAGAAAGCTAAAATTCAGAGTTCAACATTTGCTATTTGGGAAATGTTTGTATAAGCATTGTTTATTTTCTTCTGTTAATACGTGAGATGTAAAGGTAAGAATCTTGTAGCTGGAGCCCTCTTCAGTCTGTGTGCAGGTAACTTGTTTTCAGATAGTGCCAGACATTTATGCTGTGAGTTTGTTGCCTGTGACAACAGTCCTGTATTTACACTGAAAGCGGCTAGCGCGCTAAACAAACCAAAAAAAAACCCCAACAACCCCGGAGGACCCCAGGTGAATTTGGTCATGTCCTCTCCTTGTAACAGACTTTTCATAGGGTACCCAGCCAATGTGTGAACCTTGGCAGGCTGTCATCTAGAAAAAGAGCAGTTCAATTAGGGGTCCTTTGAGATGCACAGTACTAAATTTTATGGCTGCAAATAAAGTTAGTCTGAACTGCTTCTCTACTTGCTTCTCTTGGAAGAGAGGCATACGTAAGCTTGACTCCCAGTTCCACTTTTCCAGCAATTCATTGTGTTTGGGGTGTATCGCTGTCTCAATTTATTTGTCAAATGGCATTCATAATGTAATTTTAAGTTCTGGGAGAAATGGGCATATAGGGTAATTAGTACTTAAAACGGTTAGCAATAAATTCCATATAACAGACCTCAAGGAAATGGATTTTTCTATGCTCAGTTTTTGCATGGAGTAAGTAATGTAGGGAATTTCATACAGAATTATAAAGACTGAGAGAAATACTGAATATTTATCTGAGTGAGCACACTTTGTCTTCTGCAATAAATAAGGGGGGGCAACAGTACATGGTTACATAATTAAATACAGAATGATGCTGTGTACAGACAAGAAAGTTAAATTAGTGTTGCTTGTACAGTATTATTGTGCTAATTAGGTTTTCTTTTTCCATAATTGATAATCTTAAGAAAATTAAAATGAAACATTACTGCCTCTATGTTCAGGGGTTTTTCCCTTACGTATGAAGGAAAGAGAGAGGGAAAAATACATGACTGAACTTCCGGGGTGAGGAAGGATTGTCTGGACAAAGCTGGTGAAATTTAGTGAAAATGTGTAAGTATACCCTCACACCTTTGGATGGTCCCTGGTCCTTAGTTGGTCATACGGCTCTCCCAAGCCCTGTGGCGGTGGGAGGAAGGGATGCCGGCAGTGGAAGGGATCCCTGCAGCATCGCAGCTCGCACTGACACCTGCCGGGAAGGGGCCGGGGCGCCCTGCACCCAGCCCTGGGCATCGCTCTTCTCAGCTTTCAGGGGGCTGTGTGCGTTTCCCAAAATATGCACCAGAAGCTTTGCCGAATACAAATTTGCTTGAATTATCACTTGTGTCAGCAGCGTATGTATGAGCAAGGACTACAGTGCAGTGCTTGAATGGTGCTTCTGGAGGGAATTCTGAGAAAAGCACAAACTTCAGTGTGACGTAAGTGAAGAACACACAGCAACAGAAAATTTAACTCCTTCTAAACTAAGGTTAAACAGTATGCTACAGATTTATCGCTGTGTTCTATACAACTCAGCATGTCTTTTAATATTATTTTCTGTGTTTACTTTCATTTAATTTTGTGTGTTAATGTGATGACAATTAAGCACAGCCTACATGGTACATGTAAAATATTTCAGTAGATAGAGGATGAAAATCTTCATTTTACACTGAAATTTGTGACTGCTTTTATGATTGGTTTGGGAGTAAAAATTAAAGTAATTGAGTAAAAAATTGTAGTAACTTGAGCTTTGTTGAGCTTTTTAAGTGAGTTAGGTGTATTATACCAAAAATGGTTTAGATGTTGTTTGGCTGGCCATTGTGGATAGGCTGGTTTATTGTTTGTTTTTTTTTTTCTGTAACAGTGTTTCAAATTAATTTGCAATGGTTTAGATTGAAAGACTGAACAAAGATTAGACTAAAGTTTCCATTTGATATTCATAGATAAGATGATGCTCAGTGTGTATGTACCTACCTCTTGCAGAAATAACTATGAACATCTGATGATGAAATTAGTTACATAGTCTGTTAACTAAAGGGACTAAAGTATAAATGGATTTTTGAAAAAAAAATAACAAAGCAACATTAGGTCACATAATATCAAAAAAATGTCTCTGCATTATGGGCCACAAGTAGTAAGTTCATTGTACAAGCGTACCCTCTATAATAACTCCATGGAAAAGCTTAGCAAACAGAAATCCTTGACACAGTTCTTGAAATGAAGTAATTAAGGGTAACAGAGTAACAAGTAATTTGACCAGACACAAAGAATATTGAAAATCACTCTGTAACTTTTTAAATGGTAAAGAATAGATTCAAAGGGCTAGCTAGTGGCATGGGAGATAACTGAGAGCAAAATTTTGGTTTTATTCTTCAATAAGAATTGTCTTGAATGTTTAAAATATATGAGCAAAGGAATGTTTTCATTTAACCAAAATCTATTCTTTTGTAATCTACTATTTAGCAGAATAACTGGGTGATTGCAGATACTGCAGCTGATGAAAGTGTGAGTTGCCTCTGGGAAAATCGGATAAAAATCTCATTAAAAAAAAAAACCAAAACAACCTTGCGTATGTAGCACTTACACATTTTAAAATTGCTTTTTGACAGACAATGAGATATCACATGCTATCCTAAATAAGAAGCTTGCACTTATCTTAGGTCATGCACAAGATTTTACTTTGAAGATTGTGATTTCAAAATAAAATAACTTCTAAACATTTAACGCCTACCATAATGTCTTAAAAAAAGAAAACTCTCACTCTGATACCAAAGAATGGTTTTGTTGCAAGTAGATACTGGAGTTTTTGCTAGAGTGTATAACCAGTGCAGGGGGAAGACCCTTACCTTTGGTGTTTATAAAATATTTCTTTCTCATATTTGAATTGTAAGATAAAATGCAATTTCAAATGTGAAAAATTATAAGGTACATCATCATAATTGCAGGAAAGACTAATCACTCATTTGTGCCATAGGTGTTTATTAATCTCTTACAGTTTTGCCTTTTATTGCATGAATTTATTGTAGATTGCTGGAACATGCCTTATCCTTTTGGGAAAGCAGGTGCAGCATTCAGGGAGTATTACAGTTAGGCCTGACTTTGATCGCAGACAAGGCATGGGTATAGCCAAGCAAAATAAAATTCAAATTGATCTCAAATTTGATTTGGAAAAGACATCCAAAATGTGTGGATGTTTTATTCAGATCTTATTTTAAATTAGCTTTTGTGGTAAAGTTTTGATCCAGCTGAATCAATCGGCAAATTTCCCACAGACTTAGAATCACTTAAAATGTATTTCATGAGCTGAAGCCAGAAATATTACTGTGCCTTTGTACCTGCTTAAGGTGTGTCCATGTGTTGAACACTGTGATTCTGGTCACCTCAGCTTAAGAAAGATGTAGTGGGACCAGAAAAAGCTAGAGAATGATACGGTCCAACAGCGGTACAGATGGCTTCTGTGCGAGGAGAGGCTGAATGGCTGGGGTTTGTTCAGCCTGGGAGAGAGAGGACAGAAGGGAAATATGATAATGGTCAATATAATGAAGAAGGGATTGAAAGTAAATGCCGGATGATTATTCACTGTTTCGCTTAACCAAAATAAAGCAGGTAATTATCAGCATGATGCTTTAGAACAAGTAAAAGGAAGTACTTTTTCAAAAATGGTAGAACTTTTAGCACAGTGTGATTAAGGTCAAAAAGATAAAAAGGACCAAAAGAGATTGGGAAAATGAATGAAGCTGGAGTTGATCACTTGCTATTAAATACAATAGTCTAGATGAACTCTGGCTCCCAAACTCCTGGTTATTAGATGGTAGGCCAGAGTACCTAAGGAAGGACCCCACTGTCTAACCTATTCCTTCTACACTTTCCCTAGGGATTTGCTACTAGCCATTATAAAAGACGGGATACTCAGATGCAGTGTGGCAGTTCTCTGATGCCCTTTTTGATTGATTACGCTGGTTCCTGGAGCTTAATTCTTGGAGCTTGGAATATAGTTTTCATGGGCTTTGGATACAGATGGCTGGCTGACCTCTAAGATCTGAAGCCTAAACATAGGCATGGTCAGAACAGAAATAAGTGCTTTTTTGCTTTTTTTTTTTTTTAGTACCTAAGAAATTTGGAACAATCTACTGCTGAAGTGCTAATACAACCTTACAACCTGAACAGTAAATGTTTCACCTGAGAGTCTCATGCACAGATTGCGTGATGTTGGCTATGTTGCTAGATCAGTTCTATCCAAATACAGGTGACAGTATGCCCTTCAGTATGACTTTTGGTTGTTTTCTTTCTTCCTTTCTCAGATTATATTCTTTCCTTTGAATATGGTTTACAGACCCCTCTCATTTTTTGCTGAGCTGGAGGTTAGTATACTTAATGGTTTTCTTTTTAAAAAAATAAAGTAAAATGAAAAACATAATTTTTTTGCTTGCATGTATTTTTACTTTCAGCCTTGATCTAAAACTACTTAAGCAGCAACATTTTTTTTACAAGAAAGGAACAGTAGAGGGAGGTGTTCTCTAACTTTCTTATTATCAACTGTTGTGAAGTATGTAATGAAAATCAATTTTACCATGTGATTTGAATGATATCTGAATACAACAACTATTACATTACGCTTTAAACATTTTGTGTTTGAAAACAGAAGTTGAAAGACTGTTGAAAGTGCCCAAGATACTTAGCATATGCTCTGCGACTGAATTTGAATGTGTTTATTCAGATGCTTGGAAGGCTTTATATACATTTGAAGGCAAACAGTTCTGGTTCCATAAATTCAAAAAATGATAGCAAGATTGAGTTTAAGACATACATTTTAATGAAACTGATTTTGGCATGTTTTCTGGCTTTTGAGTGTCTGGAAAAAAATGTGGCCACTGTGATTATTTTTAAATTTACTTTTGAAGTTCACATTCATTTTTTAAATATAATTCCAAATTTTTGTCTCCTTGTGGCTACTTAGGGCCAGTTTCTGTATACTTGTCATACATCTCAGGATGTACTGAGCTGGAATTCTTTCCCCTCCTTATTACTGTCCTTTTTTGCTTCCTTCCCAGCAATTGAGTGCATCCTGTTTTCTCTCCCATCTTGCCCACACTCTGTTTTCTCCTACAGACTCCCTGTATTAATCTCTATATAGTTTTCTTTTTTGGACACTCCTTATTTCAGGACTCTCAGTCTCATTCTCTCTCAGCTGTCCTCTGTGGTCATCTACTATCCTCTGTTGTGCCCCATTTCCCACAGACGAGGACCCTCAATTTGATACAGCCTCTTATCAACCACTTCAGCATTCAGATTCATGTTCGTCTCTCTGCCATCCCATCACCATATTTCCTAACAGCAGGTTTGCTTTCATTGAACCTCAAGGGAAATAGCATCACATTGTTGAAAGGTATGTGGTCTCAATCCCAACAAAAATATGAGGACAGAGTCGAGCCATCCTGAGCAAAATGTTCACAGAAAAACTGTAATAGTTTGTGATAACTAAATATTTACATTGAGGTTGGTGATAAAAGTGTAAGTGTCTGCACGCCTTGCGCAACCAGAAACATACATTTGGATGAGTTTTTTTCCGAGTGTCAGTTAAGTGGATGAAAATAGGTTTTGTCAGAATAGACATATGGATTCCTTCCCAGCTATTTCCAAAAGAGTTCTTGTCCAACCTCTCAGTAACCTCATTTGTAAAATGGGGGAACAATACCTGCTGCCTTCATACGGTTTTTGCTCAATAATTGGGTCTTTGAAGCATGGTCTTTTGGCTTCCATCCCAGTGCACCTGTCCCTTGGTGAAAGGGTATTTGATGGGGCTGTTTCTCTCTGTCTCTCAAATTGCTGATACGTTGGTCAGACACTTTCCCAGCTGGGGAGCCATATGTCGCAATTGCTTATGTTCGGTAGCTTTGATTAGGCATTTTTCTTTCAATTAAATGAAAATTGTCACATTTTAAACAGAAGTATTAAGAGTGTCCATTTACAGATAAAAGGTAAAGTCTGTAAGAGCTGTGAAGTAAGCAAGCAGTACAAGTTTACCTAAAATGGGTACGAGATTGGAGACCCAGCAGTAATTCTGAGGAGGAGTGTAACTTTTGATAATAGCATGGAATTGCACACCCATAATGGGTACTACACTGGAATTTTATAGATTAGCAAATTATTACCTTTGTTTTGCTTTTTCAGAAGATAGAAACAAACTACTTGTTAATCTAGTTTATTTTTCAAGCTATGAGTTGTTTTATATGCAAATTATGTGACATTTATTTTCAAGTGTCTTTCCTGTATGGATTTTTTTACACAAAGATGTTTAGGATATGGTCTCACACTAATTTTGGGGTATGAAAGTATGAAAACTATTGGTACATGGATGCCATTCATCTCTGAATTTATATCAAAGAATGTAAAATTAGCATTTTTTTCTTCTAGTCTTCAGTCACATTTTTAAAGTATTCCAGCTCTATTCTTAGTATGATGGTATTGATGAGTACAGATATCTGAAACAATCTTCTATTGCTTTTCACAAGAGAAAAAAGTTTAGATTAAAGCATTTTGCAGCATGGACGGCATAAAGATTTATGCAACTTTACTTAATCAGTAGTATATAGGCACTTTTAATAGAAAAGTGTCTACTACTTGCTGTTTTTTTTCCCATTAACATTAGTAAAAAGTCAGCAGTCAACCATGCTAAGAGCAAATGCTTACTACTTTAGGAAGAACATTGCATTATTTTGACTTTTAAGAACCAGGAGAGAAACGTCCATAGTGCTTGGCTGCTAACTGACAGGTGAATGAGGATTATTAAAGACCAGGACTATATTTTCATAGAATTTTCATGTGCAGTTATTGAATGTATGATTATACTTGCCACGTCTACTTGATACAAATCATGTAATTGCATTATACAGGTACACCTTTATACACAATTTTTATTTGCATCCAGAAAGAAAATGTCACTAGGGAAAATAATTTCAGATCAGCTGCTTTTGCATGCCTTCCTGGCACATAAGTAGCATTTGACTAGTGTGGAAAATCTGATAATTCAGCAGCATCAAAGTTTGAATTAAAAATCCACCCCCTAGAATGAGTAGCAAGGCTTAAGTGATGGAAACCCAACTGCTGGGTTTTCACCTGTATGTAGTACAGTAAACTTATATTTCATTTCTGTGGAATCTAAAAATTATTTGTTTTCTTACAGGAAAAGTTACCACACTGAATTTTAACTATGTCTTTCCCTAATCCTTGGTAAATTGGATTTTGTGTTGCATTCAGTGCGCTTCATTTTAGAAGATTTAATGAGGACCTTCACAATCATGTCAAATTATGAACGAATGGGCTCATGAACAAATGCTTGCTGGCCAGCTGGTAAGCTCCATAATCTCACAATTCGGCTAAGGAGGAAGAAGATCTTGGATTTGAGCGTAGCATACTAGTATGGCCCTGTTTGGACACCAGAATCATAAAATCTGCATGAAAGAAACAGATTCAGTGATTCAGCTTCTAGCAACAGTTGCTGCTTATCCATTACTGTTGGCTGTGCCTGCACGTGGTGAACTGCTTCAGGTAGAATTATTGTCAAGTCTCGCCCCAAGAAGGTAAATTCATAACCTGACTGACAATGACCACTAGACAAAAAATCTCTGCACAGTTTAAAACAGTAAGGAAAGAGATCTGAATGTGCTTTTTATGACATGTCAGTAGGACATGTCATTTAAGTGTTGATTTTCAGGGAATGAACATTTGAAAGTGAACAGGCTTTCCGCTTGCTGAAGTATGTTTGAATGACAGCTGTTCTGTTTTCCTAAATTTCAACAAGAAAACTAGCTTGAAGTTTTCAGGAGCTAAATCTGTCAGCTTTTTGATACAAAGGAAATTTTGAAGGACTGAAGAACTGACAGAAGTGGGGGTGGAAGCATAGTTGCAGAACAAAAGTTGGAAATAAATGCGGATTTACTTTGCACTTTGATCTACATTCTTGCTGTATTTTAGAACCAAAAGCAAATTAAGGGTATACTTTAGTGCCACTGCTAGTAAAAAATATTTTTAGAAGGCTGTGGGACTATGTGGTCTACCTTCCTTGCTGCATCCAGTGAAGGTCAGAGTCAACACAGAACTCAGAATGCAAGGCAAAGATAACACAGCTGTGGCTGTGCATCCTCGACAGAGGAACTGATCTAGAGCCTCTCCTGCACACTGCACTTGTTGTTGGTTTATTACACTTATATGGGTGATGGTAATCCTCACCATTCTCAAAACTCTCAGTATCTGGTGCATGGTTATAAATTAATAATGCTTTGGGTATCATATCTTTGTTTCTGCAACTGCTGCTAGTGAAGTTCTCTGTGTGCAGATTTTATTTAAATTCTATTTTTCTTTTGATCTTGCTGTTAGTATTTGAAGTTGACTGATATTTATCACTGTGTTCTCACTACCTGCCCTAGTTTCCCTGGTGCATACCCCATGGCCCTCTTGCTTAATGCTGAACTGGCAAAGATGCTGGCAGACATACCATAGACAAGCTGATGAAGTCAGACTAATGACTTAGGCTGGGTTCTGAACTTCAAGCTTTTGCCGTTTTAGTTGAGGTATGTTTTCATTTTGATTTTCTTTGGGAGAGGTTAGGGGCGTTAGTAGTTCCAGCTCTTAGTATGGAAGCAGCTACTAAGCTAGTGTAGCTAGTGTGGCATACTTAGCTTAATATTTGGTGGGCATTCAGTGATACATTGTGGAGGCCTTGAACAAATCTAATGAGTATTTTAATTCATAATTTTCAGTGTATTTCTCCTACTGTTAGGTTATGTATTTTAAAAGTGGCCATATTTTACTGTCAATATAATTTTAAAAGAAATAGTGCTCATTTCAGTATAAATGAAAGGGAAGTGTTACCATAAGACAAATTTGTGATGAGTGTTCTTCTGTTGGTACAGATGGCATCTGTGTATTTTTATCACTATAAATCACTCACAGTTGGAGTCATACTTAGTCCAATATCTTGCTTTATGTTTATTAAAATAATCACAGTTTTAGATATGATATTAACCACTCAGTTCTTTGGAAAC
Source organism: Numenius arquata (assembly GCF_964106895.1). NCBI lineage: Eukaryota > Metazoa > Chordata > Aves > Charadriiformes > Scolopacidae > Numenius > Numenius arquata. The sequence continues at coordinate 15,277,742 of NC_133580.1, read as the reverse complement.
ATTTGGATTGGTAGATGAAAAACATATTTATTTTGAGAAAGCAACTGATACAATTATTTTCTACATATTTGTAGATGTACAAATAATAAACAAACTATATTGCAAAGGAATGAAGTGATAAGCTGAAATACTGATTTTAAGCCTTATTTTTCTCATACAATATATTGCAAGTGTATGACTGATAAATCAGGACTTCAGATAGAACCGGCAAATGCACTGGGGATAGCTACCTACATTTAAATACAAACTGTATGTTTTTATTTTTTCCCGGAAGTCCCAATCTGTTGGTAAGATTTCTCAAAAAGTCCTGAATTTGTTTTTTATACTGTGATGACTATGGTTGCATTCCAGCTCTGAATTGGTAATAGTCCACAACTGTACTAGCTTAGAGGGGAGAACAGAAAGAATTGAAAGACTAGGTTTTTAGCTAGAAGACAGCTATTTGAATCTAATTGATTTGGATCAAACTACTGTTTTCCCTGCTTCTGGGGATTGCTGATGACTTGTTTGGCTATTAGCATGACCAAAGTAGTTTACAGACTCTCTTGCATTATACAGGATATTATATATATAATATATAGATATATATTATATTGGTTACCTATCCTCCAAAGATGCCCATTCTCAGATTAGGAGTACCCTGTCTATTTTTCTAGTGCCTGAGCCAAACAGCACAAGTACAGAATGGGAAAGCAGAGCTCTAAGTGCCTACATGCTACTACTCTTTGTTGTATCTGGTGAGTTTGTCTAACTTGTAATATAATACTTACATAACATGAACTATGAATCTCTGCAAATTATGTTGGCAACATAGCAATAGAAATGAGCCGTGGGTTGTGCTCCCCTTCGTCTTTGCAAAATGGTAAAGAGGGAGCAGATTTGCTTCAGTATTCCAAACTATGAGCTACAGCCTAAAGGGAAACAAAAAGAATAATTTCTTAATTTTCTCAAATGAAAGCCAGTTGCCCCCCGCTTTCCATGGGATGTGTGGGGGAAGCAGGGCTGCGCGTACAAAAAAGGGAAAGTGATGCCAACTGGTTACGTAACTGATGTGACCCCATTGAGGTAGACGACTTCTTACTCCATCACAGTTTTTTTCATAATTAATGCAGTTTTCTGTTCTGAACCTCAGCAATTACCCAGTTGAATTAAAGAATGGTATTCAAACTATGAAGTATTTAAATTCAACTAAGATGTAGCCAAATAATTTTGCACCGGTAACATTTACTGAAAACTGTAAGAAAATGGATGTTTCCATAGGCAGACACACCCGACCTAACCAGTTTCAAATTTGTACACACTTGCATTAGCAAATTGTAGCTTGCTTTGCTCAACTGAAGTATGAGTCATAAAGATATCAAAGAAAATAACATCCAAAATTCCACTTTAAGACTAACACGTAATTATAAAATTAGTTGACTCAAATGAACAGTTGTCTTCATAAGCAGAATTATCTTGAATGACTTTCTGTCTGAAAAAGCTTTTACACAAAGGGACAACACTTGCTACCCCTGTTGATGTGAACCCTCCAAGCATGTCAGCAGAATTATTCAAAGGGCAGGGTTACGGAGTCAGGATAGCTTTAGCAGTGCTGAGCTGCGAGTGTGTTAAGAACGTGGGAGGTGGGCTTTTTTGTTTCTTTCTTCCTTCCTGTAGTACATATAGCAAATGTATGTTACCATAAATACTCTGGATATACCAGAAGACCACAATCATTATGTATACCATTTGTATTCATGGTATAAAATGTAATTAGAAAGAGTTCCCTATCTTCACTTGATTGGTAAAATTCAGATGCCTCTGTGATGGAGAAGGGACAAATTTTTCCACTTATGTTGCTCTCATGGGAGTAATTCCATTAACTTCAGGGCAGTTACTCAGTATTTACTGCCATGTAACTGAGTTCAGAATGTGCCCCCTCAGACTGGAAAACACCCAGAAAACAGCTGTGGTAAGATCATGCTGCAGAATATTGTAATGGGCAGAAAGGACCATTTCAGAAAATAATTTGCCTAATAATCTATTTTATAAATTCATATTTGCACATACATACACTTATATTTACATATTTACACATCATAGAAAAAGAGACATCAAAAGTCATCCAGTTCAAGCCACTGTGATGAGCTGGGATCAGCTTTGCCTAGAGCGTGTTACGTGAGAAACGATAGTTAAATATTAGTACTTCCTGTACTGGAATTCTGCACTTCGTAATAAAGTGGAGGCAATAGGTATAAATGTTTTATCTTGAGTAACCTAAAATTTGTAACAGAACTTAAGGGAAAGAAGGATCATCCCATAGACACACATTTTCCTATCATGTTTACCAGCTGGCAGACTAAAATAGTGGGGTTTTTTGGTAGAAATGGCTTATAATACTTTATATATTGAGGTGTTATTAATGTTTAGAATAAACTTAGATGTATTAAATATACACTATTGTATATTTGTATTGTATATTGTATTGTGTATATATATATATATAGAGTATACATATTGTATATGTATATTGTATTGTATGACCTTAAAATTGTGCTTACCCAAGTAAGGTACTTTTTCTGTGTATTTCTTTACTTTCTCCTTCTTCCACTTCAGCAATCAGCACAAGACACCAGCTGGCTTTAACTTGTTGTATAATCTTTAATAATGTCATGATGTAATAATGTTATATGTCTCAGAAAACACTATGGGAACTCCATGTGAAAATACTGTATAAATATTTCTTGTGCTTGATTATAAATGTGGAGCAAGTCTAAATTAATTTACTCATTCACGCACACAAAATAATACTGGAGTAACAAATTAGAAGTTGCCAGATACGAGAGAATAGAAGTTGTTTTCCCCACATCTGCAGGAGTGCACTCAGTGAATTGATAAAGCAGATCATACAATATTTCTACCGGAATTTGTAAGATTGCTATTGCAAGATTTCTGCTATCTGTAACACATTTTAGTGAGACCAGCTGTTCTTGTGTTATTTTGACCACATCCATTTCATAATTGCAAAATACATATCTCTCTCTCTGGCCTGGATTTGATCCAAAATGAATTTTGTAAAGGAAAAATAAAATGACAAGCTGTGTCACCAGATCCTACCCTGCTTGTCCCTCTCCACTCTGAATGCAGTGGCTCTTAAACTTCGTAATCTGGTTTGATTCATCTGTAAATGTGAATGCATAATATACAAAAATACGATCAGAACCACTTCTTAACTGTGGTGTTATGGTGTATATATAGCAACAGGTTATACAATAACACATAAAAAAAGTTCATCAGATATTATTAAAGCAGGGTTTTATAAATGTCTTGGACATCATGCAAGAAAGGGATATTTAATATATGGGGAAAAAAGTATTCATACATATTACAGTAATTTAAAAATTCTTCTTGATAACTAACTGGCTTCTATAAAAGTATAAGGTAAAAAAGGATGCATGAACAGAAAATTATTGGCATGTATTTACAATTTTTATACAAAAAGCCATTGTTTAGATGTTTGATGTCAGAAAAATACAACATACTGGGTATGAAACAGTATTAAAGTCTACAGTCTATTAAAGTGAAGTACATCAAATAATTCTTCTAATAATGAAACTTTCATCTAGTCCACTATTCTCTTTAACTAAAATGTTATTTCTATAAAGATTTTTCTCACTATGGGAAATATGTATTAAAGACAGTCTTAACTATTTATCTTGACACAGTGCTTATATTAAAACCTATAATAATCTGTTGTTTGCTAGGATTGTAACCAAATTTTACTATTTATATTTGCATGCATAGGCTCAACTGCTTGAATACTGTGACTCACCCCATTGGTAGGTGAGTACCCTCTTTTTTCCTACATCTTGTTTGTGCTTTTTTTTGGCAAGTATTTGCAAATGCAGATGCCTGACATTAACTAAGTAGCCTAATCTTCTGACATGGTGGCTTGAAATCCATGTTGCATTAAGGAGTATTCAGCAGTTTTTAATGTCACATTATTGGCTTGGAATATTATACAGTTACTATTTTTTCTATTGAAGCTCAAAAATGTAATCTGCGTTCATTTAATTTCTTTGACATTAGCTACTGAAGAAAGGGAATATATCAGATTGAATAGTTAATCCAGGACTGGTTATGTTCTTGATAATGCAACTTGTTCTGCAGTGGCTATGGACAGGTTACAACATGCCTATAATTATATATCACATAAACACATTACAGCAGTAGTTTCTATAGGCACAGTTCCAGGAATAATCTGGGTTTGTTCTAAATAACAAATATAACACCATTGCAAAGTGTGGGAAACAGTGCATAACATCCAGTAAAAGCGCTGATGCTGGTAGGACTATCATTTGGCTGTTATGCACATAATAATACAAGAAAAAATTAATTAATTGGAGATTGTTAGGAAGGGGTCGGAGGTAATTGTTTTGCCAAATTAGTGGTCTTGAAGATAAGACCACGTTCACTAGAAAATTCTTTACTGTCACTATTTGGCAAGAATATATGAAAGGGAGGTTAATCAGCTGTTCTTTAAAATAATTTTTAAAAGCCTGTTTTTGAGAAAGCACCTCCTTCCTACCAGTTCCTTGTCTAATTGCCAGCTGCTGAACTAGTTGATGTTTCAAGCATATCAAACTGAGTGACGGTCATGTATGTAGAATATGCAGAAGCATTTTTGTTTGGTTACATGGACAAAGCTGGGAGGTATTTCCAGTTCTTTGTGACCATGTTCCTTTTTTTTTTGTTGTTCTGAGAGTGAATTTTCTCTACAGCAAGGTGGCTCTTGGAATTGAGACATTAGCTTATGTTATATCTCTGCATTCAAAAAAAAAAAAAAAAAAGATGGTTTCTTCTAATGATTCCTCTCTATTCCTGTTTTTATCCTTATGAAATCTGGCTGGAACATAATAGATACCTTTCTTTTCCAAGAACTCTCCATAATAGTCTAAGAAGGATTTCCTAACCAGTAATGAAGATACCACTGGTGGTTTTTACACTTGTTGAAAGTGGCTCACTAAAAAAATTGTACATAACCTCACAGCAAAAGAAATAACGCTTCAAATAATCAGCTCTTACATATGCCATAAGGAACTGAAAATGCACAAGGAAAAGAATGTATCATCCTGTCAGCTTTGTCCTAACAGGAGTAGCACTTACTGCTTGTGGATGGAGTTTTAGTGTAGCTCTAGTGTCCTGTGCTGACCCTTTTCTATGAGCCGTACAGCTCAGGAAGAGCCTGAAAAGTCCTGCGTGGTGTCAGTGCTTGATTGCCCAGAAAGCCACTTAGGAGCAGATACAAAACCTGCAGTAGGAACTGCTGAGGTCCATCGACTCGTCCTTTCTTTTCCACCCTAAGTATTTTAAAACCTGCACTTTTTTTTCCTTTCTGGAGCATGAATTACAGCAAAACTGATCAGATGTACTAATTTACATCCCTGTAATCTTTTTATTGTTTTAGTGTTTTATTCAAAAGGTCTGGGTGATAGGGTTTAAAGCACCCATTTATCGAAGGACAGTTTATTTTATAGTCACTATACTATAGGAGAAGGGAATGCATATACCTCATCCCTTTTCTAATGCAGGAAAGGAAAATGTTGTAAAAGTCAAGATTCTTATTCTGGGTCTGCAGCTATAGTGTTATGCTTTGTGATGAATCATTTAACATCCCTTTACTTAGTCTGCCTCCTGTAATCTGGTGCAAAATGACGTTTTTTCATGAATATGTACTCACTAAAAAGAAAAAAATTATTTCGCTTCTTTATAAGTATACATAGATGCAATACAATGGCAGAGCATAGTTGTTGTTTTGTTTAATGAGTAGGAACTATGGGAGCCTTTGCAAAGTTCCTCTTTAAAGAGAGAAATTTATCAGGATGTTCCAAGAAAATGTTTGGACAGTATTTATGGTCTAGAACACCTTGTCTATTACAACTTTTAGAAACATTGAGCATGTAATCTTGGCTTGTGCTCATAACAACTTCGGTGATGATGCTTATTATTCTTATTACTATTATTATTTTATATAGCTGATTAAATGTCATAACACTTGGAAATTAATGCACTATTTAATTACAATAGAAGGACAGCTGTTAGGTGTAGCGATGACTGTTCTTTATTTCACTGTCTTTGAAGTTTAACTCCACCCTACAAAGCACCTTCTTCCTGATTTATACCCATAATTCTCTCTGTAAAATGCTTGCACAAGATCAATGTGTATTGCCATCCATTCAAAACAACATCATGGTTACAAATCAGAAATGTTTGAATCTGAGTCACAGTAAAATTGCCCAGTCACTTATCTTTCCCAATGCAGTGGGCTAAAATAATTCTGAAATACTTACATTTCTGCACCAGTCTACAATGGAAGTTACATAGCATGGTCTGTTTTACTGTTCTAGTATTATCAGACTATAAGCTTTTGAATTATAAAACTAAATTACACACAAAAGTTTTATTTAAATTAGCCAGATCACTTATGTGCTATATTGTTTTATTTTGAAATTTTTTTGTATTTTCTATATAAATACCTTTTAGGTAATTTCTATCAGCTCACTTACTTTCCCTTTGCTCTGTATTTTGCTCAGTCATTAGCCCAATCAGTAGTGATAAAGCCACTTCAAATTCAAGATTTCTTTTCAAATTTTGCTTATGTTTTAAGAATCCCAGAACTGGGTAACTTCCATAAATTATAATAAAAAATTGATCTGGAGAAGTAAGGTGGAGGACATAAAACATAATCCATAATTTGTAAAGTTTAGGAAAAAAGTTGAAGATTTTTAACATTGTATTTTATTGTTTGTCTTCAAACACTACACAGAGTAAAAACTATCATAATTACAACGATGTTGTAAGTTTGAGTTACTCTGTAAGACTCTATTAGCACACAACTTTTGGAGGTAATGACTTCATCATTCTGCAACAAATTCTAAATTCTTGTGAAAGAATTTATAAAGGTAATTATGTCACCATGCTGACCTTTACTTTGTATATAAAGGTTGTGAATCTCAAATCTGAAATGAAATGTCATCCTTTTTCCCATTTTGAAGAGAGCAAGTAGGAATAAAGCACTCTGCTTTAATACTGTGATAGGGCTCTTGCTGTTCTTTTTATAAGAAAAGATTTTAGTTCCTGGTTTAACAGTCCCTTGTAGGTCACTCCTGGAGAAGGGAAGGGTCGCCCCCAGCAGGAAGGTACCATCCCAGGTAAGCAGATAACGCTTCCCTGTGCAATCAGCGCTCAAACATCCTGTCTGGCCTAAGGGCAGTTTGTAACTTCTTGAGCAAACCCAAACAGCTTCCAGGCTTAGTGTAGAGATTTTGGGATTTTTTGAGTAGCTTTGCAACCCCTGACTAATTCTAAATGAGCGTGTTTGGTTTGCCCAAAGAGTGATAGCCTACCAAGATAGTTATTTCTCCTTTTGATACCCTTTCAGGTATTTCTAGAGAGTCTCTGTTTTGTTCTGATTTTTTTTTTTTTAAGTGGCTAATTGAGATTATTAACTTTGTTTTCTTGCATTCTTTAACCTGTGAAAGAAAATAGCATTTTTCTCTCTGTTCACCACAAAACAGTCGTAGAAATAATGGTCTTAAGTGGCAGCTAGGGAAAATTAAGCTAAACTTGAGGAGAGTACTCTGGTGACACCAAGCACTGGAACTGATTGTCTACAGGGGTTATGCTGCTGCTAGAAAGGGACCGACAATCTTTAAGAAGCAATTAGGTATAGCTGATCCTGCCTTGGCACAAGCGAATTTATGAAATGACCTGTCAAGGTCCCTTCCACCTTCCATTGTTGATGAATTAAGTGAAGAAATAAAGTGTGCCTCATTCCTCTTCACCCTTAGCAGAGGCTGAGTTAGATTTCTTTCCTTTCCCTGTCAAGGCATAAGTTACGACCCTGATATGCTTTTATTCTGTTGGCTTATTGGTTTGTTACCTACTCAGTTTGTGTGGCTTGGAGGAGCAGGTTTTGCAATTGTATGCAACAAAGATAATCAAGGTGCTTTGTAGTTCTCTCACTTTTCTTCTAAGAGTGACAAAGGATTTTTAAAATATAAATGAAATTATAATGGTCATTCTTACGTGCTTGAACTGTCACATCCATAAAAAAATACACCGACATATGTAAGTCCACACAGAAATGTAGCAGGAACAGAGACCAGTTTTGTGTTCTCAAAATCTTGTCCCTTAAAATTGTAGTTGGAAAAAAAACCCAAACTGTTGACTCTAGGAAGCTATACTACATTTTCCCTTAAAGTATAGGACATAGGCAAATTCAGAGTTTGTCATTTAGAACTCTGACATTTTTATCTGTGAAGCCAGGATGGTTTTTCCAGGTGGAACGATGTTTAATTCGCTGGGGTCAGGGAATGGTAGTTAGTCTCTTTTGACGGAGAGAGAGCTCTCATGTCCGAAATCCTAAAGTGAAATTCCTTGCACGTGTTTATGCATTTGGTGAAATCAGAGGTCTTTGTACTGTGTTTACGGAACAGCTTTTATGAGATATAAATACCAGCACATTCTGGTAAGTTTCTAACAAACAGAATGGTCTGCTCAATCCCAATATGGTCCTGTGTTAGAGCAGATTGGATAGCACACTTCAATGATGAGAAATGCATTTAAATTTTATCCAATGGTGTGTACGGTTTACAAATTTAGATACATTGTGGGTGTATAGAAGCTGATGGTATAGCATTATTTGTTATGTGCCTTATATCGAGTTTTGGCTCCTATTCTGTTCAATGATTGCACATAAGCATTCTTCTTGATCTTTGGTGCATGAAGCTTCCTGCAGAACTGGTTTAAACGAGTCACTCCTGCTTAAAGAATATTCTTTCTTCTGTTCCTGTCGTTAGAAAAACTTACTGTATATAGTTGATGATTTTCCAGTACTCTTCCCAGTTCATAAAACTACAAACTGGATGCTCATGGATCAGTCCCGTCTCTGAAACAGCGTGATAGGTGGGATAGATAGGGGACTGATGGATTGTTTATGAAAGGTTCCTGATGACTAACTTATACTTTGGCCACAGGCAGAAGGTTCTTCTGTGTCTTTCTGACTGATCAGTTGGGTTATCAGCTGACTTGCAATTAAAATAATAAGGTAATTATTAAGTCATGAGTTCTGGAAGTGATAGACTAAATTGTACTGACCGCAGAATTAGTAGTTTGTGAATTAGCAGCTTGTCAGGGAGAACACAGTAATTCTTCACTCTCACTGTCTGCAAAGCACATCCCTCTTTCTACTATGCTAAGTTTATTTTAGCCATGTGCTCTTTGCTGTGAAATATTTTCATTCTACTTTGTTGATAATCTTCCTTAGAGACAGAAAAGTTGGCCTGCTAGGAATGGGGGAACATATTTTCTAGTACAGTTAAGGTGGTGGTGGTGGTTATTATTATTGAGTAAGAATTTTACCAGTAGCTTTAACAGTTGATAAGAATAACTGATAAATGAATGAAGCCAGGCATAGCATAGCCTATGCGCACGAACAAAGACCTGGTGTCTGAAACTTGCCACCTCTTATTTATCCTTTTGGTTTTACTTTAGAAAAATACAATGCAATATTCTTATCTTAAAATAATAAATCCTGTTTTTCAGATGGTATAAATTAGCACAGAAGACCGGTATCTCCCTTGCAAAGGAAGTTGATTATCTTCAATAGCCTCTCAAGTAAGGACCACTTTCATTACAGGTATTACAAAATATCTCATGGTGCCTTTAAGCTTTTATGAAAACAGGGTAGTCTTAAAACAGTCTCTTTTAAGTTTTTAAGCCTCTTTTAATTTGGCTTAAGGCCTGAACCTGTTTGTGACTGAAGATTCTAGCTTGTTCCCCGGTCTAGCAGCAATAGAAAGTAGGGAAATGACCGTGTTGGAAAATATTCCAAGATACTTGTATCAATTCATGTAGGTCACTGAATAAGGTGACTAAATAGAAGTGAAAATATTGTTGCTAACTCAGCTGCCTGAGGGTTAGGGCCATGCACACACCCCTTTGGATACCTCCTCACCTCTTTCAGCATGGTTCAGCGTGCCAGTATTCAAAGAAGAAGGGTCCAGCATCCTGACTCTTCATGCAACAGAAGTAGCTTAACACTTGGTTAAGGTTAATAAATGCCCTGTATAACAGATAAGTTGAGATTGAGAAGTTTTGTTTTCTGAATGCTGAAAACACACTTCAGGCAGAATGGAAGTACTGTTTCACACAATACACTCCAGAAGCTGTTAATTTCTAAGAAGTTTGTATGAAGGGTTTACATTATGCCATTGTTACAGGACTAAAGAAACTGAGTGGTAAAGCAGATTCTTTAGAACTTAACTAATGCAGCAATATTACATCTTAGGTGTAGGCTTGTTTTGATGTGTTTGTGTAGGTATGCCTGCTTTTTACCTGACAAGCTGTGCAAGTAAATACTTTTCTTGACAAATATAGTAATGCGCAAATAAAAATCGTTGTAAGAGAACAATTATGTGTGAACCAGATAGCAGAGAGCAGAGCAGGAGAGCTGAAGTATTACCTATGTGTGAGTAAGTTAACGTAGAAAACAGAATCTGGTAATATTTAAATGTATGTCTGTACTATCGAAAAAAGTTTGGGTGAAAAAGTAAATGATATAGACATAAAAGCATCAGCTACTGTAGATTTAAAGAACAGCATGAATTTTTGATATTGTGCACATGTAAACCCATATACCTATGTAAATCTTCAGTATTCTCACAACAGGGAACCTCTTCAAAGTGCTGCTTGCTTAGATTACCCGGTATCCAGAGATGATAGGAAACTACTAATTTGTTAAGCTGCTTTAACTGAAGAAACAGAAGGCAGTTAGTGAAAGCCAAAACTCTTTGATCTCTCACTGCTCAATGGACTTTGTTCTTACTCTGTAGCCTTATATGGAATACGTGTGTATAAAGACCTACCTTGGAGGAAGATGCAAAGTGTAACAGTATTCATAATAAAAGAGTAATCCTCCATATCTTGATAGGTTGCTTTAAAACATCATTTACAACCCAACTGAATGTGGTTGTCTAGCAGAAGGTATATGGGGGAGGTTGCACTTACAGAGTTAAAATTTTCATTATTTTGTATGACCTCTTTGAGTCTCTGATCCAGAAGAAAATTTACAGAAATTGAGAAAAGAGTAATTACATTGAGAGATTAACACTACAAAACGCTTTCTGGGTCAAAGTTACCAAAATGGTGAGTCGTGTTGTTACTCTGCTGTGTACCGACACAATTCCTGAAATGTTGTTAAAGCCAAAGAAGTTTGACAGTCCAAGATGATGCTTCACGTTCTGAAGCTTGTGCTCCTTTCTGAGAATTAGAAATAAAAACAAGTCTGCTAGTGATAGCACAGGATGACAGAGCCCTGGCTTGTTCTGTCAGGAATGCTCTGTTTGCTTGTCTGATGCACGTTGCTGATGCACCAGTCATTAATCATTCCTCTTTCAACTTTCATTTTCAGAGGCTCATAGTGTAGATAAATAAGGCTGAGATACTGAAGTAAGAAGGATTAATGTTTGTGCTTTCTAAAGCCCATTTCTAACACTGGGTACATTTCACTGGCTTGGGGCAGTGAGTGGTTTTACTAGCAGCATGGCATAGGGTTAGTTCTACCTTGGCACAATTAATTCTTGTATTCTAGTTCAGGTAGAGAGACAAAACAGGTTGGCCAGCTGCTTCCAGTTGGCAAGAGAAAAGCAAGTCTGAGAATAGATAGTTAGTGGGTCAAAATAAAAACACCTTCCTCAAGCAAGCCCAGCAGTTGTGGTTTTGAAATGCAGTCTTTGTACTTGTGAAATTAAAATTAAAATATAAATTTGACTGAAATGTTTTTATTTTTATTTTTTTCCAACTTTAAATGTAAATAAGAAGTAGTTTTAAAACTAAGAATAACAGCACACAGTCCCTATCAGCAAAAGAATCTTACTTTTGGAAGAATCAAGGATAAGTCAAAACTTGTCAGGTATCTTGTGGGCTTAAAAAGAAAAAAAAGAAAGAAACGTTGCCCTTCAGTGTATTCGAATACACACCACAAATCATACAACACAATCAGAAAACCAAATATTCATTGCTTTACATAAGGCTCCTATCTGAATTCTTTCTTGTGCTAGATAAACAGTCTTTACTGCAAAAGGTTTTAAAAGATAGCGCAAACTTTTATGCTTAAATGGATTGTAAAGCCCAGAGAGCCTCCCAGTTAATGAAAGCTCTCATAAACAAAATATCAAGTCCTATTTAAAAGAACTGTTTCATGTTGTTTACACTGCCAAGTTGCTGATCATGCATAAAATTGTTCTCTTAATAATAAGTTGGTTAGAGTAACGCCCATCATCCAAAAATGTGTTACCTTGCAGGAGATCTACATTGTAATCAGCTGATGAAACAGAGGTGGGAGGATTGACATGAGCTCTGTTTCTGAAATCAGAGAGAAGCAACTACAGATCTGTGGAGAAAAAAAGCTATCAAGTTGGTTTCTTGCTTTCTACCTGAACCGTAAGAGACAAATTAGAAATGTAAGCTTTCTCAAAAGAAAAAGGTCCTAGCTTAAGGGGTAAAATTGAGTAATTTTTAAAATGAAATTCTGCACAATGTTTTACTTCCGCAAAACCAAAAGCTTGCTAAATGCATCCATGACCTGGAAACTTTTCCATGCTACATAGAGACAAAACAGCATAAACTCTGTACTCACAGAAATAGTTGAAATTTCAGGTATAAATTACAGAAATACAGCACATTTTCTAACTGTTAACTTATAACTGTTTAAACCTATTTAACCAAATAATGTGGTATAAAAGAGAGGATGTATGTATAGGTCACAACGTGGAGACAAAGTATTTCGCTTGGCCTGTTTGGATACTAGAACAGTGTGGCCACAGTACCATAAACCAGGATAGCTTGTCCCTATTCCAGTTTCTGTCGCCAGATTGCCTGAGCTATTTAGATATTTTGTTTTAATCTATGTATAGCTATGACATACATTGACCAAAGAACTGCCTATTAATTACACTTGTTATTTTAAATTCCTATCATCCTTCACACTTGGCCATGGAAATTTTGTAGCAGTTTAATAATGTGGAGATGATAATGCATCTGAAGTTAAGTGTATCTTAAACCATTCTTTCCTCTTGACAGGTTACTGGATGGAAAAATAGTCTGTAGATTTTATTTACGGATGTTAAGAACTTATTCCTTTGCTTTTAGTAGTTTTATACAGTTTAAAATTTTTTTAGACAAATTCTAAACACTTTTCTGTTACTTGTTTAATGATTTCAGATTTTCTTTTAAGACAGACCAGCTGTTTCTATGACACATTTTTAGTATGTTCAAGTAAAAGCAAAGATAAATAAACATCCTGTTTTGTTGTCCCTGTCTTGTTCTCCCTAAAATCCAAGGTACCAACACTTACTTTAAAGTATATCACAATCCCATGTCCTTTATATCTTTTAATAAAGAGGATCGTTCCTTAGGCGGTCTGTCCGGGAGAGGGAAATGCAAATTGTTGCTTTGGAATTGAACTCATTTCCTGCTCTTTGGTCATAATGAATGTAATATCTTTCCTTGGCATGAAACTCAAAAGTATCTAGCTCCACAGATCAGCTGTTCCTTACTGTGTTCCACATGACTGCAGGCCTTTTTCCTTTATCAGTTTTTTTTAGAACATCACTGAACTATAAATTAGAACGGGCAGCATAATATAGATATCACTGATAGGTGCTCAGAGGACTTTTGCAGTATCATGAAGAGAGGAAAGTTTAGCATCATCTCTTGCTATTTATTTTGTACTCAGCCTTATTGTTGGATAGAATTCTGTATTTAGCATACAATGTTATATTCTTAAGTTATTTTTTGCAGTCGTATTTGGTAAATGATGACTGGTAGTGTTTCATTAAAATGAGGCGTTCACTCCTTAGCATGCTGAATAAGGTCTTTAATGGATAGGAGAAAAGTTGCTCAACGTGGTGGTTTTTTTTTTTTTTTGATCACCAATCTCATGCATAGCATTAATTATCTGAAACAAAGTAAATTGATGGTTAAATAACCTCAACAATTCAAACAGGAAAATGGTTAGAACAAAAGAGTGACTTCTGCTTAAGGGTAAGTACACTATTGCATTATTTCACTTCATAGAATGAAATACAATCTTTTGAGTTTTTGAGCTGTTGAAGATACTGACAGCCATCACAAAACCAGCCTCCTTATTAAACAAAGTAATTTTATTTTGGTTTGTCATTCTGTGTACTGTTGTTATACTATAATACAAAACTATTTTTCCTCTCTGCTGGCATAGCAGGAGTGTATTTGCATGTTCCTTGACAATTTTAGATTATAAATTATCCTCGCTATTAATTGTTAGATGCAATTAAGTCTAGATTTTTTGGTATATTCCAAAGATTTCAGTTTCTTTTTGAAGCGTATAAACTTCAAACTACAATTGATATCACAATTTATTACAAGAAATATATTAATGGGATAAGAGAGTTTTCCTTCAAACTTGCAACAGGCAGTTCATGGTCTGATCATTAGTTAATGCCAGCACAGTAAATGATAGTCTTTAAAACATACCTTAAACTCTGTTTAACCTTTTCTGCTTGCTGAATTTTCTTACCACTGAAACCCTGTAACGTATAGAGAATTAAAATTCTGAAATCATGTAAGAAGCATTTGAGATCCAGTCTTGCTAGCTACATGTTGCAGGATACCTTGTTAAAATACATTTGTAAATAAAATAATACAGCAGATAAATTATTGTGCATGAGTATACTGTAATGCTTATATGGCACATCTGAAATGATGGACTCTGAGCAGCCTACTAGTGCTCTAGTGCAAGACTCTGTGGTCATGATAGATAACTCCAAGAAAACATCAGCTTAGTGGCAGTCAAAAAAGGCAAATCAAGTATTAGAAGTCATTAGGAAAATAATAGAGAACGAAAAAGTAGTCATTGCACCATTGTATAAATCCATGATTTTTCCACATCTGGAATACTGTGCAATGATCTATTAGAACTGGAAAAGAGTCATGAAAAGGGCATTAATCACCCACGATATGGAATAACATCCCTGTGAAGAAGATTGAATAGGGCTGTTTTTTCCCAGCCTGGAAGAGAGAAAACTTAATGGAGAAACTATAAAGTTGTACAGAAGGACAAGGGGCTGCTGAACTAGGAGTCAGAATCAAAGGAGGTTCTTTGCACAGCAGTAGCAGATCTGCTGAGGTTCCAGAGGACTTCCTGAGTGCAAGAAGTATATGTGAATTCAAGGAACATATTGAGCAAGTCCACATATGTGAGATTGGAGGTTACTGGTGAAAAAAGAACATATTGTCCTTATGAAATGCCCAGAGTTAAAAATAGTTGGTGAGTGGAAAAGTATTGAGAGAGAAGTGTTAGACTGGCTTGTCCTTTTCAGACCCTTTTAGGAATATATTGATGATTCTTTAGCATCTGCTACTGCTTAAGATCTAGAAGGCATCTTGATCTGAACAGGTACAGTTGTTCCTGTGTTTTTAATTAAAATATAAACAGCCAAATAGTGCTGTCCTAAAACAATCTCAAGGTATTTCCTAAGAGGTGCTTTTTCTTTTTTTTTTTTTTCTCGTGGGAAATAGAGTGTGTTGTGATTGCAGAGGCATGAACCAGAAGGGCAAAGAATCCAGCAGTAAAAAGAACAACCTGTCATCCTTTCAGTATTCTCTGTCCTGAAATTGCTGTGGAAATGTGGCAGATGGGGCTCCGGTGCCACAGAGCCAACGCTCCCTCTACACTAGGTAGGTTTTCCCCAGTGAGACCTTTGCTTGGTACTCGTCTGTTGTTTCTCCTTCCTCACTCATCTCCCAGTGGCTCCTCTATAATCCTCTCTACCCCAGTGTGTGTTTGCATGATCCATACACACAAAAGTACCTATGTAGCAGGAGGTTCAAGCAGGAGATCTGAGACCCTGATGTTCCAGAGGTTTCTGTATGCAGAGCATCTGTAGTTATTTAAAGAAAGAGGAATTAAGAGGACAAAAGATATTCTAAAACCAGGTAAGGGCTGTTTTATTACACAGTGTACCAGCTTTGCAGTCAATGGTCAGATTTTCTGTTTTCCCAGGTGTCAGGCTGCCACCTGTGTTTGCAAAAGAGCAGATTTAACTTCACTGCTTAGAGGCATTTACATTCTTCCGCCTCCCCCTACCAGTCACTTCTCCATCCTTATATATTCCTATTATAAGCAAAGTCTGATTGATTTATTCTGTCTAATTCATTCTGCCTCTGTACTTCCAGTAAAGTATTAATCTGTATTCTGCCTGATGACGAATATTACATCCATATCCATAGAGAATTAAGGGCAAAAAGGCAGTTGAGAAGCAAAGGCTTTGGAAAAAAATTGAAAAGACATTTGAATCAGAATGTGCAATTTGCTCATACAAGCAGTTTCATAAAAGGCAAGATCATGAAGCCTGACCTGCATAAAATAGGCTATGACCACCACCAAGTAACTTTTGCTATAAAAACAAAACTTCTGATTTAACAGAGCTGGTCTTTTAAAAAGACAATGATCTACTTGTGATTTAAACAGTGACTTCTAGACACTTGCAGTCTTGTCTGAAAATACCTTGCTTCATCTTTATAGGCAATTAATGGTGCTAAGCTTTTGTTAGTTGAACATGAGCAGAACTCTGTAGCCAGGTTGTCCCAGCCACTTGGAATAAGGAGAGAGGCGTCTTCTTGCTTAGATTCCTTTCTCTGCCAGGTGTGTCCCACTATCAGCACAGACTGATCCAGGTGGCCCAGGGTTAAGAGGTTAATAGGAGCAAAGTGGCTGCACTGGGCTATCTGGATCAGTGTCTGCAGAGAGGCACCTTCCACCAAACCTCATGGGTATTATGGCTCTCCCTTCAAAGGGAGGATCAGAAAACTGAAGCCTCTACTTAGCAGCTGGTTCTAACTTCCCCTTCAATCTCTAAAGCCTTCCTTTCAGCTGAAAGCAGATTTTTATCTCTGCCTCATCAAGTTGCTTATGGGGTGCAGCTGCCTGCCAGTTGGCCGGCTTCTTAACCCTCTCTTCCTCAACCCCTTCAGACAGTGTCCCAACCCCATGTGACAAATAATTTAAATGTAGACATAAGAATACAATATTTCTTGTAGTGGTCTTCAAATGAGTATTTTTCTTTCCTATTTTATATCAAAATACAGTTTTACACCTCCTAGCCACTGGTGTCACAGCAAGAAATTACACTGAAGAGGTAACACCCTGTAAGATGAAGAATGAAGTATCATTCTTGGTTTTAGATGTATATAAAACTTTGGTCACATTAAAATTCAAGTGCTTTGTTTGAGGCTCTTTTCATTACCTGGTACAGATCACCGTGCATATATTACTAACTGTTATTATTTATGACTCCAATAACCCTCACCACATCTACAAAGTTTTCCGGAAGTTACTTTATATTTCCATTACAATAGGATGACTTTGGGCTTGCTTTCTGCTGACCCTTGTAAGAAATTTCCAAGACAGTCTTTATTAAACAGGGCAGTGTATTGGACGCTGGTAAGATTCTTGAGCTGGCTATCTGACAGTGTTTTCCACGTTTTCAATTACAGCACTTTTTTTTCCCCCTCAGGAGTATTAGAGTAGTTTCCTACCGACACATAAAAAACAATTTCTTACGGTCTGTGTAAAATACAGACTAGACTGTTGTAACCATGTTTTGTTGCTTTCCAAGAGATGGTCTTTTTTTAATTGTTTTGTGAGAAGCCATCAGTAGCTTTTCCAAGCTGGTGAACCAAGAATGAAGTTTTAAAAGAACATAGGTTTTCTTTGCATATAGTTCCTTGGAAACCAGTGGGATAGAACTTACCTCAAATGCTTTTTATATACACTTATATGTAAACTAAAGGTCGGTTTGGGTTTAATGCCTGAAAGAAAAGTGGAACTTTTTGTATTTGATGACTGTGTCTCCAGATGTCACAGTACCTCAAAATACTGAATCATATAGGATCTCATCCTAAAATTCATAGCTTCCCAACTGTCCGTTGAGCAGATGTTGTGAGCACTTTTTAGTATCTGAGACAGAGTTTTCAGTGAATGGCCAGTGTAACGCCATGTAGAATAACACAGACAGTATTGCTGCATTACATCCAAGGTGTTTTGCCATAACATGGTACTACAGAAACTATTTTTTGTTCTGTGTGACTGTACTGTATGACCTGAAAGCATAGAAAGCATGTAGGGGAAACAAATTGAGGAAATTAAGAATCTAAGGTTTATTATTAAGGATATTATTTAGTACACAAGATTCTACAATTACGTTATTGCTACCTTACCTTGCAGAACAAAGCGAAGTTCTGAGTTAGGGCTTGCCTGACGCAGGCAAAGGAACTCAAACGAAAGTATGCTGGATTGAGAAACTAGCTGGAGTTCATGTTCTTCTCTGTGGAGTGAGATTTTGGGTAAGTAATGCCGTTCTTTCTACATAAGCGCTGTATTGTAGCCCATCTGTAATCATCAATGGTCATCTGATCAATGATGCAGATGCAGAAATACATGTATTTAGAAAAATACTCAATTTCCAGACAACTGCTGCTGAAGGCAGAGTTTGCTGCATGGTGGAGAAGGCGACAGTTGCTACAGATGCAAGGTGCTCGGCGGGAAAGTTCATAACCTCCCGTGAAAAGTATTTGAGTCATTTAATCGAGTAGAAGGTAACAATGCATGTATACTCCCCTTACACACGCTGTAAATAGATTATTAACAACGGGCTTTGTTAAACAGCAGTATGCTTTATTTTTCTCTGCTTTTGCCATTAGCGAGGTTTCATTTTGGTGCTGTAACAGAAGCCTGGAAACGTATCTGCTACTAGGAGAGGTCCTTCGCCGCGGTCAGACCCGGCGGCGAGGGAGAAAGGTGAATCTGCTGCAAAGCAAGCCCGGGAGCTCCGCTACCCCCCGGGCTCCGCTCCTTATGGGGGAGGCGGAGGACGGCCCCCGCTGCCCCCCGCTCCCGGCTGGCGGCCTGCCCGGAGAGGGGGAGGCGGCCGCGGGGCTCTGCCAGCCGGGTGTGCCCTGCCCTAGGCGCGGCTCCCTCGCAGGTACTAATCGCCGCCCTGCCCCGGCTCCCTTCTGCATTCGCCGCCCCGCTCCCCCCGGAGCCGGCGGTCCCCGAGCGCGGCCGGCATGTACGGGGGCCAGCAGCAGCTGCAGCCCCCCTCGCTGCCCCCGCACCTCCAGCAGCAGCACCAGCAGCACCACTACTACCGGCGCCAGCAGCACTACAGCACGCTCCCCGCCGCCCGGCGGCCCCTGGCCTGCCCGGAGCCGCCGCCCTGCCCGGAGCCGCTGCCCCGGCCCCTTCCCTGTTGGGAGCCGCCGTCTTGCCCGGAGCCCCCGCCGCCGCCGCCGCGGCCCCCGCCGTGCCGGGAGCCGCCGTCCTGCCCGGAGCCGTCGCCGCGGCCCTTGCCGTGCTTCGAGCCGGCGCCCCACCAGCAGCAGGAAAGCGGCGTGGCGTACGACCGGGTGCGGACCTACGGCCCCGGCTGCCGGCGGGTGAGCACCTCCTGCTCCTCCCGGGCGGCCTCGCCGCTGGAGTGCTCGCACGGCTACCAGCAAGTCATCTCTGGCTGCGACCCGCAACAGGTACGGCGCCTCTCCCGCCCTCCCTCCGCCCGGCCGCGGCTCTTCCCGCCGCCGTGCCCCGCTCCCGCCCGGGCTGAGGCGGCGGCGAAGCCAAAGGCGGCCCCGAGCCGCCAGCCAGGCGCTCCCGGGGAAGGCGGGCGGGTCTCCTGGGGGTCCCGGCCGGCGGGGAGGGGGGTCGGGGCGAGCTTTCCGCCGCGGGGAGAGCGGGGAGTCCTGGGCGCGAGGGGGTGGCCGAGCCCTTCACATCCCGCCCCGTGCGTTCCCGGGGTTTTTCCTTCGAAAACGTCGTTTTGCCTCAGACGTTTACCAACACCCGTCTGAGAATAACCGCGGCTCTTCCGCCTGCGCGGAGGCGGCCCCGCTCCTGGAGCGGTGGGGAGGGAGGGCCGGCCGGGGCCGCTCACCGCCCCGCCGCTGCTCTGAGGGGCCCGGCCCGGCCGCTCCCTGCGGGCGCCCGCCAGCAGCCGGGAGCGGAGCAGGCCGGCCTCAGCCCGCACCGGGACTGTTCCTCCGGCAGCCCCGGCCCCGTAATCTGTTTAATCTTCCCGCGGGGGCGGGTGGGGGGGTGTGCGCCCGCAGCCGGGAGGGCGGGCGGGCTGATGGGGAGGGGCAGGCCGCAGCAGGGGGAGAGGGCGCGTCTCTGGCAGCGGCAGCAGTGACTCCCGTCTCGGTCTGCGCACCTCAGCGACCCGTTTTAATCTAGAACTCTTTAAAACCTATTTCCCTTTAAATTTCTTCTTTTCATTTGAGTGGATCAGTCAATCGCATATTTGTCTCCTGTTTGGCAACTCTAATTTGCATTTTTTCTAAAACTTGAACTTCAGCCTTGCAGTATCTGAAGGGAACCTACAGGAGAGCCGGAGAGGGACTCTTTGTCAGGAGATGTAGTGACAGGACAAGGGGTAATGGTTTTAAATTGGAAGAGGGAGATTTAGATTAGATATTAGGAGGAAATTCTTTACTGTGAGGGTGGTGAGGCACTGGCACAGGTTGCCCAGGGAAGCTGTGGATGCCCCATTCCCGGAGGGGTTCCAGGCCAGGCTGGATGGGGCTTTGAGCAACCTGCTCTAGTGGAGGTGTCCCTGCCCATGGCAGGGGGGTTGGAACTCGATGATCTTTAAGGTCCCTTCCAACTCTAACTATTCTGTGATTCTATGATTCCTAAATACCTTATTCTGCTGCAGTATTTTTGCCCATTTTGTCAATGGAATGGTAAAAATCCGTCCGGAGCAGGGTCCCAGTGCTGCTGGTTGCGCAGGCGGGGAGCTCCCCGTCCCACAGACAGGATGCACACAAAACCACTTTTCTGCTTACTTGGTGCTACTCATGTAAATATAACATAAAGGTGTGTGTGCTTAGTAGATCTGTTTGAATCGATGATGCTAATAACGTGTGCAACTAAGCAGGTAGGGAAGTAATAGAGGTCATTTAGCTTTGGCTTTAAAAGTCTTTACAATGTGGTTTAGCAGGTTTGCTGCTGTGTGGGTATTTGGGGAATGGCTTGAAGGTATTGTTGGAATTTCATGTAATTTTAACATGTGATATCTTAGCTAAATCTTCAAAACAAAACTAGAAACCAATGATGCTCAAATAGCTTTGACTATAAAATAGTCAAATAGCTTTGACTATAAAAACTGAAAAGGATATCAGAATTTATACTTAAACCATTTTTTTTTCTCTTATGCATCAGATTGTCATTAATATCAGGAGAAGTGGGATTGGTATATGGAATGGAATGCAAAATGGAAACATGTATTTGTTTCAAGTTGAACTCTTATTTAATTTTCTTTCATGTGGTACAAAAATACTTAACTATGAAGAAGAACAGGGATTAAGACTAATATGAAATCTGATTTCCTTTCAAAGCCATATTTGCGTAGATTAAGGGCTGCCTTCCTCTGCAGGGTGGCTTCTGTGGATTCTGGGAAGTGAGCGCTTCACCGACAGCTTTATATGACTGGGATGTGACAGACACGTTCCTGCTGTATCAAAGCTGTTAATCCCCCTTTTGCAAGGTGTGGGCAGGAGTGTAAACGCTGGCCTCTCACTGCCCAGATAAGTGATCTGCTCAACTAGGCTGGGTGATAGTCTGAATTGCGTTCAATTAATTAAATATTCATTAGAATAAATACTGCAGTCCCGGGTTTTCTCTACTCAGATAAGTATGTGAGCAATTTGATTATAGGCTAAAATGCTGTCTCTGCTCTACAAAGTATATTTAATTTTCAACATCTGTTTTAGTCACTGAATCCATTAAGTTGTGCTGATGAAAAATAATTTCTTGCTGAAGTGTTTTGCTGGATTAGACTTTAAAGACAAAAGAGGGTGTAGCTCAAATCAGGCTTTGTGTGGCTTGCAGTTTTCATGGTGGAGAGGGAAGGTGCTTAATAACGATTATTAGGAAGTTATTAAAGAAGAAAATGGTAACAAGGAAGTCAGCTGGGAGTAGACAGCAATCGCATACTTGGTGCTGAATGGGAGTTGCCAGAAGGAAGCGCTGGGAAGAATGTAGGATGTTTCCAAAGAGCTGCAACGTGAAGAAGTGCAATTCTGGTTTTGATTCAGTTGCCCTGGGAGCAGATCACATGCAGCTGCATAAACTGAAAAATGTGACAGTACCTAACTCTCAGGAATGTTCTAACTTAACACTAGAATTTTCAGTTAATGGCAGCCTAGAGCTGTAGTTTACGCTTCTTGCTGTTGATAAGGCAAAGGGCTATCTTTGAGCAATGTTTAACTTACTTCTGCAGAGCTTTTGTAGATTAATGATAACAAATGTCTACATCACTGTTGATATGCTATCTTAGTATGTAGCTGTGTAATTGGTGTGTTCTGTTGTGTTTATGTACATTTTTAATAAGCTAGAGGGAGGGAAAATTTGAAACTGCTGTGTGCATATAGGAGGTGATTGTATTTTATGTAGTTCAGGATTCAGTTTTCTTTACTTTTGCAATTTAACTTTGTTTTATTCTTGATGTAGAGGCCAAATGCTACTCCCAAGCCATGGAAAGTTTCATCTGGAATAATTCATGGCCGATTTTGCTCTTGTCTGCTTGATCTAAAGGAGGAATGTTGTTTAGAATAAATTCTCTTCCAGTATGGCTTATGTGTATAAACCCTTTCGCCATGGTCATGAAAAAATAATATATGAAATGGCACACACAAGGTGTCTGCTGTCAATGCAGAAGGCAAAATCCTGAAAGCCTTTGCAGGAGTTGTCTATCCATGTGAGAAATTTTGTGAGAAAGATCTTTTCATGGCTGGGCTGGGCTCTGTGAAGTGGTAAAGGCTCTCACCTCCCTTTGTGAAAATGGTATAATATTAACCAGCTTGGAAGAGTTGTCTGTGTTGTTTGAAATGGTTCTCAAACACGGCTTGCCATTTCCGTATTTCAGCTGCCAAATGTAACTCATAAATTCTGATTAGATGATGGAATTGCTTGTAATTAACAAGACAATATGTTATGGGTAAAAGGTTTTGACATAGATGAAATTCTCACCTTAATCGCTGGTTCATCTTAAGCTAAGGGAAACTCGTTGAAATAAAAGTTAGTGTACTGATTCTTTTGCATAAAATTTGCACATGATAACTGGATACATCTATCAGAAGCTTATTTTAAAACTTAAAAATCTTTAAGACTAGCAGAAGTCATTATGAAAGTGTTAGCATGTACCTTTTGAAATTATCCTTATAAACGTGGACCCAGAACGACTGGTCAGGCCCTAATAAACTCAGCCATGCCACTGAAATCCACAACAGCACTGAGCTCTCCCCAGTTAAAATCCCACCCTCCCCTCCCTTCCCTTCTCCCAGTTAAAATCCCACCCTCCCCTCCCTTCCCTTCTCCCAGTTAAAATCCCACCCTCCCCTCCCTTCCCTTCTCCCAGTTAAAAATGCTGCATCTCCAGAGCATTGCAGGGGATTACAGAGAGTAGCCTGAGCTGTGCCCCTTGGGAATGATGGGCAGATGGAAGTAGCCTGAGGTCATCTTCCACAGCAGGGTACCATGACAGCCCCAGTGGCCTCGGGGACAGCATCTCCTTGTGCAGAGCAAGGAGCTGTGTGGGGCTGGTTCAGGCTGGCACAGAGTCAGGGGTTTCTGGCTTCTCGGTTCCCTCCCAGCCTGCACGAGTCCAGCCTGCTTGGCTGGTATGGGATGGAGGGAGGAAGGAAGGGAGGGAGGGCAGGCAAATCCATGTTTGTAAGGGAGCGAGGGAAATGTGTCTGCATCAAAATTCTTTGGCAATGAAACAGTCGGGTATCTTAAAAATAAGTATAATTTTATCCAAGCAAAACATCCTTAGGTTCTGTATAATATTCCACATATGATTAGGCTGTCCTTTTGAATATTATAAAAGTATATTTTGACTTAAAATGCACTGGTATTCTCAGTTTTGAATGTATTCCTGTGAGACCACATAAGTCAATAGATAAAATAATTTTACACGTTATGCTCTCTAAACTAGACAGTGTGAGTTACGTATTCCAAAGCCCTGTGGCAGCATGATTTAGTTCAGGCAGGTTTGTCCAACTTTTCAGTAAATTGAAAATGCGTCTTTTAATTTCACGCACAACACTCATCTTGTTTTCCTGTGCCATACAATGGTAGTCAACTCTGAATGAGAACAATTACTGCTCTCCCCTGGTACTCCCTGCTGTTGTAGCACTGGCGTGCTCCAGGACGGGCAGAGCCAGTGGTGCCAGGCTCAGTGCGAAGCTCAGAGCTGCCTCGCCTGGGTCAGAGGAGGAACTGGGAGTCAGGGGTACGCCTGCTGCCAAACTGGTGTGAAGGAAGTACCAGTGGGCATTCATTTTTTAAGTATTCTACTTTTTAGTTCAAATTCTGTAGGCGTCGGAAGGGATGTAGGACTTGTGCTGTATGTTCTAGACTTCCATATTGTCTCTTTTTGGTGTTACGTCCCAATACAGAGCGTTCCATTGGCGTCGGTGGGCTCCCTTCCTTGACAGACCTACCTCAAGTACACGGTGTGTGGGAGGAGGAGTAAGCAGCGTTCTAAGTTTTCTGCAGCACTTACAGTTTTGACATTTCTTAATTACAATGATTGCTGCTAAAACAGTTTCTTTTCTGCTTTGATTTCTCTTTCCTGGTGCTGTTATGATTCACTCGGGAGATTTGAAAACTGCTTCAGGCTTCCTAAACTTATGCAACAGTTCACAGCTGGAAATGTGACCTACTTCAGAGCTGCTCTTACCCAGCTAAGGATGTCTCTGAGACTGAACTGCAGCAATGCAAACTTCCCAAGCGCTGCCCACGGGTTAAGGGAAGAAGTGATTTGTTATGAAAATTGAAAGTTTGTACTGTGAGGAAGAACAGATAGTAGGCTGTAAACTAACAAATGCCTGATTCTTAAATTAGATTCAGTGGGAATTCTTTTTGCTTGGATAAAGAAGTGGACATGGAGACTTCAAGCGATGTGCAGGATTTGTTATAACTGGTGGTCACGAAATGGAAGGCAGTGTGCGCAATTGCTTATAGACAGTGCTGGGAAAAAAAGTGAAAGAATCTATTTGATGGTGAACAAAAGTCCTGCTGTTTATGGATTTCTGTAATTTAAAAAGGCATATTTCATTTTTCATTTAAGAATATGCAAATGTTCCACATGGGCATCTTTTTTCATAGGTGTCAATGATGGAGTTTTGTGACCACTTTTTGAAACAATTTCCACTGCTTGGTGCTCTGGATAGTCACCCGATGTGGTTTGCTGGCCCTTTCATTTTGGTGTTTAAGGAAAATACATTTTCTTCCCTTAGTGAAACAAAAAGTGTTTAAGAGTACATCTATTTGCACTAGCTGACCTTGATAGGTAACGTGAAACACCGTAAGTAAAAGACAGTCTCTGTGAAACAGGGCATGTGATCCTCAAAGACCTAGTCCAGTATGTCAGCTTTGATTTATATCCTATTCTGTTGGCACGTACAGAAAATAAGGACTAATTCCCCTGGACCTGCAAGGAGGTAATTGAGAAAAAACAAACTCTTAAAACTGAGCGTGACGGATTGCATCCTGCCTCACTGTCTGTGGGTTGTTTCCTTTGGGCTGGAAAGGCCCTGGCTTTAAACCATTTCTAGGGGATTTCGGCCAGTGGATCTCAGTATGTTTACAGCTGATGGCCATATTCAGGTTACTTTGGGAATCCATGTAAGCCTGAGCTCTGAGCATAAAAGGTTTTAGAGATTAAAGAGCAGTAATCACTGAATCTTACATATTTTCTTTCCTGCAGGGCACTGTTCGAAGGATTATTATCGAGAATCCTGATCAGGTAGGAAAACTGTTTAGTGCTGGAGTGCTTGTGTAACTCTTCCTCCTTTAATTATCCTGATCCGGTGAAGTGCTTAGCTGCCTCCTTCAGGGGATGCTAAATATTTTGAAAGCGCATACCTCTGGTTGTGAGAAAAATTACTAGGAATTGAAAATACTACAGAATTGCCAGTCAGGCTTCCCACCTCTCAGCGGTGAAGTCTCTATTAATATTCCTCAATAGTATCTCTAGTGGGGATTAATTTCTAACTGTTTCTACTATGTTTATTTCAAATATTGTCTATGTGGAAGCACAGTCACTTTGTTTCCAAATGGACATACAGTCAAATGTACGTATCTTTAAGAACTATCTCAAAGTATATATGTCTTCAAATCACAAAAATTCCTTACCATTTTTTAGTCAAAATGGCACTAATTCTGAATCTGCTGTTTGACAACATTTCATAAATGTTTATATTAACATGTTTTACAGGAGCCGCTATCCCCGTTTCTTAGAGGGGGGAGTTTCTGTCCTGGAAATAATGTCATCTATGAAAAGACAATAAGAAAATACGAGCTATTAAATCCCCACCAAGTAAGTTGGTTAAATTATCCATTGCGACAGAAAACTGAGATGGTAGTAGAAAAGTAACGTTCCTGGGTTGTTGGTTTTTTTTGTTGGGAACTACTGTCAACATGAGAATTGCCTTGTTGAATTATAGGACACAAATGAAACAATTTCTGTATGTAAAGAGAGTAGAAGCTGGAAGGTTTGCTATATTTTTACTAAGAATTCATTATTTCGGAGTAATAATGAAAGCTGCTGTTCTGTCTCTAGCACTGACAGTCTTTATCTGAATGCTGACTGAGAATTAGTTTCTTGCAGTAGCTCCGCAACACAATAACCAATGCAAATTTTTACACAAAATGAATTGCAAAGATAAATTTTAAATTTTAGCTTTAACTTTTTTTTAATTAATTCTTGAAAAGCATACTTGGTAAAGCTGTCCGAAATTTCATCTTAGAATTGGTGTTTTGTCAATAGCAAAACCATTATTTCCTTTTTTATTGCTCTGAAATAGTTATTTTGAATAGGAAGAATTTTGAAAGAGTTTTGTAAATACTTCTTTTCATGATTATAAACCCGAGACAGGTGTCCCTTCATATTGTACACTCTGAATCTGGAATTGCTGAAAACACTTGTAGAGGAAGAAGTCTTGAGCCATTTTCTGTGCTAATTTTTTTTTCTAACTCAAATAATGAAACTCAGTTCAACTGGCACTCTTTTTTATCTCTAAAGTACTTACTGAAACAGGATATGCATGTGTTTTAAATTAAATAATGGACGTCCCCGTTGCTCGAGTAAGTTAAGAGTAACACCACAATGAAACATACAACTCAGGAAAGGTGTATCTTCAGTGCTTTTCATTTGAAGCCAGTAAAATTCGAGGAATTGGTGAATTACAGCCTTGAAGTAGGAAAGCATGAGGCAAAGTCATATTCAATTAAGAAAAAAAGCAATTTTATTAGGATTATTAAAATACCTGAAACTGTCATCAGTCTTTCCATAAAACCCACATTTCATTCATATATATCACGCTTCCATCTCATTAAGATGTGGTCAGCACCTTAAAAAAATCCATTCTTGTTTCTAGGAGAAGCAGTATCAGCTTTCCCACCACTGTCAGATTCCCCAGCCAGCCGATCAGTGCCACGTTGTCCAGCCCTGCCAGCGCTCGGAGCAGTCCCAAGTCACTCACCAGTGCCAGCAGACACAGACCAGCAGCCCCTGTGAAACAATTCCAGTCTCCGTGAGCGATGACTGCCGAGGAAGTACAGTGCGGAGGGTAACAGTTCAAACCTGTGAACCGGTAAGAATCATTTGCTGAATGTTTTACTATTCACAGTGTATTTGTTTTGTATGCGGAGTACAAAACCCTACAGATACGTAAAACTGCTAATTCCCAATGTTTTGTTCAAACTCATAGTAGGGCCAGTAGGCACCATACTCCGCTGTAAGTAAACAGCAGAGTGTGTGTCTGCCACAGGTGACTTCTTCGGATGCTGTGATTGCAGACATCGTCTAGAACTGTCCAAGACTTTGTCACATGCCATTAGGGGAAAAAAAAAAAAAGGGCTTTTTTAGGTGTCGTATCCTATTTCTTGTTCACTGTAGACCTGTGCTGAATTGTACTGACTGATCACCAGTCTGTTGTCCTTCAAATGCTTTAAGTCGTGCTAGTTTGTTTGTTTTGGTTTGTTTTCTTTATCTGGGAGTGTTACCCATTGATTGAGTCAGGTTCCATCTGTCAGTCTTTGTACAGCAAATAGTGAGTAATGTAAGGCTTATGCCTCTAGTTTTGGGGAAAAGATACATTACTTTATGAACTGGACATATATCAACTCAGGATCGCTTTCTATCTAAACTGATCAGTAAGGATTTAAAATATATTTCAATTTGATGTGGAAGTATTTGACATAGATTCACTGGGAGCACCAAACCAGCTTCTTTCGCCTTTCATTTCACAGCAGGTTGCAAGTTCTGGAGTTTCTAAGGGCTGTAGGAGGGTTGCTATACATCTACAGCGTGACTGCAGCTGGGGAGGGAGTGTAGCCATCCCTCCTGTCCATCTATTCAATGTAAAGGTGGGAAGACAAACATGCTTGTTGACCTCAGTGTTAGAGCTACGCGGAATCTTCTGTAGCCAGATACTCCCGTAAACCAACTGGGGTTCACCGAGTTTGGGTTGCTCTTTAAATTCTTTCGTTGTTCATATATGTAAACATTTGAGCTGTGGCAGTATAAATACCGTTTTTGCAGTGGGGAGTCCTGTCTCGGCTGGTTTTATCTGGGTGCTGCCCACAGGCGTTGTATCCGCTACTGCTATGGAAATATGTATATTAATGAAAGATTTCCTAATTCTCAACACTTTCCGTATTAGAGTAATGACGATGATGTTGCTGTAGAAGAGAACACTTAGCATATTTCTTGTTGTTGTAAAGGAAGTCATTTATTTCTGCGTAGTTTACTGAAAACCAGAAGACATGGAAGGCTCAATCCCAAGGAAAAGAGCAAACAAATTGCAAATTAGTAAGAACAAACAAACCCAAACCCATCATACTTGTAGCATTTTCATGTTCAGCTTTCACTCCAAAGAAGGGAACTCAATTATGATCTTGTATATCTTCTGCCAGGTGAACTGCTCTCAGGAAAATAGCGACCAACTGGACTGCCGCTACTTCGGTGAGCTCCTCGCTGAACTGAACCGCAAGACCAATGACCTGTACAGCTGTTTACTGCAGCACGTGGAGAAGATCGGAGGAAGGTACCGGCGTTAGATCTGTTCTGTCATTTCTGTAGCTGTTCCAGAAATCCTGGCGTTGCTCAGTGAAGAGGACAGTATGGTTTGCAAGTTGGTTTGGTTTTCTTTTCCTGACTAGAATCAACAAATGTGTATTTTACACATTAATCTAATTTGCTGAGTAACTGAGGACATAAAAATGCTGTAAGACAAGTAAATTTATTGTATTCGATGCTTTTTCAAATTGTTTAGACTAATACGCAATAAGAATTAGGTATCTCACGGCTGTTTGCATACCACATGCAAATTTATGTTAAGCAGGTGTTCTGCAGAGCCCTACAGATTGTCTTTGAAAAGAAATACAGAATCACTGCAGCCAGTAAACGAGTCTTCACAATGCGCTCACCCTTCCCTCCCCATCATTCTTCCCCCTCGTTCCCCATCTCCTTTGGTGCTTTCCAAGTTCATTGAAATAAGAAAAGTGGTCCCAAGCAGGGGAAAAGTGGAATTTGAGCATCACAAAGAACCTGAGGCTGCTAAGCGGGCTCTTGTCAATACATTGCAGCATAGTTCTGGGTAAACCATTACCCAGCCAATTCAGAATGTTAACTGGGTAACCAAACATAATTGGGATAACTGCCCAAAGAACCTGAGATAGCTGGCCTGTGTCAACTGTGCTGCTGTTAGTATTCCGGCCTCCTTGGATGTTTCCACATGGAGGCTATTTAACAGCTCATGTTGCCTAGCATCTGAAAAGGAAAGTAACAGCTCTTCATCTGATGACCCTTCCTTGCTCTGTACTTTAAAGACAATCTTTTCATAGTTGTCAATGTGGGCATGAATTTGTAAAGTTCTCAAGAAGCTTTCTGTTAATTGGTGCCTTGGATTTTGTCTGTTTTACAGGAACCGTGACATCGAATTTACATGTCAGGTAAGCATCAGGCTGCTCTTAGCAAGCTGTTCTGTGCCACGTAGTGTTAGTAACAATGGTAGTGGATCTTCAAGCAAATTAAGCCAAGTCAGTTTAAATGAAAGATGTTGGTCTTCGTCAGTTAATGATTCCTGCTTGTTAGTCACATTCAGAGCCTGAAACCTACTGCTAGGCATGTATTTGCAAATGTGGTAATACTGAAAGGAAACTAGTAATTTGCATTATTCCAGTATGAGAGTCAAATTTTGAAAGTATTTCCTGTTGTGCCGATACTGGTTTCGTTGTAAAACCACTCACACAGCTACACGTATTGGCACTATGCGTTTTTTGCAAAGGATCTTTCAGGCTCTCGCCAATAAAGCTGCTGTTCAGCAACAGGCACTGCCGTGCTCTGCAGCAAGCGGAGTCCTGCCTCTGACAGGAAGGTGTCTGCAAGACACAGGACGGAGAGGTGTCTCTAACCACCAGAACAGGCTCCTCTGCCTACAGAACACTCGCGTTTGTGAATGAGGCCATGACAGAATCACCAGCACCTCTGCTGTTTTTAAAGGCACTGTGTATACGGCAGGAATCTTTGTCTAGGATTAAATGACACGAAGCAATGCCACTTCATCAGTGGCGGTATCTCCTGCGACACACTGCTCATCTATAGTTTACTGACAGTCTGTTCTTTGTTTAGAAACAGATTCGCTCATTCATATCAGAAACGGCTGGGAGCTCTGTTGTACCGTCAGCTGTTATTTTCTCGAGAGAGGATTGCTTTGAATACTGCTTTTGAAATAAATGTTAAACTCAATGATTTGAATATATGCTTCATATATCACTTCATCTCAGTTTTTATATGCCACACATATATAAGACTTTGGATTTTTTCTGGATATGCTTTGATCTGTTTTCATTCTTATTTGCCTTGTACTAAACGTGTTTTTCATAGTAGACCCATGTAATTAATGAAAAACATACATGATCTACCAGGCAAAATTCTTAATCAAGATGTCTCCCCTTCCCTCCCTTCTTTGTTTAGACTGAAGAAATTGAAGATTTGATTCCCAAAGGACTGTCTGAGGCAACAAAGCAGCAGATTCGTTATCTCCTCCAGGTATGTCAGTGATTTCACATCTGAGGGATTCTGAGCCAGCTCTCCAAGGGCTCGGATACAGTGGGTGCTGGGGGTGCCCAGAGGCTCCAGTTTAAGAGCGCGGAGAATTTCACTGTAGAAGACACCTACGGAATTTAGCAAACTCCAGCACTAAGTAGTTGCTGAGTAGGGATTTACTTACATTTTCATAGTCTCAATTCAACTATTTTGACATAATTCCTTCTTTTAATCTATTCCCGTAGTACATGTCACAATAAAACAAACAAAACTGTAAGTCAAAACTGAAATTCCACTTTAATTAAAAAACAAACAAATGCGTGAGTTACATTAGAAATGTTATTTTTGAAGCCTCAGTCACATGATGGCACCAGTGGGGATAAAAAGTACAAGGGCTAATCACCATATTGATGGAGATCTTGACAGCTTTCTTCAGTTTGAACGATCAATAAATTTCTACTTTAACAAACAATTTTTAAGGAAAAGTGTCAGAGGAAGAGAAACAGACAGGAGGATTTCGTTTTTGTCCAGACAGTAACAAATACTTTTGCAGATATTCAGCCCTTCCAGACGAGTCAAAACTTGAGGAATTATTTTGTGTGTTCTTTCAAAATCTATTTTTCTTCTTTCAAGTATTAGAAATGTATCCTGAAATGCAACAGTTTGTGTTTCAACGTGAATCGATGCCCAGCTGTTAACGTGCATTAAAAGGGAGAAGAGGCCAGGGTTAGGCTGTTGTGCACCACTGCCTTCCCTTTTCATCCAGCTGAATCCTTTCATCTTCAGGATCTTCTTCCTTTAAAGGGAGGAGTGGGCCGTATGGCTTTTATTTTTTATTTTAATTTTAATTAAATTCTCTTGCCCTCGGGCTGAAAGTGTGCTGTGCCAGATCTCAGAGATGGTGACTCAGTCCTCTGGGGCTTCTCAGGTAGGGTAGTTATTTTTTTTTAAAATCAGCCTAAGTCACGAAACTCTGAATGCTCAAAAATTGATGGAGCAATATGAACACATTTATTTTTTCCCTTCATTAGTGTACAAATGCAGCTCTTGACTCTCCTGTTCCTTCCGCTTAAAAAATGTTCTGCTGTGTTACAAGGCAGTAATTAAAAAAAAACTATGCCGTTTGCAGAACAAAGTGCATGAAAAATGTGTGTTTGTAGACACTGCGGACACTTCAAAGAATGACGTACGGTAGTTCTGAGAGTGAAGTTATTTTCAGCTGTATAGCAGTTTTCTGTTCTACCCATTATCATATTGTTAACAAAGTGCGCTAATTAATCAGAAGTACACATTTCCTTTTTTTCCCCCCTCCTAGATGAGAGTGACATCAGATAAATCTTTGAGACTTGTGCTTTCCACTTTCAAAAATTTACGTGAAGAGCTTTGCCATTTGCAGGATGACTTGGGGGTAAGTGAATTTTTCAGTTCCCGTGGCCTCATCCATTTGTTTTCACCTGTCAGTAGGAAATCTCTTGTGATGAAATTTAAATTGTGAAGTCCAGGCTTTAGTTGCTTTAATGGAAAGGGCTGGTTTATTAATGGATTTGCAAGACACCTACAGAGGATGAGGTCAGATTTCGTTCTAGCAGGGGTTTTCAAGTGTTCGATTTGAAGCCTGAAAAATACTTTCAAAGGAAGAAAAGACTCTGCTGAGCAAAATTGAAGGTCTGAATTGGTACATACAATGCATATATGTCTACATAGGTGTAGATGTATAGAACTGTGGTTTACTCTCAACATGGACAAGGCACATACAGCAGGTGCCTGTTTGCTAGTGCTGTTCCAGGAATGAGGAGACCTGGGTTCCATTCTCTCCCGCCAAAGCACTGGGAAGCTGCCGTCAGCTGGTGGCTTTAACAGCTCCGGTGGCTCTCCAGGGCAGAGGCAGCGCGGTGGGAAGCTGGAGCTCTGTGGCTGCTGAGACGGACAGCAGGTAATTGCTGTTAAGGAAAGCAGAAACGTTTCCACACTAGCCCAAGTGCTCGGCACTGCTGGAAACTTCACAGCATCCTCATGTGAAACACAAAGTTTAGGGAGGGAAGAGGGAGACTTAACCGTCATTAGCATAGAACAAGGAGCTCGTGCAGTGAAGTGGTCTTGGTTTTTCACTTGGTTTCAATAACTACAAATAATTCTTTCTTGGGACAGACTGAAAGAGCAGTGTCCAGATCCCAGTGCTTACAACACAAAACCACAGATACTACATTCATGGGCAAGTGTGTGCTATGTAGTTAAAAAACACATAGTTTCAAGAAAAATGAGTGTTTGCTCAGTTCTAAATCATTCCTTACTAATTACTCAGTATGTTGCACTTTGAATGTGGGAAAAGTTTACTGAAAAATTGCAGCTATTGACTGTAAACACTTTTGTCTTACAGAAGTTAGAAACCGAGAACGTCTGTCTTAAGAAGGATTTGGCATTTAAAGATTCTCAAGTAAAAGAATATGAAACAATGTTGACTTCTCTGAGAGAGAACAACCGTCAGCAGCAGGTAAATCTCAAACCGTATCTTCAGTGTAATTACAGTCAGCCAAAAACTAGACGGTAGGTATGCTGGCTCTTGAGTATTCTGAGCAACTGCTGCCTGGTGTATGTTTGTGTGTATCTGACCCTGGTATATCCCTAAAGAACACCAGGCATTCACTCCACTTCTGTGCTTTCCAGCAGGGACTCAGGGAGAGCACTGCAAAATGCCGCTCTCTGGAGGAGCAGCTCCTCTCCCTGCGGCTCAGCGAGGGAGGGAAGGATTGTCAGCTGAAGGAACTGGAGTTCTGCAAACGTGCCCTGGAACAGGAGATCCAGAGCCTCAGGCTACAGGTAACAGCCTCACTTGATACAAGACGCATTAACGTATGAAAACTAATGACGAAAACTCTCTTTTTAAAATAAAATTATTTCATTTTTTGTAGACCTGCTCTAATCCAACACTACAGACCACCACGGATGAACTCTCTAGCCGTTATGTAGAGATGATCAATAACTTGAGAGAGGATAAAGATCGTGAGATCCGCAGTCTGAGGGTAAGTGGATGAACTTGGGACGGTGCATCCCCCACCTTGTACGACTGCAGGTAAACGGGCTCTCTTTTAATTAAGAACAGAAAAGATCTATGTGTTCTTTTTAGGTATCTTTTGGCTCTGCATTTCTTTATAGACACTAATGATGGCTCAGAAATGCTTATGGTATAACACAAAACTGTGATTTTAAAAAAAAGTACAATTCCTTAGATGTAGAAATTAGGGATTAATTAGATTAGCAGTCTGCCCTAAAGGGATGTTTTGTGTGTCCCAATGAAGTAAGAAATTAGCCAAAAGATACCCAACAGAAAACAAAAATAAATCCCAGTCAAAAATGTCTGTAGGAAACATCTCTCATTTAAATCACTCTAGTAGTATTTTACCAGCCTGGAAGTGAATTCAACTTG
Organism: Numenius arquata; assembly: GCF_964106895.1. NCBI lineage: Eukaryota > Metazoa > Chordata > Aves > Charadriiformes > Scolopacidae > Numenius > Numenius arquata. The sequence continues at coordinate 15,243,125 of NC_133580.1, read as the reverse complement.
TTCATTTTTGTATGAGCGAGCTTTATTAAAATGACAGTGGGCAGAATTCAGTCCAATTAGCACTTTCGCAATTTACTGTGCAGCTCAACATTCTTGTTTGAAAATCACTGGGTCTTACTGGTCATGATTTTAATGAAAAAAATACATGTAGAGTCCTAGACAGATACCGAGAGGTCACCTGGAAGGAGCGCCAAACACCTTACTCTTCCTTAACCTGTGTTTCACAGAACCAGCTGTGCCAATTCCAGCAGGATATATCAAGGAGAGAAGGAAGTAACAGCGACTTGCAAATAAGGTTGCATGAACTGACGTCAATGCTGGAGGAGAAAGAGGCTTTTATTAAACAACAGCAAGAGGTAAAATAATACAACTTATTTCTAAGCATTTTTATATTTAAGCCTGCACTTACTGTGTAGGTGGCAACTGCCTAGGAAGCCCCTTGTACTCTCCTGGTGCAGGAATCGGGGTTAGGATGTTTTTTAACTGAACGCTATTCCTCTGCCAGTCTTTTGGAAGGACAGACTTTTTTACTGCTCTTTGAGAGGAATTTCTGCAAATATTTTGTTGTGACTTTAGTGAACTAATACTTCAGAAAACATTATTAGATTTGAATGTTTACTCTTGGTTTTTTCAGGACCTCTTCAGACTGAAGCATGAGAAGTTATCAGGCAGCCAGTCCCCTGGTGTAACAGCGATCATCACCAAGAAGTAATGTAGTTACTCACCCCTTAAAAATACATCCTTTTGGTTTTCCATTGTATATAGTCTTTGTTAGCCACGTTCTTGCCTCCTGAAAATATCTTAATACTGCCTGTTCCGCTTCAAGGGGAAAAAGTCAAGATTGGCTTTCTCTCGGGGGAGGATTCACTACTGAGCACTAACACCAATGGGGGGAGGCTAGCGCGGTAAAGTGACATTTAAATGACTGAATTAACTTTTTAGTTACAAGTGAAAAATCTCTGGGGATCACTGACTGGCAGGACTGTACGGGAAGATCAGTTATCGATCTGGATGCGGGTGTGCGCATTTCAGCCTACAGGTTTGCAACTCTCTTTAATACAGGTACAGAAATCAGTATCCTATCCTGGGTCTCCTGTCTGACGACTACAAGGTTACATCACCTGTCAATAAATCACAAACTATTGTAATTGAGAGGACTGGAGAGATATGGAAACACGTAAGTTTACCTAACGTTGACTATTCAGTCTCTGAACTTCTTAAGTATTCAATTTAACTTCAAAGAAAGTATTAGCCAAAACTGACGCCTGAGAGAAAAAGCCACAGTGTTAATTCAACTTGGCTGCAAAAGGCAGAGTGAGTGATTAAGGTGAAGGAACTGCACTGTCTATTGCAAGGCAGCAGTAATTGTTGGGAGGAGCGTGAATAAAATAACCTTTTGTTGTTTTCTCTGACATATAATTAACAAAAGCCGTGGCGTTGCTGGAACACCAGCCTCTGCCCTCACGCACAGGGCCATCTCCCAGAAACCGCGGCAGCAGGGTGTTAGCTGGGTAGGGACGGTTTCCGTGTTGTGCTCTCAGCTGAAGGGGTGTTTTGGGTGGCGGCAGCCCTGAGTCACGAGTATTAATGACTCCAAACTAATCCTAAAACTTACTAAGCATCACATCCCTGAAACTTAAATCGAGACGAGCAGAGACTTTTTAAGGAGTGATTCAAAGTGACAATACAAACCAGGACTGCAGAAGCTACTGCAGTTACAGGGCACAAGGTGATGCTGCCAAGGCTGAATACAAGGTAGTGGCTTGAGGAAGAGCAGCACGGCCAGTTCACAGCCGCGTATCCTGAATCCGATGGTGCTGGCTGCAGACGGAGTAAGGCAGAGCAGCACAAATACACGAGTCTTGAGAGAGTAGCTTTGTGGGGGACATGACCAAGAAAAAAAAGACAATGATGTGAGCAGCACAAGCAGACAAAGGGTAAAACATCTGGCATGTTCTGAAAGGGTATGTTACCTGGAGTGGGATTAAGAAAATACAAGGTAGAGGTCACTGTCAAACAGCAGTGTTTCATTGCTGATCTCTAAAACTCATCCAAGTACATTGCAACCTAGTGAAATATCCAGGAATTAAACATTAATAAAGAAATTACAAAAACAAAGCCAAACCCCCTCCCTCCTAGCTTACTTGAAAAGTTAAGTCATACTTTCCGTTACAAAAAAATGGAAAAGATGAGCGTACTCTGCATTTGAAGAGATCAGTATCATTAAATAAATGAGAACTGTATTTTAAGTTTCCCAAGCTCCCTATCAATCACTAATGCAAGTTTCAGCTGAAACAAAATTACTTTGATGCAAGATAAACTCAGTAAGTTTGAGAGGTGCCAATTTCACCTTTACTCCAAGCTTCACAAGTACTTTTTCTATGTTTATGTACTGTCAGCCCAATCTTTTTATCTGCATTCATTACTGAGTAGTAATGCTGACAGGGGTGTGAGTAGTGGGGGTTTTATACTGAAATAGGTAGCCCGTACATGATACTGTCTTTCAAGTAATGATTATTTGTCATGCTTCGGGATACTCAAACAAAAGTACTTAAATGTTATTTGTAACATTGATTATTAGTTACATTAGAGAAAACTTGTAGGGTAAAAATTTTTTAATGCCTACTATTCAGGTATAACTTCCTGTTCTTGGTTGTTTTCCTAAGTACAAAAACGCTCTTGTCCTTGGGTTTGTGTTCACTGGAGACAGGGAATCACAGCAGTTCTCACCTCTGCCCCTGCTGAACAAAAACCCTTTATAGCTTAATGGCACGACTTTGACCTTGGCGGTACCGACATGCTGAGCACTAGTTAAGGAGGAAAGGCTCACCGGCCACTCCAGACACTTCAAAAGCCAGGCTCTTAGAGAAAATAAATACAAAATTAAATGAGGCATGCTTTATATACCAGGCAGTTTTGTTTTATATACAGAAATAAGTTTATGTATTTTCTTCTAACAAGCTACTTGGTTCTTTCAGGAATGAAAGAAATCCCTAGGCCGTGACAGCAGCTCAAAGGAATTCACGACAACTAAAATTGCTTTACTTTCTGCTATGTTGCATCTGAAAAAGGTTCAGTCTGATAGTGAGAAAGGCTGGGGAACACATTAAGGACACGGAAGCACGAAGATGATTCCAAACAGCGTCTCATCCTCACCATAAAGAACTGTTACCTGTGTCCGTAATCTGCCACTAACAGCTGTGTACAGATGTTACTTGTACTTTTTCATGCACTTACATCTCGCTCAGGAGAGCGCGGGATGCCATGCTTTTGTGGACTTCAGTTTTTCTCGACACGACCAACGTCTATTCTTCAGCCAGTCCTGAAGCAATCTGAAAGACAAAAGAAGTCTGAAACCTTTTCCTTTTTGCACTATTCGCCATATTTTTCTGTCCTGTCTACTCACGCTGAGAAGTGAGAGTGATACAAATTTAAGTCTGACACACAGCGATTGGCTAGTTTCAGTACAAATTCACAGATTGCTGTTCTATCTGCTACTGCCTGTTGAAGATGAAGCAAACCCCAGAAACAACCTTTGAGGGGAACTTTAAAAATACCTCACTGAAAATATCTCACCTTGCATCTGCCTGTGTATGAGAAACTGAAACAGAAAGGAGAATTACTCCAGATAAACAATTCCTCAAACCCAGCTACTGAATTGGCAAATCCCAGACTTACCGAGTTCAGGGAAACGATTGGGCACATACTGATTTTGAAGAATATTATTGACCTCAGAGTTGATGTATTTTCAGCTGAACCTTTATATGCCCCCAAACCAGCCATAAGTATTTATTTGCTGTGCTTGAAAATTTTAAGAGCTTGGTATATTTTTATATAGATAAACTTAGTATGAAAATAGCTCATAGACTGAATTTCATTATCAGAATGACCTGCAATTTACAGTTCTTGCTCATCACAGGACCACAGAAATTCTCTCAAAATTATTTGGTACTAGTAGTTTAGTAGCTGTCTAAGCAACACAGCGCAGAGAATCACAGGGGACATTTTAAACTATGCAATCAAAAGGTGCTGGCTCTTTATTAGGGGGTTCTTGCTTTGCTTTATTTCTGCAGACATGTATTTCTATTTACAAATAATATATATCATAGACAATGTTTAATGGTGAAAGAATGTAGGCTATGTGTACCTATGAAATAAACCTAAATGGAACTTTCTGAATCATGTCCATCTGTACTGGAAACATCTCGTGTCTGTCTGACAGGCTGGAGGGGGTTGGTTTAGGTGGTGTGATGATACTGCCTTTTTTTTTTAAGACAACTTGTTCCTCTAAATGACTCTTTACAAGCGAAGCAATAGTGTTCACTCCCTTTTCTTGCTGCTGCCACCAGCCTTCCACTGGGGTCATGCTGGGCTGGCAAAGAGCCCAGCACAAAACCTGCTCACTGCGCTGCTCAAGTGTGTCCAGCCTAAGACAAGCCCAAGTGAGTGTGTGCCATCGAACTACGCTCACTTTAGCCTAGCTCTACAGAAAGAGGTTTTAATTGGTTAAAAATTAAATATCCTCATTTGAATGAGGAGTGTCTTGCTCCTCTGAAATCAGTAATTATTAGATTCTAAAATAACCCCACTTCTGTAGAGCAGTTGACTATAAGGTACATATACACAAGGAGTTAACATACTAATGATGCGGAATAGTGTCAAAGTGTATTCTAGCCCAATAAATAATTATAGTTAGATACACTGTCATCTAATGACTTTTCCCTTTGGTGACCTGAACGATAAAAAAAAACAAGAGAGAAAAACCACCACATTTGTTTAATGCCATCGCACTGTTATCTGTGCACAACTGTGCAGTTATCCCAACTGAAGGACACACAGTAATTTGCTGACTTACCGTGGTCTCTGCCAGGTCTCAGCTGGGCTCGACGGGTTGGCAGCGTGACACAAACAGCTCCGAAGAAGCTGTGAACAGCAGAAACATGAGTTATTAATGGCAATAGCATGTACTCATTTCAGCCATTGCAAAGGCTATACAGTGTATTTACTAACCATTCCTTCCAGTAACACCAATGCTTCTTTACCTCTGTCTGACGTAAGACCATGTAATAGCGTAAGGCAAGCAGAAACCGCCCTTAAAGGACAGGAACACGCAGGCTCCGAATGCAGTCAGAGCTGTTGGGCGTGGGGGTCTAATTTATGAAAAAAGCCATGATTAGGCAAATGACCTGTTTTGCATATACAGCTGGCATTATGATAAATTTGAAAAACACCATGATTGTGCCCCATACTTGAAGGGATGGGTAACATACAGACCACTTTAAAAAAACCCCAGTTTGGTAATCAGGAAGGACAGATGTCAATACTGCATTGTGTAGCCCAGATCAGCTTCTCTAAGGCTGCCTTGGCAATGTATTTTAAGACTTCTCTACACTCCGAGTGCTACAGAGCTGGCTGTCATAACACCACATTGTACTCACAGACAACGTGAAGCAATAGCTACTTGTCAAAAAGCTGAGTGAGACTAGGAGATGAAGCATAATGGCCATTTGGGGCTGGTTTTGATTTCAAATGAGATTTATTTAAGGAGCAAACTTAGCATTATAAAAGTACGTTTTATTTGCTGTAGCCTCATGTATTGCCTCTTTTCTGTTGCACTGAAACTGATTTACCTAAAACGTTTCTGCTGGAGTTTACAGAAACACATTTTTCTCATTTACTGATCTGTGTAAATCCTAATTACCACCCTGATCGAAAACTTTACAGAGAATTATTCACCTCAATTTCAGGCAGATCCATCGAGACCTCTACATTTTTTCAGGACCAAATTAGAAAAATCAAAGAGAGCACTTCATATATTTAGAATAACTGCCCTATTAAGAATGTCTTCATCGATAGTTTTATTAAATAAACTTTCACTACCTGAACATTAATACCATGCAGAGGTTCCTGTTCTTACACTGAAGAGTAGGAGAAAATTGTCTTCTGGTTTCTATTACTGCCTTTTCCATGCAACTCAGTACGAAATACGGAATACTTCACCTGCCTCAGCTGTAAAATAAAAGCCAAATACAGCCCTGGTTCAAAAGCTCCTGACAGCTCTGGCATTCTGTCTCTAGAGTCCACACAGACTTACCTTGACCCTGAGAGTACTCTGCTGGTGTTCTTCTGTATTTTCTCTCTCTCAACTTCATTACCTTTAATTGTGGACATTTGAGACCTGAACAAAAAAAAAATACAGATGATGATCAAGATATGAATCATTTTTAACCGCTCCTGGTTTTTAGGGATGTGCGTCACTAAAATAAAAAACCACAGTAAGCAAACCTGACGTATTAGAGCCACCCTTCCACGTGTTTGTGAAACTCACTGCTCAAGCAAGTGCACATCACGTACGTATGTGTGTGTACATCACAGACAGCACGGCAGGAGCAGGCAGAGGAGAAATCCGGACACGGTCAAGACCAACTGAACTATCTCAATGTTGTGCTCCCAGGCAGGGAACAACTTTACAGCTCACGTCACCTTTCCTACTTCTGGTAGGGTGGAGTGGCTTCCCATTACCAACGCTGGGAAAGGTGATGCACCCTATTAGTGTTGCTGTAGGGACAGATTTGGAACAATCTGACAAGCAAAGACTGTTTTCAACAAAACGGCTTCAAAGCCCTTACTGAAAATGTGGCAAAAGACAAGACATACACAAACTTCACTAAGGAAAGCACATATGCATGAAAAATGACCATATCTACTAAAGAATCCCTTCAGAAGAACAGAGATCACTCAACTTCACAATGACAGAGGACATCATTCAGAGTTTTCAGGACAAGCAATAAAATACGATACCACCAACTTTTATCATTCAACATTTAAGTCAAAAGATTGGCAAGGCTTACAGGTGGTGGTAGTGTCTCTCCTTCACCTGCTTCCTACCACCACTTAGGAACTCAACAGCTTTGAAAACAAATAAGCAGGACCTGCCTGTAGAGCACTTCATGCCATCCTAAAGGCTTCACCAGTTTGTGTAACAGAAGGTGGTTTGCTGCCAGCTCAGGGAAGGGCGCCAGGCAGGTCAGAAGTACAGACTACACAGAGCAGGCATCTGTGGAAGTACCGAGATACAAGAATTTTACTGCAATTTGACATGGTGCATTTTTAAAATCATGACACCTCCATGGTAACAATAAAACAGCCATCACAAATTCTCTGGAATATTTACTGGGAACATGCACTGAAAAGAATCTAGGAACTATGCCTCAAACTGCTGAGGACTCAGGTGAAATTTTACTCTATTTCAGAAGACTTAAAATGCCACTTCCTAGTAAAATCTTACATCAAGAATACCAACCAACCGCTTGCTTTAACACAGCATTTCAGTTCCCGGGGAAACACAGTTGCACGAAAAAAAAAAGAGGAAAAAAACCCAACATTCTACCCGAGTTTTATTTTATATATAAAAAGATCCTAAGTTACTCAAACACCACACACAAAGTAAGAGCATGCCATATAATACCACTTCCTCTCGGGCTTCTCTGTGTTTAGCCGGCACATTATTTTCCCTTTCCTAACCCCAATTTCTAAACCTTTTCCTCCACAGCCCCGATGTCACACCTGCAACACACTGCACAGGCCTTTTCATGTTGATTTTTTCCTCTTTCCAGCCACCACAGCATTACTTTTTTTTTTTTTTTTTAATACCACCAGAGCCCTCCTAACAGCTTCAACCCCCTCCTTTGCCTGTTCACCATCCAGCTTGGACAGACAGTTAGAAGAAGATTTGACACCCACAGCTATACGGAAAGATGTCCACTCTGGAAGAAGAACCAGAAGCACTGGCAGGAATTTCAACAAGTCCACCCTCAAGTCATCAACACCTAAGAGGCACTGGACAGAACCAGCAAAGGGCCAGGTAGAAGCACACACTCTCCCAGTGGCATCATAAGCTACTGAATTTAAAGACTACCACTCAAGAAAAAAGTCAGACAAACTTACTATTTGAAACTGTTTGAAATGTAACAACATACGGGTAGCAATCCAGTAACCTCAACACTGTGTGGGTGGAGTCTCAAGGCTTTTCCTCTCTCTGACAGAACTTGTTTCCACAGTCTTTCTTCTTAGCTAGGCTTCATTGTCCATATGCTGCTGAGAGAAGAGACAAACAATTACTATAAAGAAAGAAATGTTCAAAATGCTAATGCAATAAACCAATAAAGAGAAGTGTAACTCATCCTGAGACCTCGCCTGTGACCATCCTGCCAAGTTCAACAACTCCATTTCTCCCCCCCAGCCGTCACCAAAAGCAGGGCTCACACCGAACACGGTACTACTAGTCTGTACCCGCTTCAGGCCCTATGTACATTCCTGTATTTGTACTGCAGTTGATAATAACCAACTACATCTGTAGTATTTCCAACCACTAATCCCTCCCTCACATCTTGAAAAACATGTTCCTCAGATTTTAATGTTCCAAAAGGTATGACTTTTATTTTTCCTAAAGAGAAATCTCATTAGGTGCACTTACAGACTGTTAAACCTCAATACCAATTTCAACTTCTGTAATAAAAAGTTACAGAACTTCATCATTCTATAGTATAATGAGGAAGCTGTAAATGAATTAAATTTTTATCCAGCATCCACCATATACTTTCTGCTATCATTAAATACATTAAAAAAAACTTTTGTGCCCTTTACGGTATGTAGTTTTAGAGCAAGAAAAAACTAGATGCAGTAGAAAATGTAGGTAATGAAACTGATGCCCCACAGTGTACCATGCTCTTAAGAACAGTAGATACCACTCATCAACTCTAACTAAACAACAATCTTACACTGAACAACTGTTCATCACAGAAAGAATTAACCCGCATAAGTAATTTTAAACTATCAGATACGTAAAGGTCAAAGCCTTTCACTGCACTCCTTGGAAGAAATACGACTGTTATCCTCAAATATACATTGTAAAATGTGAACGGTCACCAGTAAATACCAATATGAATAATAAAAGGTATCAAACCATGATGTGAATGCAATGCTATAAGCATTATGTTCAGATTCCATACCGCTGTCTAAAATGCTGGCTCTCCAGAAACTTAAGTGTCTGTCATTTCTAGCCTCCACATCGTGTTCTGTACCCCATGGATTGTGATGGACTCTTAGGCAATGTGGGATTAAGTCTTTTTAAAAAGTTGGCTACAGAAAAAAATACTCAAGTACCTGATGACTCCATCCATCTGTAAGGTTGGAAAATGTGCCAGCGTGGATGTGTGCTTTGTCACAGTCAGAATGATCATATTCAGTCTGCTATGAAGAAACTCCTTCAGTCTATGTATTCAATATAACGTTCAGGAATAAAGCATTAAAATTGTCAACAATACAAAGCTTTAATCTCTTTAAGATTTTTTGAATGCTATGGCCTCCTCCTTCCATTGCTGGACATACAAAAAAAAGTACTACAAACAAAAACCAGGTTAATGGGTTCATGTCTGCATCTTTTCTGGTTTTTAGTACAAAACCTACAAGTTCACGGGCTAAAAGGCCACTGGAAATCCTTGATGAAGAGTTCATTTAAAATCACACTGTCTTCTTAATTTTTTAATCTATTACTGATGTCATAATTCAAGTACTCTAAAAGAGAGAGAAATTAAGAAAGCAATATTTTTAATATCTTGTTTTGCGAGCTGTTCTTATTACACAGATAAAAATAAAAAAAACCTACCTGGCTTTTCCCCAAATATGAGAGTAGCTTTATGTTCTCTTTACTTAAAGGAAAAAATTTCAAAGGATTGTCAGTATCATATTTGATAATTATTTTAGAAATAAGCACAAGTACATTACCTGTAACTTTAAAGGGTTAGTCAAAACCCCAATACTCTCCCCTCAATAGTCTGATAAATATACCTCAAGCAACCTGCTTACTTGAAATGTTATTACATATTAATTAGTGAATCATGTAATTAAAAATACTAGGCAAGTTTACACAGGATGAGTCTTTCCTAAATACCATAAATGAAAAGCAAACTCCAAAAAATTTGGAGTGCAAGAGATGCGTTTTATTGTATGCCCGTTACGATGAGTAACACATTTAGAAATAATAATCCCACATAACAGTGACAATCTTATTTTACAGCGTGTACATCATTTTTTACAGCCACATAAAACACGTATTTTTCTAAGAGATTTCCCAAATTTAACTTTCTGAAGTTTAGAAATATAAAAAAAATTTATTCTCAAGGAACTGATTCTCATCTGGTGCAAAAACAAAATATGAACATTATCTGAAACACAAAGCCACAATATAGCATGAAGTTACAATTTATCATGTGAACAGCTGTGTGCAAACATGAAGCAACTAAAAAAGTAAAAAATACACATTATATGCGTAACATTTATGAACAGGTTTTTCATTAAATAGCCCTAGACCAGCTTGTTATATTAAGCGCCATTTGATTTGCAGCATGCTAACACAAAGCATTGTTTAAAGGGATGCATATTTTAAATGTATACACTGTAAACTGAAGATCCACCTCCAAACTCTAGTGGCAGCATATTTTTCTGGTTAAATACTGCATATATACTTTCTTACAGATTGAAAATGCATGTTTATAGTATGGTATAGATTTTTTTAAAGAATTGATTAAAAGGTGCAATTTTATGTCTATACTGAAAATTTCATATTAGGAGGTAGGACAATAATAGTCATACCTGTTAAGAACACTGCCCTAAAGAACTTCTAAGTACTCTGAAATTTAATTTAAAAACCTTTACATTTTTCAACTTTGTTTTTAATATTCTTTTTAGAGAAGATTTTAAAGTAGCAAGAAAAAAAAAATCAGTGTTGAGTCACAACACTATGAGCTGCATCCATTTTATCCTTAAAAAAAAGTCAAATTCAACGTTAATTTCGTTATATGTGCCATACCGAACAACATTCAACTGTAGTTTCAGATAAAAAAGGGAAATTATATACATACACATCTTTAACCCTAGCACCAGAACACCACCTTTGAGATCATAACATAATGCTATATTTTAAACATCATATCCTGCAATAAAGTAGGTTAGCAGCTTTGAAAACCATTTAAAAAATTACTTGTTGGACCTAAACTAATAAAGGAAACAAAAAAGTTTCCCAATGAAATGTTTGGGAAAAAAAAAAAAAAAAGGTCAACTCCCCAAATTTGACCAGTTCTGGAGTTTAATTTCCAGGCACAATTTAAAAACATTATGATCAAGTGACTGACTAATACTCCCCTTTCAAAACCGCACAAGAAGTTAGACTCAGTTGCCTTTGCAAACAATATGTAAATAACCCCACCATATATCTGAACCGTTATCATATTGGAGACAAATGCTGTTACTGACAAAATGGGTAAAAATCATCTTCATTTTGTCTTCTATAGCTTAACAATGTGTAATACTATTAATTTGAAGACATTCATTCATCTTTTTGCAAATTTAAGACATTCATCCATCCTTCTGCATTCTATAGTGCTCTTTAGGTTCTGATAAGCAACAATCATAGGGCTATGAGATCCCCTGTCAACCCTAATACTTTTAAGACTTTTAATACAAAGAATGTAAAGTTATGATTTAATATCAAGCTTTGAAACCAGGAGAAACAGTTCATGAGATTTTTTTTTTTTTCCCCAATTAGCATTATCACAGTTTCTAAATTGCTTCCTTCTTGAGATCATATATTACATTATGGCCTCTTTGTGGTGCCTCATTATATGCTGATTTTTCTCAGATGGTCTACGGAATCCCTTTTTGCAATACTCACACCTATGTGGATAGTCTTTTGTGTGTATTGATATTACATGTCGTTTAAAGCCTGACGCATCCGTCGTGCTATAGTCACAATACTGGCATTGATAAACTTTTCTTCCACTGTGGGTCTTCATGTGCTTCTTAAGTTCGTTTTGCTGCCTAAATCCTCTTTTACATCTTTTGCATTTAAAAGGCAGGTCCTTGGTATGAACTGAGAGGATATGCCCACTAAGTACAAAAGGATCTGATGTTTTAAAGTCACAGTGCCTACACTGATGTATCTTTTTACCTTTATGGGTTTCACTATGCTTTTTGAGCTCGGATGGACGATGGAAGCCTTTTTCACATACCTCGCATTTGTGGGGAAAATCCTTTGTGTGAACTGAAATAATGTGTCGCTTCAGGTCACTTGAATTGGTGCTCTTATGGTCACAATGTGGACACTGATGAGTCTTATGCCCTTGAAATAATTCTGTGTGCTGCTGCAGTTCTTTTTCGTCTGCAAACGCCTGGGGACAGTGCTCACATTTAAATGGCAAATCCGTCCCGTGTTTGGTTTTGATGTGAGTTTTCAGATTGGACTGATCAGCACACCTGAAGACACAGTGCTGACACTGGTATGGCTTTTCCCCAGTGTGGGTCCTCATGTGCTTTTTCAGCTCTGATGGATGACGGAATCCTTTCCCACACTCCACACACACGTGAGGGAAGTTCTTACTGTGAACTGCAAGCAGGTGTCTATTGAGTAGTCCCTGCTCTGCAGTTTCATAGTCACAATATTTGCACTTGTGTAGCTTAGGCTCCTTGTCCCTCAGTATCAGTTTATTAGAACTCAACGGGCTCGCTTCTCTGTATCTTCTTGTATATTCTGTAAACTCATGGGTTTTATCAACTTTATTTATAAGTTTATGGCTTTCCAGATGATTGTGGAAACTTACTTTTTTGTTAGTTGTAAAGTCACAGTCTGTACACTGGTATTTCTTCTTAATCATATGATCTGGATGATTCTTCATATGCCTTTTCAAGAATCCTCTGGATTTAAATTTTTTCCCACAAATATGACAAGGGTAAACTGTTAAGGGCTGTCCATCAGGACCTATTATAACAGCTGTTTTTAAACAAACAAAAACAAGTTATGAAGGAAACAAATTTACTGATTGAGAAGTTTTAAATCAGGCAACTGCTGTTCAGATTTCATGCACTTACACTTGCAGCAGACAGAGAATGGTTCAGTAGTTTAAAAACAACCAATCCACAGCACCTATAGTTTATATAGTTTTGTTTTAGGAACTGCTCAAACAGATCAGTAATACCATATTTGCAGTGAATATGTCCATGATTACTCTTTAATAGCTTGCAAAATTCATATTAATTGCATCAGCCCTAAGTGTACTGACTTAGAATAGCAAAAATTATTACGTTTTCTATGCACAGAATTGGAGGGGGGAAGGACACAGGAAATACGCAAATCATCATTTCTACTTTTTGATTCTGCACCAGCTTAAAAAAAAAGAAAGGAATAGTAGAGGAGTAAGTGCCTCTCCATGACAATACACATAACCATACAGTGTTTACCTGTTTGCCATTGCCTGGCCTCTCCTCTCCTCCTTTTCTTGGTTTTTTGTTTTAGCACTCTATTAGTGCTAACGCTATCACAAATCTGCAGGTATTGTGTTGCATTACCGTTTTTGTTTTCTAATCGTGTATCCAAGTTATTTCCTAGAAACAAAAATTAGACACCGTAAAAAACCTTAAACAACTTTTTTCTTTGGGACTGATGACTGGAATTGCACAGCAGCATATCTACTCTCTTTAAAAAAATATTGCCCATTTATCTACAATGAACATATATAAAAAGAGTGCCAATATAAAGCACTATCTATTTTTGCTAGCAAAAGTCAAGAATATAATTGTTTAAACATTGCTTGATTTTCAAGTATATTCCCTGATTTCTCATACTTTTGAAGACATTCATTTCTTATGAGTTATGCTGGTTGTTTCCTTTTATTTAACTTGGTTTTACTTCTTAACAACTGCATTATCTCTTTTCTGACTACAAAACTGTATTAAATAACCTGGCAGATCCTCCCAACTTTCCCACCCACTCTGAAAGCTTACAACACATCTAGAATTGTCTTCATTTCAAAACAGTAGAGAAAGACTGTGGAGTCCTTCAATAATACTTTACGGATACTTTTTTGCCTTCACTGATTAGGAGAATTGACACATAAATGAATATATTTTCAAAGACAGCAAGTTAGTTTTAATGCTATACCAAGCACAGTTACATGCTCTTACCTGCCGCTTGACCATCTTCGTATCTTCTGGGTAGCCGTCTTTCATCTCCTGCAGAAAATGGTATTTCAGTCATTATAAATTAAAATTCTTTTTAAAGATAGTTTTGAAAGTCTGATAATGACAGATAACTAACTTAGCTAATAACTAACAGCTTATCTCTATCCAAACTAATATGTGCAGTTCACAATCAGGTCAGTATTTTGTAATTATGAGCCCCAGGAAATAAAATCACATCTTTGTGAATAGTTAATGTCCACTAAAGCTGTGTTTGCATGCTTACCACGCTGTCTTTCCTGCTTCTCATAATTAATACGCTTGTTTCCACAAACTTTAACCTCATAAATAACCTCAGATACCAATCCAGAAACGAGGCTATCAGAAATCCACAATTTGTTCTTGAGATCAAAGTACTTTGTCTTTCTGGAGTAGAACTAGACAGGAAGACTTACACCTTATCAGCCGCTCAGCACTCAGCTACGTGAGACACTACAAACCTCTGGGAGGTGAAGAAATAATACCTTAAGAGTGTATTCCTCATTTTGGATTGGAAGTGTTTACTGCTATGTGCCAAGGCTCTGTGATTCTGAAGGACTTTATCAGCCTGACTACTGTGCTCAGAAATATTACACCAATGGATTTTAACTAGGTTTTAACATAAACCATGGATGACCTCATACCTTCTTAATACAAATTTAACATGCCAAAATCTGAGAAAAAAATAAATATGAAATAAAAGAACTTTCAGAATTCGCAATATACCCTGATACATCCACTTCTACCATTTGAAGCACAGCTGCAGAGAACAAATTACCTTTTTTTTTTGGTTCTAATCTAAAGGACTAACAGGCTTAAAACAGGTATATAAATTGAAACTAGTAGGAACATATTTACACACTTATTCCTATTATTCCCTTTTTAAAGTCATTTCCCCTTCCTCCTAGCTAATGGAAAATACTTAAGCTATTCTTGTTTTTGTAAAATCTTCAACAGCCAACTTAAACAACCATTAAAACCCACACATTCTGTACATCTGAGCCGGAATCAAGAACAGTATAAAAATTCTCCTAACAGCTTTCCTTTCTATTTCATAAAACTCAACAATCCATTCATTAGATGCAAGACAATCAACTACTAAAGTAATCTGTAAGTGTTTGACAGGCCAGCACTGGAAAAAAAAAAAAGCAATGACAAAATGAAATTGTTTTCTTCATATTGAACTGCAAAAAACCTAAGGACCTTATGTGTAAAAGGTCATGAATGAATTCAAAATAAATTTTTACATCACTTAATCAACTCCACTAACTGATACTGCTGAAAGAGCAGGAGGAGCTGTTTCCAAACTACTAGGGAAAGGTGAGAGATTATCACATTTGCACAGACATTCTGGAAGTCAGACTAGGGAAAAAATAACGAAAGGGAATTTCAGAAAATAAGCATGCAGGTTCCTACCATAAGCAGCAGCCCAAGCAACAGGGACAAAAGTTTTATTCACGCCGGAGTCTTCAAGTTGCGTGTCTGGAAGTGATGTAGCCTCTTCTTCACCTACAATAACTTCCATATAAACTTCATCTGCTATTTCAGCACAGCCTGGATTAAAGGAGAAGAACAAATGTTTAATTTTATTCTGCTCATCCTAAATTTTCCTTCATTTACTTTGCTCTCTGATTGATACCCTGTATAAATTACTTTTTCTCCTTTGGCATTTAGAACCACCCCTTCCCTTAGGGGATCATTGTTTATTCAGACATTCCTTAAAGAGAGAAAACACATATCAATAAATCCAAAATAAATACCAACATAGATTCAAACATACAAACTTATAAACTTGTAACTGATGATATTTATTTGCCACCTTGCCAGAAAGCTGTTTAAACAAGGCAATTCACAGTAGGAAAACAGAAAAATGAGAAATTTGACTAACCTCATTAACTTCATCCATGGACATGTTAAATTTAATATAAATAATGAAATGATTGCATACAGTATGCACAAAGTGCATTTATCCACATCACTTTAAAATAATTATAGCCTGCTCTTTATTTTTAGGGAAGATGAGCTTAGTTTTCTACTACTTCAGGCTGAAGAATCCTTCAGAAAAATTAAAAAAGTCTTTGAGAATGATGTTTATATTGTTGCACAAAACAGCATGAGAAACAAAAATGTTTCTTATTATGCTTACTAATGTCTTCATCTTCCTGAGAAGAGTCCTTAACAGCCATGTAAACCATTTTTTCTCGTTGCATTCTACCAACACCTCCTTGTTCAATTACTCCAGCTACAGAATGTCCATTGTGAAAGTCACTCTCTGTGACAATTTCTGTCCCACCTTTAACAAAAAGAAATGAAACACGCTAAGTAAATATAAAAAAAAGTCACCGTTAAAATAATTTCAGATTTAAGTATTTTTTTCTTATTTACAATAAAGCTATTTTGTAAAACTCCAAGTAAATGTTTTCACATCCACGTCTGTCATAAATCATGCAAGTGTGATAGTTGGGGGTAGATAAGAAAAAATTTCTCTCGGTGTCTCCTAAATTCAAGACTGAACAACCACTACCCAAGAAGGATCAAGAGCCTTTTACGCATCCTAGCAGTGAATTCAGGTGTGACTGGAAACATACCCGTGCCCACGCCCACCAAAAAAATTACTGCAATTCTAATCTTGTCCAGAACACAGCTTTTAAATTGTCTCTTGAGATTCGAACAGCTAATTCTTATCCCTCTTCCTCTCCCAAAATCCTAGTTACTCATCTTGCAGAAACTGACTCTTAGTTAATTTTTCCTACAAAGATTCTAATGCGTATTTCCCAGACTCATTACATGGGATTGACTAGTAACTTACACTGGGGTCACACTTCTCAAACTATGATAGAGCAACTATTATGGCCAATTATTTCAACAGCAAGAACATTATCTAGAGAGACAGGCTAGCAGGGATGTAAGGTGTTGCACCGAATCTCTGGAGACAACACAATCTGAAGAGTAACAGTTGGAAAGAAGGAAACGAGAACAACTGCCCACACAGTCCCACTCCGGGTGACTAACGAGTTTTGGCCCACTGACTTACTTGAACAGAGCCAAAAGAACAAGTTCCAACCTAGAACTTGATATCGATGCTTGAGTCAGAGAGAAGTGGCAGAAAAACATTGATGCTTAGTCTTCCATGCATCTCAGGGACTGAGAAGCTGCAGACTACGGCAGAACAAGCTAACGTTGGGTATACCAAGAGCCCTTGTTTGCTACTCTGAATGGTCCTGATGGAAAATGCTCAGCTCGGTGGTGAATCCAAATCAAAAATAACGGAAGACTGGTGAGGACTGTGAACACACTCAAGTGACTTGCAGCTAGGATGTAGAAAATCGTATATATCATACTAATCGTTTCATCTTGTGTTTAGATAACATAGGTCTGTGACAGACCCAGAGGCACCCTATCGAACATGCCTGAGATTCCAACCGTGCTGTGGGGAAGATCAATGCACAGTGGTAAACTAAACCTGCGTGAATCCCTGGAATACAGGCAAAACCAGCAGGCAACTCTCAAGCGAGGATTGAGCTCCGTGGTGCCTGCGTTCCTGCCTGTGTGCCTCTGCCCGGGTACTGTTTCAGAGATCCCCCAGTTCGCAAGGTAACAAAAATAAATGTACTCTTTACATTTCATCCATGGTTTTGTAGTTGTTCCCGTGTCTTGCCTGTGTTGACTCACACACAAATACACTGATCCTCACTTTCCGTAAGTGTTCTGTAAATGGGAGACCTTGCTGAACTTCCTTGCCACCCAAGCCCATTTTTATAATTTTTGTCGAAAGTGGCTTTGCCAGGACATTTATCCAAGTAACTGCAGTAGACTGCAATGCAAATGGATGACATTTAAGAACAGCTCTCCACCCCACGTACAAAAAGATTAAGAGACTACTGCTAATAGGTAAACTTGAATCTTGGATATTCTTTGTGAAGACTGTTATCTGTGGTTCTGTATTCCTTAATGCTGAGCAGCAAATGCACGTTATCAACACAATCAGCTCTTTCCAACAGGAAGTACTCACCAGTAATGAATGGGTAATTTGCCAGGACTACCTCAGGGCTATACCAGAAGCACTGAGAGTAGCTCACGAGAACACCCCTGCTGTAAATTAGTTCTCAGCAATTAGAAATTCTGATTCTTCCTGCTGCTGCATTAGCGGTCTGTCCCTCAAGACTGACAACCTATCCCCAGAGGAAGCAACTGTATTTCAAGAACAGGGTCTGGCAATTGATATAGGAACTGGCAGATGAAACAGATGTCACAATAGATACGGGATGTTAACATGCTGCTTCTCTAGATCCTCTCCCCGTAGTCTTAGCAAGCACATGGTCTTCACAACCTCGTTCTCATACTCGAAAGTAATTAAGGATCAAATACTAAAATTCCCAGGGCCTTAACAGAAATACTCACTAACCTTCAGCCGAATCAGATATTGCATATTCAAAATGGGATAATAAAATATGTAAAGCTACTTCGGCAACCTTGTGAATGACTTAATTAATAGTCTCCAAAATCTACACTGTTATCATCCTGCAAAAGATACCGAGCAACTCAAAAGACAGTCTTAACTAATTCTGAACCTACCCTGACAGACAAAACCAAAGACAACTGCCCTATTGGCTAGCAGTCTGATCATCCCTGGAACAATCCTTTTCTGCCATAAACTTGAGCTGAAAAGATGACTTGTTTCTCAGAGAAGAAAAATAAGGGCATCATAGAGACAAAAACTTTCTGAAGTAGCAGCTCAAGCTACTTGAAAAGCAGTGCCAGGGTTGTTACTAACTGGAGGATTTTGCAGACCTAATCCACGGCTGTCTAAAGTTCAAGATTTTCACAGCATAGCCAGGCCAATGCTACCAGCCCATGTGAGATGAACTCCCTTCTCCACTCCAGGAAGAATGGAGCCAGGCTGATTTGTCCAGTGAATGGCTCTGGTGCTCCAGCCAGATACATCCCAGTAAGGCAGAGTTTCAGTACCTCAATGCAAAGGGTGAAGTGGAATGAGCTCAAGGTTTCAGCTCTGAGAACAACTGTAAGGGGGACTCTGCTTTTACAAGTTACAAAGAACAGCACATGGGTTAGCTGTACCTCTACTTGCAAAGCACCTGGAAGTGCTGAATCTGTCCTTTGCAAAAGAGAACTGCAGAGCAATTCTGAATTTCTTGGTTTGGTTTGGAAATGACTATATGACCAAAGCCCCAGCAATCTTCCCCTCCCTCTGCATCAATGCCACCAAAGACTGCTCAATGACAGGAATCTACTCTAAAAGCTTTTCTGTACTGACACAGAGTCTTGCAACGTCAGAGAAAAGCAATAGCTGAAAAACAGCTGTGGACACCCAACCACTTCTACATTTGGGCTTTGATTGCCTGAAAATAAATACTGTTAATCAAAAAAGAATTTGAGACTAATACACACCCACTATTTGCTGCATATGGGCAGCCTCTATACATGTCACATTCTACAAAACATTCCAGTCAGTGGATTACATGAAATTAAGAACTGCAAACAAGACCTTGAAATACTTCAAACTACTGGAAGAATATATAGAATTTAAAAGGTACCTATTTCGACATCATCTTCAGCTTCAGCTTTAAATATGTACACTTTGATAACTTCTGAACCAAAACCGTCATCTTTAGCAACATCATCATTTGTCACCTCAGTACTGATTTTCAAGGGAGTGCTTCCTATATGGTCCAATTTTTCTCCAACATCATCCACTGTAAAGATAAGAGAATAATAATGAGGTTCAAACACATTTTTTAAAAGTCAAAGTAATCACTAGCATGATGTTCTCCACTATTATCCCCATGCATAGTAAGGGTTTGTATTCATAAGTGGCCTTCACAAAACAGTTCATCTCAATATACTTAAGAGAGATTCCAGAAGTTTAGTACCCAGTTTTATTGCAGCTCAGGAAACACATCAAGAATTACAGAACAAAGAACACAAGAAAGAGCTTGTAATGAAAGAGAATGTGGTAATTGGTTATATCTGAAACTATTACACTTAGAAAACAAAAATTTATCAATAAGTAAAATTAAACATCTATCCAAAAATGTTAAAGATTAACCTAGAATTGCCTGTTACAGTCTAAGAGTCCCCAAAGGTTTCACTACTCCAAGATACTGGTGCCTAAAACTTAGTAGTTGAAACTCTTTATAAGAGTGATGACTTGGAACATATTCCCAATGAAAGAAAGTATGCATCAAAAATTTGACTAGATCTTCACCCTAAAATAAATTATGATTTTATCCACTTTTCTCACTTTAAAATATATAAATTAATGAAGATTACTGTATAATATACAGGTGATTAAAAGATGCAGTGACAATAAATTCAAATACTGCTATGTGAAATTGACTTCTCATTCTTTATGTATGCAACTTAGTCACTGATTATATATTCAAAATGCTCATTTTACATACAAACTATTAAAACTGTAGCAGTAACACTATTTTGGTAAAAAGGGTATTCACAGAGATGTCCATATATATACCCCAAACTGGAGGCCACTGAACTAAGCATCCTTCTGACATATGTACTGCCAACACACTTCTCTCAGATGATAAAATTAGCTCCTGTGCAGATGGTGAACCCAAACCTGTGCAATGCTTAACACCCACTGAAGTCCTCTAAATAGAGAAGAATTCCACAAAATGTAAACAAAATCTGAATTAAAAACATTCCAGGGAAACAGTAATTTACTGCACACATAATATTAAAATATGTGCATACTAAGTTAAAAAAAAAATCATTAAAATTCATATTAAAGTGACAGTAGCGTTTCATGACTAAGAATGGAGCCTACCCACTGCAGGCAGGGAGGGCTCTGGTCACTGAGGGAAGGAGGGCTTACCTCGGGATGGCTGCAGTTCCCAATCCCCCTCTAAGTCTCCTGCCCTCAGTGCAGCGATGACTGCTCTTGAAGAGCTGCTTTTAACTACTTCAGCCTACAGCCTGGGGTACTGAGGTAAACTGCAGTTAAAGCTTTTCTTAATACTCCAGGCAGTCATGCGAGGTGGTTCAGAACCTGCTAGAAAAAGAGCAGATGCCTTTCCTGCAGCAGGGCAGGAATCCTCCACAGCAATCCCAAACTAAGCTCTTCCCACTCACAGACACGATTCCACAGAACCACCTATCCAACTCACACCGGTTGTCAGCCCCACACTGAGGAACCTTATCTCTATTTCACTAATCTTGGACTCTATCAGAAGAGTTATTGAGGACAGAACTAGATATAATGTAGGTAAGTACAAATAAGCATTTGATTTCATATTAGAACCTCTGAATATTATGTATTTTGATGAAAATTAAGCAGAAAACATTAAAAAATGCTATGTTTTAGCTGCTTCTTTCTGTAAATAAGAGATTAATTGCATTGCTGAAAAAATACCAAACTTGGATCAGTAGAAAAATATTAAAAATTTCCTCAGGAAAAAAGTTTTTGTAATTTAATAAAAAACATTCTAAATCTCTATTCAAATCGATGCCTGCAACATCAACACCTTAACCCGTTAGAATCTGACAGGTACTGCATGGCGTTCACGTTACCTTGCGGGACAATGAGAACAGTGAGTATGAACATCACAGACGAGAAAGCCACACAGAGAGCTCGGCATATTCCTTTGACACTTCCGTTTACCAGCACCAGGTTACTAGTACACCTAATACTATACATTCTTCAAAATGAAGTTTAACTTTAGTACAATGAATACTTCCACTGCACGTATGAGTTTTTAAAGGACTGGAGTCCTAGTACAAGGCAGGAGCAGTTACATATATATATAGCTGTACGACTAGACACGCTGTCAAAATGCAGAAAGAATATTTAAAGGCTGGGTGGAAGAAATCACTAATTGTAAGCTGTTACTGTATTTTTAGAATTGGTATGTGGTAGTAAAGTTATTTTCAAACCTGCAACTCGAGCAACACCAACTTTTTATAAACTCATAAAATTTATAAAGCTAACGCATTATCAGTTTAACATAGAAAATAAGTATTTCCATACTGGAAGGTTATTTAACAACAGCAACTTCCTACTGAACAGTGGAGCAATCACATATATGTGAAAAGAAGTTTTCTTTATGGCAAAATTTTCCAACTATTTAACTAATACTGTGTGTCAATGACTGTACATCAGTATGTATCTGGTGAAATAACATAAGAAAAAGCCCACACCATTTTAGATAGTTGCCTTACCAGGACATCAACTGCAACACAAAAAGGATTACCAAAGAAAAAAAAATGAGGAATTTTTTCATTTTACAATTTTTATAAGAATAAATATTTTCAGCCAAAAATATCAAGTGAAATACATGAATATAATATATGCGCTCACATGCTGTGTTTTACCATTTCAAGTAAAGCTTCCAAATCTTCAGTATCCTTTAAAAAATAGGGAGCCCTGTCCCAGAGAGGCAAACTTACAACATTGTTTTTAAAATCAGTGGTTTCTCCCATACCATCAACCATCGTGTGTACTTCAAAACATCTTCAGTCTCTACAATTTAAGCTGAAGTAATGGAAACATTATCAGGAAGCCCATGTATCCAGGGCCTCTAGAACCACTTTTCTAAAAAGCTAAAGTGCAATATAAGAAAATTTGAAAAATATAAACTGGACTGAGAATACTGATAATAGACTGTCATTTGTAAGATGCTGCCTTTTGTTTCAAATGCCTCAACAACAAAAGACAGTGAATTGGCAATTGCTATTGATAAAATTGCTGTATTATATGAAGTAAATGTCATGGTTTCAATCTATTTTTTAAACACATTTAGATAAGGGGAAAACAATCAACACAGCAGGACACGTAATCTTTGTCAAGTTCCAAAACACTAGAACTTTTTTTAAAAACGGATCTTGAAAATATTCTATTGTCTAAGTAATATGACTTCAATCACAGACTCTTAACCCATCAGTGCTAAATTATCTGATGACTTTTCCCAGTGATAGTTCTCAGGAACAGGAATGCTTACTTTATGTCAATGGAATATGAAAGTGTCTTCCAGATCTGACTCATCCACCAGAAGCACTACATATTATTATCTCGTCACTTAAAATTAACTGAAAAAACACAACAGAGAACCTTTATAAATATATGCTGAATCCCCCTTAATAAACAAGGTTTATAGGAAAACTCAGCACACTTCCAATTTCAAACTTACCTTACTTCGCTGTTTTCAGGTGTGTGATGTCCAGATTCACCGTGGATTGCCAGCTCCCAATTCATGTGATGCCTCAGCATGCACTGTGCTGGTGATAGCACACCCACCATAGGAGCCCGTAGGTATAACATGAGGGCAAGATAAGTCCCGTGGCTTTACAATTTTTCATATTTTTCTAATGTCTGATATACTTATTTTATATCCCATAAGTTACGATATAGGAGTATTAATATTCAAATGTTTAGCAAATTATGTAACAGTGTATTGTAATATACTAAAAAGGAGGTGGTGGTGGAACAGTACCTTACCCCTAAAGGCCAGCTCCAGTGTTGTTCTTTGGTGGGTCACCAACATAGTGCATGCAGGGCCAACACACGGATGGGGAGCTGGCAATCCGCTGTGGGTCTGAATATCGCAAACCTGAAAAACAAAAAAGGGTATGTTTTAAGCTACACGTGCGCTCACTCCTCCATGGCAAAATGGGATGTACTGCTCATAATTTTCCCATCTCGGGATGAGACGGATTGGGTTCACGATCAAACCATATGCATTAATTTTGTATTAATTTCCTTTCTAACAAGTTCCTTTTAAACAGGTATTCTGGAGATTTAAAACATGGGATTGTGCACATCCCATGGCATTCATTGTGAACATATCAAAAAAAGATTTTAAAGTCTTATGTTTATAAGGCTGATTCAAAAAAGCTGAATTCATCTGCACCAAGATAGCAGAGTGGCGATAATCCTCTAGTGAAAATTTCCAATTACAAAGTCATACTCAGCTAGTTTACAGTACTATCTAAACAAACACATTATTTGCCAAATAGTATTTACACAAAAATTTAATAACCAATAGTGTATAAAATATCTACATGGGAACATCATCTTTAAACAATGGAAAATCACCTTTCAGTATAAAGATAAAATTCCACACTCAGCTTCACACCCTAAAATACAGTATTTTAGAAGTTCCCAAAATGTGTTCCACAGAACAGCTGGTGGTATTCCCCAAGGGCATTATCTGTCACTTTACGTAAAGTCCCCCTTTTTAGATGCTAAATTTCATTAAAAGACAGCTAAGTATTTTGAGAGTCTTTAAAACTATCATTTTGATGTGATTTACATTATAAAAACGTTCAACAGTCCTATACGTACACCCCAAAAGAAATATAAAAATTAACTTTCTACAATATTTACTGAACATTTGACAAATTAGAAACGCAAGTAAATATAAAGGGTTTTAAACTGCTTGATAAACTGAGGCATTTATCTATTCTACACAACAGATTATCTCCATAAACATAACAAATTCTAGGCTAATTTTAAAACATTTAAAAAAAACAACCCACAAACAAAAAATGAACAACTGCGTAAGACTGATTCATTTTTGCTGCGAAAAGAAATCAACAGCAGATACTTTGTTGGGTCATGCTGGCATAACCAGCATAATACAGCCTCAAAAGTTAGCAGAGGCAAGAGACTGCCTTAATTTACCTAAAATGATTACTTAAATCAAAATTCTAGATTAGTAACGTAGCTTCCAACTGTGATTATTGAGGCAAATCATGATTATACATATATGTAAATCTAATTTGCTGAAAACTAGGCCTCAAATTGGCTTTGAAACATTGCAAAAGCCATGGGCAGGCTTGAGAGCACCTGGCAGAACAATAAACGTACCACACTTAGCTATCTTAGAAGGAATTCCAAAGATGACTTTACTTACAATTACAAAGGTGCAGTTGGAAATACCGCAGTTACAGAATACAACTCATCGTAAGTACTCTGTCAGAAAGGAGGAATTTTTTCAATGAAACAACTGACTGTAAAAATGGTGTTCCTTTATTTACAAACACACAGGAATTTTTCTGTTGTAGGTTTAATTTGCTTTTAGACTGAGGGTTTTTTGGAAAAATCCAAAAAACCCTTTTTGACTTTTATTAGTGACGTATGGCATTACAGTAATGATAGAAAGATTAAAAAACCATCATTGCTGTCCATCTGAACAAAAAATAAATTCCAAAACTATATTTTGTGTAAGGGACATAAATGCTTTATGAAATATTGAAATCATTATAATCACTAATCAGTCATGTCCTCTGCCTTGAAATTTTTAATAAATGCAGCTTGCTGTCAACAGATTGACACTTTGACACACTTGGGCATTGCCATTTTTTTAACATATTGCTTCTGACTAAATAAAATCTGTTTTGACCTACTCACATTTCAGTAACTAATTTGGAGAAGTCAAAAATCTAAAACGAACTATCATGCATTTTATCAAATTTGTTTAACAATAAAAAGTGGTATCTTGGATATAATTTAACCACTGAAGAAACATAACAGACCTAATGTCCCTTCAGTAGCTGTCACTCAAGGACCAGTACAGGACCAGGCAGTTTGCTGAGAGCTGAATGCTGTTGGGGGTGCCCACTGAAGTGGGCAGCCATGGTCCAGTGTTAAAGAGCTAATGTCAACTAACGCACATAACCCCCTCATGTCAAGTTCAGTCCAGAATAGCACAACATACAATAAAATGCCTACTGTAATTTTTAATAAAGCTAACCAAACAATATTTTGTGGACACGTAAGAGAAAGTTTTAAGTCAGATATCTTAAAAACCTATTGCTTTGTTGGATTCTACTGATTAAACCCAACACGTTATTTTTACATGAATCTACATAACATGGTAATATACATGTGTAGTTTTAAAAAAAGTATTATACTCAAAATATGTGGAATGTTTAACTTTCCAATAAGGAGTCCTTAATTTCAGGAATATCTAGTTTCAGAAACACATACACACTCATTCACTCAACAGCATGAATGTCATTCTCTTTCTTGCTGTATCAGCAATAATGGATTTTTCAAGAAATCCCAAATCCAGACACCAAGAATGAACTGGGCCACAGACTATTATTTGAGAGTTCCAGTACAGAATGCAGCAAGAGTCCAGCTATAGTAACTTCTCCCCACCAGACCACTTCTACTTCAGACAATCTCCTGTTTATATCTACCTTTGTTTAACTTACAAGATATCATTAAGTAGTCTTCAGATGTACTCTTGCCATCATCGTCATCTTCTGTTTTTATAGTCACTGTGGAGCCAGGAACAGTACCAGCTGCTTGAATGACCGCTTCAGAATCTGAGTTCGTTACAAGAACTTCTTCTGAAACCATTGTAGGCGAGTTGGCTCCTGACACAGAGTCTTGCACCACATGCTCCAAATGTCCATCAGGACCCGTAACAAGGTCAGCCACAAAAACCTGATCAGGAACTCTAACGGTTTCTGTTATTAGATCTGAAGTCAAAACATGATCACTGGTATCTAAAGCTTCTTCAATAGCAACATCAGCTTCCAAAACAGAATCGGGAACTATTACACCTTCTGTTACAACATCAGTTTCAGTGATGATGTCAGGTCCTTGGACAACTTCAGCTGCTAAGCCATGATCAAGAGTTATTCCATCATCAGTAACAACATCAGAAACTAGGACAGCTTCGGGGACTGATACAACAATATGGTCTCCATCGATATGAGCAGTGCCAGCCATTCCAGCCACTATGAAACAATTATGAACGAGGAGAAAAATGTTAAAATTATTGTATTAGCAATTAGTTTATCTAAGGAATGTAATAATTATATAGGTAAGTTAAATGCAGGCGTACAAATCTTTTACTTTTCAGCAATCCACACTTTGCATTTCACCCAACGGGGACTATCCAAAGCAGCCTGTGTTTTGCTTAAGAAAAACAAAACATGCCACTTCTGTACCACTTCTGTAAGACATAATGTGGAGTTTGTCCGAAATTTAGGTTTTAGAATGCTGATATGTTAAAAAACTACAGGCTAGTTTGCAATCTTTTTTAAAATTCCAGTTAGGAAACCCCTGATTACAGCAGCAATCTGAACCTTCACAGAATTCTTGCATGATACTTGACGTGTGGTAACAATACGTTAATTGCTGTTACAATAAAAGGACTCTCATCCCTTAGATCGCATGGGCCTTGATAAAAATAAGTAAGTTGTACGCAACACTTATAGTACACTTTCCAACAACTTGCCACATTGCAAGGAACGGCTAGAAGCAGAAACCTGTTTTTCATTAACAGGCTTGACTGGCCAGTCCTATTTGCAGACTACTTTTCTACACATAAAAAAGAAAACACTGAATTATTTTAACACACACCTAAATACCAGTTTAAATCTTAATGAATAAAACAATGAAAAAAATGGTTCTTATAATGAAAAAAACCCCACAATTTGGCATTGCACTGCAAATTCAATTATTTTGGTACACTCTTGAGGGATATTAATTCATGTTAGAACAAAGACATGGTCCTTCCCAATACCTGAGAAGATCATCTCCTGTCGTAATTCAGAAATGGAGACCCATAAAGAAAAGAGTGGAGATTTCTTGCTGTCCTTTTGCTAAACCTTCAAAATTGCTGAGGTTATTTAGCACTGCCACCAAAATAAAGAGCATTCATTTAAAAAAGAAAAATCAATTTAGAACAAGTTTTCTTACATCAGTACAGTCCCAGGACTGATGTTCTCAACAGAACACTTCTAAGCACATGTGAACGTGCAGATTTAGTTAAATCTGTAAATTCTTGCCTATGTAGTAATTTATCTGTTGTCACACTTAGAAAGACATTATTTCCTGCCACAGTTACTAAAATACCCTAAAGGAGAACTGAAGACAGCAATCAAGGAAAGCCCACAAAAGCTCGAATGTTTACATCCTGTACAGGACATTATTAACATCTCTTGTATGCTGGAGATGTAACCACTATTCAATGTGGTTTGAAGCAGAAGCACATGCACTACAAAACTGTTACAACTCCAGATAACATTTTCTGTCTCATCTAGAGCACTTTGGGTCACAGATTTAACTCCTGTTTTTTTCAGAACTACTTCAATAAGTGACTATTTCAAGATCAGCAACCAACATATAAAAAGACATATTACATACCATCACAAATTTTGAATCTTCTCAAAAACGTCACACAAATGGCATTATCATATTAGTCAACTCTATGTCTTGTTATCATTCATAAGCATACTGCAAAAACCTGAAAAACAGTCTTGATTTTATTCATTATTTTTAATAATAAAAATGTTTACCAAAATCCTGCATAATCATAGTGTGAGGCATTTTGGATTCTTGTGTTTGCAATCCAAGACTTCCACCACCTGGATCCATATTCAGCTAAGGTCATTCACAAATATCTGCAATAAAAGCAAAATCAGAATTTATATTGAATAGTGTTATTGTGTTGATTAGCTTATTTACCCAAAACTTCAAGAAAAAGCATGCAGTACTTAAGTATTTTTCTGACCTAAATTTGTGAAAATACTTCCATCCATAAATAGACCTACAGTAGTTAAAAGAATTACACATGTGAGTGAAATCAAGCATGTCAGTAGTTCTTGGTCAGGACTTAAAAGTTTTTTTAATGTAAATCTTTGGTTACTGCCTCCCCTAGAACAGTTCTGTTTATAATCTGTGGAATTTAACTGGAAAGTACTTTCCAGTTATCTTTAGCATCCAGAGGCATACAGAATTCAACATTACTTTATTTCTAAGAGCAGTAAGCACAAGAAATGCCTAAACCTTCAATTTCCCCAATGCAAACTGAACAATAAAACTTTTGTGCAGTTCCACTAGACTATATCCACAGGGTAACAGCTCACTGACTGCAGCAAAGATCTCACCTGCAATACAAGCAGTAGCATCAGGCTCTAAGACGTGAGTAAGCAATTGAACCTACTTACAGGTAACTTATTATCTAGAAGCAGAAACTCTATCAAGAAGCAAGGTAGATTTCTCTTAAACAAACTGTAGCTACCTGTCTGTAGAAGCAAGAAATACAAGTCGGACATGAACAGCGCACATGTGCTATTACTAACAACATGCCCTACCACGATAACATATATTGGCAACTACACACAAAGAAGTCACCTTTCCTCTATCCCTGTCTGTATATTCTCTTTAACTGGTATATTCTCAAGACTGGTGATTATGGATGTGCGGAGCTGCATCAAAGAAAGTTGAGAATTGTATTGGGAACATCAGTTTTTCAGATTCTTCCACAATTTTGTATCTACCAGGTATTTCAAAACAAATTTTAATGTATAAATTTAATAGGACATTATGTTTAATTACAGGTAAGTTTTGAAAAAGCTGTGTAGTGCACTAAATTTACAAGAACAGAACTGCTGAAGCTGGTTTTCTCTTCCAGTGGCTGTGTATGAACCCCTCTATATCATTAAAAGTCTGACAAAAGGCCTGGTAGAAAATGTAACCAGCCCTCAGTTCTATTTGCATGCACAGCACAGAGCTACCCCTGATAACAGGCAACAGCTAAGCATAAAAAAGGCCAACTTATTTCATCATCTGCATTGCCATGATACTTACTGAAGAAACGACAGCGCTCAACAGACTCCTGTGCTGACACCAGTCACCATTCCAGTGCTAGGACTGTATTATCCACACCGGTTGACATTTTATTTCAAAACTGCCAGGTTATTCTAGAAATCTTGTCTTCCAACACTCTCTCTCCTGTGCTGCCTCACTTCTGCTGCCAGGGAAGAGCTGGTCCCATGCAGCTCTCTGCAACATCCCTCTAATAGAAAATAGATCCTTTAAAGCTTCTGATAGAACGGACCCACCAACTCTTTGTAAACTCCCCACTGCTATTCTTCACTGTTACATCTTTAGCTTGATTTTCTTTCCTTTGTTTCTGACAACTGCTTTGTAGCTTTGGCTCTTCTAATTCCCCTTAATGCTTAGGAGCTTCTGTTTCCCCGATTTCTCTTTTGTCAAACTTGTCTATTTTCCTCAATCTTTTAAAATTACAGTGATTCCTCAAACCTTGCCACACGGTCATGCCAGCTTCATTCTGAGTTTTACTTCTAAGATTCTCGCATTCATTAAAATGCAATTCCAATTACATCCAAGAATTTTCACACATGGAGGGTAAATGTTGAGCTTCTCACTAAACTTAATTTTACCAAGACCTCCATTTCTGGTATCGTATCTGTCTTGAGGATGCTCAGCTTCTTTCACAGGGTACAGCTACACAAACTTGCTTTCAGAGAAAGAGAAAGCATGTGACACATCCTTGACAGTGTTTCCACAAAATACAAGAAAAAAGGATAAATTAGCATCCCTCCATACTATTTGCACTGTAAGTATTAAAGTGTGGGGATTCTGAATTGTTTTGCAATTTGCTGCAAGCCAAAAGGCTTAACCATAAGTTCTCAGTGCAGATGAACTGACTCCATAGAAGCAGCTACAGAAGCATACAGCGAGCAAGGCTTTCATAGGGGAAAAATCTCCAGCTTAAAAAATCTATGTTGCACAAGACTAAAACATTGCATTTTCCTGCCCTCTCGCATCCAGGGATCGGAAATAAGTGACAGTTATCACAGAGAAAATGAAGAGTTTTAGGAGTTGTGGGAAGTGAACACAGAATAAGAGCTCAAGTGAGAGGTACCTGGAACCGGGTAGTGCAGAGATGAATAGGGAAGTACAAATGCTTTTAAGAGTAAGTCTCAAAAACATGGTACTTTTACTGTTGTAGACCCAGTTGCTCTTCTAGAGCTCACAAAAAGTTGATCCTTATTCTACCATACAAGTTTGTTTGTCTGCATATCTAAATCTAAAATACAATAGAAACTTCAAGTACTATGTGGTACAAGATATCTGACAACACTACTGCAATGAAATATACCACAACAGAGTTAAGAGCTAACACAGTCAAGTAAGGCAAATAATAAAATAAGCCAAAATAAGCAATATAAAAGAATATATGGCTTAAGTGCCTGAAATCTCTGAGATACCTCTAAGCCAGAATCAAGAACCAAAGAACTTCTATCACCTAGTGTGACTATCATCCTTTCAAGACTTTCTCCCTGTATTATGTGCTCAAACCTGCTTCACTCAAATTGTCTTTAAAACCTACACTTGGGGACAACAACGTAACACTCTTCTTGAAGAGTTACAAGGATTCCACAATGTAATTCCTCGATGGTGTCATAACAGAGGAAGTTAGTACCACGGCTAGTAGTATAAAAATAGAAGTCAAACGTTATCAATGAGGAAAGTAGTCAAAGATTTAACTAATCAATTCCAACCACAGAATCAAATTCCAACGTAGTTTTAAGTTTTAGCTCCAAAATCAAACTCTTTCACCATTGTAAGAATTACAAAGTAACCTCAGAACCGTAATGCAATGCTCCATCACCCCTAAATTTTTGTCACAGCCATCTGAAACTCTTAAGGTAGCTAATGAATACTTGCTATTACAAAATAAGACATGGCTCTAGACCATAAATGGCTAATTTAATATGGCCATTTCAGAATTAATGGAATACTCTATAATTTCCTGACCACGGCCTTTACATTCAGTCCTTATTTTTTAACGTAAATGGATACAAAAAATTATCCTAAATTATATAAATCTGAGAGTACAGGAAGAATGTGCAGGCTTTTCTTCCTTCTTAATAAGAAATTTAATTTATTTTCAGATTATATAATTAGATGCCCAAATATACGTGTATTACATATTGTGCTACATAGGAAATTCAATACAAAGTCAGAGTACAATTTTAATTTAAAGTAAAATTTCTGCAAGGAAAGCAAATTATCACTAAAAGGATTATTTTCCCGGAAGCTAACAGGACTATAAAAACTACCAAAGTTATGGGACAGCACCTTCTGTGCGCACAGTACTATGAATACCTTAAACTTCCATTAAAACCAGAGATGGATGATGACACGCTAGCAATAAGCATGCTGAAGCTGTACCTTGGTTGATGCAGCTAATTAACAAGAGATAAGGTCCACAACTCTGCTACAACTGGTTATTTTTGCTCATAGATTTCAGTAGTGCAGATGATTTAGTTTCATACACTACATATGCATGCAAATCTTATTATTGAAAGCAGCAAAAAATGTAGTACAGTGATTAAAGGTGGTTCTTCACAGCTTCTTTCTGTAGTACACCATGTAACATACCCACACAATCACAGAGGTGGTCTGATCATATGTTTTAAAAATGGATAGAGAAATAAGACAGAAAGCCATAATTATGTATACTGTCATAATCCTGAACTTACCCATACCCCTCTTGCCTCTGATTAAGATCTCAAGTGTTCCCTCTTAATTCCCCTTCTCCTCTGTATATTTAGAAGAAAATACTGTGAAAATGCTTTATTAGCATCAGCCAATAAAATAATACCACTTTAGAACATGCCACTAATTTTTTTTTTTAATTATAGCACGCTCTTTTGTGCTAGGAAGGAGTACGTTACCTTCAGATCCCAAAATGAAGAATTCCATGAAACCTAAACTGAGACTCCCAGAGCAGTGTCTCAAGGCTACATTTTAAAAATATGTCTGTATCAGAATTTGTTTTGCTTTTTTGAAAAATACAGCTCTCTTTTAACTAGCTTCAGGAGAAGGTTGATTTTAACTTATTTCAGTTCTTTATACCAAAGTTATTCCTTAGACGGGGCTCAGCTGAGACCCAGGAAATTAATTTTAGAGTAAAAAAAGGGTTATATGACCTCTCTTTCTACAGCCAGGAACATTACTGTAAATTACTAATGTAAAAAGTATTTTTTAAAACCAAAGATAACAGTTGACAATTTGGGACCACCTAAGAACACATACTTATAATAGCAACACTAAATTGAAAACCTGGTAAAGGCCCAGGCCCTTATAAGCATTGCTCTTAATATACACATTGATTTATTCTTAGCCTACTCTTCCCATAAAAACAGTATCATAAAACAAGCATTAATATTTTAATTCTCGAGAAAGCTTTCAGAAAACACCCTAAATTGAGAGATCTTCAGTAAAGTATTTTAAGGAGGAGGGAAAAAAATGAATGCCTCAGCACTTCTATACTTCCCAGGGAAAAAAGGGTGTCATTCTTGAACCCAGAGGCACAATGAAGCTCACATCAACATGCTAGTTTCCAGGCATTGCTGCCGTACTTAAAATCTTTATAACATAAAAAAATATTTCTACAAAATGCCAATTACAACTCAATAAATCTACATAAATAAAAAGTATTTAAAACATTTTGTTACATCCTAAACAGTGTGGTCCTGCAAATGCTAGGCATCTCCCCAGTTTACACATAAAATTATTCCTAATATGTGCAAGTGGTACATTTTCACATAAAGCATATTTGTGTGGTCAACGCTTAAGTTCTCCTTTAAAACAGAAAGTTTCTCCTAAATAATATCTAAGTCTTGCTTAGTATAATGAAGTACACCACAACATCATACTTTGTCAGGTGTTTCAGATATTCATAATCTGCATATGACATTTTGATTAAACCAAAATGACCAAGCTCAGATATAGAGATAATATAATAAATAAACTTATATGTAGTTGAAAAATCGAAACCAGATGCTTTCTAATTATCGTATCTCTTAACATTCCAGTTGGAGAAGAACAGAAGAGAATCTCATGAAGACAGTTCGGGATTCGGGGTGTTTTTTCCCCCCAATTTTTAATGCAGCAACCCATAGAAACGCAACGAGAAACATCCTGCTCAGGCAGAAATCTTCAGCAGCAGAACCCAATTCATACAGTAACGTTCAGGTTAACGCAGCAAAAAAGACCGGGTATGAAAAACTAACGGGACTCCACGGGAGACGCGCCGGCGGCGGGGGCTCCGCAGGAGGGCTGCGCCGCGCTGTCGCGATCCTCCGCGCTCTTCCGTGTCTGGAGGACCGCGGAGGATCGCGACAGCGCGGCGCAGCCCTCCCGCGACCGCGGCGGGACGGGGAGGCGGGGATAACCCCTGTCCCGGCGGCGCGACGGCCCGCGGAGCCGCAGCCTTCCCCGCCCCGCCGGCCGACATCTTGTTTTCCGCCATTTTCTGGCCGCCCGAAAAGGCCCCTCAGCCGCCGGCCCCACCGACGACGCCCGCCGGCGCCCTCCCAGCGCGGCAGCTGCCGGCGGCGACCGAGACTCGCCGACCCGCTGAGAGGCGACTGCCGTCACACCGGCCGGGCGGCGGCAAGGCCTCGGGCGGGGCCTGCAGTGAGGCCTAACCGCTTCCATTGTCCCCCATCCCCCGCCGGCGTTACTCCTGACGCCCGGGCTCACCTTTGCGGCTCCCCGCACCGCGGGCCGGGGCCCGGGGAGGGGAGGGAGGTGGTCGGGCCTCAGGTCTCCCGCCGCCGCCGCGGCCTGGCATTCGGGTCCGCCGGGTCCGGGCCTGCACCAATCACCGGGCTGGGCCGGGCGGCGGGGCGCGAGCGCGCGCGGCCTGTTCCCCCCCCCCCCCCAACCCCCCTCCCCGCTCGGCCTCGCGGCGGCCGCCGCACGTCAGCGCGCGCCGAGCAGGCGCAGCCGCCGCGGTGAAGCCGGTGCCCTCAGCCTGCCCGGAACCCCCCGCAGAGGGGGCCTCGGCTGGCGGCCGCTCTGCTTCTGGGGCCCGCACTGAATTTCAGCTATTTCCACATCGATAGAGGCGCTTCAGGGAGAACGCGAACGCTCGTGGGGAGGGAAGGGGTTTCCAAAAAGGGTACCGGGGCAGCGTCACCGTCCTGCTGCCCGCCAGTGGTTCCTAAGGGAGACGAGGCAGCGGTGACCCTCCTGACCCTCCCATTCTTGTACAGGACAGGTCTTGTATTAAAGACACGTTTTCTTTGGTATTTAAAATACCTTCTTGCCACTATTACAAGAAAACCATTAACAAAAAAGCCCAACGCTGATAGAAAACTCCTGGCATAAGTCACAGTATTTGCAGCACTTTTTTTTTTTCCCCATCGTTTTTGGATGTCTCCGAAGACCAGCACCACTCCACAAGCACTTCCCTTAAAAGCTGGGTAAGTCTAGCCAAAAAAACCAAACCAAACCAAAAAAACCCAAACATATATATATATAAAGGAATAAAAGCTCTTCTAAAGAATTGGCATGAATATAGCTTAGGAACCACATCACGAAATTTGTTCAACACCTAAAAATGGCATATGCTTACAAGTGTAAATACACAAAAATCTTGGGCTACGGAAGCCCGCAAGGTCTGTTCTCTGGTTTAACTAAAGGGGTTGTAACTTAATCTTTCTAAACCCGCTAGACGCTAAGAGTATTTGAGCACCCACACACCCCCAGCTTCGGAACTGACTCCTTTTATCTGTGCTTGGACTGTGCTGAATGGTCCTGTAATGGTGGAATTTCAAACACCTCTAGGGAAACGCACAACTGTGTTCTTTTTCTGGTTGAAATACAGATAACTCATAGAAAAGAATCTTTGTGTTATCAAGTTTTGCCTTTGCATTTACATTCAAAATTAATTCTGTTCATAGGCTGTGGGATTTAGTTGCCTAAATGTCTAACAGGATGTCCCAAACGGATAGGGCAGGTACAACCTATAGAAGACTTGCCCTCTTCTGAAACAGCAGCAGGACGTCAGGTGGAATGTCACAGAGCATCAAAAATGGCACCAAGCACCTAAGTTTAGGTACTGAAATCATGCAAGTACTTCTCATTTTGCACTACACAACTATAATTTGCAGTTAGATACAGATTTACAGGTGTTTTTTTTTAATTCTGGAATTCCTAAAAGGTTCTTACTCCTGGACTTTAACCTCCTTAGCACAGAACTTGGAAACCTCTCCTACACTTCACCCTCCTCCCCTCTTTTTTCGTTTAAGAGGTAAACAATAGAATATTGGGGTAAAGCTGTCCATAACATGCCACACACAAAAGTAAATACAGCATGAAGAACATTCTCATCACTTCTTCCAGCTCTAGAAAGAAGATAGACATTCTAATGGGAAAATAATTTCAAACTGATCAACCTAATTAAGGAATGAGAGGAAAAAATACCTGAAAAAGGAAATCACAAAACTGAGTACTTGGGGAAATGGTGAGAGAGAATCTCACAAGGTGCTAAGATCAGAAAAGCAGAACTACAGAGAGATTAATTATCCCTTTCTTCAACAAAATCCCATCTGTGCTGGATTCTGTCTTCAGGAGTAATATCAAGGGAAATTTCAAAAGCAAAATGAGCATAAAATAGCAACAAGCAACAACAAGGCTATTGCCAACAGTGTGATACAACGTTCAACATCGGACCCAACGTGCAAATTTGCAGAGCAAGGCAGCAATTATAAGGAAAAATCAATCCAAAGCACCAAGAAGCACAGAACAAAAAAAAACCCCAAAACACCAAAAAACCAAGATCACAGGAATCCAAGTATCAAAAAGTGCAGCAGTGAATCACAAAGAACACACAAAAGCCAAAACACCACTCTATATTCAATTTAAATAGTTTATACTTGAGGGCACAGTAGCACATCATAACCATGATATGTAGCAGGTGACCAGAATTGCTCCTCACCCTTCCGTTCAGAACACAAAGATTTCAAAGAACTACAGAGCTTCTCTGCTCTCCAGGTAACAGGCAAACAACTAAAGCACAGTGCTTGGCAAATGGCATATTCAAAAAGGTATTCCTTAATATTATTATTGTTGTTAGAAGTGACACTGGTGTATTTCAAGCAGTTTCTTCAGTTTTCTTTCACGTACAACTGCCTGATGTTAATATTGAGGACCTGACCATGAGTGGTTAAGTATATAGGAGCACATCTGTCCATGTGGCTGATGTCCTGCAACCCTTGATCTGCCTGAGACTAAACAGGAGACAGCAAGTGCCTGATGAGGAAAGCTTCATTCTCTGTGAAACTTTATTCATTTCAGTTTAAACAGCATGAGCATGTACCTTCTAGAGAGCTCTTGCCAGCATCGTGTATATTCGAGAGGATCGCTTTATCTCTTTCTCCTAGTCCTTTTCAAAGGATTGGTGGAATATCAAATTGAACACTCAAATTCTGCGATCACTTTCAGGTTGGTAAACAAAGCTAGAGGTCAACAACAACCAGAATTTGTTAAATTATGGCACTACTGGAGGCCAAGAAGTGACAGGGGGAAAAAAAAAAGGCAATTCACTGACACATTAAGATCTGACTTTCTGGGGTCAAAACAGCTTAAACTGATAGTCTAGGATCTAAACAGATGTGATAGCACCATTCTTGTATGTTTCTGAAGACAGAGAGAATCATTCTCACTTCTCTTATTTCTGATCAAAATTGAAATGTAACTGGATGATAGTAGGATGCTTTTACTGAACATGCCCGTTGAAAGAACAGTGGGTGAGACAAGTAAAAGCAATGACATTCTTCCATGCTTCATCCTCTGGTGATGCCAGAACAAGGTGCTTCTTCAAGTTGGCACTGCAAAGATTACTAATATGAATATTTGGCTTCTTTGTGCTTTAATCAGCAACAAAATTCTTAACGCATACATACAGGCATTGTTCTAGGCTGGCTGCAGTCTCAAAAGACATTGTAATGCAGGTTTGCAAGCAGGAGACATTCAGAAAATCTTTGGATTCTTTTTAATGAATTTTGGTGCCTGTGATTTCTACTATCCATGAAAAATTCATCTGCCAGTATTAGATGATTTAGTATTTGGAAGATCAACCCTCAGTGTGCCTCGACTTAAATGCCCATGGGTATCTTGCAGCAGTGTAAAACAGAACCAGTGAAACTTACCCACTTTGGGTATTTGTTAGATTATTTAGAAGTGATGGAAAAAAAAAAAAAGAAAAAAGAAAAAAGAAAAAAGAAAAAAGAAAAAAGAAAAAAGAAAAAAGAAAAAAGAAAAAAGAAAAAAGAAAAAAGAAAAAAGAAAAAAGAAAAAAGAAAAAAGAAAAAAGAAAAGAAAAAAGAAAAAAGAAAAAAGAAAAAAGAAAAAAGAAAAAAGAAAAAAGAAAAAAGAAAAAAGAAAAAAGAAAAAAGAAGAAAAAAAAAGAAAAAAAAAGAAAAAAAAAAGTCTTTTGTGGCTGGAGATAAGAGAATAGCAGCCAGGATGGCAGCTGATTACAGAGCCAAGAAAAAACCCAGCAGGAAGCTGTACCTATCCGTGAAATACTTGCAAGGAACAGGGAGGAAAATGAAGAGGTCTGAATAGGTTTCTGGCTTCTCTACCAATGTATTTGCATAGGAAAGCCAATACAGTCTGGGCAGTAATGGAGTTGTGGAGAGCATGGGAAGTGCCAGCCGGCAGGTAAGGCATGGAGAGCATTCCCATTTATATAAAAGAAATGCCAATCTTTTCACCTTTCTAAAAACCTTAAGATTCTGTTTTTGTCTTGTAGTTTCACATACTACCTAATACTAAGGAAAAGAATCACTTAATGTAACTGTTAGAATAATGTGTTATTTTTGAAAATACATTCAGGACTTCAGTATCTTTAATTTGTTAGTTAGTGGCAAGGTAGTAAATTTTCCATAGCTTCATTTATTTTCATTATTTACAAAACAAGTGACAAAGCAAGCCACTGCATTTTTCAAGGCAAACCATTTCAGCTGTTAGGATCACCAAGACAACAAAGGAAGACAAAGTGCAAAAGAAGCAAGGGACAATGGAATGGGCTCAAAAGCTGAGGTTGCTGTATTTGTCAATATTTCAGTATTTAATGCAACTTGGGATGGTGGGAAGCCAAGTGCCTTGGTTATGTTTGTACAATGCTGCCAGCGCCAGTGAGACTAAGGGGCTATGCCTGAGCACAGAGCCTTCC
Source organism: Numenius arquata (assembly GCF_964106895.1). Classification (NCBI taxonomy): domain Eukaryota; kingdom Metazoa; phylum Chordata; class Aves; order Charadriiformes; family Scolopacidae; genus Numenius; species Numenius arquata. Next base: position 15,204,294 of record NC_133580.1, on the reverse strand, counting down.
CTTCTACCCAATCCTGCAGGTAACTGGTGTAACAAGAACACAGATTCTTAATACAGAGTTCAAAATTGTGCATTATTTGTTGCTTTCTTTCTTTAAATACTGTCTTTTTAAGGGGAAAAAAAACAAACAGCAAAGTCAGTCAGGGCATAACAGGCTCTATATGCTACAATGCCCTGAAGAATCTTCCCAATTACAGTTAAGAGAAATTCATGGTCCTACTACCAGCATTAGATTCAGAACCACTGCTCACCAGCATGTGGAGGGAGATCATGACACTGAGTGAAGCAAACACCACAAATAAATGGGTGAGCCAAATAGACACCGAGAAGCAAAAACTACCTGGCAAAAGTTGTCTTTGACAAGCCTTCCTGAGAAATACAAAAAAATGCAACCCCTTCCCCCCTCTCCCTTTGATTTAAACCATCCTGGGAAGCAAACAAGGAAGAATAATGATTAGCGTGCATGTTTATCATTTCTCATGCTGAAATTTGAGAAGACTTGTTCCTTTCTGATGAGTTTCTTCTGAGGAAGGGCAGCTTTTTGTGATAGGTACTGCTTGTCATTTTGAGACAGGACACATGGTTAATCACAAAAGAGCCCTATCCCCCGATAGATGGGCAACAATTTAAGCAATAATTGGAAGTAGCTATGTAAACTGTAAAATCAGGTATTCACAAAAAGTTCTCATCAATTACACAGTAAACAAATTGGATGCTAGTATCATGTTTTGTTTTATAATTATCTTCTATAGCTTTTCTTTGTAATAACATTTAGTGCTTTCTAATAGTTACGGCTATTTCCTCTATGTTCCAGACTACAAGGTCTTACTGATCTCTCAGCACTTGGATAGTCCATTGTTCATGCAGCATTCCAAGACATTTCAGATACAGGAAGTACTGGTACTTAGTATTGCTGTAAAGAGATTAGAATTAAATCAGTAATATGACATACGCTCCCCAGTATGCTTGCTATTAAAATAATCTGTATCTAATCTAACTACATTTGTATATTTCTTTTATAAGTATCTGAATGTATGTGCTGCTTCTGAATGTGTACTCACCGATAGCTTTGGGAGATGATTTTAATGCAAATAACTGAACTCATTAAGACTTCGTGCACACAGGTTTTGAAATATTTAAAAGCATTTCAGCAGGGCCAGCTAGAAAGCAGCAATAGCAGAATATTTTGTTGCTATTGAATGTTTGTTTTTTTTTTTTTTTTTAAAAAGCGAAGGAAGTTTCTGTGACCTGAAAAAGAGGGCCAAAGAAATCACAGGTCTATTGTGGAAGACAAAACATGGCCACATGTGGCCACTTCCATTTCTTTTGACCTGTAGTGATCCTTTGCAAGTAATCCATAGATCAAAACTCTGGAAGGAACATCCTGTATTTTCATTCCTTCATCATTTTTCCATTGAGTTAATGGCAAAACAGTCAATGCATATCACAACTCCTTCTTATTTAATTATTTTCCCACTTATGCTAAAGGCTCCACCTTTTTAATATTTTTCTGCAGTTGGAACATGTCTTTCTGAACTGTGAGTTTTCTTTGTTGTAAAATGTTAATATTTTTATTTTTACAATAAACTTTACCCATTTTGTCTTTTTTTAAACTATTATGAAGAGAAATGCCTGTTTTTTCTGTTTTTTACTGGTAATTTATACCAACTATTGGTACCTCCTTACAGAAATAACCCAAAAGGCTCATTTACATAAACTGTAATCACAAAATACTGATCTATCAAGATAAGTGCAAGACAGACAGCTGACTAACACATTTAACAATTTTGATGAGGCTCATTTTTTAGGTACAGAAAGGTCTTACGGTACATACATCAGTCTACAAATCGTGCAATTGTCTGGGGTGTTGCAGGAGGAAGCCTGCTAGAACACTTAGTTACATGAATGATTTCATAAGTTCTGGAATAAATAATTTATTTTCTCTGTACATCATACTATTTGTACATGAAACATACTATAACAACTTCCCATGAAGCTTTAATAAGTTTGAATTATGAAATGGTGGAGGGAGGGGAATAGGAACCCCAGAGTCTCAAAGGAAAGCTGCTTTGTAAGAGGAAAGCACTAACAGAACTATTAGCAGTCATATTTTTCACACGAGTGGGAATTCAGTTGTATCGTTATTCAGGATAGAGTTTAGAAAATTATTGTAATTTTAAAAATTTTACATTGTCATTAAATGTAACAAGACAGTTGTTCCATGAGAGTTAGCACTCATTCATTACGCAAGTTTTCAGCATGGCTGGAAAGTCATTGCTTGATCTTCCACAGTATTCCAGTGCAATCACGAGACATGCTGGCATGAAAAAGCAGTATTGCCCTAACAGGCACCGAGCTTTTAGGCATTTATTTTTTCATGTCAGCCATATAAATTCCCTTCACTGTACAGTGAGTTCAAACATAGAATTCCAGTAATCTGCCAGAGGTGCAGGGATATCTCTATTGACTGCAGTGTCCGTTCTTAAGGGGTTGTCTTGGGCAGCCATTCCTCAGTTTGGTGAAAACCCTGTTTCTATTAGTTGTCATATCTAAGTGTGAATGACTCAGAAAATGATTAAAACACTGCACAATTTATCCAGGCTAGAATAGAATTAGCAGATATGTAATATTCCTGAAGAAGACACCCATATAATAAAAGATGGGTTTAGACTACTTATTAGCTCACATTTTTTCTTAGACTTAAATACTACCAGTCTGAATTACGGTAATTTGTTTTCAGTACCAAGACAGAAGATGATATAATATATATGCAAAGGTATGTTATTGATACCTACCCGATACTGTCTCCTCTCTGCATAACCTGCATAAGGCACATTATTGCTTGGAGAGCCAAATTTATCATACCGAGGTCGCTGATTAGGAATATAGTCTGTTGCTGGATCTGGGCTCCCTAATGACTGAGGATGCATGGGACTATGCAAAAGAGAAAAAAGAGGTTATAAAAATATGCGTAATAACATACTGCAAGTTACGTAAAAGGTTAGTTTAAACTAGGGTAAAAATAATACAGCTCACTACTGCATGCATGACATTGAGGCAATAACTTTAAGACATCTAAATGTTTTAATGTTCTGTCTTTTAAGTTCATTTTACTGTCAAACCCTCATCCTGCAAACACAAATAAAACTGAATTTAAAGGAGCAACATATTCTTTCAGTTTTTGCACCTTTACACTGAACAGTGCCATAATATCTAATTTTCTATATTCCCATGATTATTTTGAAAATTATTTAAAATCATGATTTTGAAAATGTTTTAAATCCATGATAGGTATACCTTCAACATTTTCAATGTTTATATTAAAAAAAATCAGACCTTCTTGATAGACCTAAATATCAGAAAGGTCCAGTCTGTTTCTGCAGTTGAACCCTGCTACTTATGAGAAGAATGCTCTGCTATCATTTACTTGCCTCATGGTAAATAAATTCTCTGCAAAAGTTGTGGGCAGGAGCTGCAACAAGTTGGCTGGTGTTAACGAGGAGTGTTAAAATGAGGAAGTACAACTAAGGAAACTGCATTTCTAAAATGTAATGAAAATGAATACATTTGCAATTATTAGAGGAAAACCATACAAGCCTTTGGATAAATCAGTACTTTAGGATTTAGCTTCAGAAACAAGAGAAATAGGCACTCTTTCTTTTTGATGATACATTAGGAAAACAGACCAAGTCTTACACAGCAAACTCAATGTAGTCCTGTGTGCTAGTTTACATTTAGTAATAACATATAAAATAGTCCTAGAACTCTTGCAGTAATGCTGTCAGAATTATGCAAGGTAGAGGAGAAAAAAAAATATCAGAAAAACACCTTCTTTCTATCAAAGAATCAAGCCGTGAAATATATATGAATAATCCAGTCTAAAGCTTAGCCATTTACTGGATCTTTGCCACTGGCAAAACTACAAAGTCATTCTTAGTCTCCAAACCAGAATATGAATTGAAAACAAGTAAAAGGGAGAGAAAAAACAGCAGCATACCTGTAATTCCCTAATTGCCTTGGGCTTGGGACATCATCAAAATCTTGTCTTCCCAGTACAACTTTTGGAATTTGTCGACTCCAGACATCCTACATGTAGAATATCAGGTGGTTACACACAGCACTATGACAACAAATTACAAAAATAGCTCACCAGGTACAGTATGTCAGCAGTTGTCTTTGGTATAAAAAAAATTGTAAAAGCTGATTTACCAGTTAAAAAATACAATTGTTTGTTACAGACACATTTTCAAATACGTAAATTCCATTTATCTAAAAGACTCAGTAGAAGAGAAGCCTTTACATATTTGGATAATGCAGAAAACGTATCTCTCTATATAAGATATAACAGAGAAATGCCCACCCAGGTAAGTCTCTGCACAATTAAGTAAACCAAGTATTAAGGGTCTTATCAAGGTCTGGAAGTTTTGTTGAGTCTTTTATGATTAAACATTTCAGAAGGATGCCACTTCCTAAATAACAGTGGGTTTACCTCCCATTTGTGGAAAAAAACCAGTGATAATTAAGATCAATTGAATATTGCCGTTTAAAGTGGCTGCTGTCTTGCCAAACATACTGCTAGAGGAAGAAGGAAAACATCATGAAGAAACAAAATATTTTATGTTGTTCATAAAACTAATAAATTATGTTCATTTGCTAAAGGTATCTTTGTTTAAAAATAATAACAACTTGAAGTCATTTTCAAAACAAGGTACCCTCAGGAGAAAAGCAGTGTTCAGGGCAGTTCATCAGCAAAAGCTGACACTGTCAGCTGCAGATTTTGGTTTCCTTTTTTGCCTCTCTCCGACAGCTTTGGGGAGGGTCCCACAGACTGCAGAGCAATATGAGCAGTCGCCTGCATTATTGGCATAAAAGCAAAAGCTCAGACAATTAACAATGGGCTTTTTACAAGCTCATATCTTCACAACCACCACATCTAGCAAGGAGATGAGGCAGGCAGAAGTGTGCCAGGGACTGCCTCTGGGCTCGCACATGAAGCCAGGAGCATGAAAAAATAGGAAGTACTGCAGCCCTTACCCAAAGCAGTTCCTTTTACAGTAGGTTTTCTTCCCTAACAAAGCATGCAGGATTTGGTCTAATTCACACCTTGAAAATGACAGCATCAGTTGAATGAAATTCAGAATTAGTTAAAAATTAAACAGCACCATCTCCTGGTGAAGACAGGCTCATGCCTCATTTTTTTTCACCACTGCATTTCCAAGATACCAATACCTTACAAATATATTTAACAGGAAGTAATGTATCAGACTAGATTATTTTCTTTCTGTTCTCCAACAGCCTACGTCTTCTTCTCACACACCCTACAACATCTTCTTCGACATTACACATCCCTTAGATATGTAAAATAATCACTTTAAGTACCGAAGGAGGAAATGAACCCCCACAGACAACTCTTTTGCGTTTCTTTTTATTTCCCAATATTTCCCATTTCCCATTCTGGTTTTGAAATTAATTTATCCATCTTTTCTTGTGACACTCACTAGTTCAAGCGATGATCTCTAAAGGACACGTTGGTCAGTGGAAAAAACGGGCATGGCAGAGGGTTAGCCCAGCCAAAAAGGCAGCGCCTGGCCCTTTGGGGACCAAAGCTCAAATCCCAGCTCTATCACAGATTACCTTTGTAATCCCATAAATGACACTGTCTACTCTATCTCACAGGAATGTTGCAAAGGTCCCAGTGAAACATTCTGTTACAAAGGTAGCACAGGTAATTTAATTTCAGATTTGATTTAGAGAGTTTCTCCTTTCTAGAAAAAAATAATAAACCAGGAAATGGTTAAATATTCTAGCCCCAAACCTAACTCGGTTTTAGGCAGTTAATTTTAAACAAATATAGCCAGAACCCTGCCAACAATGTACTACAAGCAGTTATGTACTATCATTCCTAGAATACACAGCTGAGAGATGGCAAAGATAAACAATACATTTGGTACAGCCATATCCTTCTGATTATCTACACTGATCCCTCCCTTGCCTCCAAAAACGTCCTCAGAAAGCATTGCTCACAACATGAAAGAAGGGTCACATTATTGCAATTTAACCCATTCCATTAATTTTCATTCCTCTTCCAATTGAATAACCATATTCGAAACAAACATTTCTAATTTTCATAAAGTTTTAATCTTAAGACTGGGCCTGCAGAACGCTGTGGTGTTTATTCACCAAGGGTCAGATTCTCAGCTCGTACCACCTGGTTTGCCTTAATTGAGTTGTGCAATTATGCTGCTCTGCATCAGCTGAGGACCACGTACATCTTCATTACAAAAATAAGTCTGATTTCTTGTCTCTGAAGTGAACGATATAGATAAATCTTTACTAGGCCTCTCTACCTATACCCTGACACATCTCATACTTGCAAAATTTACTTTTGCACATATGGAAATAGAATATAGGAAGAGACTGACGGAGTCAGGCCACCTAACACATCGAGAACAGCCAGTAATGGAAGCATAAGGGAAATATATGCCAACAGTGTAAATAACTTGAAGTACCATCAATACATCAACGTCATGAATTGACTGAGCTTGAGTAGAGCCTGTGGCTGCATTCGCAGCAGCAAACAAAGCGGACTGATGTAAGTGGGACCCCACATTGACACTTCATGCACATCAGAAGGGTTTGCTTTTTGGCCTGGGCAGCAACTGTTTATCAGGGACTGAAGCACATATTCTGGTTAGCTTAATCTGAAGGGGAATCAGTTTGCGCACTCCCAGGTTGCTCTGAGATGTGAACTGCAGCACCACAAGTGGAACAACCAGGATATTACCTACCTGAAAGCACACACCCAATCTGAACACCTCCGCCTCCCTGAATGTGTCTGATTTTTTAAAAACTAATTTACATTATGATTACATACGGCTGGATTATGCGTTTTACCAAAAAGCACTTTCTTTTTGGTTTAGAAATTCTGTCTGATTTCATTTGACATTGCCTAGTTCTTACACTAAAAGTAGGGAACAGTAATTTCTCACACAACCTCTCCTCATACAGAAATCAGTATTGATGATCCTGAAATTCTAGATGTACTACATTGCTTGCTGAGATGGGGGCTCAAAATTACATTCAGTAGTCAAATACAGGCATAATTAAGATTTGGACACTGGTATTACAATGTTCCTCATATTGTTTTCAGTTTCTTCCTAAAACCCCTAGCGAACAAACTTTTTCAGAAAACATTACTCTAGATGTCTCTTCTGAGTTCTGATTTTTTATTTAGAGATTATTACCACCTACACAAAGTTAAAACTGCTTTTCTATGTGCATATATTCCTTGCATTTATAAAAAATAAATTTAATTTGTCATTTTCTTGTCCAGTCAATCATTATTATATGCTCCTTTTGTACTTCTTCATAGTAAGGCCTGTTTTTGACTACTCTGAGTACTATGGTATCATCAGCAACGTGTCACCTCACTAGCACTGCCTTTTACCTGTTCTTACATGAACACTACACAAATCCTCATGGAACCTTGTTGATAACCCTCATAAAAGCAAGAAAACCTTGAAGACAAATAGCCTTTGGTGAAATATAACTAGTAAACAGTCAAATTAAACAGCAGACATGGCTCTTCAGCAGTTTAAATTGGTTGAAGTTTGGACAGTATACCAAACTCTTCCCTCTGAATTTGTAGCACGTGGCTTGAGCTCATACTCAAATTATCTCTCTCCTTAACACTAGTCTTCTAACTGGCTTAAAAGGAAATACTTATTTGAACATTCTCTTAAAATAATCCCTACTTCTTTGTTTTCTCCTACGCAAATTAGATTCACTTCATCCTTGATGAAGAGTTTCACCTTCTCACATGCATTTAGATGATCTTGGAAATCAAATACCAGTCAAATAATAAAAAAATCAAACTCAGTTTACCTTGAATTTTACCAGATGACATTTTTTTGCTATTCATATACCATTCTGTTGAATCACAAAATCACGTCCGAGTTCCACTAGCATTAGGAACTCATGATTTGCCCCACACACTGTCTCTTACCCTTGGTGACTGCTGATAACCATGCTCCATGTTATTAGCCATTTCAGCAGTAAATGCAGGGTTATGTTGTGCTTCACGGTCTGGAGGATTGGTCTGGTTCCTGGTTGGGGAGAACAATGTGAATTTAGAGCATTAACAATAGTTCTGAGAGTCTTGAATCTTTTTGTACTACAGATTTATTCAACAGCCACATCACATGTTTAGATGTACTGTGGCAACGACTATGCCAGAGCTATGTATTATTACAACTTTTCCATGACAGAGGAAGTACCGGTGATACACATTAATGGGGCTCAATGAAAGAAGAAAAAAACCCACATACTCTCTATGTACTTGGGATATTTATCGGGGGAAAAAAACCAACCATAGTGTTGAAAACAAAAAGCAGCATAAATTGCCAATGCCCAGGACTGAAGACTGTGAGAAATTGTGTTTATTCACCAAAACTCTTGTCAATGTTTACTGGTCGTACCTTTTTTTTTTTTTTTTTTTTTTTTTTTTTTTAAACCTGTGGAAAGCAAGCCAACCCTTAATAGCAAATAAATCAGCAAGACAGATTTGGTAGTCTTGAGTTAAAGTAGTAAATGTACTTACTAATCTTTAAAGCTTGCCCGGTTAGCCCTACAGAAGAGAAGCAACAACTTAAAGTGAAAGTTCTGTGCAGAGCAGTAAAATGCTGAATAACTGTTAAGTGCTCTGGTAAGATGCTTTAATTTAGTTTTTAATTGCATAAACAACATTTTGACAGAGGATGCTTTATGGCATGCTTGTTGATTTAAAAACCCAGAGGTTAAAAATTAATCAGAATACCAGACTTCTTTTGCTTTAACTTCATCCAGAGTAACTTACCCAGCTTTTCCACTTTTACAGGAGTAGATACTGTAAAATATTGCAACAAGTATGATAACCAGTGCTACTGGAGGAGTAACAGTTACTAAAATAAAATCTAAAGTGTTCCAAAGGTGGTTACATTTGGGACCCATGTACCAATAATCCTTCCAATCCACTCTGTAGTAATCACATCTGCAAATAAAAATATTAATTTTTACCAACATTATTTAAAAGTAAATAATACCAAAAATGGAAAATATTTTGCTATATAATTATTTATCACTGAATACTGTAGGGATCAAGATATTCAATACTTTTCCTGTTTATCTAAAGATGTTACTTAGCAATACACATCTTATTCTAGATTTGATGTAAATGCACTCTGCCAGGCTCTGCGTCAACCAGTCTAAGGGTCACGCTATATGTAAAAAACAAACATGCGAGATACGGTAACAAGATTTTCTACTCAAATGACTAGATTTTTTTTTTTAAAAAAGGAAAAAAACCCAACTGTGTACTGTAGAACAGAATATTAAGATATGTATCTTTTTTTTTTTAAACATTAAAGAAATTTTGATCAACCTGGGAAAAAACTTGCCATTACACAGCATAATTCAGTTCTAAAGAAAAATACCTGAGACAACAGCAAGCATGTAAAAATTGAAGATTATAGTGATTACCTAACTTATGAATTACACGGCCTACGCATATTCTAAAAAAGAAAACGCTGTGCTCAGATCCCAGATTTGATGCTTTGTAGCAGAGTTAAGAGCTTATGCAGATTGTGAATGAAGATCAACATCCACTGTCATGGATTGCACTGCGGGGTCTAAATTTGTTTCATCATTAGTAATATATTTGACAAGCTGCATTTACATAGCACATATTTACACAAACAAACCAACCAACCCACCCCACACCTTACCTGCAAAAAGGCTTTTCATTTTTACATTGACAAGAAATATTGACAGGACAGAAGCCTTCTGTATCACCCAAGCAGTCTCTAAAGTCCTCAACTCCAGTGCAGTTGGCTGTAAGTTAAAACAAATAAAATATTTATTTAATTCAATTATACACTAACATGTTGTTAGTGGGCTGTATTTCTAATTACATCAGAAATTTGAGCTGCATATGATGTACTTTGCAGATGATACTAAATCTTCCTTTCCAGTGACTGGCCCCTTCAAAATTTTGAAATTATTTGAAAAATGGAGGTTTGCCTGCTCGTATTAGCAGGCTTTACTCAGAATTTGCACCCATCTTCTAGTTAGCCGGTAAATTGTATGGCTTGTATTATTATGACTTCTATCTTATCATTTAAGTGTGGTTGTGTCTGAATTCCACTATGTATCCTCTCTGGTCTGCTAACAAAGGATAAAAATCATTAAACCCATATGAGACTCAAACTCTCCAATTATAATTCAAATTCAAACCTTTTTGTGTGTTTTGCACTGGTATTATTCCTTATTTTGGTCTACAAAGGGATTTGTTTTGCATTAACGTTGGTTCTTCTCCATTTCTTTTACTGTTTAAACATCGCGGGCTGTAAATTATGTTCCAGAAATTGAGTGCGGCTTACAGTACTTCACAGGCTTACAGCTATCTAAAAATAACTTCCTCATCAGCAACCTTAATGAGACATCAGAAGTCACCATGTTGGGCACCCAAACCCTACATTCTTTGCTACGCAAGTACTCATTGTTCACATCAGCAAGCTACAAGCTGACCCAAAGCCACCGAAGTCTGCGATTTACAGAGATGTACCTGGAATCTTGATCTATAATGTATAATCAAACACACAATTGCAAGACACCACTGGAGATGCTGAGAGAGGAAATTAAAAATGGTACCATACGTTGCAAGGTCAAGCATGATTATGATACTCAAAAAAGCCCGAAACAGTCAATACAGCTGAGTATAGCTCTGCATAACTTTTCACAATGAGAAGATACACATTTAGAATGAAGCCAGAAAGTCAGAAGTGGAAGAGATCTCTTGAGTAAATCCTTCTGAGCCCACCTGGCAACTGACAGGAAGAAAGTAGCATCAGAGCATTGTTAATATTACTGTTTTGCTATTGCAAGAGGGATTTTACACTTTGAACAGGTGGATTAGCAAACTCATGACTGATGCATTATTAGCTAGGGAAACTATGCTTTAGTCAGCAGTCTTTATTTCAAAAAAATATGGAAGCCTTCCTCCTCCCCACTGTCAGAGACAATCTAACCCAACGTTTACTGTTAGTCAGAGATAAATCTAAAGGGTTACACAGTGATCGAGGCTTGCATTTATATAAAACTATTTACATATATTGCATTCCTTTCTCTCAAGAGGGCATCACATTGAAGCATTTTCCAAGACAACCTAAATATAGATCATATGTTATGACTACAAAGTACAGAACAGTGAAAAATCCCTTGTATTATTTGACATCATATCATCTGGGAGATAAGCAGCACTAATGTTTAGCTACCCCTATGATCAGTAACAGAATGACAATTCTTTTAGCAATATTACAAAAACTACTAAAGTAGAAAGTAACTAGCTGTGATTCTGCTGGAGAGCGAGCGAGCACGTACCCTTTGATATTAATGCTGTAATATTCCATGTCATTATGGAACCCACTGCTGAGCCCTTCATAGTACTGCAGTCTATACAAATGCAAAGTTTTCCATGAAGTGGCAACTTTTTTTGGCAATTTAAAGGCTAAAGTAGAATAAAAAAAATTCCTCAAATCACAAACCAAAACCGTATTAGAAAAATAGTAACTGCAGCTGGTTTACACCACTGTCAGGTTAGTGATACCTAATTACTAGTAACTGGTAGCTACCAGGTAAAGAACAGTAATAACAATAAAATAAATAAGTAAAATCAATCTGTAGGGAATCTTCCCATTAAAAAAAATTCCTGACCAATACTGTATACTCTAACAGAACCAGAGACACTTACCTCCTCATTTAAAATAACCTTTTTTTTCAATGCATTCTGGTTGACATGCTCTTAATTACTGATGATTTCCTCCCTGTTCCTCTCCAAAAAATTTTCTAAAAATACTTGCTATAAAAAGAATATACAATTTTTTAACCCCTACAGTGGGTATTTCTTCCTACTGAAAAAGAACTGAATCATCTCACTCATTTAAAATGCACTCTTTTGTCATTGACAAATTGACTCAAAATGATTCAAACCCACCAGAACACCTCGTATTTCCGCTGCAATTCATATGGTTGAAATCTTTAATGTACAGAAGCACAGAGTAAGAGATTAAATGTCTTACGTGAAGCTTCTTGTTCACTCAGCGAATCACTGGCCATGAACAGAATGAAAAGCAAGACTTTAAGAATGGACATCCTGAAGTCCATTGCAGTAGAAGACCGTTTCTTCCAGAGTTTGCGAGCAGAACACACTCTCCTTTCTGCTACTCTTACCGTAACAAGTCAAGGATCATGGATTTTGAGCTTGTTTACAGCATCCTTCTCTATAAAGAATTACTAATTAACTTTAACAGATACAACTTCCTGATAACTTCTCCAGTATATTTTCTTTTATGACAAGTGGGTAGTTCCATAAAATTGTCTCAGTAATCTTGCTATTTCTGAATTTTTTAAAACATACGTGAAGTATTCCTTTAAGGACTTCAGTTTCAACACACTAATGTATCTGTCACGTGTTTATTTGTCATCCTTTTAGGGTTAATGCTACCTTTTAAAGTTAACAAACTTTGAATGTATTAGAAAACAAAGTTCCATAGATATACACTGGTTTTGAAGACAGGTCAATGACATGGATCAAGAACATAAAAATTATGATTAAAAGGTTATTATCAGGCTGGTCCTATGATGTTTCTGCTCCTAGAAAAAATGAAGTCTTGCTGCAGTAATTATTGCTGCTCCAATTGTTAGGCACAGCTGCAGCACATAGTATGTTACTGACACCTCTTTCTTCAACTCCCAGTCTGTTTGATTACAAACCGTGGTTGCAATCTGTTTGCATTTTTCATCATTTCCTAATAATCAATCTCATGATTTTACCAAAACTTCTCCCATAGTTTGGCATGAAATATCAGACAAATGCTTCCTCATTATTGCCAAATGAATTTATGCATTTTCAAATCAGATTCTACACGGAAATTAAACCTAAAATTTCTGTACTGAATAGACATGAATACTTACACTGTCCCAATTACTCTGAATCTGTTTTCTTTTTGCAAATGTGGAATTACACTGAGATTTATTTCAGTTCAAACTGCAGCTTTATTTAGGTATTTTTATCCACATATATAAAGGTAAAAAGATGTCCACTCTCTGCAAATAAGTGCACCGGATTCTGTCCCAATCACAACAGCTCAATTTACTACATCTGGAAGTGAAAAAAAAAACTTACTTCATAGCATGCTTTCCCCCCCAGATTAAAACACAATTTAAAGGCAAAATAACCAAATACCCACATTAATGAACATACCTTATTATCTTTTGGAGAAGGTAATTCATAAGTGGACAAGGAGTTCAGTATATTCTAGCACAAAGCCAGAACATTTGTTCATAACTAGGAGAAATAAATATTTCAAATCATAGTGTTGACTACACCAAGACTACTGCTTGCAACTTAATCATAATTCTTATTAGGATTTTGCTAGTGAACCAACTCGGTGCCCTTTCGTGTGATATCTAAACATAGCACATATGGAAGTTGTCGTTTTCTTTCAGATATATTTTTTTTAAATAAAAAATTGCCCAAGGCAGGTAGGGAAGGAATTACCAGAACCAGATGGAGAAGCTTTGATAGGAAAAAAAAATAATCTCCAAGTTTCATTTTAAGAGTATACCTTCCATGTGTGTGTATATACATATATATATATATATATATATATATATATATATATAAACCATCTGAAAAGAGAAGGGACAGAAGGTAAAAATCTGACTGCATAAAATGGGGCGATGAATTTTGGGTAAAAACAGCCAGATAGGAAAACAAGTACAAACACATTTTGAAGACTAAGAAGGAAGACTGCTTTGTTAGACTACAGTTCAGAAAGAGACTAAACTTGCTGGCTGTTTTCTTCCCTACATCATGAGATAAGAAGGGAGTGAGAAAGACAATATCCCAAGTAACCTCCCAGAGGTTTATCCTTCTACCTGGAAGTTTCTGATTCTCTGCTGGCAGCATTTTCTTCCAAGCCTGGCTTTGATGTTTGCACCACAAGCTGTTTTCAAATTTGCCCAGCAACACCTCAGGATTATCTTGAAATTCTGTCTCATCAAAGAATGACAGGGAGGAAGACACCTCAGACAGGAATGTGACATCTTCTCCCGTATTGTCTTTCCTAGATCACTTTTTAAAGGCTTACTAGAATCTTCCCTGTTCACCATTACTAAAGCAAGCATCTATCCCAGCTACTGCTGAAGTATTTTGTTGTCATTTATACTGTTAAAACAATCCACATTGTTAGTTAGGAATGTAAGATGTGCCCACAGCTCCCACATTGCAATCCAAGGCTTCTTTTCATACTGCCAATTTATTTCCCCTTTGCACCTACCCCAGTAAAAGTTGGGATCCATTTCCTCCATGAGTCCCTCACGCTGTTGTTTCCCACCTTTCCTCCTTGACTGTCCTCCTCTCTGTGATCTGCGATACTTTTAATCTTCTCAAGTTCTCTTTTTTTCTTCCAGAAGTACCAAGAATCCAAGTGCAAGTAACTGTAACAGGGAAAAATAAGTGAATAATATGGAGATAGCTATCAAAATGTAAACATGATCTAAATGTCATCCTAAACTATCTCAGCCTGCTCTTCAATGCCGCCTTCCTCTACCTGTATTAGAAAGCTGTGTCTTGGCAAACTCTTAAGTATAAAAACTTTTATCTCAACCCATAAAATGCTGTTTGTAATGTGTAAATACTGGGATGAATTAAGATGGCTAAATTAAAAAAGGAAATCTCCTGATGTTCACAGTAATTAATGTCTTCTTACTTCTGAAACCCATGATTTTCTGACCTATAACTCGCAACTATCTTCTGAAGAGATAATGAAAGCTCTACTAATTTTAGACTTTTGAATGGAAAAAAAATAGAGAAAAACACCAGAATATGTAACACAGGAACTTGTACTCAGCTGGCACGATAAAGAATGTTTTGCTGACCTCCGCCACATTTGGTTTCTAAGGCTTCACATACAGCGTGTATATTATAAACTGTAGATCAAGATACATAAACACAATCCACTGATACAAATATTTGGTGTTGGAACTGAACTGTATACGTAAAAGTAGCTGCACACACTTCTACACTATTTTGTTTTTTAGTTGACAATGCTACTATTTATACGCGATGCCTCTATGTGAGATCTAAATCACTAAGTAGTCATATGTAGGCTGTGAATAAGAGTATTTGTCAGTAGTTTTGCGTAATAGCAGAGAAACTGGCCTGCTTTGTAGTAACAGCTGTTTTCTTCATCAATACTTCCTAGCTATTCTGTTTCCCTGGGACTTGACAAAGATGAAACTATAAAGGGCTTCTCTTATCCCTCTCCTTGGAGGTTCTTTCCATCAAAGTACTATGACATGCAGACATCTAACTCCAGAGTGAAGAGTTTTGTAATTTAAACTCACCACGTTGTTCTGAACTGTCATTTTGGTCTTGGCTCAGTCAAGAATGATTGACTTAAAACCTGCTTTACTCAAACTCATCATAGCAAGCGTTATCAATACACTAGTGACAGCTAATTAAATTATTTATAATAGTTTGTACCACAAACAGAAAAGATTCCAAACGCACACCATTGGTGCCAGAGGATTATATCAACAGCCCACTGATTACCTCAGTTAATCAAAGTTAACCCCTTTGACATATTATGTAATATTGTTTTGGTCAATGAAGAAAAAAACCCCTTATTTCATTATAAATATTACCAATGAATGCAAAATAAATAACAGTAAGTGTGTACAATAACTACTTCCTTTTACAAATGAAGTACATCTACCTAGAGTGCACAACTCCTCTAGGGAAGGAGGAGTTTAACAAATACAACTATAGACAGGAATTTGTTTCTCCAATTACTCTATATCCTTTATTCAGTTGTAACAGCTCTAAAGAGGCACCAAATATGAGGAAAATCCACATGAAGGGAATGTGCACACTACCGTTACAGTCTTAGATCAACAGGAAACACAAAACAGCAAGTGCCACAACAGCAGCATTTCTTTGCTGTTCTTCATCTCTTCTGGGTATTTGTTAGGGCTTTTTTCCCCTCAAATGTTTGTTTATTCAATTTCAGAGCTGATCTGCCCTCAAGACCTCCCAGATATGTTTTATAGACTGTTTTATAGACTCACATTGCTGAATTGTTTTTCCATTATAAAAGCATCTATGCAAGTTTACCTGTGGATAACTGGCATCACAGTATTTCTCCATTTACCTAACTCCCACAAAGGAAACTCCTGCTACTTTTCTACTCCTTACACAACCACTGTTTTTGTAAGCATTGAGACAAACCTATTCCTTCTGAAGTCAGTGACTTCAGAAACTATGAGATTAAGAGAGAAGAGAGTACAAGGGAGAAACAAAGATCTGAACAAAGTGCTGAACACCGAATCTCTATTATTTAATATCTTTCATTATTAAAATATTTTCTGTTATTTATTTCCTGTGCAATTTCTATAAAGCTATAAGCTAGACATCAAGAGTTTGGTAAGACACACTGTGGAATGCACACTTACTGTATCTTAGACCATTAAAACACTTTAAAAACTGTAATGAGCAGGAAGCCTTTGAACTGAGGAGGAACGAGGCAGGGCACAGGAAGAATAAAAACTCAGAAGACTCCACCTGGGGGAGGGAGGTAGCCTCAGCTGCTACATGTACTCTGACCATCAGCCTGATCCAACTTACAAATCAAGTTACAAATGTGAGAAAGGAAAAGAAGGATTTCTCCATCATTTTGTCTGAGACTAAATGTAGTCTCAGGAAGGTGTGCGGGGCATGCTGGTTCTGAAGCTAACTAACAGGGATGAGACAGAAGCTAAGAAGGAATCCTGTAATCGTATGAATGTACCATTACGGTTTGTTGGTTAACTTTTCTCTTTTGCAATCACGTTTCCTTTCTGAGGAAAGAATAGAAAATACCCCTCTGGCAAGGATGAATGGCAACAAAAATTGACACTTTAGCACACCCCCAAACTGTCAGCTTGCCTTTTTATTATTTAAAAAGTCTTTAAAAAATTCTCCACATTCACTGCACAACAAGACCCTGAATATGTGATGGCCTCTATGTGAATGATTCGTCATCCTGAGGAACTACAGAGGAAGAATTGGGGATACACCCAAAGTCTGTAAAAGATTAACTGCGCTGAAGTTTAAGTTAGCACAAGCATTGCTTTTTAGGATGGTGCCCTTGAAACTTCTCCATAACTGATAAAATCCCAACATGGATTTCTTCATTTGACAGGAGATAGCTGCTTATGAGAACATGCCAAACGCAATTACATTAACAGCGAAAGGTAAACTTTAACCTTTACTCTTCAAAGGATAAATAATGATCTGTAAACATCAATGCCTAGCAAATTCTTGAAAGAATACTGCTTTGGCTGAAAGCCCAACAGCACTTAATTTTACAGCAGACGATAGCGAAAAGACTGATTCTTAGCCCTGCCAGATCGCTTTGCAAGAGATCCCAGAATCACGTCCACAAGAACAGAAAAATAAATGTATACCTCAGTAAAAATAATTGTGTCATCCTTTTTCAATTGTAAGGCAGAAGTGCGAAGTACCAGTTCATACACTTGCTTTGTTCTTGCAGTTGACAAGGAATTTCCCCTCTGGTTCCAGCTGCTGAATGCTGGTACTTCAGGTTGTGTTATACACAGAACGCCTTTACCTACAGCTTTTAAATTTCATTGAGAGATTGAGACAAAGATGCAGAAATGTAATTTGCAGTTTTTACTCAGGTGAGCTGTTCTAATGAAGCAGATTACAAAATCCAATCTATTAACCTTCTGTTATATTGTTGCCATTTTATTGAATGCAATAGGTTTGGAATGGGCCTCAGGGACGGGCTGCAGAGGCCATCAGTAGGTTTCTCTTTTTAGTGCCTACTTAGGTAACAACAAATAAAATGAACACCAATAGGCCTAAACAGCTGTTAGCTTTGTATTTCACAGCATACCCATTTATTTCCCTTAATTGTCTTAGTTTCTGGAACACAACAAAATCAAGTGGAAATTTATGCATTCTACAACTACAGTCTAGGTAGACTACAGCTAGACTAATTTTATTTCCTCAAATAGAGAGCTGTAACTAAAACGAAGTTACTGACCAAAATTAATGGTGGAAGCTGATCAACTCCTCATTACCTTTAATCTTAATTTCAGATCTGCTTCAAGATGGCTTTGGAGAACTCCTTCTACTACTGTTGTGTTGCAGAGCTTCCGAGGGAGACGCAAACAGAAAGCAAGCTACTTATTTCCTGATATTAGGATGCTACAAATAAAGCATAAAAAAACGTTACCCATGAAACGTTACCCATGAAACCCATGATAACCTAAGTTTAGACCTATTACCTGGCCACAGCAAGGGAAACAAATAATTTATTTCAATTGTTTCAGTAAAAGCAATCTCCTACAACACATAAACAAAAGGGCAAAGAACTAATTGCACCTTGAATAATGTTCTGACTCTGCCCCGCAGTAAACCCCTAATTCCCAACTGCACACCCCTGTCACCACCTTCGAGTCAGTAATGAAACTTCCATTTCCCTCTCTTTTCCCTTGTTGTACAACCTGTTAGCATGTACCAATATATTTGGGGTTTGCAACACAAAATAGATCAGGCCATTAGACTTTAGAATGTAAAGGAGTTTCTTCAAATAAAAAAGAATGTAACAACAAGATTTTCCAACTTTGAGATGTTCTCTTCAGCATTTCAGTTTGTTTTGTACACTTGTGCTGGTCTACAAGAAGAGCACATCAATACTGTGGTAATAAATAAAATGATAACTTCTAGAACGGTTCCAATTAGTCTTTCTTGACTGTAGCTTACCATCAGCATGTACCTGAGCTTTGCTTCTTAGAATCCCTCTGATTTAAAATAAAAACTACACACAATCTAGTGCATACTAATGCTCCTTTTTAAAAAGTACAGGCTCTATAGGACCCCACTTTCTTTTTAGATTTAAAATACATTTTCTGTATTTGAATATGATTCAGAAATACACCAAATTTTCACTACAAGATAACTGATGCATTAAAAAAATCTTTACAATATTTCCTAAGTTATTTGAGAATCATAATGATAATCTGCCATTAAAATAGCTACATTACTTATTCATGCAATTTTTCTTCTTTTAAGTAGTTACACTGTAGGTTACATCATGTATTACATTATTTATGACCCTTGGATTGGCAAATTACTTCATCTTGAAGATTATAAAGGAGCCATACTGAAGTAAATATATTTGCTATCTGCCTCGTTCTTATAACAGTATGTGTCATTCCTCCAGTATGGATGAAAGTCGTCTTTTTCCCAAGTTGTGAGCTACAGTATTCTTTAGAAGAAATTACCAAGAAAAGAAAGTGGAAGCACTTCTCAAAATTTAAGACGCATAAAATAACTGAATGCTGAGCATTAGCATGCCCTGCATGTTACTTCGACAATTTCTTCCAGGAATGTATGTTTCAGTACTTCAGGGGTGAAGCTTTTTCCCCCCAACATGAGGGAAACACGTGTGATAGTCATGATTACCAATTAACTTTTAACATGTACTTTAGAGAAATGGAATTAACAATTTGCCCTACAGATGAGACAGTATACAGAAGTCCAACTTACTTTTTAAAAAGTATCTTATCACCCTTTATTTTCAGGTGCTTCACAATGATATGACAAAATAAAGTATCACAATCAGTTTTATGTAAATAAAAAATATCAACAATTTCCAAATCTCTCTATATTGAGTACAATCATAAAACCATGCATTAAATAAAACTATTTCTATATTATAAAATATCATTATGTGACCCAGTTCCTTAAGACATTGAATTTTTCACAAATATATAACTTACATCATATAAAAATTACAGTATACATTCTTTTATTATGTTAATGTATTATTGCATTATGAAAGAAACTTTAAGTGGCTAATAGTGATACATGTGAGAGGCATTTCACAGAATCACATTTCAAAGTGTTTCACTATAAATTAATAAAACCACGTCTTGCAATGCCACTTTTCTTGTGTACTTATGTTAATTTTTCATTGTTTAACAAGTTTGCACATTGGGTTTGAAATCTTAAAGAGATCAAGCCAGGCACACGTGTTTGAAATGAGGACTCACAAGCATGGCATAACGTAGATTCGAATTTGCTTTTTTTAAAGCCATTTCATAGCACCTTTACTAGAAATTATTAATAGACAGTTTCTTTCACTTATCTGGAACAAGATATCTGTAAAGCATTATATAAAACACGGAGGTTCAGATGTCTGAACTGAAGAGGACAGGTACCTTTTTAGATTTGAAAAGAAACACTTCACAAAACGTCAGCTGAGTAACAAAGATTCAGTCACCATTCCAATACTTGTACAACAGCCGATTAGTAATCTGACTGGGACTGCCTCCATTTCAGCAAATACATTACAAACTTCTCTATAATAACCTGCATCTTTTTTAGTACCTCTAGAAATTTCTCTCGTCACGTGTCTCAGATGGGTGGATGAGACAATGACTGACTCTAACAGAAGTTTATGTTAGCAAAGATCTATTATAATAGATCATATTCCAGGTTTTACTAAAAAAATTCCTTCCCACTACTAATAAATTTATGCTGCAGGACAGAGAAATACCGAGAGATTGATTATCTTTCTGAAAGCAGAAAACACACCCAGACAGGATACAAAACTTTTCATACTTAGTCTCGTTTTCTTTGGCTGCAGATAGGGAAACAGTTGTCTTTAGCTATCTCTGTTTTGGTGCCAAAACCCAAGCCTCTAATTTTAGTCGCTGCTTTTAAATTGTGTGGGGATATTAAACAAAAGCTGTTGATAGAAAACAAACAAAAAGTTACCCTATCTTGTAGAGAAGAATGAGAAACACAAATCTCAACTGGCAAAAAAACTAAACTAAAAAGTGACAGTAGTAGGCAAATCCTGTACTGGAATAAATCTGTGCTGACTTACTCCTCTTGTCCACCAAGACGAAATGACACAGCACAGGGATACCATTTTGAGATCCAGACCTGTACTCCTCATACTGTTCATTCATTAAAGTGGGTAGGAGCAGTAATTTTAAGTTATGTCCTAGAAAACGTATCTAAGACTTCCCAATGGTGATTTAACCCTGAGGTATATTTCTATTACAATTTTGCCCTAAGGAGTAATCTGAGACTGAAATACCACTCAAGGATGGCTTTGTGTATCATGTACATTTACAGCATGAACTGCTTATAAAATCAGTGGTTGTCATACAAACTGCTTGCGTGAAACTTCTAATTCTTGACTGCCTAACCACCAAGGAGTCCCACGTACCTTTTGCAGACCAGACACTTTCGTTTGTATCATGAGATTTAAGTAGTAATGCCCTTACAAGTATGGAAAGGACCAGACCAGCTTTTGGCACTGCATGTAAAGGTATCTGTGTTAAGGCCCACTCTTGCCTGGAAAGGGCAGACATCCTTGTTCCTTAACAGCCATCCACAGCAGCTTCTCTCTCTGCTCCCAGAAGACTAATTCCTGTGCGAAGCTTTCCACTATGTGCTGAAAAACATCACCACAGTTAACCCCTACAAAATCCACGCAAACCTCCATCAGCTTACCTTTCTTGTTGACTTGTTGTGGTAGCATATCACTCAAAGGACACAAGTTAGAATTTAAATGTAATCTAGGAGTAGAGCAGACGGTTTTTCCTTTACGTTTTTTAATCCAGAATCTGATCAAAGGGAGATAGATAATACCATTTCTGTCATCCAGTCTTGCACTTGAAAACCATTTCTTCCCTGTTTTCACTTCCTGCCTTATGTCTTCACCTGTTTCCCTAGAAATGGTATATGTAGCCAAGATACCTAGTTTTTCTACTCCTCTCTCTGTGATGGAACACTAAATGTGTCTTGTCCAGGAGCTCTGTGAAGATTGATTTAATATCCTCTGATTGCTGCCTGATTTCTGACAGTTTCCTAGGCCTTAAGAGATGATTAAAGAAACAAAATACATTTAACTCTATGTCAGCCATCCCAAGCAAGTCTAACTAATAGAATTCCTCCTCTTTAAACTTCATATTTACTGACTTCACCTTCTATTGACTCTGTATAACGAAGTCCAACACTTTGTCTGAAATCTGGATTTCAAAAATCTCAATACTTATCTATTTCTGAACCATCAGAAAAGCCTTACTTATTCTTTCGCTCATTCATTTGTGCCTTGTGCACATCCCATTATGCAGTATCTCCTCACAACTTCTGCTAGTCCCACAGTGACACTAGGACTACTGTTTGCCTGTATTGCACAAGTCATTTGCCTTTGCATTAGTAGCCCTGGAAAAAGGAATCAGGTTGTGGAATCTCTTCTTATGAAGAACAGGAGCGAATATCCCTTCATATCCCGGTGCCACGAATACACCATTTTCTTTTGTGTATTTATATACAAAGTATTTATATTAAAGTGCAGCATTTCTTTTCAGGTTTAAGTCTTCCAACCAAACTATCTGTTTGTATAGTTTGTTCTTGCGTCACCCCTTCAACTTACAACAAAGCACTTATTTTCATTAATGGAAAGATAACAGAATTCAACAGATCAAAGGACAAACTACTAGCACAGTGTCCTTCTGCAGTTTATACTAGGAAAAGTGCCACAGCAGATAAAGATGAGACTACCTCTAGGCAGCAGGCTCATTATCATTGCGTACTGATAATGAGTTGCACTCAGTTAAAGGAAGATCACTAGATCTATTCCAACCCTTATAAAAGTGTTTTGAAGCGAAACGGAAGATGAACAGAAGTAGAGTGATTTACACAGCGATAAAAGCAGTGTTTGAAAGTTTCATTCTAGGAAACTTAATCCATTTCCGATTCCATTGTTATGGAAAAATACAGAATTTCACAGATATCCTACCAAGATCAGTGGGTACTGCATACACACTTCTAGGAAGAAAAAGCTGGCTGCCTATTACTTCTGCATTTTTAATACTTGTCAGCACTTTAAACCTCAAAACTACAGAAAGTTTCCAGCTTCCTCAAGATTGCTAACGCATTCTATATAAATTCAAACAGTATCAGTTTCACAGATTTGCATACAGTTCTTCAAGGTATTAGGAGTTGGTGAAAACTAATGCATAGTCTATAAAGGATGATTTAGAGATTAGGTGTGTGTTTTTTCCCCAATTTAAGTGACATTTCAATACACAAGAAGCATGCAGGACAAGAAGTTGTTCCCATTCACCTTCGTGAAAGAGGCAAACAACAAGCGACTTGTTTATACAAGCGTTAAAGATGATGCTATTCATATGATACAACAACTGACTTTTTAAGGGTACTCAAGACCAATAAGAAATTGCACTTCATTCCAAAGGTGCAAGAGAAAAAGACTAAGAAGCCTCTGCAAACCCGATCCATCACATTCTTCTTTCAGATCAATGAACATCTGAGCCGAAGTATAAAGATATGTTTACATTTTCAAATATCCTTTGTGAAGTGACATTTATTAACAAGCTTGGCACAGAGAAACCTCTTTGTGAGAAGACACTGACATTTTCTCAGTGTTTCACTAATGACACAGACAATAAGTAATTCTCACCACTTATAAGTAGTGAGAAACAAAATATTCACTGAACAGAATCATGTAAGTCAATAATACAAATTGGTATATAAGAAAATACCTGATTAAATTATAGCTCACAGAGTATGCACTGTAAGGATTATTCCTTCCCTTCTTCCCTCCCCCTTATCTGTAATACTTTGCAAAGATTTGTAAGCAGATTTGTCTTAGCTTCTAGTACTGTACATATCCACATCTTCTGGGCTGGACTGACCATGGTCCATAAGTTTTGGATCAGGCTTAAATTTTGGTGTCTTCACTGTTCCTGTTAGAGATATTAAAGAAATTTAATTAATAAATACATATATTTTTGATTTGTAGGAAAAAAAAAAAAGCTTATTGACACATTTTGAGAATTACCGTATTGCCAAACACTTACAAAATATCAAAATATGTATGTTCTAGTTAAAACTGGGTGACACAGGACAATGAAGGCATGTTGTAATCATTAGCATAGAGAGCAAGTCTTCCTCCTATTCTGTATAATTTAATACTAGTTCCTGAACACAGCAGGGTGACAGAAGAAATAGTGGTGCTTTTCACTACACATGGAAAGGAAGAGAAAGTTTGGGACATGGAAAGAAATCTCCAATCTTTTTTCCCCCACTGCTCCCAGGAGCAGAGCTGTCTCCCAAAACCAACTGAATCAGTATCTTTCTTGAAGCTACTGCCAGATGGTAAGAATTCGAAATTAAGGCAAACATTCTTACCTAGTTTCACTTCATGACTTCCAAAAACAAAGAACCGAGTTTACAAAAACATTGAGCCCTCACACTCATCCTGAATGACAATGCACAAAGACTGACATATTTAATGATACTGTAATTCCAGAGGACTGAAGAGAATAGAAAGGCAGGTTTTCTAGGACTGAGCTTCGTACTACGAGTCTGATTCTTTTCCAGCTACATGAGTTGGTTTAACAAAGGGTGCTATGTTCTCCTGAAAGCTTTACCCGTCTGCTAGTGAAAATAATCATCTCTGGCAACACATATTAATTTAGGGCATGGACATTTTTGGCTGTATTAGGGACATGAACTAATTCCACCCACAAAAGCAAAGACAGAAGATATCTATATACATAAAACCACTACAGACAGTCTGGCCTGAAGCAAACGTAAAAGAAGATCTAAGTATTCCACAAATTAAATCAGAGAAAATGCAGGGGCAAAGCAAAAAGGATATGAATGTATATTATAGTGAAACTAAAAGGAAAAAAAATTAAAACCCCATCCAAATATTTTCTACTTGCTCTCCAGAAAAAAAAAATATTCTGGTAAAGAAGACAATAAAAGTAAGCAAGCTTAAGTGATGAGTAAAATTCAGAAACTGTCCCTACAAAAGTTCACATTACTTTTAAACAAATTCTGTCCTCTAACAGGTATTTTCACTGTTTCTCTTAGCAATTGACCCATCAAAATATTTCTATGTTAAATATGCTATTACATGATCTAGTCAGTTATCTCAACCACTTAAGATGCACAAAGAGCACCACTGCAAAAAACCTAGCAAAATAAAATCCAATGCTTCATTTGTCAATTGCACATCCCTCTTTTACCAGTATCTGAAGATATAGAACCTGTATAGAGAAATGAACGGTAATTCCAATTAGCTGCTTTCCCAAAAATCCAGCAGTAATCCTTTAAATTACAGTTATGGTATTCTGACAACAGAAAGACAATTTAAAATAAGTATTTAACAGAAGTGCTTAATGATATCATCTTATTGCTAATAATATGGGATATGGTCCACACCCTATAGAATGAAAGAAAACATTATTGAGAGAGAACAACAAATACATAAAACTTCTGATACTGTGACAGGGTCTGCAGTGAGAAAACTATCACCTCCCTGAGGCTCTGAAGTACATATTAAATGACAGCATGTAGAATATTCTCAGGACTAATATGCTATGACAACCTGCTCCATATTAAAGCAACAGTAACTACAAACTACAAAATTAAGTAAAGTAATTGGATTTGCAAGTTGCCCTGAGATTACACTTGAAATGCTTAATTCACCTGATGAAGGCACTGGATTTTTATTACTCCAAGACTCTACTGGAGAAGATTCTGTTCTGTTAAATGATCCGGACTCAATAGCAGATTCAGGTTTTGTACTAGAAATTTCTTTCTTTTTCTTATCTTCTTGCGTAACTGATTTTGACTCTTGCTGCAGCTGTGAACCAAACAGTAATAAAAAAATAAATGCACATGGGTATATGCTTAATACATTATTGCAAAAAAAAAAAAAAAAAGCTTTCAAGTCTGAAAGCTTATCTTTAATGAAATTAGATATGATATCGCACAATGATATTCAATGATGTTAAAGTGAGCTGGGACACGGACACAGCTGGAAAAAATAAAATGTATGAAAGAACCCCACAGTTCAGATGCAGTAACTTCAGGTTCACACGTAAGGAAATTTACTTTGTCGTGAGTACACATGTAAGCCTTGTACTGTGCTTTTACCTGACACCCTCAAAGCACTTCACAAGGAAGTCACTGTCCATTTACAGATGAGGAAAATACAGTCTTACACAAGACTGAAGTAGCAGTTAGTTTTTACAGAACTCTTACTACCCTTAGTTAACAGAAGATGGAAAGACAAATCATGGTAACACCCGAGTAACGAAAAAAACCCAACTGTTTTGGGAACAGGCTTCACTCGGGGGACAAAAAGTTAACAGAAACTTTCTTTACCACACCAATTCCTGTTTCACTATCAGTCTAATGACATTTATTTGAATCTCATTTTCAAAATTCAGAATTCCATTTGCGCTCCTCAGTGGAAATAAAAGGTGAGGACTGCATACAAATGATGACCACAAATGTAAAGCAAAATACTTCTAAATGTTAATAGGACTGAGAAACTTTCATTTTTCTTTAAAAAGTGAAAAACACCAAATCATTGTGCAAAGCAGAATTTTTACTCAGGGAAGTACTACTTTTGTCAGGGTTTTTCTTAAATTTCCACTGGAGAAAACCCTTTTCAGGTTCAGAAACAACATGTTTAATTCTGGGATGTAATAACGCAAATTCCATATGTAATTTACAGGAGGTTAATATTCCCCTCTACTTAGTGCTGGCAAGGTCTCAACTGGTTTACTATCTCCTATTTTGACCACTTCACTTAACAAAAACAACCAACAACACAAACCACACACAAATCCCCTAAAAACAGAAAAAGGAGAGGGAGAAACTAGAGAAAGCTCAGAGGAGAACAAGAACTAGGTAAGAGTTCAAAACCCTGCTCTGTAAGAAAAGGTTATAGTAGGGAGAAGATTATGTCAAAAACCACAATAAATTTTCCTTACGTAACAAGGAAATATAAAGAGGTTACTGACCATTAATTCACTACGGCTGCAATGAGGACACAGCAAGAAAAAGAAAAAAATCAGACAGGGACAATGTATATCACAGGGTAATTAAAACAAACTACCTAGAAGAGTTGTGGAATTTCGTTCACCGATATGTTTAAGAATAAGCTCATACCTAATCATGTGTGTACTTATCTTAAATTCAGCGGTCTGCTTAGAACCAAAGCTTGAAACAGAATGGATTATTTTTGTCAAGATCAAAAGAGAAACTATCTTCTCTTGTGCATGTCTTGTGGGACTACATAGGGGATCTCAATATCTATTGGTCTGAAAGGTACAACACATATAAATTAAACTCTGAAGTTACGAGGGGTTTTTGTGACTCACAATGCAATTAGTAATCTTAAACACTATCAGCAGAACAGTACTTGACCTTCTCATTTACTTTTTTCTGCCGTTGAATTTATGAGTTAGAGTCATTACTTCATAAAGCGTACCTTGGTGACATCATCTTTTTTTGCCCATAGTGATCGCACAGCTTCATAGGTTTGATGGCTTGCAGAAAATAACTTTTTTCCTGTTACCTGTTTGTTTAGACAAACGTAATTTAATTACTTTAAAAAATCCCAAGATACGTAGACCATTCAAATAAATGCATTTGCATGAGAATATGCTTGACCCCATACCAAGACATCTCAATCATCTACTTTTCAAGATCTAGTGCATAGTTCTCTCTTACATCAAGCAAATCCTAAATCGTGTTTAAATTGGTATTAGAAATCCGCAGGTAGCATTCACATGCTATATCCACCTACTCAAAATGGAATCAAAACCTGATCAGCAAACGGTGTTTTGGCAATGTTAGCACAACAGACTGCAGCAGCAGTTTAAAGCATCCAAACTTGTCTCGCTATGTTGGAAATGATCAAAGACAGTAACACAAAAGGAAAAAACCCCAAAGATGACCTGGCCCATGTAAGTGAGCAGTGCTTTGTTTTACTAATGGCCAAATCCTTCACTCTATTTTCAAAAAGTAATTTTATAATAGTGCAGCAATTATGGAGTACTTTCACAAACACTCTAGAAACTGAATACTTCACAGCTGCAGCTACAAAAAACTGTGCAAAAGGTGATACATAATGTGAAGTAGACAAGAAACAAGGATTTAGCTTCCTGAGACAGGTCATAACATACAGTGTAGCACTCTCTATTCATTTCTCCAGCTTCCAACCCTGACATTTAAAGTCTTATGACAACTAGCCAAGAAATCGCACTGCCTCTTGAGAAACTGTAATCCTCATTGATTTGCATATAAGAAAAACCAACATAGCAGTTTAGCAATGTAAGACTTTCCAAAGATTTTAACCACAGTATAGGTCTTTGCAATCTTCCTACATCCATATTAAAATTCAAGCAAACTTACCTTAGCAAATACCACTGACTGAGCTGGATAACACACAGAAATTCCTAAAGTAGTAAGTCCCAATGGATAAGCAATTTTCTTAAATCTAGAATCTGTACAAAGCCAAATATTTCAAATAATTAGACACTAATGAAATGTAAAGCTAAGTAGTTGTATCAATTAAACGCAATTGTTCAACCCCTAACCATTGTTTACATCAAACTTATCCCCACAACGGCTGAAGGAGAGAATACAGAGTGTGATTATAGTTTAGTAGAGTCACGTCTGCAGGAGACACTGGTATTCTGAGCATCAGTTTCTTGAATGAGAATTAATCCCAAACTAGATTTTCCAATATTGTGAAAAATGAGAAGAGCGCCTGTGTTATTTAGGAGCTGCTGTGGTTCTTCACTAGCTCCATGCACACTCTCTTCAGGACACAGGCGGCAGCATTTGGAGCAGCCAGGAGCCTGGAAACCGGGGCCTCCTTGTTTAAATGTGAGAACAGCTGGGCCAGGCTCACGTTCCTGTTTGCTGACAAGGAGCCCTGGTGACATAGACTCTCAAGCCCAAGTCTTTTTTTTTTTTTTAAATCCGTCCACCAAGAAGTAACAGGGGAGTTGGACTAGATGATCTCCAGAGGTCCCTTCCAACCCCATGATTCTGTGATACAAAAAACCGTTTTCACTGATCTGCGAATGTATTGATGATTCAGATAGACATTCACTAGGTATTATGGATTAACGTTTTCTGAACAATGTTTTCTGGCAGGTTAAGCATTATTCCTCTAATATTTATCTTGAAAGGAGAAGCGGTTGTATCTATTAAATTACCCTTTTGGCTTCAAACCTGCTGAAAACATGCCTTCTAACATGTATTCTCCTGTACCTGTTAGCCAAATGCCAACATTCTTTAGCATCTTTCCTCTAAATTCCCTTAGCTTTCACTACATTCAGTAACCTTACCTGTTATAATTTGTCTCCCATTTCCTCCCATACATTGTTTCTGAAAACCAATAATGAACAAACTCAAAACAAATGTCCTAGTTCGAATTTTTGTTGATTCCACCATTAAAAATGACTACATAATCCTGCTCTATTAGGCCTTAGCCAGCTTCTGAAAGAAATATTTAATAATGTTCCTTAAATTTATCAGGAAGGATTTTTTTTTCATACTAGTTACATAGGCTTTTGCCTATGTTTCAGAACTAAAAATCTTTTGACCATAAAAATTACTACATGCTACATATTCAACATATCAATAATGAAAATATCAAAAATGAAAAATGAAAATGAAAATCAAAAATGAAAAATCAAAAAATCCTACCTTTTCTTGCCAGCACTACACCAGCTAAGCCTGATATTGTAATTACACCAACTTTGGGAAGAAATTCTGGTGGTGGATTCTTCAGGTAAACATAAGCATCTTAGAATTAAAAAAAAAAGAAAAAAAAGAAGCATAGCAATTCAATTTTAAAACTTTTACTTTACTTCCCACTTAATAAAGATGGAAGTAAAATTATGAATATCCAAAACTGAAAACAGTCCAAGACTGGATTTTTGGTTAATGAATGCCTTATTTTCCATGTGCACGCTCTGTGGTCTATGTTAGAACCAGAATCACAGTCCCCCAAACACAGCAGCAAAGTTAACAGCTTTCCTCTTTAGATACTTTTTTTGTGTTTTATAAAATGTTAGTCCTTAATAAAGGAAAAGGAAATCATAATTTTAAGTTTTGATTTTACTGTGAGTTAATATAGATTAAATGAGACAATGCATATTTTGGAATCTCCCACTACACTATTTCTAAGGAAAATAACTGTTACCTATAGCTTCTGATACTGAACTTGAATGCAAATACTGCTTGTAACTTGTGCTAAAATTAAGAAGTCATTTTTATAATTAAGACAGGTTGTGGGATTTCCATCCCTGCAGATGTTGAAGACCTGACTGGACAGAGATTTAAGTAACCTGCTTTGGCCCTGCTTTAAGCAGGTGACTGGACTAGATGATCTATAGAGAGATCTATGGATCTGTACAGATTCCAACTTCAATGATTCTGTGATAAGAATAAAGCTAAAATCAAAGTAATAAGAAATACTATTTAGTTGGTCATGTCTCTCATTTCAGACAGAATGAAACTCCATAGTGAATTAACAGCAGTCCCAATTTTTTTGTCTTCACACTTGCAGAAAGCATTGCAGTGCACTCCCCTTCCGCCTGTTCCCTCTCCTCCTCCCTGTCACTAGAATTTGCTGTTTCAACCGTCTTTCTAAGTTGCAAGGAGAAACAACAGAAAAAGCTCAATTCAGAAATATGTGACTTGCCTACCTTTTCCAAATTGAATTGAATCCATTATTCCATTTTTAACAAAGACAAAAGCATCCTACAAAAAAACAAAAACAAAAACCACCAAAAAAACCCACACCACAAAATAAATATAAAATCTTTGCAAAAGTACACATCTTCAGTACAAAACTACTCGGTTGATACATATGGCTCAGCACAATGAAACGAAGAAGTATTATGTAACTTTAAAAAAACCCAAACCAGATCAGTGAACTTCTACAGAGGCTGTGCTGAGACCTAGTTCCTTTTCAACTACCATGTTTATATTTTTTAAAACTTCCATCCATATTTTATTTTTAAAAATCTCTTTAACATAGTAAGATCAGTTTCAAAATTGACATTGTAGGGCGGCAAAACATCTGGATGCCAACTGTATAACATAAGAAAACTCAATAATACAATATAATCTCCTCTTCCCTAAAGAGACTTACCCAGTAAAATTGACTTTGTCTTTTAGTCTGTAAAAAATGGTGATCAGTTTTGCTAAACATAAGCAATACTGATTTGATATGCTCAACTTCAAGGGAGTTTGCATTATTCCCTTCAAATTGGTCAATTTATTTAATTACAAGTTTGTCTTTATTGAGAAAAAAACCTCTTTTACTAGCCTACTATTAGTATCATTGTCTCAACAAATTGAGTAAATACACATTCTTTAGGAGATTAAGGAAAAAGAAAGTCATCTTGAGTTATTTCACCAAAATAACTTGTTTGCAGTAACACAAAATTTGTGCCACCAGAGGTCGCTGCTAGTCAATTTCGCAAACACGATGATTAAGGGCATGGAAAAGTTTGATACAGATTTATAACTGAATTATTTCTGTTATGTAGCCACTGACAAAATTTTCAGAGACCAGTTGAATAAAAATTTACAGAAAATACAGGAGATATTTTGATTTCTTTGTCTTTTTCAAATAACAGGGACTACTTTGTTTATAAGCGAAAAATACAAGCATAAAATTTCATACTAACAGCAGCCAGGGCAAAGCTGTCGTTTACCAGCAGTTAAGAGAAGGGTGGCAGATACCACATTTTCTTCTATGCCTAGAATATTCAATAACAGAATTGTAAGGTCTTTTTGATGACTAGTTAGTAATAGCCTGCTTTAATAGTTCCACTGCATGCACTCAGATTGTCTTTCCTAAAGTACCTAAATCAGGTCTTTTAACCTTCCCTTTGGAAGCAGATCGCTCTCTCCCCATGGACTGTACCTGGGAATTTCAGACTCCTAAATGCTATCAAGTTCTGCCAGGAAGAATTTACCTACATCACTCTTGCTGTAGAAGTTAACCAAGAGGTATTTCTGAACCTGACATTGTGGGTTGGCCTAGACCCAGTTTAGCATTGACTGAAGGGGATCTCTTTATGTCACTGCCTTTGGATTTGGAAAACAGGGAGAACGTGCGTGTTCCCTGTTGTAAGCACAGTAGGGAAAAATGAGAGAAGAGTTCATTTTTGCATCTTAAATTATAGGTGTACGCTAACACAGGGAACTGCACAAAAAGCTCCAGGGTGAAGTATGCTGTTTTTTCCATGTTTTAATGTAGTGTTGTCAGGAATTGTAGGAAACTTTGGGTGTGGCTATTTCTTACCTTGCACCATCCAATATAGCGGCCGGTTGTCTGTCTTACCGAAGAAAATTGCTTCTGCAAGTGACCAGGCTGTTCTTCAATGTATTTCGATTTCAGAGGTGGTGGACAATAAATTGGGAGCTGGAAAGAAAAGCATAACTGTACTGCAGGGAGACAGTTGTGTATTCTGGTTATTATTTACACTGAATAGTATTTTTCAAGACCGCAAATCCTAAGTGTTCCCATAACAGCAAACAAAACTTCTATATCAAATTATGTTCTTTTATATTTACAAACTTACTTTACACAAGCTTGACTACAGGTTAATTCTTTAGAAATGAAAACTGAAAGTATTGTATTCCAGAAAGTGGAATTACTCAATAGAGTGAGAACATCTTTTATTCAGAAAAAGTATGAGCAAGAATAATTGGAAGATGCGTATATGTATTACTAGAAGTTGTACAATAGGAAAAGACTTATTATCGGTAAGTATTATACTCTTTTACCTTTTCTGGCTTCAGTCTGGAAATAATGTAATAATGAAAATGACATAAAACTTAACTAACTTGCTATTGTGACACTTGATGTTTTATTTGTGCGATAGCAGTCAGTTATTTAGGAAGTAATTTTTATTATCAGATATTACTTAGCTATGTATTTTATTTGCTGGATAATATAATTCAATGGAAAGAGATTCTTCTAGTATTATTTTAAAGACTCACAAACTGTAAGATTCTTACCTGATTTGGCTTCACAAGCTGACTTTTTGTTTCCTTTTCTGCCGCTGCATATACAGTAATACATGCAAACGGCAGTCCAGAAGAAACAGCTGCCAGCTTTGCCACCTGAAATAGAGAGATGAAAAAAGGACATCTTAACACAGAAATAAAAACTTCACTACAGTAAAATCTGGATTTTACTATTACGTTGTGCTTGATCAAATATGGAATTAAGTCACACTTAAAATCTTTTAAAAACAGTACTCCTTTTAGGAACCTCTGCTGTCTTACACAAAGATTTTCTCAAATTACAATGGTAAAGAAAAAGCTAGAGTTCACTGACAACAACAGTTAGGTTGTTGATATTAGGTTGTTGAATACCAGGAGAATTTTGTATTCAAAGCCATGCTGGAGCTTTCATCATCCCTTAAGGTACATTAAGTTCTAATCTATTCAACCTGCAGGTACTCCAAGTCAATGAATGACTCTTGTTTCAGCAAAAAGCACCTCAATTTTATTTACAGGAATTCGCCATGACATCAGACAAAATGTCATCTCCCTTCCAATCCATAGAACAGTCCAACTACTGCCTGTTTGGAATAACCATGTGTTGACAATAAATGAAAATACATAGCAGTAACTGGAATTAAGAATCACCTACTTAACCTTTTGAATCACGTATAGAATCATAGAATCATCCAGGTTGGAAGAGACCCTTGGGATCATCGAGTCCAACCATCTACCCTACTCTACAAAGTTCTTCCCTATATCATATCCCCCAACACCACATCTAAACGTCTCTTAAACACATCCAGGGATGGTGACTCAACCATCTCCCTGTGCAGCCTATTCCAATGCCCGACCACTCTTTCTGTGAAAAATTCTTTCCTAATGTTCAGTCTAAACCTACCCTGCTGGAGCTTGAAGCCATTCCCTCTTGTTCTGTCATTAATTACCTGTGCGAAGAGACCAGCACCAACCTCTCTACAGTGTCCTTTCAAGTAGTTGTAGAGAGTGATGAGGTCTCCCCTCAGCCTCCTCTTCCTCATACTAAACAGTCCCAGCTCCTTCAACCGCTCTTCATATGATTTGTTTTCCAGGCCCTTCACCAGCTTCCTTGCCCTCCTCTGCACTCACTCCAGCACCTCGATATCTCTCTTGTATTGAGGTGCCCAAAACTGGACACAA
This sequence comes from Numenius arquata, assembly GCF_964106895.1. Taxonomy (NCBI): domain Eukaryota; kingdom Metazoa; phylum Chordata; class Aves; order Charadriiformes; family Scolopacidae; genus Numenius; species Numenius arquata. The sequence goes on along the minus strand of NC_133580.1, from coordinate 15,170,124 downwards.
TACTCGAGGTGTGGCCTCACCAGTGCTGAGTACAGGGGCACAATCACCTCCCTACTTCTGCTGGTCACGCTATTTCTAATACAAGCCAGGATGCCGTTGGCTTTCTTGGCCACCTGGGCACACTGCCGGCTCATATTCAGCCGCTTGTCAATTAGAACCCCCAGGTCTCTTTCTTCCAGGCAGCTTTCCAGCCACACTTCCCCAAGCCTGTAGCGCTGCTTGGGGTTATTGTGGCCCAAGTGCAGAACCTGGCACTTGCCCTTGTTGAAACTCATGCCATTGATTCTGGCCCAATGATCCAATCTATCTAGGTCTCTCTGTAGAGCTTCCCTAATCCTCCTGGGAATCAACACTCCTGCTTAACTTGGTGTCATCTGCAAACCTGCTGATGATACACCCTATGTCCTTGTCAAGATCATCAATAAAGACATTAAACAGAAATGCTCCTAACACTGAGCCCTGAGGCACACCACTTGTGACCGGCCGCCAGCTGGATTTAAATCCAGCTGTATGTTACAATATAAATTACAGAAATACAGGTTTGGTCATGAGAGTTGAGATGTCTACTTAGAACATTAGTTTGGAAAAAAACCACCATGTATTACACAAAGCTTAAACTCAAATATAGCTTCATGTAAATGTTTTTTAAATGATTGCCTTAAGATTCCAATCAGAGCTGGTATTAAGCATGCTGGCACACCATATACTAAAAAAACCTGCCCCAGCACATTGCAGAAGTTGCAGAAGTATCTGCAACTTAGGTAGCTTATGGTTTCTTCTATATCAGTAAAAATTCTTCTTTCTTCACCTGAAGTATTTTTGGAACTTCAGAATTGTGAAAAAAAGTATGAAAAACTTTCCCATGATCTGCATAGGGATAACAGTGAAAAATAGAAAAGTGGGGAAAAAATAAACTTCATTTTGGGGAACACCTTAAATCCCTAGTATATCAGCTTTCAATCGGAAACAATCTGTCAAAGGAGTGGGATTTACTTCACAGCATTTAGTGGCAATAATGAAAACACAATGAAAACAAAGAAATGCAAAAGCACCACCCTGAATTAGCTCAGGTTCATGAGATGTCAATCACATTCAGATTAAACTACTCAAGACAACAAAACACTATCTAAAGCAAACTGTGCAATCTTTATAGCAAAACTTTCAGATCTTACAATCACAACGAAACACAAAGCCACAGGAGAACAAAGGAGGATGCTGCAATGATAAGAAGACTGTTACAAAAGAAGGGGCAAGCACGCAATGCCAGAACTGAAAGCTGTAGGAGAAAGCTAAAAATTACTCTTCAGTTGCATTTTTTTTGCTTGGGGGCTGAGGAGCGGAAGGGTTACTTCAGGTTTCTCTACACTAACGGTCTTAACATATAGTTTTCCCGCTCTTAACACACAGCCAGTGTGCCCTCCCCTTTCCTTGGAGCACAAAACCTTCTTGTCAGCATAATTATCGCCCCACCTTAAAAGTCTGCTGGTGGCTACTACTTATTTCATGCTTTTCTTCAACACAGAAATAGTAGAAACGCGTCTAGGACTGAGCTCATTTTGCTTTGAGAAACAGAACCCCACCATTTTTCTCTTCAGGCCAGCTTGATGTTATGAAATTTTTCAAACACAGCTATGTCAGCTGGAAGTGTCAAAAAACCCACAACTCCAGTACAGCTGGGCTAGCAAATCTCAGCTGGCAAATCACTGCAGACACAATCATGCTGACCAGCATGTGCTATTCTCTTAATTTACACTAGTGACACCACAAAATACTTTCCCTTTGCAGATGAAGTCCAACAGCCCTGGGGGGCACTGATACAGAACTGCTAGATGTGGCTACTGGACAAAAGTTGGGGACACAACTGAGGAACCTGCTGCACCAGGAGTCCCAGCCAGGGGAGAAGGGGACAGCACGATGGCCAAGACTGAGTCACCTCTTCTCCCCTGTGGGCTGACAGGCTGGGCAGCGACTCGAAGGCAAGAGCTCTGATAACAGAACTAGATGATCTTTAAGGTCCCTTCCAACCTAAACCATTCCATGATTCTATACCTGCTGCCTGTTTATCCCCCGGGGAGGGAGGCAGGGTCCTACAGGCACCACACATGCACACAGGCACGGGAGCAGACACTGCAACGGAAACCAACGACGCATCTGGATTTGGAGCACGACAGAGGGGGAGATACCAAAAAATCATGTTACTAAAGAATTGTGTTTTTCCCATGTTGACCTAGCCATGCTGGCAAGTGCAGACACAGTCAGAAGGAAGACAGAGGTGATACCACTTCCAGAGATCTAGAGAGAAAAGTCCTACATACATGGTATCATCATGGCTGTATTTTCATGTATGTTGCCCAGCACTGTGAAAAAATTCAGTTACTCACATGTTAACAAAAGGTTTAGCACATAATGTTATTTAACGTTAAACATCAATGATTTAACACAGTACATCTTAGGTTATGACTGCTACGCTGAGGAGCACTTGCCGTGTTTCCTTTCTGCGCCTGACACGACCGCCTCAGCAGAAGAAATCAGCAGGAGGCTGTTGACTCAGCTGTGCCAGCCCAGGAGAGCTGCTCTCCTGGCACTGAACAGCCCCAGGATACAGAAAATAGGTGAGAGAGGATGGCAATCATCAAAATATGAACCAATTAACACAATAACTGTCTTTCTGATAATGTTGCTTAGAGCAAAACACCAGTCTGAGCTACAGAAGATTATCTATAAAGGGACACCCATCCTCAAAGAAAAGTCTGTGTTTTTAAAGCATTATTAAAGGAAACTGTTTAAAATGTATTGTAATTCGGATGGCTTACTTCAGTGCATGTTGCTACCAAGACAATACACCAATATTCAGTAGATACTAGAAGGAAAATAAAATTTAGAAGAGAGAAACCATGAAAAAGTTATATTGGTGTCATGGTTTAGGCTGGGCTGGCCACTAACAACAAATTTGATTAATTTGGTTTAGAAATCCACAACGGAGTTTATTGTGCTAGATTTAAAAGAGAAAGCAGTACTGTGAATGAGGAAAGTAGTCCAATTCCTGACTGGCAGTAATTGCTTTACTTTTGGACACCTGAAGACAAATGCATAAATGCTTAAAAATCCAAGTGAACAGCCGTAATATCTAACACGCTGGCACAATTATTCCAAGAAGGTTTCACTCTCTTCTATTGAAATCACAAAGAACTGAGGTGAAAGAAAAGCAACGTCACCTTGGCTACCCTAAAGAGGCTTTACTGCATTGAGCTGTTTATCCTCCTTATCTGAAGACTAGGTATATTAAAAAAGATCTCAATTAGCTAAGTTGTTTCTATTATTAATTTATTAAAATTATTTTATTAAAAATTACTTCAAGGGATACTATGTATTAAAAAAGGAAAGTCACATATTGTTTAGCTAAAGAAATTAAAAGGTATTTTACCTATGAAATATTCTAAAAGAAGTTATTGAAAACTAAGAAATGGCAGGATCACATAGTTATATCAAAGACTAGGAAAGAAGTACAGAGAAAAGTATCTGCAACAAGCTCAAGCTGTAAAAAATCCTGAAATTACATGGTCAACCAGTAGAATGACTCCAGAACATCAGTCAATAACCAACCAAACAAAAATCTTCTCTTTAATGAATTCAGGAAATTTATTTTTTTTTAATTGAAAGAGTTTAGTTCAACATCTGCTCTTATTTTACTACTAGTTCTGTGTTTGTGTGAATTAATGCTCTGACCTAAGCCCTATGGAACTAACAAAAGAAAATCACCCAGTCCCTAATGGCAGCAGATCTAAATGCCAGCAGTTACAAAAGCCATGAGCCCAGATGACATCTTGTGGAGATAAATTCTATACGAATACAGATCTAAACATCACCAGAATTAGAGATACTAGAAATTACCAGCCCTAATGCTCTGGATGGGGGAAGGTCAATGGTAAGAGTCAGAAGATTTCCTGTAATACCACTGCCATGCTACTGACACTGCCATCACACCGCAACACATACCGCCAGTAGGTTGTTTTTTTTCCCAGGCATAAAAAGCACACCAGTTATTTCAAAGCACTAAACAGCACAGACTAACAGACATGGCATTATTTTTGATGAGAAGACTGAATAGCAATTATTTGCTAAAGAAATTTATTATATGCTCTCTAGCAGAAAACTGTTACAGCTATGCCTTTTGATAGTAGAACTAGAGTAAAACTAATCAAAATATATTAATAAAACTGTCAAATGTACCTGGAAAATTTTGGCTTTAAGTCTTTGCATTTCAAACAATATACTTCAAAGTGTTAGAATCCTATCAAAGATCAAAACTACAGATTCTACAAAAAAAAAGTTAAAAAGCTACATCACTACAAAGAATTCACTATCTTCAACTCAAAAGATGCAGAATACAAACTAAAGAATAAAACCATATATTTAATTTATGCTAATCTCCAAGACATTAAGTACTGTTTCCCACCGAAAATGCAAACTCTGTATACTTGCTTCAAGAAGTGGAGCACAAATAAGGAAACCTGCCCTAAAGGCAGGAACAAGCCTCAATACGAGAACAGGTAATGAAAGCAGTAGACTATATGCAAAAATCTAATGCAAGTATATATTAATATAGATGCCTTCTCTATCACAAAAGCAGAACCTACTAGCCAGGATTAGAATAAGATTAAAATTTTAGCAGCTACTGCATGTCGTATTTTCAGTGGAAAGCTGTTATTCAAAGAATAAGAAGCATGGGTTTATGGTTTTCTCCTACCACTAAGATGTCTTGAGGTAGAACAGAAAACTGTCTCACATTCTTTTGATATATTTTTCCCAGAAGTTACATGAAACATGATGATTGTCAGAAGCTTCTGAAATCAGTATTTTAATTTGGTTATGTATTTCTTTATAAATATCTAATGACAACCACAAAAAAAATGCACACAAGTGAAACAGAGCATCCTTCCACTTCAACTCAACTTACCGACACTCCACGGATTTGTTTTTAACCTTTGTCTGCCAGATGGTAACCCAGGGAGAGTGAAAACTTAAGAAGAATAAAACTCTATTAATTTTTCATAGTAAATAGTAACACACATGAAGTTACATCACTTCACCAAAGGCACTGAATCATTCAGATTTATGTATGCTATTTCAAGATCACCTAGGCATACAGCAAACCCAAGTACAATTTCTTTTTTTCAGGTACTTGTTTACAAACCAACTTGTCTACAAACTAAATTTGTCTACTTGTCTAAGAAACTAAGGTAAATTGCTTCATTTTCATTCATTTGGCTATCCTCATTTGCATCATCTTTCTCTTCGCAGATACATACACACTTTAAATGCTTTGCAAAAGTAAACATGAAGATTCACATGAGAGCATTCTATTCTTCAGTTTGACTACGAAAACTGAAACACCTGTCTAAATATTTGAGCAAAAGCCTAGCTCTTTACAGGCACATTTTTCCCTGTTTAAAGACACTACATGAAACTACAATGAAAGATACTTCAGATACTTGTTACCCTGTTAGTTTGCAACCACGTTATTGTAACATCCTTGTTTTAGCGAAGGTCTAACACTACTACACTTCACAATGCTACTACCAAACCGGCATCTCTCCCGGAAGGAGTGGAAGGCGTTTCAGAGGCTCTAAGTAGATGCAGAACAACCAGAGCAGAAATGTCCCTGCTGTACAGTTTAACCACTCTCTCGAACCAGCTCTTTCTACCTCAACTTCAGCACCGGAGAAAGCGATACCGAGACCTTTTTCCTGCTCCTCCTTCAGGGGAACCCTCGGTGACAGGCTGAGGGGGTGTCCCCGCTCCCAGAAACCACCATCACCTGACCGCCCCCCTCTGGCGTAGAGAAGTTGTGGGGCCAAGGCGAGCTGGGCACTGGGGACGGGCTGCGGGGGACACCACCGCCCCCTCGAGCATGGCGGACTCCTCCGCCTCCCGCCCTGCGCACCCCACGCTCCTCCCGCCCTCAGCGACACCCCGGCCGGAGCAGCCGCCAGGCCTGGGTCGCCCACACAGGCCCAGCCAGCTCGGCGGGCGACCGCCCGGCTGAGGCAGGGGCCCGCCGGCCGAAGGGGCCCCTTCCCTTCCCTCAGCCGGGGGGTGCCCGGGCCGGCTCTGACAGGAGACGGGGTGCGGGCAGGCCGCGCGGGGCCAGCTGCTCCGGGAACTCCCGAGGGAGCCCCCGCGGGGTGTCCTGCGGCTCCCCCAGGGCGGCGGGTGCCTGGGCGGAGGGGGAGCCCAGACCGAGGGAGCCGTCGCAGCGCGGACCTCCGTCACGCAAGGCGGCACTCACCTTGGCCGCCATGTTAGCGACAGCCGCGGGCGGCCGCGTACGGCGAGCGGGAAGGGCCGAGCGCGGGGCGGGGCTGCGGGCGCGCGGGGCGGGCCGGGCCCGGCGGGGCAGTGTGGGGCGGCGGCGGTGGCCGAGCTTGGGGTTGCTCGAGCGGGGCCCGGTGGGTGGCCGCGCCGCGCCGCCGCGGGGGAAGGAGCGAGAGTTCCCGAGGGCGCCGGGCTCTGGTGTTCCCTCACCGACGGGGCACCCTGAGGGTAGCGGGACGGGCACCTGAGGGCTGGGCTGGAGTGAAAGTGGCTCAATAAACTGCTGCGATAGCGGGTGTGGTGTGGCGGCATCGTGAGGCACCGAGCTGGCTTCCCGTGATGTAGTCCCGCTCTACAGAGCGCCTGTGGTTGGAAAGCAGAGTCCGTGCGTGCCCCGGCAGCGCTGCCCGCAGCGGAGCGTGCCCCCGAGGGCGCCCGCCGGGGCGGCTGGAGCGGAGCCGTCGGTGCGGGGCGAGTCCTGTGGAGAACTTCTTCCCGCCGCCTGGGAGGTGTTCTCCCCCAGCACCGGCTCCAGGACACGCGATCGCTAATTCTGTTTTAGACAGGAAAGTGCTAATCCCAAATGTCGCCATTTTAAAACACGAAGCGGAGAGAAAACCCCCAAGTTAAACCGCGTTTGCTTTGACGGAGGAACCAACCGGCCAGAAGAACCTTCCGCGGGCTGTGGCCTTCGAGGCGCCGCGGGGAGAGGCCCAGGCGAGAGGCCACCCGTGAGCGGCCCCTGCCCGCCCCACGCACCCGCTCCTCTTAATTACAGGTTATTACGGAACACACACGATCACAAAATTTTAAGTGCAGATAATTCGTTTATTGAAGTCCAAATTTACAACTGAAGTTTACAACTTTTTTTTTTTTTCCCCAAAACAAAAGCTTTGTTTGACTTTAGGAAGAATAAATGTTCTTTTTAATAATGTACAGACTATATCTCTTAAATAAGTTAATATCTTTGAAAAAAGAGCAATATGTTCCTTTTTTAATGTTGCAGTGCAACTTACAACTTACACGTCTGTGCAATGTACCATGAGGTATATGCCCAGTGAGCAACACACAGTGAAGTTTTCCATTCATAAATTTTCATTGTAGACACACAAAAAGTTAACAAGATAATCTGTGATAGAAAAAACGCAGCCGGTTACAGTAATTCACACAGAACTCATCTGAAAAGAGGGAAAAAAGAAACCTAACGTTCATTGCCTATATAAACTATTGGATCATCTCTCAACATAGACAAGTATAAAATTAAAAATATTGTTGTGAAACTGAAGGAATACTGTATTATCCAGGGGTTGAAACCCAGTTTTACCTGTATTAATCTAGAGCAGTTGGTTTTCTCTCTCTGTAGCATCAATGAGCTGAGGGACCTCACTATGGTGGCGGCAGAGCATCTGCTCGTGAAAGCGCTTAAGTGAGATGCTGATTAGAGAAAAGTTGCAGAACGCTCATAAACTGTGACGCAACTCGGACCTTTTCCCCGGCATAGAGAGGTGGTTCACCATTTCCTCTCAGTTCATCTCACAGCTGATTGATTAGAAAAACAAGGCTGAAACATGGAAGATTGCTAGTATTTGAAGCCTTCGCACTTCAGACTTTTCAAGATGGCTCTAAAATACTTATTTTTATAATGACAAAAAACATATTTATTTTAGAAAGAATAATCCACAACATAACTTTGTGATAAATAACAGTTCTGCCTCTAATACATATATACATACTGCTTGTAAACAAAAAATGCCCACAGGTCATGGAGTCTCCATGATTTTTATACAAGGCGCTAAAGATTTTTTTGTTATTGAAAACAGTCCTAGTGAAAGTTTGGTTTATAACCTCCTATTGCTACAGAAACAGTAAGAATGTTCATATTTACAAAGAAACAAAGACCATGGAGACCCCATAGCATTATTTGCTAAAGATTTTGAGTTAGTGGGGTTTTCAAAACACACGTTGTCAGCATGTTCAGATTTAATTAACAGTACAGGTTGAACACCAGCAGTACGACACTCCAGTGCTTTGGTATTTCAACCCCTGAATATACAAAGACATTACTACAGCCTACTTCACAGTTTAATGCAAGTAAAGTGCAAGCCATAGTACAAGGGTGTCATACATTTTCATACATGTAAGCATTATCTAAAAAAGGCTCTCTATACAAGTTTTATTAGCTACTTTAGTAAACTAGACAGAAGTCACCTATGGCCCAGCAATTATGGTCTTACAAGGATATTTTTCTCTGTAATACAGTATGTGTCAAATGTAAAAAGTTTATTAACACTAGTGCATTTCTCTTATATCCTAACCTGTTTTCTTCTCAGATTTTTAGGCTGAAATCCTTGTTTCTCAGTAAAACAGAAGTCTTAACTGGTAACAGGGTCTTGTATTTTGGCCAGTGAACATGATTTGTTAAGACATATTTGTTTCATGGTTGCTAGTGAAAAAAATGCAATAGAGTTAGTATGTATAATGTGGCATCCATATTTAATCTGAAGCATTCGGACAGATGCATTTACAGCCAGTAAAAAGATCTGTATTGATACCCTCACCAATGCCTGGGAACGAACGATATTCTAGAGATGTGAGGACAGAAGCTAGAGGGCCTAGTTGGTCAAACAACAGTTTGTCGACGTATTTTATCATTTTTACAACATTGCATTCTTTCAAATACTGCTCATACAGTGGCATTAATGCATACAGCAAAGTCCCTAATTGTCACTTTTAACACTTGTATGTGCTTGATAAAAATAAAGGTGTATCTGTCTGGCCTGCATTAAGAATGAATATGGTTCTTTTCCTGAAAATAATACAGGCAGCATCTGTCTGAATTTTTTAAATACTTTTATTAAGAATAGGTCCCAGTAGTATATTAGCTATCTCAAAAACTGATCATAGCTTAAACAGTATTATTTGTAATCCTCCTTCTGAATGCGGAAGTCTGCTATAACCCATAAAACATAGAAACTAAGCTTTAAAAAAATGCTTCGTCTATTAGTTTTATCAAGAATAAAGAGTTGCCTCCCGACATATTACTGAATGGAACTGATCAGAAGTACATCATTATGCTTTATATGTAATGGGATTAAAGAAAATAGTTTTAAAAATGAACTAAGAAAATACAATTTACTAGTTTCTGTTTAAATAACAATGCATTTTCTATTCATCAACTGATACGGCTCAGGTTTGACTTCCAGGTGCATGCCCAGTTAACCCCCCCTGGGAGCCTCAGCCACGCCACTGAGTTCGTCTGGGGTAAGAGGAGACAGGGAGCCTGTCCCCGCAGTAGCTCACCTGAAAAAGCTTCTCTGAACCTTAGCTTTAATGAGGGAAAAAGTTCTAGAAGATAAAGGAACTTTTTATTACTCAATATAAATTAATTAGCTAATATTGCTTCCTCAGTCTTTCCTGTTACTACCCATTTTTTGTATTAGTGGTAAATAAACACAAACATAATTTGGCAACAGGGAAGTTGGTGTATTGTCTCTAGTGGGCTAAGGCATGTGGTACGTGGAAAATCTACAAACCTACACTCCAAGCAAAAAGGCATTGCTATAACCCACACCCTTCTGTCTTCCCTAGAAATGCACCATTTCCCTATGGGAAAACTAAGGAGAAATTGTACATTCTTTCTATAGTAGAGCTAGATTAGTACCTACGTCCAGAAAGAAGAAACTGGTGGTGGGAAGGGCTGTAGTATAGAGTTGAGTACACGTGCAAGAAGTATGACAAAATTCTTGTGAAATGACTTTCAAATGCCAGCTGATGCTTGTGAAAGCATGCAGTCTTTGTATTGCTTAATTTAACCATTAGGTTTTGCTTGCTCTAAGGCACAAGCAACGCTAGACAAATCTTTCAGACTTTTCTCCCAGTTAATCCTAACACCATTACAGGCGATTTCTTTAGTGTATCTCAGTTCACCTTATGAATCTCTTGGATAATTTTTTATCTTGACTATTTCAGTGCGAATCATATTTGATGAGAACTGCTCTCCAAGAGCAGAATAGACATGTGTGACACTCAAAATTCCAGAAAAGGTGAACTCATGACACAGAAAGACTTTAAAGATAAGCTGAGCGAAAGCATGATCTCCCAACTTTTCATCTCATCTACTCATATTTCAGAAATACATTTTTTAACCTTGAGAAATGAAAATTGAGATTGTCTATTTTCCTTACTAATTGTGTTATTTTTGAGAAACACACCTTCCTAATGATTGTAATTTTCAGCTGTACCTATAAGTAGCATTTGAGAAGAGAAATAGCTTATTTCGTTGTTTTCTAGGGACTTCACTGAATATACTCAGTGGACAATCGTCATTTCTGTCCTGAGTTACAATACAATGACATTTGAAATCCTTTTTGAAAGGTATTTTAAAATCGAATAGATCTTTTATTATGAAAGCACAAACCATCTTTTGGGTTTGAAACAAAAGGCGTGTTTAAATTTCTTTATGAATATAGAAAGTTCAATCCATTTAACTAATTCTGTGACCATCTGTTTGCACATACAGTATGAACTAGCTTCTAAATGGCTTCTGCAATTTACCCTGTTGCTTGCTTCACTGGATAATATTTCTCCCACATTATATGAAGGGTAGTATTAAAAAATAGTGAAATATAGAGCTTTTACAGATCTGATATGAAAAAAAGCTAGGCAAGTTCTCTCTATTAATGCTTCTGCTATTCAGTTGTCCAGTAACTACAAAGTTCACATAGTAAACACAATTCGATTTATTTCTACATTTTGCATGAATCCTGCAACTCCAATATTGGTGAAACCTGTGGTGGCAAATTATTGTTCTCTATTGCCTCTATCTTTTTTATTACCTCAGGTGCTTAGACAGAAGGTGAAGTGCATGTTTAATATTCAAGAAAAACACATACAATGTGATCCTGGTCCTCTGAAGTCATTGGCGTTTTGCTATTTACTGCAATGGAAATATGATTAAGCTCTGGTGAGTGCATTTAAGGAGCCATTGTCTTCAGTGATTCTTAATTACAGAGTTGATTACTTTGTTGAAGCATGCCTTCATGGTGCATATCTATCCAAATGGTGTTATGCAGTTGTTGCAATGATGCTGTGACTCAGGTGCCTGTGCGATGCAAAGAACTCAAACCAGCCGTCAGTGATACTTCTCTACTAATAACATCTTGTATAGGTATAGACTCTTATTTATTTGATCACTGCATCTTCTGTGGTTCAAAAAAATGCCAGTGCAAATGAGAGTAAAAAACAAATCTGAATTGTGTTTCTTCAGCCGCTATATTGGGTTTACATGGCAAGGTTTTGGTAGCAGGGGGCCTGCAGGGGTGGCCTCTCTGGGAAAAGACATGGGGCTGCTCCCATGTTGGGCATGGTCAGTTCCAGCTGGCTCCAAAACAGATCTGCTGCTGGCCAAAGCTGAGACCATGAGGGAGGCTGGCGGTGCCTCTGTGATCACTTATTTAAGAAAGGGTAAAAAAACTGCAGAGCAGCTGTGAGAGAGAGGAGTGAGAAAAATGTGAGAGAAACAACTACGTAGACATTGATGTCAGTAAAGAAGAAAGGGGAGGAGGTGCTCCAGGCACCAGAGCAGAGATTCCCCTGCAGCCAGTGGAGAAGACCACGGTGAAGCAGGTTGTCCTCCTGCAGCCCATGGAGGACCATACCTGAGCAGATAACCATGCTGCAGCCCAAGGAGGAGCCCACACCTCAGCAGGTGGTGATTCCTGAAGGAAACTGCAGCACATGAGCAGCCCACACAGAAGCAGGCTCCTGGCAGAACCTGCAGCCTGTGGAGAGGAGCCCATGCAGGAGAAGGTTTTCTAGCAGAAACTAGAAACACGGGGTCCTTACCCCATAGGAAAGGACCCACACTGCAGCAGGGGAACAATGTAAAGAAGGAGCAGCAGAGAAAAGCGTTAGGATCTGACTGCAACCCCACTCCCCATCTCCCTGCACCACTGAGTGGGGAAGGAGGTAGAAAAGCTGGGAACAAAGGAATGAAATTGAGCCTGGGAAGAAGGGAGGAGGTGGGGAAAGGGCGTTTTTAGTTTTGTCTTTGTTTCTCACTATGCAACTATATTTTTAATTGGCAATTAATTAGATTAATTTTCCCCAAGTCAAGTCTGTCTTGCCCATGATGGTCATCGGTAGGCGATCTCCCTGTCTTTATCTCAACCCACGAGATTTTCCACTATATTTCCTCCCCTGTCCTGTTGAGGAGGGGGAGTGAGCGCATCTTGGTGGGCATCTGGCAGCCAGTCAAGGCCGACCCACCACAGCTGCTTTGTGGAGACTGAGCTAAACAAACAGCATACCTTCACCCAGTTCTGGCTTTGTGAATCATTAAATCTCTCTCTGATATTAGGACCTCATTGAGATAACATTTTTTCCTATGTTACATTGAACTGTATGAATTTTACAGTTCTTGATGTATGAGAGATGGCTAGGTCTATCTTGTGAAAAAATTATCAGTGAATATCTGTGTTTAAGTGAAATGACATCAACTGTATTCACATTCCCTTTGTTCTGCTTTCTAGAAATATTCTAGCAAGCATAGTCAAAGAAAATTGTGAATGGGTGTTTGAAATTTATATTCGCTACCATTCAATCTTTTTTTTTTTTTCTTTCCAAGAATACAAGTATTTTCTCCAAAATCTGATTCTTAGAAATCATTCTCATCCAGGCAAGGAAGTGAAATACACTATGTGACTTGTGTGTCTTCCCAAACCAATCAGTACAGATTGGTTTTCAAATGATGTATTGAATAACTTCACCCACTTGCTAATGTACTACTAACAGTTAAAAATTATTGCCAGACATTATATAATTTTGAATAATTTACTCAGCTCTAGATGTCACTCTATTACAGAATTTAATTGATTAGTTCAGGATTTTTTCAACTTAATTCTCATCCTTGAAGTATCAGAGCTTTTTTTAATTTTGTGACTCACAGTCATGTGTCACTTAAATTCACAGTGAAGAAAATATGAAAACCTGCAGTATGTACCATATTCAGCGCAGATGTTTTTCTTACACCATGAAATACTTCAAATTATATTAAAATCAGTTTAAGTTGCAGCATTAGTGAACAACCAACATTGTTCTACTCATATCTTAACCTCTGTGCCATACCTGCTTGCTTATGTTCATTCACTTTAAAGGCAGGCACAGTATGTTACAAACACAGTATCTAAATGGCATGTACAGTATGCCCATAGGGCCAGATTGGGATCTATTTGCTAGATGTACAGTGTACATTTTAAGGCACACTATAGGGATTGAGTTTACATTTTGATAACTGTCCTTTTATTTGCAAAGATGGTCACTACCTGGAAATGTTGCAAAAATAAATGTTCATCTCTAAGAGTGGCCAATGTATTTATGTTTTAATTTTATTTTTCTCAAGAAAAATGTGAACTTTAGGGCATTTTAAAAGTAAATGTCAACTACTGTGTTACATTTTATATACATAGATATGTCTTTATAAATATCTAAATATATAAAATGATTGTAGGAGCTCATACTATAAGCTTAGTTTTAGTACAGTACTTTAAATATACTGGTATTTATTTTCAGTTACACTTCTGCACGTCTTCTTTCTAATGCAGAGCTTGATACGGACATTGGTCGATAATAGCAAACAAAAAAAAAATTCATAAAGAATCTTATTGTCTTATCATGCAATGTAGTAGGCATCCTGTGGCGCTAGTCTCTTACCCAACTTATTTACAGTACTGCTGAGTACATTATCAATAAATATTACAGTGTTTGTCTTATTCGCTTTTTCATGGCACCCAGCAATTATTCAGGATATGAGTCCTGTCACACGTGAGTTTCAATGAACGAGTGTGTGTGTGTCAGCATTGGTGCTGATGTTGCAAGTTCAGAGGCTCCATTTTGAGATTTCACAGCAGCACTGTACTCACAAATGTCCAGGAAAAATTCATAGTTCTTTAGTTTCCAATCTTTAAACTTCTTTGATGTTAAGTTGGGATCATCCAGAAGGCTGTTGATAACTGTGAGGTCCCCTTCCTTCGCCTGTCAAATTCCAGAAAGACACGATACATGTCAAAGTGAAATTTATGTCACATTTTGTATTTCGCCACTACATTTCTTCTTTCATTTTAATGCAAAGTGCTAGGGAAACTACTATGGACACTTGATCTTTTACCTATATTCAGGAACTATTACAGCTTAAACTGACTTGGCACTTTCTACAACATGCCTATAAAGAATACCAAATAGTTTTTTTTTTTTCCTTAAGCTGGAACATGTTTGCTTTCAAGTATTTTTAGTTCTTTGGAACTTAATTCCAAAGCTCAAAGAAAGCCTCATGCATTGAAAACATTAATTATACTTTCGCTAGTTTATATTGCTTATACACAAAATTAACGATACAGCCTTACTTTTAAAGTGCTCTTGAGAACTCTGATGTGGTGAAGCTTTTCATTGATAACCGGATCATTACATCGCTTTACAAAAGACCTGCGGAACTCCTGCTTGGTGGAAGGACGCTGCTCTCCAAAGGCTGACAAACTAGCTTGTTCCAGAGATTTGTATAGTTCTTGCAGACCATCTGTATGTTCTCCAATCTCTTTTATATTTTCTGAAAGAAAAGATAAAGAATTCTAACAACAAATTTAACCATTCAGATGAAGTCTCTAAAATCAGGAAGAACTATTGCGAATTCATGTATAAAGGAACCCTATAACACAGTTTTCCAGTTTTTGTTTTGGTAAAACAAGAATATTTTGAGCAGTCCCAAAGCTATATTCCTAACACTACAATCAAGCATTTTAAGTGCAAGCTCCTGTGTAGTGACTGATGAATTTGCCAACACGTAACAGTTCAACCACAAAAACCTTGCTGAAAATAATGGCGGTATGTCTCTGGCTTTCAATGGCAGTAAAGAGGACCACAGCATCTCCAAAAGCTTACCTTCTGCACAGAAACTATTATGCCTTCTAATAGGAACTTTCTCTTCCAGCTTGTCATCTGTTCCTTCTATGCACTGTATGTGTGCCTTACCCCTGACATCTCGGTTTCGGGGAAGGCTTTGACTACGTTGCTTCTGTGGTCTGCTATGGGAGCTATGTCCCCTTTGACATTCCACCAAAGGGAAAGGCCCATCCTGCTCGTAATTATGACGCCTTTGTACTGGTAGCGTTGCTTGTCTTCGTTTGTCGGGTGACATTCCAGGCCGGCCACTCATGTACTCTGCATCAGGAGGAACAGTCTGCAGAAAATGGAGCCCTGAACTGGTTAATGGAGTCTCTATCAGATCCTGCCAGGAGCGTCTTTCTCGGTAGGGGGGTCTGCATCCTGAGGAGTGGGTGCTTCCTGCTACATCTTGTCGAGAGTCCTCGGCTGAAGAATGAGAATATGTTGATTCACTTGAAAAGTGTCTACCGTGTTTGGCTTCAGGGAATGGACTTGAAGAATTCACCTGAAAAGATACAAAAGTATCTGACTATAAGACAACGTTTTGAACAGACCCAAGAAAATGACTATAGCATAGAACATTATATGATGTATACTAATAAAATGGACTGATGTGTGTGTTTTGGTATGTCATAATGTGAACCTCGGTAAACAGAACATAACTAGCAGTGAGATCTTTTATGCAAGTGCTATGTTTTTACCACTCCCTATTCTTGTTTTGCACATTCTCTGCCCATGAGCAACTCCTGCTGGAAAGAACAGTATAATCCCGGTACAGGTTTCCTGAAGACCTGTCCAGTTTACACTCAGTCCAGCAGTGTGCTGTGAAGACATGAAAGTCCCCAAAAGAAACCGTAATTGGATTTCCTTTTTTTTTTTTTTTTGAGCATAAGTATCCAGCCAAATAGAAAAAAAAGACTTCAGCGTCCAGGAAGTTTTTTGAATTTTGCAGGACTGCTGAACTTCTCAAATTATTTTAATTAATTCTGCTGGGTCTGTGTATAATTTTAGTTAAAAAACAAAGAGAAAGGCAAAAAAGTGGAAAAACAGAAAGGGAGGGGCTTAACCTGTATCCCAGTTGATAAAACAGCATCACATGGGTGAAAATCAGTCTGAACTTCACCCATGTGATGCTGTTGTCTCAGTCACTCTTTCTTTGGTTCTGGCTGTGTGAGGATCGTGTCATTCACGCTGAAGAAAAATCTGAAAGAAAAATAGAGAACAGTCCTATCTGCGCTTAGAAACAGGTAATTATCACAGCCTGTCTATGATCTGTATAATAGAAATGTTCTTATTTGCTACTAGAGCTTCTTCATATACATAATTTTTTTTTCCCTCAGTTATCAAAATCTGTCTGTACACAATATATTAGAAGCTTTTTTTTCAGCTACTTAACATCTTACGACACCAACAGAAAACACTATCACTACTTTGGTATTGTATACAATGATTATTTTGTAGAAAACCCTTGCCTCTAAAGACATGTTCTTGAAGTTTGTACTAAAACACGATTACCTCATGAATGTGATCTGATCTTAACCTCTAGCATCCAGTATCCCATATCATACTTGTAAAACAGTCTCAGTTAATACAGACTGTCCCAGTCACCACATTCTTTTCATATTCTGAAGTAAAGTCAACATTTGAATATTCTGTTCTTATTAGGTGTAAGCTCCCAAATCCAAAAAAAATGTCATATTTACAGTCTGGTGACATATCTGTGTAAGGATTTACCTCTCCTTCCTTTGTAACTGCCTTGTTATCGAATCCTTCAGGCCTTAGCTCATGAGGAACAGCAGTAATTTCATTCTTACAATGAGATCCATCTTTGTTCTGCCTTTATGGTAATTAAATGTTCCAAAAGAAGGAAAATGCAAATGAAGGCACACAGATATTTATTTGTGACCTACTGTAAAATGCAATATTTATAACTCACCGAGGGTGTTCGATGATAGGTGTCACACAGTGTTGAAGAGCCTTCCTGCTTCAGGGTTAAAGAGCCGTCGATGTCATCCTGGTCACTTTCACTCCAGTAATCTGCTAACAAAACACCCTGGGTTTCACTCATGTGCTTTTCAACAAGAAACCGGGTCCCACATTTTAAAAATATCATTAGCATGCAAAGGTGAACATTTCACAGTCACCAAAGTGGCTTGGCAGTCACTAAGGAACAGACTTGTGAGAATGTCTGGGACCTAAGATACACAGATATGTGGAAGAACCTTCCAGTGTTTCGGGAGAGCATCACAGAAAGCAGGTAAGCACCTAACTCCCACTGTACATAAAAACCAGCTTCTGGTCACAGACTTTCAAAGTGCAACTTCATTCTAGATGCCGAAGTAGAGCCGAGCCTCAACACTTAATTTAGTTAGTATAATAGGTTCTACCACGGGCGATGGTGAAAAAGGCAAGGCTGGCATCGGAGCTCAGGAGATGCAGATACAGTTCTAAAGCACATTTTGACCTGTGTTTGTGACATCTTCACTTGCTCTAGGGTGACGAGCATAGCTGATGTCTCTGATCTGGGAGATCACACCTCACCCTGAACCTTGCATTCTCTTTATCACTTGTTTTAAATATTTCTTAAAATTATTACTCAGGGTTTTATTTTCTTTGGTGGTAGCACAAATAAAGTCTTAAAGAATATCGATTCTTATGAAAAATGGTATTTTTAAAAGACACGGCACATATGTTAATAAAGATGTCACTTATGACATCTACAACTTTGTTCAAATAATGAACAGATTTGTACTCCCTGCTCTCTTCTAATTATAATCTCTGAAGCATTACCTTCATCTGGATGAATATCCTTGTCATCAGGGGTGTAACCAATTGCTGCAAGACCCAAACGATTCATCCATCTAATAGAACAATAAACAATGAGGAAATGAGATACTTAAAAGGAACATCTAGTGTAAATGTGAGGGCACACACATTCTTAACATTTGGAAAAGTCAGAGATAATGCTTAGTCCAAAAACTGAACATTGTTCAGGCTGTTAAAATCCTGATTCAGAAGTGTTCTGTGGTTAACAATTTTAAGTGAGGGATGTTCCAGTTCATGTGTAATGCAGATGTGCTTCTGGACTTCTATTCACATCTGCTGGAGCACATTTTCCTAGTGGAGTATCAGACTCACTGCATTTTATTCTGCTGCCTAGAAAACTGAAGAATCGTGACATCAGTGTCATCAAGACAATGTGGAGCCTACATACTAATAGGCTAACTGTAGCAACGACTACACAACATTTTTAGAATAGTCTGTGTAGAACAAAGAACGTCGAGCTCTGTCTCCACCTGAGCAGACTCAAACCCTCTCTAAGTTGCATCTACAAACCATTTGTGTGGAACGGTTTCCAGAGACATCATGTAAAGGAGCATATTGCATTTATTCTGATTGCTACTTCTATTAATTTCAAGAACTTGCATGAATTCCAAAATACTACAAAATAAGATAGAGTTATGATAATAAATTCTATGAAAACCTGTATTAGGAAATAAGTTGCATTAAATTTGTATACTCAAAAAGCTGAAACAGACTATGACTGGTTATTTGGTAGTCTGCTACATTCATGATACTGGTGATATAAATGTTTAGGTTTCTTGAGCTGCAATATAAACATTATTTTCCTTTTTTTTTTTTTAAATACAGAATCTTAGGTTTCTAAAATAAGACTTGGTAAATTTAAAGTACTTCAATATTTGCATTTCACATTGGATGTTCTGGTTTCTTTTTTGCCCCCAAATTAATTAATTTGATCAAAAATAAGATTTGTTTCATTAGGAAAATATTATAGTTTATTTTGGGGAAAATACCTTTAGAGTTTTCTTTATATAAGATCACTGAATGTTTGTGCAATATATAATTGCAAGACAGGAAGAAAGGAAATTAACACATAGAGAGGAAAGTCACTTCTTAATCTTCAGCACATGGAAAACCAAGAATCAGCTTATTACAATCAACAAGGAAATATAACCGAAGAAAAAAGCCCTATGAATAGACATCTGTAATAATTGGGATCCATTCTTAAGTATTCCCTTACTCAGTGACTTAATTATTTACTATGTCATTAATTTCCTTGTATACTGCACTTAAGCGTTTTCTAGAAGCAGCTCTTTTTTCTTTTTCAACGTGGCAACAACATTTGTTAATAATTATGTTCTTGGTCGATGAATTGTATAATGACAAAAACATCTTTCAAAGACCTCAAGAAAGATACTAGTAAACAATACATACTATATCATAAGGACAAGTTTTTTGCAGATTAGAACATGTTAACTACTCAGTGTAATTCTTTCTCGCGTGTACTAGAACAGGGAAAAAAGCTTCTAAGGGCACACGTGAATGTGTTATTGGTCTTCCACAGTAGGTGGAAGACAGTATACACAGCAAGGAGGCAGAAAATGAAGGAAGAGTGAACTCTCTGCTAAAAATAGCACAGAGTTCAGCACATATTGATCTCCTGCTCCAAGCAACACTCCGCAGTTGCTCAGAGCAATGATCTTAATCTGTAATATTGGATATAACACTGACTCATTGCACGCCCTTCAGCAAATCGTTCTACATATGTTATGACTTTCCTAAGTATCCAAAGGGGACAACACCATTTACTACTTACTCGGAATTGTTACTGGGTTAATTTACTTGCAAAACTATGAAAATATAAAGAATTGCACAAGAATATTGCTTTGCCTTTCAGTATGAAAACAGAAACGAGCAAATTGGAAACAAAAATGGAAATGATGGTTAGTTTTCACAAGTATCAACTGCAGGGTTAGGACTGCTTACAGAGACACTGTTTGTGTCAGCATGTCAGTAACTCATCTTTACCACGAAGGAAGCAAATTTCAAATGGATTAACAGGACTACAGAGAAGCTCTTTCACAGTGCTCACCAGCATAATTTCATTCAACAAACAGCATGCTGATCACTTGACATTTGCTTCTCTTGAAAGGCATATTCTTTATTGCAGTGCTTGAAGTGACATCATACCCTCTCTCGTTATTAAGCATTTGCATTCACTATTTTTTCAACAGTTGTTCCTGAATTCCTAAACTCATTTGCACTGGAGCAAAGCAGTTTTAGTCATACTTCACCATATGCCTTTGGCAATTAAGCAGAATGCCTCAGTGACATCAACTAAGGTTCTGCTTAACCACCAGCGATAAATCAGGACTCGTTACCATTTTCAAAATTAAAACAAACTCCACTGTATTCATGGTCAGTGCATGGAATTTTTTATTGTCTTAAATTTCTTGCCAGTTATCTTGTTGCTCATTTTTAATTTGAGGGTTTTCAAATCTTGGAAGCTTATGTAGGTAACAGTCAAAGCATTAATATTAACCTTCAAGTTATTCTTAGAATACACAGAGTATCGGCTTTACTCATATGGCCTCAATGTCCAAATCTGGAATTAGCAGAAGGTAATCTTCCTTTTCTAAGACTGCTCAGACTTTCCTCTTCCAAAGGGCAAGAAGACCTCAGCTATAGTTACAAATACTTTCTTACCTCATTTGCCACAATTTAGAGTTAGCTCTTTGTCAAGACAACAAAAGGGTTATCTGATGACATTCAGTGGCTTATAATGGTAAAATCTCTTCTGATAAAAGCAAAAAAAGTCTCAATTTTAGGTTTTGTGGTTTTAAAAAAGGCACGAGTGAATGTTTTTGAGGTTAATCAGGAGTTACAGCAGTGCTGAGATTACAGATCCTTTTCTTAGAGTTAACAATTTTTTTTCCAAGGAAATGCAAACTCAGTTCAAAAGGAACACTGTGTAAACTTGATGAATTTACTTGATGAGCAAACCACTTTCATTTTTAAGAAAACAGGCAGTCAAGGTTATAAAAAGTTCTCTTTGGAAAGCTTGGAAACTCAGCCATTTGGTTCTGAACTCTGCACTGAATGCCTTGTAGGCAAATGTCAGGTTTCAGGAAGGCAATGGGAGTGTCAGAACTGGGCACTTTAAGGGACAGTTGACTACATGTTTAATTGACAGACGTGCAATGCAAGACTATATGCTACACCTGACAAGCAGCTAAAGTGAAAAAAAAACCAGGAGATCGTTTGTCTAATTTGGTTTATATAGCTGTACGTCCAATAGCTCTTTCAATTTCATGTGATCACAAAAAGACGCGAGATATTCTGGCAGGTACACGTACAGCAATCCTACATGTACACCTCTATATATCTTGGCCCCCAAGGCAGAAAGTTGGACTCCTCTTCCTCCAAAAAACCCTACCTTCTTTCTTTAATAATTTTAACAAGTCGTTTCTTTTGATAATTAAACAACTTGAACGGCATGTCTCACTAAGCTTGAGTCTAGGCCACTCGACAAACCACAGGGCTTGCATTCTTGATAGAGATTAGTTGTGATGACACGGAGCCATACTAAATATCACAAGGATACTTTGCTACAACATTTTACCTTCAATATTGTACAAGATCTCCTTGAGATATTATATCTCTTTTACTGAGGTACATTGTTACAACTTATAAGAGACCAAGAAGTGTATAACTATTTTTTATTGCTTGTACGTTAGTGAACCAAATGCAGGGAAAGGTAAGCGTCAAGTCACCTAAATACACGAGTAAGTTTTGTGCTTTGCCTCAATGGTTTAAATTCTAAATAAATCAGACTTGGCTTTAATTAATTCTGTTGATTACAAACAGGCACCGTTGTCATTGCTTTGGGATAAAATAGAGCTGCATGGCAGGAAGTTAAGTTAAATTTACTGAGATAATTCTGGTTAGTACCAGGGGATTACAGCCCAGGGCCTCTCCTGAGAGTCTGATTCTGCCCCCAGGCCTGGAAAGTGATGATTACAAAGGCACTGAGGGCAGTGATGAACTAAGTAGCTGTGACAATAATCAAAACTTGATAGTGAAGAGTGAGTCATGCTTGAAATACCCCGAATTGTCAGGAGTCGGGAGCACATTTTCTTAGTGATCATTTAATGAAAAGACTGGAAAATGTTAAAGGGGACCAAACAGCCAGGGAAACAATTTCATACAGCTTCACTGCAGTAACACGCTGTATTAAAAACAAGAATATGCCATCACCCATTGTACAAATGCAGTCAGTTTCTGTTTATTGACCGTTATAATTTCCTCCTGCCGAGCAGGGTGATGAGCCAGCCCAAGGTCAGTCTGAGGTTCTGGGATTGAGGCAACAGTGGTTTTCACAGTGGCATCAGACTTTACCCACTTGGCTATTCCTTTCTACAGCCCAGAGTAAAATAGCACAGGTAACAAACCCAAAACCACTTGGGCAATCTCAGTTATAACAAATTGGAAATTACTATTATGTTTAGTGTAGGAGAATAAAAAACCAAGGCAAGAAGGTAACCATTTTTTTTTTTAAATGGATGCAAGGCTGTTATTTTTAGGGTTATAGTTAAAACTGTACCATAAATCCATTGAGAACAGGTCAGGAAGTAGGGAGTTTCTGTGGTTCAAATGAATTTTATATGCTAATATCCTTAACACTGGATACACTTTTTGCATAGACAAGACAGCTGCTATATAGAAGAAACTATTTAATTCAGGTGAAAAAGTAAATAACGGATATATCCTAAAAAGAAATAAATTCAAGAAAGTGTCTATCCACTTTCACTATTTCTTTCTGTTAAATGTTCCCTTAAAAATGAAACCAATGAAATACTGAGGCATTAAAAGATAGAATGAATAAACAGTTACGTATTTCCTGTCTTTCTTGCATCTTTTAATTGATTAATAGTTGCACTTGTATGTCACCTGAGGTTTGGATTCTAAGTGTTTCTGAGCAAGAATATATCTTTCTTCACTTTTGAGATTGCACCTACATTTGAGATTAATTGTTTAAAAGGAAAAACCAGAATGGAAGTGGAAGTTAAATTTGACTTTTAATCAAGTTATCTTTAAGTCGATTAAAATACAGCTTCCCTTGAACCCTTTATTTCATACAAAGAATTTATTCAGGGCAATTTATATTTACTTCCTGATTCAAAACTTTGTATTATATCAGTGTGATAACTGGATTCCAGAGTTCACCACAAAATTCTTTGCAATACAAAATTATATTTTTAAATTTATTCTGTACTTCCTATGTTGGCTTCTTACTTACTGGACACCTAAAAAAATCAGTATGTTTCCCGTTTTCATTCCTACAGTAAATTATTTTCACTATTTTCTAAGATTATACAGGTAATATATTAATTTAACAGAATAAAGGTTCCTGTAATAGGTATGGCTAAAAAGATACATTTATTTTTCTCCACACAGAAGAAGCCCAAAAATGTAACTGATGTCTCACAGTGAAATATAATGCTGAGCAGAGACTTCTCAATGAGCTCATCTCTCCAAATATATCAGCTCTCAGCAGCCTGTATTTCTACTATTTTATTTGTCACAGTTGCTGGAATTTGTTAAGTAAAATCGTTCATGGGATAAACTGTAAGTACGCTCTGATTTGATAATTTGACATGACTCTGTTGATCTTGTTTCATGCATTGTCTTCTTAGATTTGTCAGGCTGGAAAAATATGAAAAAAGCCCCAGACAGCATAAGAGTTGACAAGTGAACCATAGCAATTTATGTCCTCTTTGCATGTGCATCTACTTCATGCACTTAATGGGAATTTTTTTTAACTTCTTTTTTTTTTTTTTTTTTTTTAAGTTCACCCTGTCAACCAAATGCACCACTTTGTAGTCACAAGTCTGGTTTGGTGTTTTAGGGTTGGTTTTTTTTCCCAGCGGATGATAGACAAAAAACGTCACTACTTCTGTAGCAAATAAATTATCCTTCTGGTAACAAATGAAATAGCATCTCACTGTATAAATATAGTTGTGTATCCCAGAGATTATGCACACAATAACTTTATAAGAGACTATAATTTCAAATAAAACCAATAATAAGCCCTAAGAAAATCTACTAAAACAGTCAAAAACCTCACCCAACTGGAACTTCTCATGCCAATTTTCAAAGCCATTTACAAACAAGCTTGTGGCAGCACTAACATCACTTCGGCAAATCAAGAAGTCAGCCATTGTTACGCCAAGCTTGGAGTTTCAAGCTGATACTTAAAGGAATCTATTAAGATGACAGTAAGATATTTTCCTCATTAGTCAAATGCAGCTACCGGACTTCTCCCCACTGTAAAACCTTGTCCTATTGGATTTACCGTATTACTCTGGATAATTCACCAAACTTTCTGGGCATCCACTCACAGGCAAGCACTAGCTACTGCATTCACCTACTGTTCCTATACTGACTGACATTATCTGTGGCTTCAGCACCTGCAACCACGTTGTATTCTCCCGCCTTTCTACCATTCGTACTGGTAAGGGATAAAAGGCTGTAAAAGTGAATCCAAGCCAGGATTTCTTAACATTTAATGCATGCTGTAATTTTACTCAGCTACTCAAGCTTTTACCCTAGCTTTCACCCAATGACTGGCCTAAAAGAAAGCTTTGGAGAACTGAAACATTCTTTATGAGCAAGAGTACTGAGTTTAGTATGGCTGAAAAAGTATGGGTGGGGTTTGGGGGGTCTCAGGATTTTTTTTTTAAGAGATGGGAAGATTTATCATAAAATTATATAATTCTACTTCCAAATACTCTTAAAGAAATCAGATCAAATAGGCCAAACAATACCATTAAATGCCCAACTTATTTAAATAATTATGTAAAAACTTCACATTTTGCAGTGTTAACTTAGTGCCTTCGGTATAACACCACAATATGTGACTGTAATGCATGCGCATTCATCACTAAGAGGTACAGTACTGTAATCACAAAATCTCCTATATTAAATGCAGTTGAACTGTTCAGCTCCCAGAAGAACTATAACAATTCACAACGGTATTATTTACAGCAGAATTTGATTAAGTTAATTTTGTAATTTAAACTAGTACAGAAAGCCGATGCAAATCCTAACTTCTGTGCGTTAGGGATAAATTCACACCTGAATGCTAATTTGGACTGCATACTGGATAATTGCAATTGTGTGCTGTAAACTCCTTTGAACTCCTATAGTGTAATGGTATAAGCCAGTGGTTCTCAAACGTATTAAGGGGGAAATGGTAGTTCACAAGTTTATGGCAAATAGTCCATTAACTGCAGAAAGGAGGAGTTCGGTGGCTAGCCAAAAAAAGGACATTTTGAAGACTTACAGCTCTGTACTAGAAATTCCTGGTGTAGTATTTTGCCCACATGGAGCACCGTAGCGCTACTATTGCGCTGTTCATTCCCATATACATCATGGTTTCATCCAGTCTCTGGGGCCTGCAGCTAATTCGGATCAGAAAATTGTTTTACTTGTGCTGCAACTTAGGAGCTTTTACGTGAGAACAATAAATTAGAGGACTGAAATGGCCTCAGGCATAGACTATTTTTCCTGGATTTGAAACAAGTGTATAGGAACATAAAGGAAGAAGGGGAAAACCTGCTGTTTATTTACTTACAACACCATTGGGAAGCTCCATTTCAGGGATTTCAATTTGAAAAGTACCTTTCATATTCTGCGGAATTCTCTCTTTGCTTTTTGGCTGGTAAGGGACTGGGAAGTAAGAGCTCTTTAATAACTTACTTGGCTCTATTTCTTAAAGAACTATTAAATTAGTACAGACAGATCTGATGTGATTACTCTCCTGCTCGTTTCTTCAGGAACTCTTGTTTAAGAGGGGCAATGTCTAATATGGGCATATGTCTGAAATTTTTAGCTGTCAAGATCTTTTCCCAGGTGTTAGCTTATTTGTAAGATAAGTTTGAAAGAAAATAAAAACTGTAAAAGATGCATTAATACTGGCCTACCATCTGAGTTGGCCAAGATCAGTAAAGGAGACTTACATGCCCCAAATTTAAGGAAGACAGCTGAATGAACTTCAGTAATAAACAGGATGGTTTAAGAAAAACCTTGAGTAACTTGCTTTGTTATATCCCATACGTAAAAATACAGAGGATATGCACCCTGAAATTTGCTTATAATCAATAGAGATTTAATTCAGAATACTTAGATTTTCAAACAGTTTCTTTTTAAGAGAAATATCATGTTAGAATCACGGAATTCTCAGAATTGGAAGGGACCTCTAGAGATCACCTAGTCCAACTCCCCTGCTGAAGCAGGATTGCCTAGAGCACATTACTCAGGACTGCATCATGGCAGGTCTTGAAAATCTCCAGAGAAGGGGACTCCACAACCTCCCTGGGCAGCCTGTTCCAGGGCTCTGTCACCCTCACTGGAAAGAAGTTTCTCCTCATATTTAAATGGAACTTCCTATGTTCCAGCTTGTGCCCGTTGCCCCTCGTCCTATCGCTGGAAACCACTGAAAAGAGTCCAGAATCTTTCAGGTCTTTACTTGGAAAACATTGGAAGTGACCCCATAAAATCAATCATCATTCAGTTTCAGTGGCTAGAAGATATTTGTTATATTTTTTGAATGAATGCAAAAAATTTATGGGAGTTATTAAAATTGCAAAGTTAACCCAGTTATTCAAATCAAATGTGATCAAATTATTCAGCCTAAAATAGGAACCTTTTTTAATTTAATATTTGGAGTCCATGAGGAGATTGTAAATGCACTGCATCGCATACTTCAATCACATGAAAGTTTTAAATAAAGTAGATATTGTAAAACAACTGAATATTAAATTCAATGCTGATTTCCTTAGGAGTATTAAGGCCATAAACAGGTTATGCATGGTATGGTAATAGATGAAGCACCTCTGGGAAATAAGGCCTTTAACAAGCTTGGAGTACCCCGTGACCGTGGCAAGCGAAAGATGAGCTCATCAATTTCATTATTAATTCATTTCTAAGAACACAACTATGCTCATGTAAGACCTGACAAAACAGCATGAGCATCAATTTTGCAAACTGCAGCCTGCACCATGCAACACAGCAGGCAAAATACAGCTACAAGAGAGTAACTCTATCCGCTACACACAAATCAATTACTACTCATTGGTAAACAATTCTTTCAACAGCAATGCAATATTAAAGGCAGGTTAAAATATTCTGGAGTGGAAAAAAATTATTAAACAGTGAATCTGAAGTAAGAAACTGTAAAAATGGCTGTTGAAACAAAAGCTGGTGGTAAATGCAGTTAAAGAAAGGGTTTATGTTCCCCACATAGTGAATAAACAAATGCTGTGTTCCTCTCCATATTTTTTTTCAGCTTTACTTTTCAGCACAGCCTTCTGTACCCTTCTGTCAGCAGAGAAAATCCAGTTAAATTTTGCGGTGGCAGCAGGAGTGTGAGGTACCATGCAGAGTATTTGCCCTATTTCCTCAGATTACATGGTTAGCAATTTGCTGGGAAGACAGAGATTTGGGAAATTAGTATTTTAAGTACATTTTTCATCTATGAATCTTGCTTACTCATTTCAAGTTTCACACAGGATATCTGGGAGAAGGTATTCCAGAAAGCACGTAAGGGCTGCAGGGGATGCCCAGGGATTTTACAGAGGTAGCACAGTAATCCATCATCCGGGCTGAGGAGCGAATTACAATTACCCTACAGGAAGAGCATTTCTGAAGGAAAAATACTGCATAAAAATACATCAAGAGGAAGTTCACCCATTGTCTTTTCTCATGGGAAGAAAACCCAAAATGTCAGGAAGAAGTCTCTTGTAAATTTCAAACTATCATAGAGTATATGAAAAAATATCCTGGCACCTTTCCAACTCTTACTCTCCATGAAGGCTGTAAACTGTCATAGAGACAGCTTCGTTGGCTCCTCAGTGTAGAAAAATCAATGAATATTGTAAGAGCAGTTTATTGAACATATGTCAAGACTTCCTGGTTTTCCTTGAGTCAAAACATTTTATAGTATAATAGAAAGATATGATCAATGATCATACCTATCTTCAACAGATCATACCTATCAAAGTACCTAAAATCAAGGCAGAAACCATTCATAGTTAAAAATAGTAGAAGATCCTCATGTCAATTTTGGATCAAACAAAGCTCAGCCATGTTACATTCCTGAACAATGAAACATTATTAACACTGGAAAAAATATTTTCCAGCGAATTTAGATGCTAAAAATGACAGCTAGCCACAGCGAGGTGCTCCTGAGAACTGAACCTCCTCATCATCATCAGTGGATGATGAACTGCCCTGAAATGTTTCAATACAGTCAGTCTTATACATCAAATACACTATTTCTTGAAGAGCCATGTAAATTACAGAATATAGATGTTCAATTTAAAAATAGTTTGTGGACGTTAGTATTCCAAAGGAAAAAGTCCATCTGTATCCTGAGGTAGTTGTGTCTTTCTAAGTCTGTGAATAGAAAGAACTAAATCTCAAAGTTTTAGCAGTCTGTGCCAGGAAAGATTTAAGACTTCAAAGTATGGTAACATTGTCCCATGTGTCCTTGCTTTTTACATCAGCTGGGAATAAACAAATCACTCAAGTAACAGAAGGAGGTAGAACATTTGACTCTGAGGATCTAAGGTACCTTTCCACCTTTATCTAACCTCTGCCTTCATCACTGAATGACAAAATAGAAGCACAGAGTAATTTAGGTTAGAAGAGATCTCAGGAGGTTGTCTGTTCCCACCCCCCACCCACAGCAGGGCCAACTTTAATGTTGGATCAGGTTGTTCAGGGCTTTGTCCAGTCAAGGATGAATGTCCTCCCAGCACATCCAAGGACATTTAAAAACACACAGCAATGCCAACAATTAAACTTTGCTAGTCTCCCTCGTGTTCCTTGTTAGGACAGTGATGCAATGAATAAAATTAATTATTACTGGGGTTTTTTGTTGTTGTTGGGGGTTGCGTTCTTTAGGGGTTTTTTGGTTTTGGTTTGGTTTGGGTTGGGTTTGAGCTTTTTTAAAATTCTGGCATGAAAAATAAATGCATCTCATTAGTTCAATCCCATTCCTGTTAAAAAAAAAATCACTTCAAATTGCTTTTGTCTGGCTTCAGGTCATGTGACGTTATTGTGGATTATCAGCAGAGCTACCTTAAAACTATCTTACCCCATTGTGTGGGTATATTCCTCAGTGTGAGCTTTGGTACATATGCATTTGTCATGGTTTCAGCTGGGACAGAGTTGACTTTCTTACTAGCAGTTAGTGCTATGTTTTGGATTTGGGATAAAAATAGTGTTGGGAAAACAACGATTTTTTCAGTTGTTGCTGAGCAGTCAAGGCCTTTTCTGCTCTCACACTGCCTCACCAGCGAGTAGGCTGGGGGTGCACAAAAAGCTGGGAGGGGACACTGCCAGGACAGCTGACCCCAACTGTCCAAAGGGCTATTCCATGCCATGGGACATCATGCTCAGCAATAAAGCTGGGGGAAGAAGAAGGAAGGGGGAGACATTCAGAGTGATGGTGTTCGTCTTCTCAAGTCACTGTTACGTGTGATGGAGCCCTGCTTTCCTGGGGATGGCTGAACATGGCAAGTAATGAATTAATTCCTTGTTTTGCTTTGCTTGCATGTGCGGCTTTTGCTTTACTTATTAAACTGCCTTTATCCCAACCCACAAGTTCTTTCTCACTTTTACTCTTCTGATTCTCTCCCCCATCCCAGCTGGGAGGAGCGAGGGAGCGGTTGCATGGTCCTAGTTGCTGGCTGGGGTTAAACCACGACAGCACTGCTTATATATACAAGAAACTTTTATTCCACATTAATCTTCCCAGCCTTGACTAACAGAAGTTTAAGGTGTGATAAACCATTAAAACCCAAACATACTAATGAGTGTAGATGAGACCAACATGACTAACTTTCAACCTTTGCAGAATTGTGCCAGGTGAGAAAATTTCAGCAAACATAAAATGAGCCACACAATGTAATGCTGTACATACTAAAATCAAGGGGGGACTAAGTGGACTGTACTGAGAACACTATTAATCAGCATTCCATCATGCTCCAAGAGTGCATTTCTATGTGACATGAAATATTATTCTCAATTATTGGAGTACCATGATAAAGAATACAGAACTTACCTATTCATTTCTTCAAGGCAGTCTGTTGCAAAGTAGAAACTTTTTATTTTGGGGTGGCATGCTTTGAAGGCACTACAAAAATAAGCACAAAGAATTAAAAAATGCATTTTCCTTCAAACAGTTTGTCTACAAATACACAAAAATGACCTGCTCTACAATTCTTCAGTATGTTACAGGTTTCATAGGCATTTTGTATCTTCAGCCTGAATCTCTTGCTGGGTAAACTTACAGATGGATTCCTACTGACCTGAATGCATCTACATTTGCAAGCCTAACTGGCACTTTGCAAATTTTCAAAAGCCCCTGAATGACTTAGAAATGCAAATCCTTTCAATAACCAGTGATGTTATACATCTAAAAACTTCTTGGGTGAATTTGAAATTCTCTAAAGGAGTAAGAGTTTGATCCCCCACCTCTTCTCACATATTTAGATGACTGTGGTTTGTGTCCTACTCAAAGAAATATAGAGGGCTGCCAACTTATAACTGTTTCATATCTTTACTGTAACTTTGGTTCTGAAAATATACATGAATTTATCCAAATTTTATTTGATGTTAATAAATGAGGAAGAGAAGAAATATAAAGATGAATAACCAGTATTTGCATTCAACTGGAGATGACATTTAAAATACAGCACTCAAATTCTCTTTACTTCTTCACTTATTCATAAGACTCTAAGATCTCCAGCATAAACTTAAATAAAGGAATGTTTCCTAAATTTGCTACAATATATTTTTAATCTGTAATTATAATCTTCATTCAATTTGAGTTTCACAAAAGCAATATAGAAAGTTCTAGGGCATATAAGTGGCAGTTTTTCTTTGTTTGGAAGTAGGCAATAATAAAGCTGTTCCTTGGGTAGTCTTAACTCTTTAAATAGTCACTTCTAATTCCAGCAATTGCTTTGTCAAGTTACTCTAAAGCCAACCATATCCCAAGTATTTCATCTTAATCTACTAATCTTTGCTGTATCTTTCCTGCAATCAACACAAGTCATTAACAGTTAATGCTTCTTCATCTTCCACTTGGCAAATAACAGTTGCCAATATTTAAATTTAAACCTTATGTTGTTACATTACAATTTGTGGTCAATTCTATGTATCTAGGTATTTTTTTAATTGCAGCTTGTTCTCACAGATAGCTTTTGATTGAAGAAGTCCTAGTTGTTTGGGGTGGGGTTCCCCCCGCCTTGGTTATTTTAAATGTATGCAAAGTTTATTTATAGAATTAAGTTCTTTGAAAAATCCAAATTAAATTAGAAATCACTGGAATAGTTCCAAAAGCATATCACAACAGGTTTAACTTGATTTAAGAAGTCTTTACTGGTTCACTTTTGTAACTAGTACAGTATGAGTAGTATAGTGTACTACATTCTTGGCTATGCTGACCTGAGGTACTGAATAGTAGGATGACAAAAGGTAGCTGTAAGACTGACATTGTTCCGTGCGTTGCTAATATTCCTTCCTCTTCCTCAAATGTCAATTCCTTCCCCAGCCACTTGGCCAGTGTCATTCCATTTTATATTACTGATTTCATGGGAGAAGGCCTGGTTCTCACTTTAGGCTGGCTACAGACAGACTTCATTACTTACACTGTGGTCTGTTCAGACTACATGCCTGAGATAATCATCAAGCTTAAAATCTTACAGCATGAGTGATTATAGTTCACACAAAAATGCTTTTTATTAATGCGTTTATATGGCATAATTCCTAAGATCTCCCTCAGTTGAGCAGTTATTTGAAAACTGTTAAGAACAATAATCATATTTCTTACAAAATTTTTATGTCAATATAAGTAAAACCAGTATTGCTATCAAGGAAACCACAAACTCAAAGCATTAAAGATTATTATTTTGATTAGTTCACAAATGTTAAAAAACCCAACATTATCATTCATAACATTTACATTAAAATACTGACATTTATATGGTAATTACCAGATGTAAGAATTAGATTAGGAATCATTACACATGGCATTATGAAAAACCTGTGATGCAACCTTTCTACTATTAATAGCTTAAATGCAAATGAGTGTTTTATTAATTACTACGATTTATGGCAGTTTCCAGAGACAAAAATAAAAGCTGAAGAAGCTTCACTTGGGCACACTGATTTTCTTATATATATTACTAATACAAATTCGTACACAGTAAGAGGCTTCCCTAACAAAAGTTTTACAGAGGAAGGAGGTAACAGCAGAGTCGTATTTGTGTGCAGTTTCCTTTTTCATGAGGTTTGCCTCATGAAACCTAAAGGTAGGTTTGCCTTTGCACAGAGGGTCATAAACCACCTTAATTCCATAAAAGAAGACTTGAGAGGTATTTAATTATTCTTTTAGCCTCTGGACATTGATAATTTCAACTGCAGATCCTCATCTCCCTCGCTACTTGTATTTTGCATATGAAAATAGTGAGTACATGGCAAATGCTGAAGAGGGAGGAAACTTTTCTGATGCCCACTAGATGGCATACGCTTGTTAATTATACATACTGAATTTTAAGATTTTAAAGCATGAGATTTTGATCATTATATAAATACCATTTTAAGTATACTCTAATCAAATTTATTATTTATTTTACCCGATTAATGTAGTATGATTTTATTGTCAAATATGCTTATCATTCTTAGCCTCCTACTTCTGAATGGGGAACATTTTACTCCCCTTATGCCAGCTGACTACCAGCAACTCCCACTGCTCTAGCAAAACAGACGATATCTCTCTGTGAGTAAGAAATGTGAAATAGTTTTGTATACGTCTTTATGCACAGACACATATATTAGAGTGGTACATTACACATTGTTAATTACACAGTAATTAATAAATACTATACCTCCTTACAGAACTTAATTTTTAATACTCAAGATAGAAAGTAAACAAAGACCTTTGCATTGTTATACTATTTAAGCATGATATGCTATTTTCTTGGATGTATTTTACTGCGAAATCAGCACTCCGGTTTCAGTTGGTCTGAAGTTCCCGCAACATCTCCACCTTCTAGTGTTCCATTTGCCCAACCATCTTCCAGTTCTGAGCTTTTAGTATTGACTCAAATTGGAGAGGATTACGTGGTGGATCTAAAGATCCTAATCCTCTTGATTAATCCTGTTAGAATGTCACATGATGGAGTTTCTACATGTAAATAGGATTATTTTCCTAGACAGGAAATTTATATACATAAAAGCATTAAAATGCCAATATTGGGGTTTCAAAGTCAACCTTTTAAAAGTTAGAATGTTTCAGAGTTATATAATATATATGAATATATGAGTTATATTTGAGAGTAACATTTCAGAGTTCACTGTGATAAACAGATCTTAAATTTGGTTCCACTATGCTCTTGTAATGTGATACAATCTATGATTATGTATTTGAATATTACATTCTCACAGGAACCATATCTCAATTGGGTTACAGAGTAGACTTGCTGGAGAGGTGAATCAGGATTATGCAAAACATAAGGCTACTTTCTGTCTTAGTTGTTATGGAATTTGTGAATGTGCCATAAAACGCCGAAAGAGCAAGAGTTCTTTCAAAGGCAAATCAGCTAAATGCTGCAGGTCTTCCCGCTTACATAAAGGAGTTCTCACATGCTAAGTCACAGCAAACAGACTTAATAACTGGTTACTACGTGAACATTCCTTAGTATCTTTTTGCCTGATACTCTGATATACTGACATGGTGAGGACTTACAGCTGCAATAATGTATTTTGCTGTTATATATTTACAAACTCTGAAGAAAACAGCTCTTCATTGTTATGAAATGGAAAACCCAATTCTGTGGAAACTTTTGATTTAAATGTTTTGCAGTTCTGTTTCTGGGCTGCAAAACATGACAATAAATACATCTTCATCTCCCAGAAGTGTCACAAAGATTATGATTAGAGAAGCATGTAGACACACTAGCATTAAGAACTACAGAAAACTCTCCAGGGAAATAATTCTAGATGTATAGAAGAACATGAATAATGCAGAAGAATGATACCTATATTTTTACCTTTGTCTTGTTTTGGAGGGCCCAAAACTGGATGCAGTAATCTAGATGTGGTGTAACGAGTACCAAGTAAAAGGCAATAATCTCTTCCCTCGTGTGTTGGCTGCCCTCCAGCTACCACAGTCCAGGAAGCTGTCTGCCTTCTTTCCTGCAGGGCCCTGCGGGTGGCTCACGTTTGGTTTGCTGTCTACCAAGACTGTCAAGTCCAGAAGTAATAAAAAATACTGGAACTGTAGCAACTTTGAAGATATAACTTTATGTTTACCTATACTATATCAATGACATTTTATACAGAATTCTGACTGTACAGTTTCAATATGAAGTGGCAACAGTACAGCATATGGTCTCATAAATTTAAGACCTAAATTTGCATTAATTACGCAATTAATTATGCAATGAAAATTTTCACTAGGTGGAGACTTCTTGAAAGTTCAGGCAAAGCACTAGTTAAGTCACTAACTATATACCTAGTTCCATTAATCTTTATCCTTGTGGATCAGTTTCATCATGGGGCATTATAATTATATTTGAAAATAATATGTTATTCATGTCATGCCACATCACACAAAAACTTAAGTAACTAAGATTTCTAATACAGTATGATCATTTTTAATCATGAAGATGCAAGTGTTGCCTAAAAGCAATGGAAAGTTTTTCACAGTCAATGGAAGAAACCCCCTGTCACAGGGACAAGGTCATTCTACATCCAAATATAGCCTGGAGAGCTAAACCAGTCTGAGATAATGCCACGATTCGTATAATATTCAGGATACCTTCATTAAATGCATTAGCGAGGCAAATCATCAAACCATACAGAATAATGCGTTCAATTAATACATATTTTGTGAAAGCTTTCTTAAGGCTATTTCATTCAGTGTATACTATGGGCATCAGTCATTCTATAAAACAGCATTCTCCTTCTGACAGAAGAGTGGAAAAGACAAATCTATTCATTATTCTAGTAAGACTTCAAATTCTTTTGTTCATTAAGGTTTGAGCATTTCACGTTGATGGCTCTGAAAATAACAGAAATTTGAGGAGAAATCCAAGTTGAGTACCAAAATGTTCTTAGTTTTCTTTTAAGAGAGCTGAAAGAAAACTAACGCTGTGATTTTAGCTAGACTTCTTTATGCACTAAAATACTAAGCATAGTTTTCAGGCAATTTTAATTTAAAAGCAAATTAACCTAACAAAAAGTAAAAAAGGAAAGAACTAGGTTTCTTTCCCCTGTCCTTATTTAACTGTCACGGTAACTGCTTTACTAGGTTTTGCATTAATGTTGAAATGGACTCAATCATATAGAAGTGAGTAACAACGCAACCAGATTTATATTTTCAGGTTTAAAGCTTGCAATAAATTTTAGGTTACATTCCAGCACCAACTAAAAAACCCCTATTCAGTGAAAAAGATAGCCAAAAGTGGAAAGAAGCAAGAATGGATCCTGTAAAATCTGTCTTTCCCTAACTCTCTGAAAAGGAGGCAAGAAAATCCTCACTGAAATGTTGCCCTCTAGTCCAGCAGAGAGAATAATGAAGCGTGATTTAGAACTTTTCCAGAATATACTGGGTCAAAATGGGTCACCACCACCTTCATTTTATTTGTAAAAGGAATGCAGAAGAATCAAACCCCAGGAAGTTCTCCCTGGGCTCACCAGAACCATTAGCTTTTCTGCGGCATCAGGCCATGGCAATCGCGTTCAGTCCTGTCCTTGGTGAGACAAGACAGAAGGGGACAGGTACGTGTTTAGAGTGTGCTTATAGAGGCTGTGGATTAGCGCTGGCTGCAGCACAAGCAGGGGCCCCCACTCACAAATGCTGGATACACTGAAATGTTAGTGAGCCTAACACTGCATTTACTGTCTCTGCAGTTTTCAGAGGAGCAGGTAAAACAGTGGTAAATGTAAGGTGTAGTTTTTATGATAAGGGAAATATATAAATGATAGTGCATGAAGGAAGAAATCAACCGGAAATTCAGCTCAGTGAACACAGGGAATACTATTAACATCTTCATTATTCTTTTACCCTTGGACCTACCTCTTTTTGAAAGGATTCAAAGCCTGAAGGTACTCAGTTTTCAGTAGTGTGCAAAGTTTTAGTTAATCAGACTTTTTCCTGTGCATACACCCTACAGAAATTGTTCCCTAAGAAGTGTTCTGAGGAAAAGTGTTCTAACGCTTAGAGCAAAGCTCTGGAAGCTATTTCTAGCCGTGCACAATGACCTTCTGTTTGATCTTGGTTAATTCACTGAAATTTGTTAAGTGTTTTATATTCTAACAAAAGGGTATTATTTTTCCTGTATTTTTGTTCAATATCATTATTAATATCTACTCATTCCTCAGAGGAAGTTATCGTGCTCAGTTCATGTTTAATTTCTATAGCGATACCCTCAGCTGAAAGGAGTAATAGAAGTATAAATTCACCATCTTCTAATTCTCAGACAGACAGTAATAATACCTCCCGACAAGAACAAGGAATCGAAGAGGTTTGTTTTTCTGATGAGTAGTCTCTATTGTAATTCATATCAGTATTTTTATTGTATACGTGATCATAGTTGTAGGACTTACATTCCTCAGACCAAAACTGCATTTAGTCATCAGAAAAGCACAGCAAAAATTCAGGTTTCTTAGTTATAACTTGGAAAGCTTTAGTAAGAGAGTATGTAGCTCCTCATGGCAGCAAGTTTTAAAAATCCAGATGCAGTGTACAGAAGAGACACGCAAATAATTCAGAAGATACTGGCAAAGTGCTAGTCTCAAAGCATTAGAACTGCTCTGTTGAACCTGCTGTTTGACAGCTATGCATTCCAGTCCCAACACCGCTTGCAAACAATTTCCAGCGAGTGTCTGTTATTGAATATGCCTTAAGGGTGGCAAAGCTTAGCATATGCTTTTTACTGGGATCATAATGCAGTAGGAGAAATATGCACATAAGCAATAATGCAATGTTAATTTTGCATATGGAACCTAAATATTTTAGCAGTTGAGAATAAGACAATATTGGGTAAGTAAGCTTCCTCCATAAAGGAGAAAATGGAGATTACATTCACCATACCTTGCTATGATATTTTTAATGGTATTTCCTATGGTAATTGTTTTTTGCACACTTGATATTCATCAAGATGACTATACTGAACCCAAGAAAGTTTTATCTCTTGGCTAATGTATTAATTATTTTTTGCTTTGCTTATTTAACTGAAATGGTAACTGGGTCATCTGGAAAGAGTTATGGAACTTACATTAAGTTGTATCTTTTATAATAAAGAGAAACACTAAAGTTTAAGTGGATCTATTATGTCTTATTTACAGATTTCAAGGGTTTTTGTATAGCTTCCTTCTCTGGGCTTTGCAAATTTTCAGTACTATATATAGAATACCTCCAAGAGCGATCCCTTAATTTATAAACATAATTGACATATTACTTACTGTTTTCTTCTGCATTCAATTGCTCTGTCTATTCTGAACTCAGGTAAACTAATGAATCCTTCTGCTTTTTCATCCTATCAAAAGAAAAGAGAAAGTGATTGTGAAGAAGAAAATAAGAGACAAGTGAACAGTAACCATTTGGGTCTTACACTAAGAACAACCATCCAATCAA
Organism: Numenius arquata; assembly: GCF_964106895.1. Lineage (NCBI taxonomy): Eukaryota > Metazoa > Chordata > Aves > Charadriiformes > Scolopacidae > Numenius > Numenius arquata. The sequence goes on along the minus strand of NC_133580.1, from coordinate 15,132,359 downwards.
TTCAAATACTGAACATACTTTCCCCATAATGTTTTGACTTAAAAAATGTATTTTTACTTCATAGTACAATGTTAAACTTCTATGATGTAACTAAACTGACAGTTTCTTGAAGGAGCTGCAGTTATCCTAATTCCTCTTTGCTGAAGATTACAGAAAACATTTCAGCCCCAAATACAGCACTGAAAATAGCATTCAGGATATCAACAACTACAAAGAAGAATTCTTCAGTTTCTTCATCATTTTGTCTACATTTTAAAACTGTTTGTGGAATGCCTCCTTTTAAAGTCACCATTGTGCAGACCATCTGCCCTGCTAATAATAATTGATGAGGTTCCTACATCGAGCCCACCAGTGATTAAATGGAAAAGTAATAACTAGACAGTATCTCTTGTCACTTTCTGCTTTTTTTGAAGTAATTTACCAGGAAAAGCAAGGAGACATATTAACACCAGCCAGGTTTTTGAAAAGTACTAGGAGTGTAGCATGAATTATGGCCTGGCTGTAAACAACAGACTGAAAATCAGTGGGACACATAATGACTACCACCTTGCATGCAACAATGTCAAACAAACAAAACATACAACACAACCTGAAGGTCTTTATCATCCACAGCCTGAAACAATACTGTTTTGGGCTGACAAGAAAATACTAAAACTGAGGATAACTATGCTAGTAAAATTGTCCTTTTGAAGAAAGTAGAAATTCGGTACTAAATTATCAATGATCAAAGCAGGCTGTACGCAGACAGTTTAGATCAGGCACTGAGGCTCAATGCACACAAATGGAACAATTTTTGGCTTCTCCCCTCCATTAGTTTTTCCTGCATATATGCAGATTGCACAAGCATAGGCCCAGTGGTTCTCAATAACATTTTGCAAAGAACAGCATTTTACACGCCAGAAACTGCAAACTCCAGACTAATTCAGCAAAAAGCAAGAGGAACATCCATATAAGAATAACTTTCAGATAAAGAAATCTACAAATTCAGATTTTTCACATCTGCTTCACTTAATGCTTAACTAACATGAACGGTTACGCTGTATATGTCTCCCCACACAACTGAAACTAAGGAAAGCTGCATGGGAACACACTGTTAATCCAAATAAATAGTATCTGTGGAAAACTATTAACTACTGATATATTAATTTCTTTAAGAGTGCCATGAGCATCTGCTATTTTATTAGGCTTGGACATGGACTTTGGAGACTTTAAAAAATAATTTCAGTAGAAATATTTCCAGCTAGAGTGACCCAGACTTGACAAAGTGGCAGTTCACTAACATATCCTACCATGTAGTAAAAACAGACGTTATTCAAACGAATTATAACGTTTAAGGTTTAATTTTAGCTTTCTCCAAACATAGAGTATACTTACATTCTGGTTTGTGTACCAGTACAAGGAGGAATCCTTCAGAATAAACCAGTACTTTTTCCATTTCTGTGTGAAATAACCTTTGGCATCCTTTTTCTTCCACAGCCAGCCTTCACAGTCTCCATGCCCCAAGTCTTTGCAGGAAATCCGTCTTCTGCTCCCACTCGTTAGAGAGCTCCCTGAGAACGCGACAATAGTGTGAGACATCACACTGAATGAAAGAGTGAAAGAACTGTTCTTCTCAACATAAACACACTAATTTTTAATGATGATTCAATTCAAAATCCTTCAAGCCAAATCCTCTGCAGTTTCAGGGAGAGGGGATTGAATGAACATTGCCAAATTCCACAATGCTCTGCAATTTTGGTTTCAGCATGAATGCAAAATAAAAAGGGCCTGTTTTATGTAATGGATTATTTAATCTCTAGAGGGTTCATTCCTCTTAGGGCTGCATTTTTATCTGATTAAGATGGACATCATCCTACCAAAGTAAAACTGTATTCACTTAGCCCTCAATTTGAAAGTCAGAGCATGATATAATCTGTCTACAGATGTAAACACTACTTCTTCCGTATATTTTCTGTTACTACTTTTAGCAATAGAAGGCCTGTCAAATTCTGGGCATTTTTAACTCAATTTTTATAGTCAATATTTATGGTCAATAAAAAAGGAAGATCATCCACTTCCATAAAAATGCACATGCTCCCATTTCTTCTGTCCTGAATTTAGCTGAAAACAATATTTTAACTTTACTGCATCCTGTTTAAAGGGACAGCACCAGGAAACGGTGGGGTTTGTGTCATTGTTACTCCAATGAAATTTAAAGACTTAAAATTTTAGTGTGCCTTGTAAATATCAATAAGAACAGGGTTTTTTTCTTAATTATGGTATAATTTTTCCTGAAAAAGACTCTGTACAAAATTTCCTTAAAATATTCAACATTTTTCTGTGAAAAATCAAGTTTATGTTGCTACAAGAATTATATTTGTCCTACAGCTGTGAAAAAGTGAAGAAGTTTAGGTAACATCAAATGACCATCCTTTTCCTGCAACATTCCACAACCAAGTTCTTAACGTTTTGCTCTTTTTAGAGTAATATACTACGCTGTGTCCTGGTCAGGTTTAGAAGGAATTAAAATTGTATAGTATAATAAAAGGGAAATTTTCACAGAAAGGAGACCAAACCAATAAATAGTATAAAAAGAGCAGAGCTCACTGGCCATATACTTTCATATAACTATTATGCTGTAACTACTTTTCATATGTTCATTGGTTTAACACTCTCAAATAGGCCATGAATAGATAAAGAGCAGAAGGAAATGGCAAAATATACAGATACTCCCTTTCTTCTGCTTAAGTCAGAGGAAATTGCACCACTGAATCTAGCAAGATTATACCTTACAACACAATTATTGGGTATTTTACTTTGGTGTTTACTATCAAATTTAGAAATATTTGAATTAAGTTGAACTTTGACATTTGATCCAGATCACTTATTATCAGAGAAAAAGTATCATTTTCTAGTTTCAAAATGTTAATTCAGATAAGTTACCTTTTGACCATTTTCTGCTTTTTACCCTGAGGGAAGCGTAGTGGAATGACTGTAAGGAAAAAAAAATTTATGAAAACCAACGCAGTAATAGTAGTAACATGAGGCAGCTGGCATTCACTACCATCTCCATGGTTGTCTTATGGTTAGTTATAACAGAATCAATTATCATAGGATCTCATTTCTGCCATTTTTCTCTTACAAATATCATAAACAAAACAACACAGTGCTAAACGTGCAAATTAAAATCCCATTTTTTTCGGTTATTAATTACAATTGCAATCAAATCATTAAGGATTCTTTGCATCAATGGTTATGTAGTAGTTTGAAAACTAAGGATGTAAACTCCTACGAATGATCTAATAAAATGAATAATACTTTGCTGTAGATATACATGAGATAGTTACACAAATATTCATTCATAAAGAAACATCCACCACAAACTTTATATAGTTTATGTGTAAAGTCATGTGTTCAACGACACATTGAAGTCACACTTTTTAATTGTTTCCAACCACAGGAAACAATTAAGTTTGTTAGGTTTGTAGGTCAACAGAATAACTGAGGAGAAAAAAAAGAAATTTATTTCTTTTGTAGCTGCATTATAAAATTGTTACAGATTCTTAAGAAAAACCTAAAAGCATCTCATTATTTAATCCTTTTAAAACAAGGGCTACTACTCAAAAGATGCTAAGGTTTTACCTCAAACATGTAAATGCAAGGGGAAAAGTTACAGCTCAACATGATGAAGTCGCTGCCTGATTGGTAACTGATGCTACCATTACCAGAAGAAAAAACAGTGTGATAAACCAGCAGATCCAGGCAAAGGGTAGCATAGAAAGGGCCCATCTTTTTAATTTTCTTGACTTTTCCTTTGAGACAGATAAAACTCAGCTCAGTAGAGGGCCTGGAAGAAGGGTGCCTCAGTCACTGACAGGGATGCTGCCTTAACTAGTGGTATGACTACAGGCACCTTCTCCCGGAGATCATCTGACTGCTTACCCTGCCTGAGGCGGCTCCTCCCCACGCAGTCAAAAAGCAAACACTTGCTACAAAAGTCCTTATTAATAACTGTGGTGCAACATATTAAATAAGTGCTTAAATTTCACAATATAAAAATTTTAAATAACTGAGGATGATAACTAAAATTTTAAAAATTTAGTTAATATTTAGAATAACAAGGATTACAGTTTAAGCACTACAGAAAAGCAACAGCTGAAAAAAGAAGTCCAACCATTGGAGCAGCAAAGTTTTCTTGTAAATAGAAGTGAGGAAGAGGGAGTTGTTTTGCACATGCACAGATCTATTTGTAACCCTTCTGCAAATTAGCCAGTTTACAGCATTGAACAGCATGAACATTTTCTAGTGACTCGCACAAATCAGCAATTCTTGACTCCTGAGAGAGCTGCCTCGGAGAACACCAGCTTTGTGTGTTCTGTTTATCTCAGACTGTTCTCCCAGTCAGTCACAGTATAAGAATGCTTCACAAAAATACTGTCATTCTGACAGGTGACAAGCTCTGTAAGTGTTTATGCATTGTATCACCATAAGACACTAGAGATTCTCCGTTTACTTGATAGCTGCAAACTTATCTCTTTGTTTTGAGCGCTAGAGAAGACAAAGATTAATGCTTGCTCCTGTGCTACAGGAATTGTAGTAAAAAACAGACAGAAAATGAAACAAACAAAATCAGTCTATGAGAAAGTATTAAAGATGCACAGCAACACTGTTTTTTTTATTTGATGTATTGTTAGCCACAGTACCGGTCAGTCATATTGTGCCAACTGGAGTTCTGTGGTGTCTGTGACTGCAACAATCTGTTCTATGCTCCTCTTTCTGTATAAAAATGCATTAGGACAGAGCAGGCATCTGTTTCCGAAAAAGAGATCACCAAATTTTTCCACAATTGAGGCTATAAAATATAGCGATGAATAAACCCATATAATTAAATTACAGTTTTCATATGGGATTAAATTTAAAGAACTACAATAAAAATGGAAAAAATGGAGGATATACGCATTAAGATAGTCACTGGAAACTGGTATGCATCATTCAACAGACAAGTTCTAAAAATAATGAGGATACAAGCACAACAAATCAAGGAGAGCTAAAAACATTAGCTCTTTTAAAAACAGAAGTCAGTTAGTCTTACCATGTTTTGTTTATGCATACATACAGTGTATTCAAAGCAAGAAAACTAGAGAAAGTGAAAGGTTTGCAATACCTTGGGAATCAGTACTTAATTAGCACTGCTAACTGAAAAATTCAAGCTTCATATTCTGAGAGATAAAGGAACCGCTATATAATTAACTTTGTGGTAAACACTGTAAGAAAACAGTCAGAACTTGCAACTTCAAAATGACAGAGTTGCTACGGGAAACAGACAGAGGATGGGAGAGCATACTGTGGTCGTCAGCGTTCAAGTTCTCATCTCAAAACCACAACGCACAGTAGGATGTTAACCAAAACGCAGACCTTCCCACCCCAGCCCGACAAGAAGCACACCACAGAAAAAAAAAAAAAAGTGATCACGTTGAATCTGTGCTACATGAAGCTAAATTAATGAGACCTCAACATAACGACAGTGTAGTAGCAGGAGTGCTGTCACAGAATCACTAAATGAAAAGTTACGCTGTGTTCAAAAAATGCCCTGGAGACTGGAGATTCAGTCACCTGTCAGGATGAAGGGAACCAAGCCCATTAATGCAAAACTGGTTGAATGTATCCCTGTTATTTTGAGCCTTAGGAGTTTTTAAGGAAAACCATTAACAAGTTCTAAATCCAGCCATCAGTGCATTCATTAGCGAAGTACACAAATCATAGGGACATAGTGCTGATTTCCTCACATTATATGTATTAGATGATCTGCAGTCCCAGGATCCCTGGGAACAGCCACAGGTCCAAGTGTTTTCCAGTAGAGGCAGCAGGCAAGGTAGGGATCGGCAGATAGAGGCAACATATCAGCAAACACAACTGCAGCTTTTCTCAAACTGCAGAAAATTTAGTCATCTATCTTCCACTACTGTCACTGGTCGTTAGCCTCACTTTGTAAATATCTGGGAGGCAGAACGACATCTGACAACTTTGAATTAGCACGTACTTCGTGAAAAAGGTGCTAAGTCGGAACGAAGAAAAGGCATTCTATAAAAAGGAAGCTATATAATATTTGTCAAAATACTAAAAAATAATGTCTGGATATTTTCCATTGAAGACCTTCAAAATTAGTACCACAAAAATCTTTAAAAATCTTAGCCCTTTATCTCCCTATCATAGTATTTACAGTACTTAAACATTTTAAGAGATTTTAAAATTCTCTCTTCTTCCAGGGCAACCTTTCCTCCAGAGTTCCCTTCCAATCTAGACATTTTCTATGATTCTCCTCCCAAAACTACTACATACCTTAGAGCACATACTAAGGTTCCTACTAAACTTAACTAAAAGTACTGCATACACACTAACCTGCTGTGGCTGCAATAGCTACATTTCTGAATATGGAAATTATTCCTAGCTTATTATTTTAAGATGTTTCATAATATAGATGAATATCAAGGTTTGTGATATCTTAAGTATCTTTTAAAAATACACAATGAATTGAACTGTTGGGGATTTTTTTGTTTTTTTATAGTATATTTATAAATCCTTACCTTCCTCATGGATGTGCTTCCTTGACGGTCAATGGCAGAACTAGCATATCTAGGAGAGAGAGGAAGAAAGATGTCGAGTAACTACCGAAAAAAGAATCATAATCTGAATAAGCAGTGCATATACACATACACTCTATGCATTTCCAAATGTATACTTACAGATGTAATTATGTTTCAGAGTGCTTAAAACGTGAGGCCCTTTGAAAACTTAACCATTGTTTTCAACAATCAGTGCTAACGTTACTAAGAAACCCATTCTTAATATTCTGACTCAAGAACACACAAATAATTTGAGAATATCTGGTTCTGATTCAATCACTGGCCTAAAAATTCTCAACCCTGATCAGCTAAAATGCAAAAGCAACCAATACAACTCCTCCCTCCCAGGGACTAGAGTCTTAAGACACATAAACCACTGATTCTTTGTAGCAGGGCTAACTCTTATTTGCACATTTCTTTCAGCATCAACAACATTTAACACAGGTATAGTGGATTCCTAGTGTCCAAACTAAAATGGGAAAGAAAAAGTATTTTTAAACAGGAAAAAGTGCCAATTAATAATTTGGCAATTTTGTTTTAAGAGTAATTTCCATTTTAAAATCTAACAGCTTACAGATACATATTTGAACTGATATTCTAACTTTTAGGAAAGCTCATAGTGTTCCATATCTTGCAGAGTTGGTTCTTTTGCATGTCATTACAGAATCAAATCAAGGACAACTCAAATTGCTTAATATGTGCCTTCCTTGAAGTTTTTGGCTACCTTAACTTTAGCAACACGTAAGCACGTGTATAAACACCCAGACATTAATACGTGTGTAACTATCAGCCAAAATTTGACATGACTGTCAGATATGTTTGCCAGGTACAGAGAAAGTCTAGTATCTTCTTTTGTTCTGTTCTTTCCCCACCACCTCCTCTTTCAAACTCAGAAAGCACTTAAAAACAGGAAATTCATAAAGACCACAGCCATTCAGCAGCCAACGAGAAAATTTAGATCATCAGAAAAACAGTAATATTTTTGCAGTACTGATATCCAAACAGAATCCTCTTGGCTGGCAAACAAGGAATGTGATGGCTACATTTGCTATTGGAAGAAAGTGTGGTGACTATTTTCTGTGGGCCCAGAAACAATCCTGATGTAAAGAATAGAAACTCTTAGCAACAAAATGAACACCAAGTAAACTTTCCCAAACTAACTTCAGCGAGGGCTCCAACTGCTGCTACAGTTCAGTCGTTAGGCTTTTTAACATCAATATCCCTGTATTAAGGAAACTGGCGTACTGCTCCGTTTGCAGAAAGGCTATTGCAGAGCGCAGTTTGCAGTTCTAAATCCCTGGAGAAGGTCCAGGCAAAGTTTCGCTTTTCCAAAGATGTGATTAGTGTCCTGGCACAATGGTACCACAAAACTTTTTAGGTTAGAAAGGGAAAAGCCTGAGAGAGTCCCTGTTCGGTAGGCCTGTTTGTCAATTTTTCATTTATTAAGGGGACATTTTCTGCATAGCTTTCTCATATAAGTAATACGCGTACAATAATTTGTCTCTGCATAGTTATTAGCAGTTGTATTCCTAAATTCTTTTGAAACACTACAATAGTGAAGGCTGTTAGGTGGGTGCAGACATAGCAGTGATCCTCTAAAATATTTCATGGCATACAGTTCTGATTCTTTAGCACTGAAGAGGGAAACAGAAAAGAAACTCATTGGCCTCTCGAGGCAACCGAGGGCAATGCTATGGAGGTTTATGATCTCAGGAGTGTTCTCAAGAGAGTAAATAGGAAATAAATATTCAATGTCTCCTTGAATAAAGGAGCTACGTAAGTTATATAAAATTAGCAGTTAGCTTCATTTTGAATCTTCATTCATTAACACACAATTAAAGATTTTAGCATTCACACATCCTGTAGCAAAGAGTTCCATAACATTTTGCTACAGGATGCCATGGATACCAAAAATTTACACAGACTTTAACACGCAAACATACTATCTATGGTATACGTGAGCTTTCTCCTGGAGTTCTCTAAAGGCTAGAGAACAAAGCAGGGAAGCACCACCAGAAGCCTTTCCCTATATAAACAGAACTGGCCATTGATGGAAACAGGACACCGAACCAGGGTCAACTCTGTCTCATCTAGCATAGAAATTCTTAGACACAATTTCCCCGCATGTTTTCAAAAGTAAGAAAAAGGAGAAGTGGGAAAAACATAAAAATGTAAATGTTTTTGTGTATGTTGTATAAATAGAAAAAGGAGTGCAAGAAATGTAAAGGAATTGAGGGAGAAAATTAAAAAGGAATAAAAGGGTTTTGGACATTTTAAACATATTCTCAAATTATGTTGGTCATAATAATAATAATATATCTTATGTCAGCAAGACAGGAAGTAGCATTTTCTAATTCGATGATTTCCATTGTTACAAGAAATCGAATTTACCAATAGAAACAATTCCTGCATTGTCAGTTAAAAGCATTTATCAGTCCTGAGTCAAAGGAAGTTTCCAGACTGCATAAATGGGATGCACAACATTAAAATTAAAATCATAAAGGTTAACAAGCCAGACTGAAAAGTTCTGAGCTGTCTGTAGATTACAAGGATTGAAAGAGAGAACTGAAAAACAAAAAAGTTCAACTTAAAACATTTGGTGAAGGAATGGACAGACACCCAAACTGCTGCAAGGCAGATTTTATCATTAATGCTCCATTTCTGTCTGCCCATGAGAATGCCATAAATGCACTTCAATCCTGCTGGGCATCTCCCCCCTGATTTCTGGTCTGGTTCTTTAATCACGGCTTTGACCCATCTGGAAAGTGTCAGTTTCAATGCTTCCATCCTTTCTCTCAGCCAATATACAAGATGAATAATACATCTGTGTTTTTCACTGAAAAGTCCTTAGTCAAGTTTTATTCGCTTCCATGCAAACACAATATTGTGTGTCTTTACAGTAATCACAGACTCTTACCAGCAAAAATGTTGTAAAGCTATAGAAGCAGTCTGCAATCAGACTTTTCATAGCTCTTCAAAAGCTGACATCTTATGAAAGGTCAGGAATAGGTGTTCCAATGTACAATGAGCTTAATGCTTTTATTTGGGAATAGTTTTCAACAGTCTGCAGGAGTTTTTTCTATTTTTTAAAAATATTTTATGTCTATCAAATACTCCTCCCCAAATGTAATTATTCCTCAAATATTCAGATCTACAGATCACAGAAGAAGAAATCCTGATCTTTTCTTCTCTTTAGACAAGTAAATTCCCTGGGTGAAAGTGACAGAACCAGTTCATTTAGACATAGAGGAACCCTAGTATATTGTCTATTCTGGTTTAAATGCTCTGTATCATATTTGCTTGAGTTATTCTTCACCTTTCTTTTTAGGAAAACAGTTGTTACAGAAATGAAAGGGAAAAGAATAAGGGGGGTAGGAGGTGGGGGGGAAGGCATGCACAGTGATACAATTATAATGGCCTGGACTGGTATTTCTTAAATAATTGAAACAGATGATCTTCTAATTAAACGCTTGTTTTCTTGTTCATACGGAGTACTGTTTTTGACACAAACTGCAAAATCCAGAAAAAGGAGTACCAATCACTTATGAGTAACTTATACCAATTTAAAAAAAACAAGAAACCACATCAAACAACTGTTTTGGGATGTTTCCAGAAACATTCATTGGATAATATTACATAAAAAAGGCAAAATACTACGCAAATGACTGCAAAACTTTAAATGAAATTTAGTTTTGTAATAAAGTTCATTCTAAAATACTTATTCTATCACACAATTTTCTTCAAATGGATTTCCGAGGTATTCCCATTTGACAGAAATATAACGGAGTTTAGCAGCATCTGTTCTGAGTTTTGACATGCTCTGCCTAGCTGGATGTCATGTATTGGAATTTCCAGGGAGAAAAAGATTGCCGCCCTCCTTATCTATTCTTCAGAACTTTGACTATATTATACATTGTAAATAAACTGAAACACATATAAAAAGGGAAGAAGAATTAGAGAAATACAGGTACTAAGAAGCAAGCACAGATCAAGGTTAAATACAATCTGTCTCCGGTCTCAGTGCTAGATGTGTCCTGACTCAGTATTCAATCAGAATGATGCTGCTGAACATCGAGCTAAAGTGGAGAGGTTAACAAGAATGAGCTAAATAAAGATGGAAATTACTTTGACCTAGATGGAAGCAAAACACTGAGAATTTAAAGGACTCAAGTAGGTGTGGTAAGTTCCAACTCGCATCTTGAAGGACATGCAAATCAAATGCAAGTCTAGTGATAAGATTTGTAATCAGGATTTTAAATGAGGAACAGTGTTGTATGATTAGAAAGTAACAATAATGAATTTCTAGAAAACAATTTAGAATGGAAAAATCTGGAAGTATGGGGGGCTAGCAGAAGCACTATATTCTAGTTTCACGTATTCAATAAATGCTGTAAGAATCAGAATGTAAAGACATACCTGGTAAAAGATTTCTAACGAATGCTGAAAATTGTCACCTAACAAATACTGAGTATGAGAAATCAGCAGAGCAGCTGCATATACCTCTTGTGCTATCAGAGCACTTATATCCATTTAGGAGCACCACCAGAATTCTAAGTATCCTCCATTTTCTGTTCATACAAAAATTCCTGTTATAGCAAACAGAAGTGACTTGCTATTTCTTCGTGAAAGAAGTATCACTAAGTGAGTGCAACTGTGAGTACACTTCCGTGCTGCCACTCATTCCTCTTTTCCTTTTGAGGAACACGTTTTCATTTTCCACCACAGAAAGATAACAACACAGCTTTAATTGTCCCATAAACTCTAGTAAGGAATTGTGTTTTAGCTTGTAAAATTTATATAGTATCTATTGAAAATGATGACTGATTTTAACCAGCTGCATACAATTTAAGCATCCCTTGATCACATAAGCAATGCTCAGAAAGATCAAATAAAATGGCTCTTACACATTATCAGTGCTCTTAATTATAATGTCCCAATTCTCTTTCTGTTACCTTCAGGGTCATTAAATCCATCACTAAATTAAAGTTATAAGAGTATCAAAACAAAATTATATATCTTATTAGATTCCTATCATTCTGACTTCTCCACAGGTGACAGGATACAGATAATAAATCCCAATGAATGAACACAATCTAGAAACAAGAATAATTACTTTGGGCGTAGCTTACCTTTCACCTCATCTTTGGTATCTCTAATAGTTACGAACTATATTGTTGCCTTTTTTTAAGCTCCTACTCTGGCAGCAATGGACAGGATTATAAATTAGAAGTATTTAAAAACTATTCTAGTTATAACAAACTGCTAGTAATATTTACCATTGATTAAACAACAGCTTTAGATACTAATAATTTCTTTGATTTATATTTATTTATTTGACCAAGCAGAGGAATACAAACTTATCTTTAGACTATTCCAATTTGCAGTAATTTTTTAATCTCCAAAATTTTCCAGTAGTTATAAAAAGAAAACTATTTGCCAGATTTTACTCTCGGAACAGAGATAACCGAGTATAAATTACTGGGCAGTGTATTTAATGTTCCATTGTGTACAACAGGCTCTGATCTTTCTGACTGGGGACCTATGCGGAATGTCCAAGTTTACGTACAGTCCACAAACAGACTATTTTGAGAACTTTTCTTTCTAGTCCTCTGTAGGATGGCTCCTCTTTCATAAGGTTACATAAATGTAGGATCTCAAGTACACAGCCCAGATGATCAAGAGATAATTTCAAAGCTGCTGGTTAAACATGGACAACAGTGAAGCCTGCATTTGAAAATCCACTGTTAGTCCCTGCTGCCACCTGGATACTTAGGAGCACATGGCAATTCGGAACACAGAGAGCCTGGCTAACCCCTATTGATCCACAGCAGCTCTGAACAACTAGAAAATGGCACCCACCATCCTGCTATTTTTCACTTGGCAAATACTTGAGAGATGTAAATTTCTAGATGCAAGAGGCAGGCAAAGCTCTTTTCAACCGTCATGTCTCACACTGAATTACTTCAAGTGCAATCTGATTGCAGCTCAGGGTCAAGGCCACCATAGTAAACTTGAGAAAAAAAATAATTCAACATATTAGAAAATACATTTGTGCAGAAAAGTATTGTACCTTATGTGAAATTTCTTTATGGCTAGTTCACAAGGATGCATAATTAACAAATTGGATTTATCTACCTGGTCACAGGGATGCATTTGTAACCACTTTGCCTGGATTCATGATTTATGTTTACATTATTAGAACCTCCATAGCTTACGTAACGTACTCTTTTCACAACAAGTAAATTCTCACTTCAAATTAATTATTAAGTATTTTGTAGTGAGATTTGAAATCCCTTCTCAGTTCCATGCTGGCTCAGCTACAGGCTCAGAACTAAGCTACAGGCTACTATTTGATCCTTCAAGTATCAGCCAGCTCGCTCAGCTGCATCTGTACTCTTCTGCAGTCACTGCAATACAGGTATATCTGTACATGCAAAGTTAATAAAACAAAGTAATTTTCAAAATATTTACTCTTCTTACCTCTCCAGCATTAACCACAACTAAAAAAAAAAATAAATTCCAAAGTATGCTGCTGTGGATGTTTGAAACAATTTTTAAGCATTACTATTTACAAAGACAAAGCATGTTATGAAAAAGAACCTGAGCAGCATGGAAGCTAAATGCAAATAGTCATAAAAACTCTTTATTCAACTAGCAATTGTGCAATGCATGAATGATAGAATTTTTTCTGCCTTCTCTTTCCCTTGCAGGCCTGCGTGGTTAGCGAAGCAGAGTTAACATCTTCAAACTCAAGGTCTCTGTAATGATGTCATGATTATATTAAGCACGCATGTCTAGAATCCACAGATGTCAAGGTTTCCTATTAATAGAAAAAAACTTCTCCCAAAGTAAAATGAAGATCAAAGACCACAGCAATGCTGCTAAACATATACTCAGATATTTGTTTATAAAAAAGCTGCAGCGTGGACTACATGTTAAATACCCACTACCCCTTTCTCATTTGTGAAACAACAACAAACAGGGTAAACTGCCTCCAGTAAAAAGGAAAACAAAACAGCTGCTGCTTCAGGAAGCATTTAATTTAGCTTAACTTCCTAAAACCTCAGAAAGCTCACACATTTAGTGACTCCACTTCCAATTGCAGAGTGTAATTTCCTAAATCATGACACCTGCTCAGAAGTGAAACGTCACAACTTGCCTGTGGCTGCCCTACTTTCCTAGTCACAAGACTGCTTATAAGTAGAGCTCAGATTCTCCGCACTGGTCAGACAGGGACAGAGTTTAATGTGTGAATGGACAGTATTATACAACGAGGAGTGTGGGTGATCTGCACGGGTGGTCAAAGTCTAGCCCTGTGCCTAGCGCTAAGGCAAATCATAGCATCATAAAATACCAGATTGGAAGGGACCTCAGGGATCATCTGGTTCAACCTTTCTTGGCAAAAGCACGGTCTAGACAAGATGGCCCACCCCCTGCCCAGCTGAATCTTAAAAGTGTCCAATGTTGGGGAATCCACCACTTCCCAGGGGAGATTATTCCAGTGGCTGATTGTTCTCATCGTGAAAATTTTTCGTGTCCACTTGGAATCTCCCCTGGAGTCCTTGTACCCCTTACCCCTTGTCTTTTCCATGTGACTCCTTGTAAAAGGGGAGTCTCCACCTTCTTTGTAGCCACCCTTTAATACTGGAACATGGTGATAAGGTCTCCCCTAAGCCTTCTTTTCCCAAGGCCTTCTACAACAAAATAACCTGCTCAGTTGATGAGGGGCAGCGGTGGACGTTGTCTACATGGATTTGTCAAGCGCAGTTTGCACTTGGTGAATCCGTGCTGGCTATTCCCAATCATGTGCTTCACTTGACTTGTAATAGCCCCCAGGATTTGTTCCGTAACTTTCCCAGGGGTTCAAGTAAGACTGACAGGCCTACAATTTCCTGGATCCTTCTTTAAGGCCTTCTTGTAGATCGTCCTTTAAGCTCTTCATTAGCTGTCTTCTAGTCTTCCGGGACATCCCCTGATCTCCACTTCTCCTCAAAGATTATGGATAGCGGCCTCACAATGACGTCAGCCAGCTCTCTTAACACCCTTGGGTGGATATGGAAAGGGCCCATCGATTTGTAGGGGTCAAGGTCCTGTAATTGTTCCCACACCAACTCTTCCTTCACCGGTGGTGGGCCTGTGTTTGCGTCAACCCGGATTTTTGTTCTCAAGGCCTGGAGCCCAACGGTGCTGGTAAACACAGAGGTGAAAAAAGTGTTGAGAACCTCTGCCTTTTCAGCATTGCCAGTGACTAATTCACCTCTCCTGTTTAACGGTGGGCCAATGTTTTACTTCTGTTTCTGCTTGTTGTTTATCTTCCTAAAGAACCGTTTTTTGTAGTTTTTGACATCTCTGGCCAGCTTCAATTCAAGCTGAGCTCTTCAAACTCATTGAAGAGTTTAAAAAGCTAGATATTCATAGTAACATTCTGTAGTCTTGTATTTCTCACATAGCAGTAGTGGTTTTGGTATACATTCCCTGCAGCCTGTGGCACATTCTACTACGTGCAAAATGCGTCTTTCTTCCGGGTTTTGGCTTTTTTTCTTTTTTTTTTTTTAAAAAGGATGCAATCATCTTACAGAAACTGCATAGGCAACTGTACAGTTAATAAAGATAATGCTATTTAATCCAAATACATGAATCTATCCACACAGTTTGTCTTTAGCTCCCCAAAACCTAACTGTATGAGATTAAAATCTTCTACCAGTGCCCATCTCAGCTGATTTTAAGCTGAAATAATTGTGTTAAGCTGTTTTAAACACTCAAGAGAAGGTTGCTAGAAGCAAGGAAATACCATTATACCTCTTTTAAAATATTTTTCAATATATTGAAAAGAGATAATATAGTCATGTTATGGACCTGAAATTTAAAATGTGAGGGAGAAGGATTAGTAAAGGGAGAGTAATTCTATAAAAGAATAGCCTTTTGCTATGAAAGTTTGCCAAAATTTCATCAAGTCATATGTCCCTGGAAAATATCTCTTGGCAGATGTCTGGTAGAGACTCATGTCCTGTTCACCAAGGATGTTCCATCTGGATGGTAATGTCCCTGCCAAACTGAGCATGTGCAATCCATTCACAATAATTAGGGATGCTTTGCTCTAGGAAGAACAAAATTCCTTTGCAACTCTTCCCTGCGACTGCAAGAAACTATGGGTGTGGAGAAGGAAGACAAAAAAAGTGTTGAGGAGTATGACTATTTTTTTTTGTGTGTGTGTCTGTGATTTCTTTCTGTTGCCGAAAGCCAGGCTGGAAGGACCCGAGGGAGGGAGCAGCCATACTGGAATGAAGGAGGTGAGAAAACGGAATGACAAAAAGTAAGGAGAAACAAGTATGAGGGAAGAACGGGACAACAGCACCTGGCATGACAGAGTTAGGAGACTCAGTGAAAACAGTAAATACGTAAGATTGACAGTTAAGTTCTGAAAACTCCAATATAAGAGATAAAAGCAAAAGATGAAATCCAGCTGTTACTTAAGAAGAACTGAGAATGACACACTTTTTCCCCCCTTGTACCCCCTGCCTCATACAAGATGGAGGCTGCTTTAGCTCGGAATTGGGACTAAATGCCAAGTGGGGCTATATTTTTTTATTGTAAAAATATACAATAAGAGTATAAGAATCTCTGTCTAGCTGAGGTAATGGATGGAGAGGTAATGAACTACTGCAATGGTGGCAATGGACAGACAAGACCATCTTTTATAAGATGACATAGAATTTTACCCTAGAAAAAGCCTTTTGAACTCCATCTTTACCTGATTTTCATCTGTGATAGCAGTGCTTCTCAATTTAGTTAAATGGCGTTTTAAACATGGACAGAACCCTACAACTGGGGAAACATCAGTAAATTCTCACCACTACAACTGTCTTTGAAATGAACTATGAAGCTTAATACACCTATAGAGAGGAACTACGATGTTAGAGGTAAAAGTGCTGACAATCCTGAAAAATCTAGCATGAGGTGACTTGTGTTTGCTGATCAACGACTAATACTGTTGTACCTCAGACTTCTGGCTGTAACGTAGTGGTATTTATACCATTGAAGAAAATAATCATCAGTTGTAAATCCTTTAGATTGGTGAAAGCAGCCTAATTGTACTGAATTATTTTATATTCAGTGGACGGTTTAGCTTCTTAAATAGGTATAGGCCTTATACAGGATAAAAAGATGTAAAAAAAGAATAATTACCCATATGCACAGATACCAATTAACTTAATTATGACATTCCACGATACCCAAGTATCTGTTATTTCAAACTTATTCTTTTAATATGACTTATTGGATGCAACTAGAATATGAACATACTTGATCAGATATACTGCAAAGAAAAAAACACAAAATCACTATTTTATTCATTAGAATTAGTTGATTAAATGCAATTGTAAGGGACAAACTGAAGTCTCCATTGTTAGTATTTATCGAATATGAGCCAGAAATATGAACAGTAACTTCTATACAGACTGAATCAGCATTTAAATGTTCATTGAAAAATTCTGCCTGTTCTTTCCAAAAATCATGTTAGACATGCATTATGCTTTTCATCCTCAGAGTAATTCTGAAATACTAAGTTTCAAAAGTAAAAAAAAAAAAGGGGGAGGGGGAACATCTGCTACTTTGTAGTAGTATAATTTTTTCCTCCTAGTAATCTTTAATAAACTTATACCTGAAGTATTTTTTCAACCTTTTGTAATTGATACTTATATTTGATGTAGCGAACAAATGAAAGTTATGACATTTATTAAATTATATTAATGCTTTTCTCACTAAACTCTGAAAATTTATTCTTCCAACACCGCCACCACCACCAAACTAAATTTCTAAAAGCAAATAAGCAAATATAATTCATAAATAGATTATGTATATATGTAAATGCAGAATAACAGAAGTACTTACCTTTCAGTATCTCCACTGACTGTGTCCCCTGCTCTCTGTAGAAGAAAAACAAATAGTATTAAGCATGACTAAAGACTATACTTCCTTGGTGCACTCAGCATAGCAGGCATCTGCAGCGAAAGAAGTCACAGAAGTTAACCACAGTAGTCATCCCGTAACTCTAAGGAAATGGAACATTTATTTCTATTTCTAACTAAATGTTATTTCACAAGATCAAATTTAAAGCACCTTGCATCCGCACTTACAAAATAGTTTCAGCTGCTATGTAATCGTGACCAAAGCTCTTTAAAATAAGAAGGGAGCTAAAAAATTGTTAGAATGTCAATGTTTGCAAAAATGTTAGTATTTGAAAGGGAGTTTTTTAAGTGTAAAGAAACAAATATTACAATATAGAATACAGAATTTCAGAAGAATGAACTGCAGAGGATTTTAAGAACAATTATGTACCTGTCATCAACACTTTCTTTAATACCTTTCTTTTATAGTTTTACATAACTTGATTTACTACACTGGTTATTCCTCTGAGGTTTGGAAATGAACATGTCTTTTAGTAGTGTTTCAGGATTAAAAATAACATCTTCAGACTGTTTTTGTTACTTTAAACAAAGCTTTATGATGGAGAAGTTTTCCCACAGCTAAAAACCAGTTTTTCATCTTGAAATTGCAGAAATGTATGTTTTAAAATTAATGTGTATTTGTTTATAAATGCAGAAATCTGCACTTGAAAAATTTTTCACTATATACTTTCTGAATAACCAAACAGGAAACAGATTATTTTTTGTAAGTATAGCGTTTGTGTTTTCATATCAATACTTTAGGTATAGTGTAAGATATTTAATGACATGTGACTTCAGAGAACAGTTACAAAACTGAAATACATGTTGCACACGTAAAAGACAGGAAGTCTGCCGGGTCTCTTTAACCGCATGGGCTATAGCACAGATATATTCTAACAGCGTGCATTTGTAAGAAAACTTTAAAATTTTCAGGGGACAAGCACACATTTTGCCACCTCGCTCCTTCACACATCCCTCTGGTGTATCCATATGCAGAATCATTTATCATCTTTTATCATGCTACTTCTACTATAGGTAATAGATGATTTGCCACTTGAAGCAGGCAAAAAATCCCTCAAGTGACCAAGTCACCCTGGCAATAACTAGTAAGTCTGGTGGGGATTGATGATACCACAGTAATATCAAAACACCTGAGGAGTCTTGTTCGTCACTTGCTTGCATCTAGTAAGATTAGACTAGTTATCTCACCTAGGATCAGAAAGACATTTTCCCCTGAACAGGACCACGTAGATCTACATGACTACTTTTTCTTCCTTTCTGTACTGGGTTTGCGTGGCCAGGTTTCGGTAGCGGGGAAGACTACGTGGGTGGCTTCTGCAAGAAGCTGCTAGAAGCTGCCCCTGTGTCCGACAGAGCCAGTGCCATCTGGCTCCCAGACGGACCCACTGCTGGCCAAGGCTGAGCCCATCAGCAACAGTGGTAGAGCCTCTGGGACGACATACTTAAGAAGGGGAAAAAAGTTACTGTGCAACAGCAATTGTAGCTGGAGAGAGGAGTGAGAGTATGTGGGAGAAACAACCCTGCAGACACCAAGGTCAGTGAAGAAGGAGGGGGAGGAGGTGCAAAGATTTATTAATGTTAAAGATTTATTTCCAAACTATCAAGCGTCTGAAGGTACTGACAGCCTATGTAAAGTCAAAAGTGGATCACTAAATCAGTACATGGAGTTTCACAATGATCACTAATGATCTTGGGGCTGAATATTAAAGAATGGTAAGCACTCTCCATAATTTTCCAGCTGGTACATTCTGTGACCTGCCTCTGTTTTGAATAAAACGTTGCCACAGTTAACCCACACTCGTGTCATGGCAAAACTGTCTACAATGCAACATAAATGACATGCACTTCTTACTTACGTAGGCTTTCCTGTCTCTTTTGTTCCACAATAATTAGGACCCTATATACTTTACAAGTAACTCTTGTTGCTGCATTAAATACTATTTACTACTAAAAACTTTTCCTTTTACTTGTTCTGGTAATTGATTCAGCTAAAATATCCTAGCAAATGTGAGCATCAAAGATGGTTACCATTCAAATAAGATGATCTTAGCTCATGAAAAGTAATGAAATGGTGCAGGGAGTTCTCCTACATACCTTGCTGAAAACAAGCAAGTGTAAGAGGTCCCCATCGAGTAACTGAGCACACAAAACTGTAACAGGCTTTCCTGAGTCCTATAAACAACTCCTTAGAATACACCGAAATCCAGTCTCAACAACTTACAAAAAATGAAAGTATACCATCTAGAAATAGTCGTATTTTCTTGAAGTAGACCATCAGACAGACAGCACATATCTACAGCTAAGCATCTGAAGAGCTTCAGTAAAATCCTGCACAAGAAACGTCAGATTGCTGCTGCTGCTAATGCACTATTGAATACGAACGAACCAATCTGATCATCCCTGAAAACACCGTGTTCGGCCTAGTAAAATACTGCGTGGCCAGACAAGTAAAAACTTTGACAGCAGCACTACACATGATACTGTCATAACAATAACATTTATTCATTCTAGAAGGCTCAAAGGTTTTCTTCTCATATCTCTCTGCCTTCTAGTGTTACTAATTTTAGCAACTAGAAGTGGGAAAAATAATTTAGTCAGTTTAAGTGTTTCCCACTCTATTTCTTAATCAGTAAAGGCCTCTCCTTTCTAAAACCGCTCCTAAAGTAAAAAAGAAGAGTTTTCCAAATCAGGGTTTATTCACTTTCTCTCCCTAATGGGACTCGTCCCACACTCCCTTCCCTGAGAAAGCTACAATACTCCTCCTTGTTCACACTGTGCTGGCCACCTCCTTTTCATCACCTGTATTACGAATTGTCACTACCACTACAGAACTATCCCAGTTACTTATTTCCTTCCAAAAAAAAATGCACAAAGAACACCTGTATCATGGGTGAGTACTTTGGATCGTGCTTCTGAGATTCCTTTTGATCAGACATATTCCATATTCCATTAGTACAACTGCGAACAATTGTTTGGGTGTTGTGAACTTGCATATATTAGACTGAAAAAGACATGCTAGAGTGAAATGTGCTTCTATTAATAAGATATGTTTTTCTAGAGGTCTTTCTCTCAACGCCACTGATTTTTGCATTAATGAGCACTAATTTTCAAAGATACTGAATAATCTAATCAAATAAAGAACAGTCTGTAGTAGGGAAATTTTCCAATGGCTCTGTAATAGTAGAAAAAAGAAAAAATATGAGTTAACCAATAAACTACTCAAAGATTATGCAAATTGTAACTGATTATTAGGCAGCCTGTTCCAATGCTTAATAACCCTTTCAGTTATTAGAAATTTTTCCTAATATCCAATCTGAACGTCCCCTGACACAACTTGAGGCCGTTTCCTCTTGTGCTATCATCCGTTACTGGGGAGAAAAAACCGACCCCCACCCGGCTACACCCTCCTTTCAGGTGGTTGTGGAGAGCAATAAGGTCTCCCCTCAGCCTCCTTTTCTCCAGGCTGAACACCCCCAGCTCCCTCAGCCACCCCTCACAAGTCTTGTGCTCCAGACTCCTCACCAGCTTCCTTCCCCTTCTCTGGACACACTCCAGCACCTCAATGCCTTTCTTGTAGATACTGTCAATGATCTATATGTGATAGACTCCTATCTGCTATTTCAGCAACCTTATACATAATTTTTTTTGAATAGTTGCTCCTTAACAGTGTTATGTTCCTGTTATCTGGAAAACAAATTGCTTTATCCTAGTTCCCAAACTAAAACTTTACTTCATCTTACTAAAAGGCTGCTTTCATGACTAGTAGACATGTGGAACGCTCAGGAGGCACAAGTCTTGTCATGCTGTCACAGACTATAATACACAAATTCTAAGAAATTCAGGTCACTGGCACCTATCAGCCTTCTTTAGAGTCAGCTTCACGTTTATGTAGCCCTAGGGATTTTAGTGCATCTGCTTCTGACTTACACAAGTAGAAATGAAAGGAGAATAAGGCCTATATAGTCTAACAAGCAGATCTGATAATCTTCTCCCAAAGTAAATCCTGTAGAAACTACTATTTACCTGAAATTTGTATAAATAACTGACAAATGAAAAATTGTTTCCTTGAATCAGGATTTCATAATGAAAAGAACTACTTTCTCCTAGGAAGTAAAGAAATCACAGAAAACAAAGAACACTGAACTGCAGAGAGAGCGTGAAAACGTTCAGAAGTTATTGTTTGTTGTTTACTAGTGGAAGAGACTAGAATAGTTGATAATGAGCCTAGAATAGTTTGGTAATGAGAGTTAATAATCTCAGTGGTCAAATGCAAAATATTCATTCCATCTCAGTATGTTTTTATTCAGTTACAAAAGATTCTTTTACCTTTATTACAAATACTGTTCTTCTATACTCAGATATTGAATTCCCTACAAAAATGATCTATTCATTATCCTAAGCATTTCTTTACATTATGTTTGTCGAAAAGCGCAACAGTAGCCTTGTTGCCAGGGGCTTTACTTATCTCTCTAGCTCAGTGACCTTGATGATGCTTAACCCATTGAATACACTTGCAAAATTACTATGCTCAGCTGAAAATGAAAGCAGCCTTTGAGGTTTTTCTTCTACTCACTCTTGTTGAGTGAAGAGATAATAGAGACAGGAAATAATCTCCTGCAAGCTACACCCATGTACAGTTCAGAGATACTCAATTTTTATGCTGAAAAATACAAGATGACAGATGAGAAAATTAACAAAGGACAGAAGAAAAACATCCACTCAGAATTTTTAATTACGTGGTGCATAGTGAACACTATGTCAGCATACAGCAGACAACAGAGAAAGCAGCAAATTTTTTAAAGGAATGGAAGGTTCCATTTTTTGGAAAAATGTTACATCCAAAAGAGAAGCTCTCCCAGATTACAAATGAGGTTAAAAAAGTGATCTACATGAGTATGTAAAGGAAGACTGCCCTGTTGCAAACAAAATTTATCTTATGTAGTAAAGCAAAAAGTAGTCCAAAAGGACAAATCACAAAAATGGATAAAGTTTATTTTATGTTGACCAAAGCCTACCTTTATCCTCATCAATCAGCTCTTTCAGTTTAAGGGAAATTGTAGAAATTTAAGGGAGGTTTCATCTGAACATCAAAGGTGTAAAAAAACCCAAATAAAAATATTCGTACACCCCAAGAAAACTCAACAAAAAAGTTCTTTTTTTCTTCAAACACTACAAATAAATATTGCATTCCAAAGAAATGGGTGAGGTTTTTTTGGTCAAAGAAAAACAGCATATTAACTTGTAAATATATCTGTGTTCTCCAAAACTCTTATTTTTTTTCTGGAACAGACACCAGATATGATCTTTTTTTTGCATACTGAGTTTTATGGAATGGGCAATCATTCCATGTTGTATAATAGCAATCTTTATTTTATACAAGATGTATAGCAGCTAAAGAAGATGTTCACTTGAAGTATGCACTAAAGTTTAGAGAACAGAATTTTATTTCATCACAGAAAAATTAGAGGGTAGAATTTAATGCCATTTAATAAAAGGTAGAGTGAAGTTTTACCGATTTCACATGAGAAACATAATGCAGTTCTTCCTGAGGAAAAAAAGCATTCAGAGCCCTAATACAGTTGGAAATCCAGTCACACGAGATTATGCTGTTAGATGGTACGTATTTCTGAACTGCAACTTTCTACTGTCATAAAGCACAAGCATTTTTTTTTGCTGGGAAGTTAAGGAGAGTGGATACGCAGCCCAATATTCAGCAGTGATTTTGCTGCACAGGATTCTATGGGAAAGGTTAGGGGAAGCAGAAGGAGGGGAGCGGCTGAAGTTGAAGGGATGTAGCGTCGGTCAAGAAGTTACGCAGGTCAGGGAAAAAGACAGTCAATATTTTCCCCGTTCCTCTAGGTACAGCCTACCCTCATCACTGCCCTTTACAGAACTGGCCTCCTCTTCTGTCATGCAATGCTTTTTCTTGTCCTCCAAAACCCCATCCTCATTCTCTTGCTGGGGAAGGCAGGAAGCCTGCTGAGAGGGTAGAGAGGGAAGGGCACGGACCAAGGCCTGAGGCAGTGAGTAAAGAGAAAGACTCAGAGGAGAGTCTTCAGAGTACTACAGCTGGCTTCCTGCACACTGATCCTTTCGTCAGCAACAGTAGATGATATTTGTATTACAAGGAAGATGAATTTGCATATTTGCATTTGGTACATTCTTCTGGATGATAAATATTGAATTATGGCAGCAATAATATCAGTTGTAGCTAATATTTATTAGCAAATGCAGAATCATATCAATCCAAATGGCTGTCAAATTTATCTTCAGACTACATATATAAAATCAGAAATAAAATACTTTTTGTTTTGGTAGCCAGCAGAAATAATAAAAACAAGCCATAAATTCATTTGCTAAAATAATACAATACAGTGAATCTTAGCTCCATTGTGACTTTCTGCAGTCAAAGGACTCCAGAATGCTTTACAAATTACAATTTAGACATGAGGATACAGTAGGTTAATGAATGCTTCATTTGCTAACTTTCATTACTAGTTTGTAGTGGTTCGTTTGAAGATTGCAGTAGAACGTAATTCAAATATGCTCTAACACAACAAAATTACTTATGAAAACACTGTGTATGTTTGGATCAGATCAGCTGCACGCTTATCCAAACATGCCTCATATTTGCTTTGCTCGGCCAGTGCAAATGTTATCAGTCCTAACCACTGCAGTGTGTTCAGTGCAAAATTCCAGGCCCTCTCTTGAAATACTGCACGAATGGAGCCCAAGACAGGTCTACAACAAATAACAGAGATGCTCGTAGAATCATAGAATGGTTTAGGTTGGAAGAGACCTTAAAGGTCACCTAGTTCCAAACCCCCTGCCATGGGCAGGGACACACCTCATACCTCAGCCGAGCTTCACAACAGCACAGCGCTCGACAGAGAGGGATGGACACATGGTGCTCGGATCCAGACGCAGAATATTCTTTCAGGACTAACCTCAACCATTTTTCTCAGTTTCTTCCAGGTCTGAAAAGGTGTATCTGAAACAGATGTTGGTCTGTGCTGTGCAGATACACGAGCTAAATTAGGTCTAACTTAGAGAATCTATACATGGTTTTCACTTTGCACTATTGACAGAGCAGAAAGGGTACCAAAAGTTCAGATTCAACGGTAATTTCACTTCCTTAGTGCAGTGGAACTCACAGGCAAAACATGTCAGTATATGACAGAACGAACTTTATGGAGTAAGTTGCTCAGGACTAAAATCCAACACAAATCCAAACGCCTTCTTACTTCTCCTTACTACAAATAGGTGTTTTTTATAAAAATCAAGGACTAACACTTTTTAAGGCATTTTTTGCTGGATTCACATGGATTATGAAGTTCTTGATGGCTGAATGAATGCGGAATCTAAAGACTGTTGACATCATTAATAAATTAATAAAAAACATTTCGTAACATTTTATTTCCCTTTATTTTCCCTTGTACTATAAAATGCCTTTTCCCTTTTGAACTGTTTAGAGTAATGAAGAGTGTGGTTTAGAGAATCATGTCTGAACAGACCTGTAAAGAAATGTATTGTTGGACGTTGCTACTGACGGATCCATCTTACAGCACTAGCTACATACTTGTCTACTCAAGCCTTCGTGTGCACAGTTATGATACAGCACAAATACAAAATAATCTTATCTTACAATCAGGAAAACTGGACAGAATCCGTTTGAAGCTGCAGAAGCTAGAAAGACTTATATTAGTTTCTCTGAGCAGCTAGATTCCACATAATCATCCTCATAGTGGTTTCTTAACATACCTGCAAGGTAGGGAAAGAAGGTTTTCCATATTACCGATACTTAAATAAAAAGCAAAGATAGAATTTATTCAGCAATTCATAAAGGAAATAAAACTCTGAAGAGTCATTCTCATCCTTGACAGTTAGCACAGTTTTGTTTCTTCCGCAAAACCAGGAAGGAAGAAATAAAATATAAGGACATTTCCTACAAAATTGGCAATAGAAGATGCCTCCTTCAGTCGTAAGAAGCTGAATATATATGATTCTCCTAGACTATCTTAATTATAATACTTATCATAGTAGCACTCAGACTGCTTATCATCCAAAAAAGTGTCTGGAACATCTGGCACATCCCAGCATGCAGGCATTACAGAAAACCCAGATCCACATTGGTTTTGCACACGCTTTAATTCTCAGCATGTACCATTAAACTTTATGTCATTTGTCAAGCTGCCTTCTGCAGCTCCAAGAACAATTAAATAGCATTTACATCATTCTGTGGTAAAAAGCATATATTACCAGCTTCCTGTGATCAGCAGGAAGAAAATTAAAAGCAAGTTAGTTAAGCAAGTTCTGTGAAACAATGACTAACCCTAAACTACTATAATGCTTCAAATTCTCTTTAAAATAAGAAGTGACTACTGCCATAACATTCTCAGTGACTACCCTAAAGCTGCCATTATTTCTGCTTTACTATGTAGGGAATATTGAAATGAAAGCATCTATCTTAAAATTCATTAAAAATTAAGTCTCTTCAACACGTTGAATTCTAATTCACAAAGAATGTAGAAGACTCAATACCTTATAATCCAAGTTCTTAATATATGATACTATAAAGCAAAATATCCAAACACTTTGCAGATAATAGGCCCAGAACATTTATCGCCAAGGAAAACCAGATGAGAGATCATCATCTTATTTGAGAATTTAATGTAGGAACCAGCAAATTAAGTTTCAGAGCTTCAGAAACTAGTGCAAATCTGAGGCAGTAAAACCACAAAAGTTGAACACCACGTGGATCTGGAATAAGAACTCCAATATTCCTTTTAGACAAAAGCTGGTTCCCATAGTGCAAAATTGAACTGAGCAGCAGAAAACGCAGTTTGCTGAAGTTTTTTAAAAAATTGAACATCAGTTTAAAGATGGAGAGTGTTTGCCATTCAAGACTTTTTGTGTTTTGTTTTATGGGGGAAAATAGAGAATAAAAAATTTTTCTTGTACATCTGGTCTACTGTGCAGGAATTCTACTTGCTAAATTAATTTTCTTCAGGATGAGCTCTGGCAATACAAAATAAAAAGATATTTAGATTTTAAGTCTATTCTTGTAAATCCAGAGTTTATTCCAGTAGCGTATCTCAGCAATGCTATAATGGATATACTTTTGTGATATTAACATATGGCTCACTATTTAGGCTTAACCTGGTAAACAACATCACTTTAGAAGCAAAGCATTAGTAAACATAGGAAGTCCTGTTCTAAGAAATACTTTATTGATTAATATTAATTACAACAGCCTTGTTAATTGTAATTGACTCTTCCACAGATTCTGTGATATGCATCACAGAATTGCATATCAATTAAATTAGATTTATAAATATATCCCGAAAGGGGCAGTGTTTCTTGACAGTAATATTTTACTGCAACATAGCTTTATGCATCCTTTTATATCCTGGGCATACTGCCAATATTGCATTACCTAAATATCCATTTTATATAGTAACTCTGCATCCTCACAGCAACTTATGAAATCAGTCTAATTGTTTAATTTTAGGTTCCAAATCAACATTGCCTTCCAAAACATTAATCTAGTGGTGAATCTATGCAATTATCAATTTTGTAAAACTTCTTATGTCTGTGTCTGGTAATTTAAACTACTGTTAAGCGCGTGCCTTTTTTGTGTGTATATATTTATGTACGTGTGCTTAGAAAATAAAGCAACGGCAAAGTGACAGTGTGTATCTCAGTTTCTCCTTCCATCATGCCATACTTCCTTACTTACAAGACACTATCACCTTCCCTTTACTAAAGATGATTCAGATCCTATTTAACATTATCATCTCCATTTTCCAAAGCATTTATCTGGGTTGAAATTTTGATCTATATCCAAAAGTTGTTCTGGGCATGTATTAAGTGTAGAGGAATTAAATGGGAATTTGATTGTAACAGTTCTGCATTTTTGACTTTCATAAAAAAAAAAAAAAAAAAAAAAAACCACCCCACCCAAACAAAAAAGTCCACCAAAAAAACCAAACCAGTTCTTTCATCTGATAGTACTGCTGCCTCCAGAAGCTGAGAAAAAACAAAACACAGACTAGAAGAGCAAGGAAAAAAAGTAAGCTGACCTCAGACTTTATTTTTATTTTTTTAATACAAAAGTAGCAAAAGCTGGTTTATGGTAATTTGTTTAGCTAAACTTTTGAAGTATCTTCTTTTGATTAACCTTAGTCTTGTTGTAGAATGAACCGATAGAATAAAATCTCATCATTCAAATAAGTAAATATATTGAAATGATTATGAAAATCCTGATAACACCTTAAGATACTAAGGAAATTAGATGATCTACTTAATACTTAAATTTCTATCTAGGAACACAACTATCTGTTATTTTTCTCTTCCTTTTTGATATCAAAATGCCATTAAATGTTCTTTGATATTTAAAATTTCCATTCTGGGTAGCTATCATTTAGGATAAATATGCCAAACCATTTTTTGCTTCGCTTTTCATAATTCTTTCAGTATTCAAAGTGGAAAGATGTTGTAAATATGAATGATTATGTATTGGCAAGAACCTACACAACCTGTGTCAGCAACTCTTGTATATTTGTCGACTCAGTTCCTCATATATTTATAAGGCAGTTGACTAAGTGCCTGAGATATTTCCATTCCTATAACTATCTCCTGAAGGACAGCAAAGGTCTGTCTCTAATGTTGTTCAGAAAATTTATGGTGATAAAAGAATTTATACCACTCTGTCAGTCCATGAATAATCATTTCACATGCGTCCTCCTCTGTAATTACTGCACTAATTATAATGTGCAGGTGCTGCACTGACTTTTCGGCAGACCAACTACTGCCTGTAATGTTATCTCCTCCCATGAATCACAGAATCACAGAATCACCTAGGTTGGAAGGGACCTTTTAAGATCATCTAGTCCGAATACTGCCTTTTTTCCAGTTTCTTGCATTGCCTTCAGACCTTACAGTTGACATAATATGTCATTAGTTTTTTCATATTTATTATGTTATACTAGAATATCATATTACTAATTTATTATGTCTGTTTCAAATAGTTGCATTTCCTTTAATAAACAATGAAGACCACAGAATGAAGAACTGCTTCTAGTCCCTATGACCCACAAAAGAAAACAGTTGACAAAAATAACTTAAAACTATGTATTATAATATTGCAGACCTTTTAAGACAAAATAATATTTCTATAAAGTGTAACTGGTTGTTTTTCTGTATAGAGTGATTTGCAAACTTCTATACAGAACACAAAGCTCACATGACAGTACAGAAATCATTCAAGATAATATATTTTCAGTTCTGAAGTCATGGTATGTGGCATTTAAATCTTCAAGAGAAATGTCATTTTATTTTTGAAAGACGACTATCGACTTCCAAGTACTTTGGTGAGATTCATATGTTGCCCAACATCTGCCCCCTTATACTTTCCCCTGAGGGCATGACTTTTGTCATTGCTAGGCTAAGAAGGGCAATAGATCTAATTTGATTTGGTGATTTCTTAACAAACTCCAAGTGTTAAATTCTACGTTAACTGAATTAAACAGAACTTTTATCTCAACTTTGCCAGGAAATTTATTTTGCCTTGGCAAACTTTAAACAGAGGTTGTGCTGACAATGAAAAATAAATCATGTGACAACAGGATTGACTCTGGGAACTTAACCAACAACTACCATTATTTAAAGGGTCCAACTAGCATCTTACTCCGTATGACCCATTTCCCTTTCTTTAGAAGTCAGACGATTCAACAGACAAACATCAAAAAATTCAATCATCGAAAATTTAAATAAAACCAGTTGATTCATCTACCAAGTTATGAAATTTTGTATTTTTGCAGACTTGCAAAATAATTTTCTCATTCATCCCAGTAAACTAGCTACTGCTTATCTCTCTGGATTTCACAGAATCACAGAATCACAGAGGTTGGAAGGGACCTTTTAAGATCATCTAGTCCAACCAATGGAAAAAAAAAAAAAAAAAAAAAAACAAACCACAACACAAAAAACCAAAAACAAAACCACCACACACGCAACCCACACACACACCACCACACCACCCAACACTAATCCATATTCCCAAGCACTATGTCAACTCCTCTCTTGAATACCTCCAGGGATGGTGCCTCAACCACCTCCCTGGGCAGCCCATTCCAATGCCTGACAACCCTTTCAGTAAAGAAATATTTCCTAATATCTAACCTGAACTTCCCCTGGCGTAACTTGAGGCCATTGCCTCTTGTCCTATCATCTGTAACTTGGGAGAAGAGACCGACCCCCGCCTCTCTACAGCCTCCTTTCAGGTACTTGTAGAGAGCAATAAGGTCTCCCCTCAGCCTCCTCTTCCCCAGGCTGAACAGCCCCAGCTCCCTCAGCCTCTCTTCGTAAGACTTGTGCTCCAGACCCCTCACCAGCTTCGTTGCCCTTCTCTGGATCTGCTCCAGCACCTCAATGTCTTTCCTGTGGTAGGGGGCCCAAAACTGGACGCAGTACTCAAGGTGGGGTCTCACCAGTGCCGAGTACAGGGGGATGATCACCTCTCGGGTCCTACTCACTACACTGTTCTTGATACAGGCCAGGATGCTGTTGGCCTTTTTGGCCACCTGGGCACACTGCTGGCTCATGTTCAGCCTGCTGTCGACCAACACCCCCAGGTCCTTTTCTGCCAGGCAGCTCTCCAGCCATTCTTCCCCAAGCCTGTAGCGCTGCCTGGGGTTGCTGTGACCCAAGTGCAGGACCCGGCACTTGGCCTTATTGAACCTCATCCCGTTGGTCTCAGCCCATCGATCCAGCCTGTCTAGATCCCTCTGCAAAGCCTCTCTACCCTCCAGCAGATCAACACTCCCACCCAGCTTGGTGTCGTCTGCAAATTTGCTGAGGGTGCTTTCGATCCCCTCGTCCAGATCATTGATAAAGATGTTGAAGAGAACCGGCCCCAGTACCGAGCCCTGTGGGACACCACTCGTGACCGGTCGCCAACTGGACTTCATTCCATTCACCACCACTCTCTGGGCCCGGCCCTCCAGCCAGTTTTTAACCCAGTGGAGAGTATACCCATCTAAGCCATGAGCATCCAGTTTCTCCAGCAGGATACTGTGGGACACTGTATCAAAGGCCTTGCTAAAGTCTAGGTAGATAACATCCACAGCCTTTCCTTCATCCACCAAGCGAGTCACTTTGTCATAGAAGGAGATCAGGTTTGTCAAGCAGGACCTGCCCCTTGTGAACCCATGCTGGCTGGGCCTGATCACCTGGGCATCCTTCATGTGTTGCATAATGGCACTCAGGATGATCTGTTCCATCACCTTCCCAGGCACCGAGGTCAGACTGACAGGCCTGTAGTTCCCTGGATCATCCTTCCGACCCTTCTTGTGGATGGGCGTCACATTTGCTAGGCGCCAGTCGGCTGGGACCTCCCCAGTTTGCCACGACTGTTGGTAGATGATGGAAAGTGGCTCTGCAAGCACTTCTGCCAGCTCCCTCAGAACCCTTGGGTGAATCCCATCTGGGCCCATAGACTTGTTTATGTCGAGGTTATGGAGCAAGTCCCTCACCATCTCCCTTAGAATTACGGGGGCTTCGTCCTGCTCCCCGCCCCTAACTGCTAGCTCAGGGGTCTGGGTACTCGGGGGACACCCTACTCCACTGCTAAAGACCGAGGCAAAGAAGGCATTCAGTACCTCAGCCTTCTCCTCATCCTTTGTCACTATGTTACCTTCCATATCCAGGAGAGAGTGGAGGTTCTCCCGAGTCCTCCTCTTGCTATTAATATATTTATAGAAATTCTTTTTATTGTTTTTAACATCCAGGGCCAGGTTCAGTTCTAGTTGAGCTTTGGCCTTTCTAATCTTTTCCCTGCATAACTTTACTATACCTTTGTAATCTTCCTGAGTCGCCTGTCCTTTTTTCCAAAGGACATAAACTTTCCTTTTTTCCCTGAGCTGTGACCTTAACTCTTTGTTCAGCCAGGCCGGTCTCTTCCCTCGACAGCTCGCTTTCCTGCGCACAGGGACAGCCTGCTCCTGTGCTTTTAGGACTTCTTCCTTGAAAAGTGTCCAGCCTTCCTGGACTCCTTTGCCCTTCAGGGCTGCCTCCCAAGGGACTCTGTCAAGCAGACTTTTGAAAAGACCAAAGTCTGCCCTCCGGAAGTCCATGATGGCAGTCCTGCTGGTTCCCCTTCTTGCTTCCCTGAGAATCAGAAACTCTATCATTTCATGATCACTGTACCCCAGACGGCCTCCAACTGTTACATCCCCCACAAGTTCCTCTCTGTTTGCAAACAGCAGATCTAGTAGTGCTCCTTCCCTAGTTGGCTCACTCACCAGCTGTGTCAGGAAGTTATCCCCAACACACTCCAGGAATCTCCTAGACTGTTCCCTCTCAGCTGTATGGAGTGCCCAGCTGATATCTGGTAGGTTGAAGTCACCCACCAGGACAAGTGCAAGTGATCTCGAGACACCTGCTAGCTGCTTATAGAACATTTCATCAACCTCTGCATCCTGGTTGGGTGGTCTGTAATAGACTCCCACCACAATATCAGCCTTGCTGGTCCTCCCCTTGATTCGTACCCACAGGCACTCAACTCTACTATTACCCTCATTCATCTCCACACATTCATATTCCTCCCTAACATACAGGGCCACTCCTCCTCCTCTCCTTCCTTGCCTGTCCCTTCTGAAGAGCTTGTAGCCATCCATTGCAGCACTCCAGTCATTCGATTCATCCCACCACGTTTCTGTGATGGTAACTACATCATAGCTTTCATGCCGTACAATGGCTTCCAGCTCCTCCTGTTTGTTGCCCATACTACGTGCATTTGTGTAAATGCACTTTAGCTGGGCTAGTTTTCTTGCCATTTTTATGGGGGGGTGAGGCCCAACACCTCCCTGACCATGCTCAGACCCTTATTTGAAATCCTTTTCTTTGTGATCCTGATAATCTATGTAAGAGTTTATGGACAGAATAAGCATCTCCCAGTAAACAAACACATGAATTGATTTATAAACTACTTGACTTTCTCTGAAGTTGGGGAAAAAGACCTTCCACCTTTTCCAAAAATACTAACTTCCAGCAGCATAGGAAAGCGAAATGTAAATTTCCTGAAAACAGAAGGAAAGTTATCTGATCTTTTGACTATCAAATGCTGACAGCTTGCAGCACCAGAGATGAATTGCTAGCTATATTTCAAATGTATCCCCTTGGGTGAACCTTCTTTAGCTCTCAGACTAGACACAAATACAGTCATCTCCCAAGAGTTTGCTCAGAGAAACACCAAGTAGAAGGTCCAAATGCAAAAAAGTCCAAAGAAACTTGCTACGAGTTCTGTTTTTTCACTTATGTCTTTCTAGGAGGACATTCACCATAATTAGAAAGTAAATACACCTTGAAAAGCTTCCATACCGATGTGGGGGGTTCAGTAAAAAAGTGCCCTGAAGAATTAAGGATTGAGCACAAAATACTTTGAAGCTACTCTCTGTGCCATGAGAATGAAGCAGTCTGCTCCCAAGCGGTAAGGCCATGAGTAAAATTTAAGAATGCCTCTATAAAAAGCAACATACACATACAAAGCACGAACAGTGAGGACTGAGCTCTGAAAGGCTATTATTTCAGGACATCCAAATCAGTACAGCGAAATTCTGCACTAGTCAATAGTCATGAGAACCAAGTGCTTTTTCATGGCTGGTCATTTCTCCAATTAATTATATAGCCTACACAGTTTTTAGTCCAAAATATTTCCTCTATTATCACTATGAATAAATTCACATTACTAGACTGTGGCCATGGTACTGCAATTTACACAAACAGTAACTCCATTAAGCTGATCACAAGACATAGTGATTGAAGTGGAAATACAAAAGGATACAAACTAACTTACAAGTAATTGTTACCAGAGGCTGAGTATGGGATCCTTACGAACCTTTGAAAAAACCTTAAATTAAACAATTTCTCAGTCTCAGTGAGTAATAAAGAGCACTATTTTACTTAAAGCATCTGATATC
This sequence comes from Numenius arquata, assembly GCF_964106895.1. Taxonomy (NCBI): domain Eukaryota; kingdom Metazoa; phylum Chordata; class Aves; order Charadriiformes; family Scolopacidae; genus Numenius; species Numenius arquata. The sequence goes on along the minus strand of NC_133580.1, from coordinate 15,098,810 downwards.
AAATGGTCCTTGCCTTGCATTTTTCCATTCTGTCTAGACTGTTCTCATGTGAAAGCTCTGACATTTAGCAACTTTCTTGGACTATAAAATATAATATTAAAATATGAAGTAGAAGATTATGCCTCTATACCTGTATTAATCCTAAAAGGAAAACATTTCAGTGTTTTTCCATGAACTTTATGTAATAAGGTTTTTTGTTACATACTTACATGATAAAGTGGAACTGTATTGTTTTCTGCTAGTGAGAAATTCAAGACATCTTGCTGTCCAGGTTCAAGCCTGACATTAATAGTAGATGTCAGCACAGGTGGACTAATAGGGTAGTTTGGACCGCTTGTGGTTTTGCCCTTTTTTCTTGACCTATGACCTGTGTCCCTTTTGTTGTCTTTTTGTGTCAAAGGCTCTTCTTGGATAACCAGTATCTTGTCATCACTCAGATACCGCAGGAGTGAATTCTCAGAGTCAGTTGTTGGAGGGGGAAAAAAAGAAAAAAAAGAAATATTAGTAAGAGGAAACAAGCAGAGAACCATTTTGGCTGCATCTGCATTGTCAGCTTCATTCATTCCCCACTTCATCTAACGCTCTTCTGCAAACAAACTTATTTATACCAAGGTTCCAATCAAGAGCAAACTAAGTACTTGGCACAAAACCTAGGCACAGAAAAGATGGTGGTGCATACCCAGGTCCTGGCATGACAGATAGTATGAAGCTAGTCCACAGGATATGGCTTGTGTAACAACAGAAAATATAAATAAAGCCAGAAGGTTTCAGATCATCACTTGGTACTATTAAACTGGAAAGAGTCAAGTGAACGTCAAGTGAATTGTGGGGGCCTTGCACTGGCCTCAGTACCACATTTACTGACACCCCCCCACCATTTGAGGTGAAAGTGAGCATACACATAAAATATTTGTAAATTGTATCAATAAAGGAACATCTCTGCGATCATTCCAGAGACAAGGACTGTAATTTCAAGGAGCCCGACAAATTGGAATAATGGTCTTAAACAGATGTGCAGTATTCATGGGCACAATTTCAAATTGGGAACTGGCCTGGCAACAAGTTGGAGGAATCTGTCTGTAACAGTGAAATACAAACAAAACATAAATCAATAGATTTGGAATAAATCAGAAAAGGCTTGCGCCTTAAATGAAATTTGTTTTCTCTTGGAATGGAAGATTACCGAAAAAGGTAGTTTAAAACCCTGTATCAATTTTCAAGAGTATCATTCAATTTTGTCACATTACAAGCGGTCAAGTTGAACTCCTCTCAGCTGCCCACATTTTGTCTAAAAGGTTCTGATAAAAATGGTACTCATTTAAGGATCTTTAGCAACTGACATAACAACCAACATACTTGAATATTTGAAGAATACTCTTTTGAGTGATATAATTGCTTTCAAGCAGAGGAAAAAAAGGAAAAAAAAAAAAAAGAACTTTGCTATCACCATGCTTCTTCCAAAGCTTGTAATTCCCACTGAAATCCATAAAACTATATGATTAGTGCTAGTCTGAACACTGACAGACCAGCTGATTCTGGTTTCAAATATTCATTCATACTAATCAAAATGTGTCTCAAAGGACATTACCCTCCCCCTCTGTAACACCACTTACAGTTTTCTAGAACTGTGCAGATTAAGAACTGATTGTTATTAACATATATCTGAATCTTATATGTCTTTTTTCCCTTGATGTTTATCTTTCTTTATAATAGAATTAGATAGAGTAAATCCTTCCTGCTAATACAAACTTTTTAATTTTCAGAAAGAGAAACACAAGAACTCGGATACTAAACAGGCTCTTTTACATTCCTCGTGGCACTCGAGAAAAATAGATTTAGGTCCTGTGATGATAACTTCACACTTCTTAAGTAACAAAGAAAAAAATAATCTTGGAGAACAGCAGAGAAAAAAAAATACTCACCTCTGCTTCCCCTCTTGTACACGCTTTGTTCTTTTGACTCCCCTATCCAACTGTACTCAGTAGGCATAGAAACAGGCCTTAAATCTCCTGGAAACAATTCAAGATAAACCAATATAATTTTTGAAAACTAAAAATAAAAGGCTGTTGTCTACGTACTGCCTATAAATTACAGGAATGACATGATCCTTCAGAGCAATCCTTTTGATCAGCACCTATACATTACTAGAGCTGTAGCATTCAGGATTAATTAACCATCATATACGATGGATTCTCCTCTTCATTACACTGATCTGAAGGAAAGCACCACTTCAGCGAAATTAGTTGTACATGTAAAGCAGATTACAGTTAATTTCAAATGCCTTAGAAAGAAAACATGGAGTGCAGTTTTGTAATAACAACAAAGTACAAGATTCAGACACTAGGGTTTTAATTAATACAATTTTATGGCACTAAGGCTGTAAGATATCGATGTGCATTAGTTATTCCCTACTATGGTATCAGTAGAACGTCAATAGCAGACCATTAAACGAGGAATACTACAAAAACTGACTATAAAGCATTAGCACTTTGGCCTTGTCAGTGTGTATTATTATCACAAAACACAGAAACACACCCTCTAGATTATAGGTTAAATTTTGTCTGACCCATAAAAGCAAAGATTCCTTTTTCTGTATGCCAGCTGACTAAATTTAGTGTGTTTCTTTAGCACTCGAGTAAACTTTTTGTCTACTGTTCTGTTTCTGGGACAATTATAGAACCTAAATGTGAACAAGCATTTCTATTTCATTTTCAGTCTCCCCAGGTTGATTAGAGTGACAAAGTGGATTATTCTGTGGATTATTTGTATGCCGAGATCCACCATTCTTCCAAAATACATCTTTTTGGCTACTAAAATGTTAGGAGGATTTAAGAACAAGCAGGTATATGACAAATGTGCTTCTGGGTAACATGATTTTCTGAAAACATATACCTAGAGTACTGAGATTTTCCCATATTATACTCTCACTCATACCATAAAAGTTAGTGTATAACTAATTGTATGGAAAATATATGTAGATTCCCGGCCTGCCTAATAGTTGAAACTACCTTTAACTACAAATGTATTATTGAACTCAATCTCAAATTTGGCCTTAGAAGAATAACATTAATTAGGGAAAAAAACAAACGGAAGAATCAGTAATACAGAAAAGAATGAGAAACAACTAAAGACCATAAATTTTAAAAAAATTAAGATAAGAATGCACATAACAAATGAAGATCAACATAATAAAACTTAGCAGTATTTCTGTAAAAAGAAGAAAGGTCTGAAGTGATTTGTAACACAAACACCAGATGCCACAGCATGACTGACATCAAAAATAGAAATTTAGGGCAGGAAATACACAAGCCAAACAAAAGAATTTTGTACTTCCATGTTCTTTCCAAACAAATGTAACCTACAAACTGTTTTAATTTTGGAAGGTGGATTTTTTTCTGAGAATCATTGCCACAAGAACTCTAAATACCATAGCATGTTAGTCAGACTAATATTAGAGTATAACTCTTGGTTAAAAAAAAAAAAAAAAAAAAGCAATGCAGTGCACAGCAATGATAAATACAAGCTTAATTTTCACAAACAGTTTGAGAAAATGGACTTATTTGCCTCCTTGGATTTTGCACATATTATCAATACTGAAGGGTCTCATCTGCCTGAGTATCCTTCCATCTACCAGCTGCAACAGAGACTGGTTTCTAATAATCACTTTAATTCTGGTAAGTCCACGGCAGGAATTTCTGAACCTTGGTTTGTGTGAGTCCTAACGATAATGAAAGCATCTGCTCAACCATGAAAGACTTCAGCATTTTTATATTCCTTACTTTGCCCAAGGCTCTCTGGTTCCAGCATCAGATACGTGTTTACTTGATCTACCATAAATCCTGTCTTTCCAACAAAAGACATAGTGTTGCTTTAATGGTTCAAATGTGCATCTTTAAGTCAAAAAGTACAAACCATTCTACTACAGTAGAACAGAATTTGGATTTGGAAGTTGTTAATTGACAGATTCATATAATCTGTAGTTTAAAAAATTCTGGCTTATCAACTGTTTTTGAAACAAAGGCATATTCCTGAGACTTTTAAGTCAAATTCCTTCTAGATTTTCAAAGTTACAGAAAATCAGGTCTGTCCATCGTAAACACAAGAAAAATCTTGAGTATTACTGGGATCAGGCGCAGAGCCCAACATTTTAAGTCATCATGCAGCATGAATTTATGAAAGCACGCCAAATACATCCATCTACCTCCAATTTTAACCACAGTTAAGATCTATCATTCTAGTTTTATTATAAAATGATGTCACCTACCAGGGAGATAAAGACTGAGTATTACTAGTCTTAAAATGGAATCCTACTCTTCAGTGTTACAGCTCTTTCAAGCATCAAGTATACAGTTGTACAAGTTACTAAAAATACCCTACATATAATAAAGACCTATTAAAATCTCCCTATTCTGAAAAGGTAGTGTATTTATATATACACATGATCCTGTCCATTGTACAACTGGTACAATGGTACCATGGTATTTTGCCATTTTTTACCATAAATCCAGCAGTGTTTACCAAAATGCAAAAACAGGACAAAAGTTCTGTTTACTTTATAAACATAAGCTAAGATTTCTTTCAAACTATAAGAATGACAAAAACAAAACAGCACTTGGAAAGTTGGATGTTCTTTGTTGGGGAAGTCTAGCTGCAGTGAATTATCACTCTCCAGCTGCAGTGAACTATCACTGCAGCTGGACAGAATTTGAAGTATTCTTGCAGCTGTATTTTTCAGACTTCAATTCTACCCTCTCAGCTCTTGAAACAGCAGGTGAAATTACTTAACTGTCACTCATTAGCTGTTCTTAGGCAAAAGGTAATGCAGTTGAAACCTTAACCCAGGTAAGTTACAGATATAGATATCTCACATATAATAAGAAAATCTCAGCAAAAATTTACAGAAGAAAATGCTTTTACATCTTAACTATCAAAATCTGTTTTGGCATCTGGGGCTGTCAGTTGCCCTCTCTTCTAACATTTATGGCAGCAAGAACACCTTAGCCTGAGATGAGGGAAGAGAAAGCAGCATTGTCTCTAAGTACTAACAACTGAAAGAAGCATGGGAAGCTACATTTAATAACATTCATGGTATCAAATCCTGCACCAGAGTAGCCAGTTCTATGGCAGACCAGCACAATCAGAGCCTGGGGTGCTTAAAGATTTTTCTTTTTTTTTTTCCCCCAACTGTGTTCCATTTCAGCTGTTATTGGACCTTCTACTATAACTGCCTTTGATATTATCTCCATTGAACTGCAGCATGTTTTTATTACCTCTGTTCTTCACAGACACATTTTTATTTACTACTGTGAGCTTGTGAGAGGTTTTCCCATTCCTAGATATCCAGGACAAAAAAAATTTAGGAAACTTTTTAACAAAATGAGGGAAAGTAAAAGAAAACTTTGTCTCAGAGTAGGTGAATGAAGTACTGATTGATGGTATCACATGTATATAAATATAAAAAGGTAGAACCTACACATACAGAATGCAATGATCAGAAGGAGGAGTCATTGCTTTCTCTGAGGCTCAGAAATAATGTCATTTTCAGTTTTTAAAAGAAATATTTTATTTTAAAGTCTGTCAACTACAAAAATAACTTACTGCCTTGAAAATAAAACCACTGCAAATATATGGAGAATACACTGCTGTATTTCATAAGTATTCTTCTAAAATTCAATAGACACCAAACAAATCAGTTTTAACAGATAAGCAATAAAAATTTTAATCAATTAATTTTCAGCAATACCTTTTATATAGATAAACTCATATACAAGCACTATATGTTTGTGTACCTGTACACCCACATGAATTTACATTCACATGAAATTTCTATATAAACGCAGAGTTTATTATTTTTTAATAGCATCTTATATAGTTAATCAGTCTCCATTCTAAGATTTTGAAATATATTTCTTGTATTAGCAATGCCTTGCAGGATACTACTCATGTAATTACATCCATTTAATACAGCACCGAGTTTTGGAGGGCCTTATATATTATAGATAGTTTTACACCACAAGTAAGCCTTTTCAGGCCCTCCATTGAAGTTTAATAGTCCAGAGCACTGCAACTAAAATAACCTCCAAGAGCTTGCGACTGAAACTGAGTAAAATCCAGATGCTAACTATGCAAAAAACATGAAGTTAAGGCTTATTCAAAATTTTAAGTGTGCACTGCAGAATAAACAACGTAGTCCTGATCCTGAATGTTAGCTTGTAATTGTACTCATTATTCCTTCACATAGACCTTTGCCTATTATTCACAGCCAACAGGTCATGGTGTAAGAAAGACTGACAGATATTTGGGGGTGTTGCAGTGTTAATAACACAATTTGTAAATCCAGTCAATTCAGAAATATTAAAGAAATCAAGCCTACCGTGAGTGGGTGTTTTTTCTCTTCTCCGCACTCCTGTAGCTCTGCTTCTCTCATACTCAGAGCCCACAGAGTGGCCTTCACCTTCAATTAAGGTGTAGTATTTCCCACTTTCATGCTCCAAAAAATAGCTTGGAGACTCAGAGCCTTTCATTCCAGGTTTTCCAAATTTGCTGATGTCATCACAAGACATTATTCCAATTTCATCCCTAGAAAGAACCGAGAAGATTATGGAGAAATAAACCATTTTATGATAAAGCATACAACTGTCTCTCCCACACACTACAAATGAAAAGTCCTGTAATTGAAAAGCTGTATGTGTAAACTTTCATAAAAGTGATTCAAGAAATGTAAATTAATGAAATCATTGTTAGGTTCCATTTTAACTGTAAGACAAATACAGTTATTTGTGAGTTTTCTAGTATTTGAAAGGGAGCATAAGGAATTGGTATAACATGAGAAGGCAAGGGTTTCCCTTGCAGAAATGCCTGCTTTAGAGTAGCATACAAGCAGTCACATGAAAGGAAATAAAACTGAATGATTAAAGACTTCTTTAAAGACTTTCTTGGTTTAGGAGTAAGCCCAGGTTTTGCTCAACTGGTATCTAGCTAACTAAAAGTTAAATGTCTCAAAATAATGATATGCTGCTTAATGTATTTCTAGCTCTTAATTTTACTAAATATTTGGTTCAATTGTGGGGCTTTTTGTTTGTTTTTATTAATCTAGTGAAATCAAAGTGTAAAATTTTATTTTTCAAAACCTCAAATTCATTACGATGTAAATACCTGGGGCCATAGAGTCCTGACATAGGAGACAGAATGAAAACATCCTGGAGTGCAGAGTTCTCCATTTTTGAGGATATCCCCATTGTACTTGTTGGTGTTGTAGAGCTGCTTGTTGGACTGGTCGGAATTACAGGCTGGAAAAAAAAAAAGCACATGAATAAATTAATGTTTTCTGGAATTCAAGACTAGTTATGAAATAAACCGATGAAAGACCAGTAGTGAAATTAATCTAAAAGCTATCTCATGGAAAAATGTGAGATTCAGAATCAAAATATGATTTTTTAGCAATGCAGAAAATCAAGTATATGGGGAGGAAGGACATACACTATTAAATGCCATAAATACAAAGCTTAATCGCAGAACTCTGGAATACTCGCTTGGAATGAAAGTGTTCATGACCATAATGCTGGTTTCAGTAGAAGACTTATTATTAACAAGGATAGAATATCTAGATCCTTTAAGAAAACATCTATTGTTTCTTATTTTTTTACTGAAACCATAGCCATGGTGATTGTACTGCAGTGATACAAATATAAGTTCTATGGTGACTAGCAATGAAATATAAATTAACCTAAGCAATAAATATAAGCATCATAAATATGAAAAAAATAATGTCTGGTGGTCTTTTGGGTTTTTTTTTTTGCTTTTTTAAAATTTTTAAACAAAGTTAACACTTTTTTAACTCAAATTCCACAGGGAAGCTCAAGTCAATGGCTATAAGGACTACAACCAAATATTCTGTGCAGGATACAAAGATATATACACAAAGAATATTTTTCAACCAAGGTACAGTCTGTGTTTATATTCAAGAAATAAAAAAAAATAATTAGTATTATTGTTTAGATTATTTATACGAAAAATTCCCATTCATATACAAAATTGTGCTTAAATAGATACAACTAGTTCACTACAGGTGGAAGGAAAACACGGTGACCTAGAAACCGGATGAAAACTATGAAGACCAGTTATAATCTTTTTCTAAATACAGTGCTTTCTATCTTCTAGAGATAAACACTGAAATTATTCTTACGTGATTCAACAAGTAAAAGCAATCCCAAATATCAGAAAAGGATGTTTTTTTCAGGAGAATATCAGTCTGTGTAGGGGTCCAAATTATACTACTCTTCCACGCTTATTGTTAAGCTTCTTACACTTTGATCACGTTTTCAGTTTTTTTCATGTTATCAATATAAATAAATAAGAAGTGACTGCCAGAGACAAGAATCATTCACTACTTACTTTCTCATATTGTTGGAAATTAGGGCCTACCATCTTATACACAGTATCAGTCACTACATTTAGAATATTTCCATTATTTCTGAAGTTTTGACGTGGTAGTGTTAGTAAAGAGATTAAATATAAGATACTCTAATAATCTCCCAATTTACCCGCATTTGGCCATAGTTTCCCATGGGTCAAATCATAAATTATCACCATCACAGAAAGACAAGCAGAAACTCCATTTCGAATCAGAAAAGAAATTACCTTTACCAAGTCTCTTGTGAAAAATTTCTTTTCAATGGGTTTATATTCAGCAGTTGTTAAGGTTACGGGTTAGTCAATGAAGTTAACAATAGAAAAAAAAGGACGTGGAGAGTTAATATGACTGTTCCTAAATATGTTCCCAAAGAGGGTGACAGCCATGTTATTCCTGATAGATTTTTAAAAATCTAACCTTACAGCAATGTAATCTTTTTTGCTTCAATGTAATTCAATTCTTGTCCTACCCATCAGTGAAAGTGAGAACTTTCTTTTTCATTATTTAACTTTTCATTTATTTTTACATTCTGTATACTATCTGTTTCCCCTTATTTTGGCTAGAAAACAAGAATAAAACCTACTTCTTCCCATATAGGTCTTGATTCCTAAACACTAATAAACTGTAGTGTGCTCTGTACTTTTTCCAACTTATTAGACAGGTGTACCCAGCGTATACTAGGCATACTCAGCACCCAGCTGAGATTCTTACTAACACTAAATAAAGCACAATCATTATTTCACTTATCTTGTATTTTATATTCTCATTTATGTCTCTCAGTCAAATATATGATTTCCTTCCAACATGACATTCAGCTTTTTGTTTACTGTAATTTCCACATTATTTGGAATTATTGTCATAGTATTCAACTACCACATTCTTTAAAATTTCATTTGATTATTTCAAAGTCGAATACTTTGTACTTGCTCCCCTCAAATTTAATTACATTTTTAGAGCTTTTTTCTAGTTTTCTAAGTTAGATTTTTTCATTAGCAGCCAAAATTCCATTGCATTTGCAGGCCCTCCTGGTTTAGCACCGTATGAAAATTTAGGAAGCAGATCCTTCAGCTTGTCAGGAAAACATGGAACAAAACCACATGTGTCACCTCTCCGTTGAATACTAAATTATATGTCCTTTGTTTGATAGTGAACCATTAACAGCTATTTGTTAGGCAAGGTTATCCAGTAATTTTCCACCCATTCAATCTCAATTTTCACTTAGCCCTTAATTCTCTGTGCCATACTTAAGAGAATGTCATGAGAAAAGGTATTAATATCAGAGTAAGATATACAGCTTCTCTCCAATCTACCAGGTCAGTTAACCGCTCACCTAAGAGCATTAAACCTGTTTAAGGATTTCTTCATAATAAATTCTTGTTGTTTTTACTCATGTGTTATCTTCTAAGTGCTCACAAACCATTTGTGCATATTGACTGACTTATAATTCCCTAGCTGTTGTATTTCTCCTTTCTGAAGACAAACATTATTCTTCTTGTTTTTCTAACCTTACTGTAATTAATCCATCCACAATACATTTGAAAAATAATGGTCAAAGAGTGCTCCCCCCCAAATAGCAGCTCTTCATGCCTTTTCAATTAGCATACTGTAGGAGCTCATACACCGAGTTAACAGAAATGCGTGCTCTTGAAATTCACTTTCCCTATATAACGGTTGTAAGTTTTTATTTAAATATATTGCATCATGATTGCCCTCAAATAAGCTGTCTCTTGCCTTCTCCTTCTCAGCTTTACTTAGGCATTTTTCATAGAGAAGGTAGAGAACGTATCTTTAGTGCTTTCCAAGAATTTGCTGGCCATTATGTTTTTGTAAGGCCTGTTTCTACCCCTTTCTCAAAGGATCCCCCCTCGTCCAAATAAACTGTATTGGGTGATTCCACTAATTGCTCACAAGAAACCTTCTTCACTCATCTGGCCTGGAATTCTTTAATGAAGTGAAGAGAGACCTTGCTTTCTTCTCCTCTATCATCACTCAGATAATTCCAGCAAATGTAATTCTTCTATGACCTGAAACTCAAGAGTGAAGTTACCAAAGATGTATACCTTCACTCTGAGCTCCAGATATGTCTGTGATATCAGACACAGAATTTCAATGGTTTTAGGTATCTGGAAAATAGCACAGGGGTCTTTTATTATTAAAACATTTATATTTTAATAAATAGTAAATATCATACTAACCAGGTCTATCAATTAAACAGAGTCAATTCTTTAAGTCTTATAGTTCAGTTCCAATACAATTTCTTAAAATGACTATACTAGCCGTGTCTGCATACAAATGAATGTTTGCCAAAGTGTGTGCAAATACATGTACAGGTGAAAAAAAATCCCAAAGAAAACACATTTGTTTATAGAGGACTTCTGAAAAGTGACACTTAAGGTATCTGCTGTATGTTATTCAAAGTTTTTAATGACAATAGCTAATTATCAGTAAAATGATTAAGCAATGCTGAAATACCAGAATAAAAAAGAAAAACAAATGGTAAATTCAAAACCCACCAGAAATAAACAGTTGTTTGCTAAAGAGAAAAATTCAAACTGTTTCAGAAAGAAAATACACTGTTGTGATTCTGAGTGTGTTTTGCAAATACTGGGGATAATTAACTACTGTATCTATTTAAAAAGTGCTGTTCAAAAACAACAAACGAATGATGCCAGTGCATCCTGCAAAAACCAGCAGGACAGGATGCAGGAAGCTGGTAAAGCCCAGTGGTGCAGCAACAAGAGGCTTGAACACGGACATCCCTTACCTTTTGAGGGGGTATGAAGATTAAGGGTGGGGTACTGAGTCTCTACTTTCTCCCTTGAAGGAATAAACTCAATCCCCAGAATTCCCCTGATGGGTGAATTCACAGAAAATACACAGGCGTCACTCTTCTACATGGATTGCCTGTGGTAAGGGAAAATGGGGCTTTGTAACTGCGTATCACCCTATAGTGTGTGTTTTTTGTCAGAACAAGCTCATTCATGCCAGTGATATAGATGACTAATTGCTTACTGGACAAGCTGCTATTCAGAAAAATTAAATGTTCAACAACACAAACACTACTTACAGTAGGAAACAGAACTCTAAATGTGGCTGAGTATTTCTTGCATACTGGTGATGTGTTTTCAAGTCTTGTGGATTTTTACTCTTTTGAAACTTGATATATAAACCTTTTTTAATGTGTAAATAATATTTGTCCTCAGAGCAAGAGAATATAATGAAATACATAGGAATATGAGAGAAGTCAATAAAAGCATGAGCAGCATTAAGATGAAAAGAAAATTCATCATCTCCTCTGATACAAGACACTTAAGAGAACAGAACACAACTTTCTTACTTGCTGCATTTTCTTTGTCTGAGGTGTTACAAGTCTTCCCTTGCCCAAGTTGTTTCTCACTGAGACAGTAAAGTAAATGGGCAGGAAATAATTTCAGAGTTCATCTGAGCAATTCCGTCAGGGTACGGTACTCAAACCATGAACACCAACCTATCTCCAGAGGTGAATGAGAAGTGGTACACACCAGCTTGTTATTTTCCTATTTTCCCTGCTACAAGCATCTGTTCTCATAATGCTATAGAATTTTTCTTTTGTACAAAGCAACATCTCTCCAAATTCATCGTTTTTAAAATCTGAAATGAGCTACTTTGCTAGAATTAGTCTGAAGATACTTATAAAGTTGCAGAGCATAACATGTATTTTCTAATAGGTAAAAATGATTATAAAATTGTCCCTGTTGACGTAAGCTTTACTCCTCTCCAGCTATCACCAACTGACAGATTCTGTATCTCAAGCTGAATAATAAAAAGTTTAACGTTCTGAATCAAGCAGTTGTTACAGGAAGGATTATTCCAATTAGAAAATTTCTGCAAATAAAAAGAAAAAAAATACAATAAATGTTTGAATTTATTTGAATGCAGTTGCCGGTGTGCTCATTTTTTAAAAAAACAGAGCATTATTTGCCATTGCAGAAGAACGAACCATTTTATATTGAGTGGGAAGATAATCACAGAGTTTAAAAAAAAAAAAGCCTTCTAATATCATTTAACGCCAACTAGAGACAAAATAAGAAAATGGTATGACTGACATGTTGTCTCACAAAGGTAACTGTAGCATAGAACCTTGGCATATGTTAACATTCTGCTTTTGTTAATTAAGCATCAAGGGAAACTATATACAGCGAAGGAATACTACAAAACCAAGAAATAAATTTTATAAGGATTCACAGATTCCGTATATTTAATAATTCATAAATTATGTGGTAAAATTTTAAACATAATTATTATGAAAAGAATTATTAATAACACCTATAAACATCTTAAGCAATATTAGAAAACAAGAAAGTTTTTATTTTAAAAATTACTGCTGCGCACCAACCTGAGCTCACAAATGTTATTTCTGGCCTCTGAATTTCACGTTCTTAAATCCTACTTCCTTTGTTCCTTCCCCAATTATGTACTGCTTTTGTTTTGTTTTTTACCAACACTAAGTCAGGATGGAAGAATTGCTCTGCATGTGTTATTTTCATGGTGTGTTACTTATATGTAATCCATGCAGAGCAATATATGTGGACCCATATACGCAACGCCATAAAATATAACACATCCATATACGGTACTCTTTTTTGTGACAGTAACATTTGCTGAGGTTTTTCTCAGTTTTGACCTATTTCAATTAAGATCTTTTTCTACAGATTGTTGCTTAAGTGGTCATTCCATATCCTACATTCATGCAGCTGGTTACTTTTGTCTAAGTAGAAAACCTTCCATTTATACTGAATGTATTCTGCTTATTTTTGAAAGTCTGTCAATAGCCTCTGTTCTATGAGAGCCAATGTAATCCATTAGTGCTATAAAACTCAAGAAAAACAAATAAACAAAACCAGAAGCCTTCCTACCAATTCAACTAATTAAATGAATCTAGAGAGTCTAAAAAATGCCAAAGTCAAACAAATGCGAGGATGTTCTGCAGCCAAGAGCGGGGAGAGGGAAGTGAGATCACTGCTTTCCAGCAGCATCAAGCTGTTATGTCAGCTGCCCAGGAAACACAAGGTTTAGTATCATCTTGAAATTTAATCATGCTCGTTCCAAGTCATTAATGACAACAATAAATAATACCAGATCCAGGTGAGAACTGTAGGAAACAGACAAACCCAAAAACTGCATCCTGAAGTGTATCCAGGTCCTAATACTTGAGCTTGCCTCTGTGGCATGAAGACTAAAGAAGACCTGAAGATGCTAAGGAAGACCTAAAGATGGTTTTCAACATCTTATTACAGAATATACTGTTAAGAAGTCACAGTGGCAATGCTCTTTTTATTCCCTGAAGTGATTTATATTTGTATTTAAATCCCTCACCGCACTATTCTATAATATAGAAGAAACATATCCTAGTGAGGATGACACTTAAAGCACCCTTTGCTCCTCTGGGCCTCTTGTATTCTGGGTCTTCAGGAGAGGACACATCACAGAAATAGAAACTGTTGATAATTCCACAAAAACAGCTTGGTGAATTTTCACTTATTTGGCTACCATGACAAAGGATGGCATGTTTTGTGGAAAATAAAGTGCCATGTATACAGTACACACTGTTTTCACAATGAGAAAACTTCCAGAACTAGCGCTGCTTGTGAACTATGATTCTTTAATGTACTAATATAAAGAGAGCATCTCTGAAGACCTGTGGCAAATGCCATTTCCATTTTGCTGCCCCTGGAGGCTTCATATGAAGTTCACAAGTAGATACACAATCATCTTATTAGAGCAGAGAGTATTATTCCTGCACCCTTATGACAGAAAAAACGTGAAGAGTTCTGAATCTCCTCTGGGTGTCACAACACCCCTTCCCTCTCCCCCACAGGTAGTCACAGAGAAAGGAAAGATGGCACTAAACCCATCAGCACTCCTGAGCTGCAAGGATTACACAAACTCCTTAAGCGAAGCAGCTGCATAGGATTTAGGCACTCTGAGGAATGAAAGACTCAGGAAGTGCCAAGGCAGGAAGGAAATTTGCCTGGATAGGCTTGACGGGTTTGCTTTGTTTTGTTAATTTAAAAATTATTCAGAAACACATTCATGTAGTATGTGATCCAAACAAAACAATTCTGTGAAGCTTCCACGTTAGGAAAGTACATAAGCGTATTACAGAACATTACACAGTATCAAAGATAAACATGAATAGTTACTAACTTACTCAAAAACCATTCCTTTAATAACAACATTTTGAGTTCAGCCTTTCTACTGTGAGTCAGTTTCTACTACGGATGTTGATGCTGCAGGAAGAACCAGCTGTGATGTTCACAATCAATTTTTTTTCATATCAACAGGTTTTCAAGCAGTAAGTGTGCAGAAAACATCAGTGGTTCTATTAGCATTGCTACCAAAAAACTCAAACTTGATGAGATGTAGAACAGAAGACTTTTCCTGAAATGTAAATGGTCTGACACACTCGATTCCAAACAAGTAGTTTTGACAGGCTGTGAAATAATGGAAATGGGGGCAATGTTGCCTTTGCCGGTCAAAGAAAGGTACTGAACCTTAGGTTGCCTTAATCTTCAGTAATACTATCTGTAAATATTCTTTCCTTCTATGAATTCCTGTGGCCCCCAACTTCACAAAAAAAAAAAAGAAAAAAAAGAGGAAAACAATCTTATTGACACTTAGAGTATTGCCACACAAACTTAGCAACTTAGCACACTAAGCACACTATTTCAGAGGAATCTGGGACTTTTTAGAGGCTCCTGTTGGTTTCACTGGAAGTAAAGATTCTAGTGTTTTCCATTGAATAAAGGATTTACCATCTGCCGTGTTGCAGCAGCCTTCTTACCTGAAGCGCAAGAGGCTTCCACCTCACATTCTTCAGAAGGGCAGGAGCAGAAACCAGAGTATTCTGAGGACGTTTTTTCAAGGTTAAAATCACTCCATTTGGGTCTTCCCGCAATGCATTTACTAGGTTCTTTAACTGCCAGCCAACCTAAGGAAAAATTCCATAATTGAATTTTGAAAGCTTTCCGTTTAACTTCAAATGTGAAGGCAGTCTTCTATTAACTGAAAAGGTCTATTACAGCCTACTCTTTGCAAACATAAGCAGTTTTTATAAACTGTGCTTGATTACTTCTGTTAGACTGAAACGATGCTGCTGAAGCTGGATTGTTATTTTTTTCTTTTGCTACATTTCTCAACAAAATAAAGCAAAAGTGAACACTGTCTCCCTTTTAGTAATTTGTGAGATCACTGTACATTTTGAATGAAGTGATGAGGACTAGAACTCATGAAATAATTTCCATCTGAATCCTTAGTTGAAATATTCACTGCTGAAGATGAAGACAGACTATGCTATAGCAACAGATGAAACATATGTGTAACAGCTTTAACATACGTGTAACAGCTTTAAGAGCCTAACTGAAGATAAATGATAATTTGATTTATCTATACTGTCCCTGGATAGAGCTGAGTAATTCAAGTTACTATAAACTGTAAACATAACCATAAAAAAGAATATCATGAGTACTGAAAGAATTTTATATGCGCCGCTCACAAAAAGCTACTTAGAGGCATTTCTTAATCTTCTTGATTATTTAAGTATGAATTTACCATGAACCATTTATACATGAAAACAGAAATTGTATTTTTATGGGATTTTTTTTTAAATGAATGTTTACACTACCCTATTATCCCAAATGGTTGAAGAAGTTTTAAAATTGAATAATAATATAAATGACAGCATATAAAGATGTTTATGATAAAAGTAGTTTCTTACATTTCTTAAACATTTAAGTTCTGCTGAATTGCTATCTGTGTTTCCACAGACACATAAGAAAAAACCAACAAAAGAGGGTATCAAAACAGTCAGATATGTAAATTCAGAACTGAAAGGGAAATTGATAAAAATTCAAATTTTTCTAAACCTCAGCCAATCTTCTTTCAAGTTACACCACTGAAATCAGTGGAACTGTACTAGTTTGAATAAGAGAATAAATTTGGCTCCATTCAGCAATCCTTTTGCCCTTCCTATATGGAACTGATATATTACTTGTTCACCATGAATAAAATAAGAAATTCCTACCAGCTAGCATTTCACTGTGAATTATCATTAAAGTTGGTTTGCCCTGTTTCCCGAGTAATACTACTATTGAAGAAGTGTCTTTAATGTTACAGTCTCAAAAAATGTATCCTATGTAATACCTAAATTAGTACTGAGAAACAGAAATACATTGCAATGCCTATAGGATTTGCCAACATTCACTTCTAAAGCTTGTATTTTTTGCCAATATACTGGTGACCTCATCTAGATAACTAGACAACACCAAAAATTTTGAAATTTGTCTCTCTTTCACTGCTGTCAGAACAATGGTTCAGCTAAAGCAGACTCTTAGTTAATGTCCTGGTTTGAGGTAAAACAGAACCCATTTTCTTTTCAGTAATTTTTCTTTTCAGTTAAGCCTCTTTTAATTCTGGGAAATTAATGGCCCAAGCCACAACAGCTACTCACCCCTAACCTTACCCCTGGGTCCCAAGGGCTAAATTATTGCCTCCATTTAGTCTCATCTTGTTGTTTTTTGGAAGTATACTAAGGATCTTGCTGAAGTAACTCAAATTACAAGAACAACCCTACCTAGAGAGGAATTACTGGAGGGAGTAACCACTCGCAAGTGACAATTAGGTTAGTGGTTCCCATTCACCTCTGGGACACAGCAAGGCCTGTGTAAGTATTCATAGGGAAGACTTTGGAGGATTTTCCTAGCCTTACTTATTTGCATCTTCTGTTCACACACTATTTCTAGATTTGCCACTCAAAGAAAGCAAATAGGTGCAGGACACACTCTCCACTTACCCTTTTAAATATTGAGCCCTTTTTTAAAGCATTACTGAAGCGAATGAGGTTTTAATTTGATGATTCCTATCTACCCACAGTTCTGCTAAACAAAGCAGCATGGATCCAATCCTGAACAAAATATTTTTTCAAAAGTCAATTTCTTTCACAGAAAAGCTGAGCCCCCAGCACCTTGGTAAATGCCTGTATTAAGCACTTCCCTCCATTTGCTATTCCAAACACAGCAGACTTTTACAGTAGCAATAAATGACCACAGTAAAGACTGTCGTAAGTGTTATAACTACCTCAAGTCTTAAGCCCTAGTGTCAAGCTGATGTGTACCGAGCAGGAATTGGAATGCTGTGCTCGTACAGCAGTTTTCTCCAGACACAACCTTAGTGAGGCCAAACTGCAGCAGCCTTAAATGGAATATATAAGAATGAAAAGCTTAAGGAATACAAGAGCAGTAACTGAACAAGTACATGCAAGCATTAAGTGCTGCTATATTTGCTATGCTTTTTGACCTGTCAGAGTTCACTGTAACACTTAAATCTTCATTGCTCTTCTGACCAAAGTGTGCATTCTGCTATTAAAAAAAAAACAACAAACACCCACACACACAAAACACACACCAAACCAAAAAAAAAAAAAAAAAGAAAAAGATTCAGGTGTTCAGAATCACAGCAGTCTACATATATCACCATATTATATCAGGTATAGTTTATAATTACTTCCTCTTAGAGGAAGAAATATCTGATTGCACATGGAGGTGGAAGGAAAATAATAAAGACAACCTTGAAGAGATTTCAATTCAAAACCTTTTATAAGGGCTGAAGAGAAGTTAAGATATAAACTGTAAGGTTCTAGCTTGTCTCCCATAGTGGGCTGAAGCCAGGATCCCAAAGGTGAACATTTTGCTTGGAAAGAACTGCGGTATGTGTCATGATTCTAAAAAGGATTTTAATAGGTTTTTGAAGTTCTGTTCTATTTTTAATGTTGCTGTTCTATTGAAAACTTTCTAAAAATGCACTGGCCACAGGAAACCAGAAAGCGATAGTAACGATACATAGGCCACAGCCAAAAAAATGCAATATGTCAACTTGTGTTCCAAACAAACTCTTGTAGTTGTGCTTTGTTTATAAAATGACAGAGGCTATATTTTTTAACTCAATCATAGAATTAAAAGTGTACTATTTTTAATTTTTATAGATCGATGTAATTTTCAGAATGCTGAAATCTTTAGAGTTCCACGAGCTCCTTTTAGAAAAGAATGATAAATAATTAAGTTAATGATAAATTATTCCAATGAGATCCTTAATGACAAAACCATTAAAAACCAAGATCTATTAGAGAACAGTCTGCAGTCATTACTACTAGGCTATGATAAAAAGCTCTTAGGAATTTGGACATGTTATTATAAATTGTATTACTAAAAATATCTTTGAAAAAATAGAAATCATTAGAGTGGATTAAAAATCTCAGTTGAAAACCAGTCCTTGAGACAGATTTTGACATTTATTCTTAAAGAATCATTCTTTAATAGCAATTACTAGCTTCCAGCTATAGTAAGACGCATTCAGCAAAAGGGTATTTTGCTCCTTTAAGATTTTTATCATATACATTCAGATAATCAGATTATACAATATTTCACTCAGTAATGAAAGTAAACATAAAAATTAGACTAATGAAGGAAAAAAAGAATAATGTAATACTTTGCTTATTTTCCTGAGTAAGTGAAATTAGAGCGCTTAGGATACCCATTACATTCAAATAAATTTCAGAAGGACATCATTATGTTGTCTTTGCACAGCACGGTCATGGTGCACTCTGCGAAACATATTTGCATATTGAAATACAGTGCACTATTTTTTATCTCTTTATAAGCTGGTCCTACAAAACCTAGAATGTGGAAAGCCACATGCCTGCTGTTGCGTTACTTCATAAGTCAAAGGAAAAAACAAAACACAGTCAGACGCCAGCAGTGACAATTGCTACCACAGTGACATGCATAGTCTGTAAAAAGATTAGAGTCACAGAAACTTTGACACTGGCTTAAAATCATTGATTCTTAATTTTAGAAAAAAAAAATGTTTTTCTTTTTAATTTAGATGCTAAATATAGAAGAAAAGTAGGATAATGCAGAATAACTCACTGAAAATGATAAGAGGCAGGCAGAAGCTTAAGATTTTGGTGGTTTACACTTAGGATCACTCTAATCAATAATTTTTATTGGTTTGTACATCCTCAGTGTGGAAAGAAGGACTCCAGGGGAAAAAAAATAAATGTATACTCTTGTTTATGTTCAAGGATTTGTTAGCTTCCTCATAGAAAGTACAAGCCTGATAATTAGTGGAAATTGCAAAATATAGTAACTTTAAAAATAATAGTTCCAAAAATATTAATCACTATGATACTAAAATTCTTTACCACAAAACTATAATGACTTAAATATCCACACTGCTGTAGTAATTTTGTATACCTAAAGCCTGATAATTTTGTAGCTGAGACTGCATAACTAATATGTTCAGAAAAACTTAACTCACTTTCCTTGACCTACAGTAAACTACTTTCTTCTCTCGTTCTCCAGCATCTTTAGAATCTTCCTATGCTGACTTTGTTCCTTCTCATTTAGAAGATCTAGATTTCTATGGATGGAATTCGGAACACGTACTGCCAGCAATAGGGACTTCGGCATTTTTATAAATCCAAATTCTGTTCATGCTGCACAAGCCCCTTTTCTCCTTTTATAAAATAAAGGCTACCTCGCCAGTGATGACTCACTAATAATCTGTATGGAAAAAAAAACCTATAGAAAAAATTCTTAATGTTACAGACAAAAAAAAAAAAAGGAGACAAGAAAACACAAACTGGTGCATTTGTGGATGACTGCACAGGCATTAGGTGCATGATATATTTGTCTATTAAAAGAAACTGAAAAAACAGCTGGACTGTTGAACATGATGCAGCTTATCGAAGGATTCCAGTCGTCAAAACCACCACAAGTTACTCAGCTCCATGCCAATTTCTTCAAAACATTATACGTACTTGTTATGGCACAAAGTCAGAAGACACAGCTTAGACAGTGGAACTAGGAATGCACAGCGGATAGAATACCTATATTCTTTTCCCTGCTTTTCCTGAAAATTCTGGGGATAAAGCAGAAGTGTGGTTCCTCAGTTCCTTCACTGCCTTACCAAACCCTAAAAATCTATCAGGACTCTGAAGAATGACAGTGTTCTAAGAAATACAAAATTACAGAGTGCACCCCACAGAAGGAAGGTAGGTTACACCTTAATTTGCTTGTGAGACATGCATATTCTGCTCACTGTATCATATGCCTGCTTTGATCTTACCTAGGATGGAGAGAGAGAGAGCATTAACTAAACAGGAATTTAAGAACTACGTTGTTAGGCACTTGATCTGGAAATCAATTGTATTTGCTAAATATTTAGAACATACTACATTGCACACCACCTGAAAACAAGTAATTCTGCTTTGACTGCAGTAACCCTTACATGAACCAGGACAGATGTTTCCCCTCAAGGCTCTTTAAACACATAAGCAAAGCCATCTGGATACTTACTTGAACCTCAAGAGTATGACCCCTCTTCATATTTGCATTTAAGAGAAAAAAAAAAAAATAAGTGGCTTGTGTAAACAGAACTTTTTGTTAAGGAAACAGACTATCATCCCTTCGTATTTTAAGCCTATAATTCACTTTGCCCGCTTAGGGAATTAATCAAGTGAATTTTTTTGATTAACATGGAAATCAGAAATTATTATTAGAAAAGAGTGTGTTGGAAGATCATAAGACTACTTTGTGTCACTGAATGGGAAACTCGTCATTAACACCTGTAGCCAATTCACTCTTCTTAATATCCTGTTACTAACAGTAATTAATGATGGAAAAACAAATGATCTCCCATCATCTTACACAGTTATTTTCATTAACTAATGAAGAAATACAGCAAGATTCCAAGAAGCTGCAAGATTGGCAACTGGAAGACATGACTTTTGGAAAGGCAGAATCCTGAGAATAAGTAACGTGGTAATTTGTTTGCAAACAGAATGACATCGCTCGGTGAAAGAAGTAATTCTCATGACATCTCCCCTTCAGTTTTTATCTTTCCTTTTCCTACTTGTATTTTGCTACACACAGTGTGCTGAAACAGAGACGGTGTGACCTGGCACTACACTTACAGATTCACCTTAATCTAAAATCAGCTCTCATTAAGACTCAAATTTACAATTCAATAAACATACTATATTAATTCAATAAATATCTTTACACTGATAAATTAGTGCTGAAATTATTTCGTTGTGCCAGGGCTCTTGACAACATATGTAATTTTGAAAAGTATGACTATGTATGTACTCTTGAAGAAGTCTGTGATTTAACAATGAACAGTATGAAAGGGTACCAGGCTGCTGATCAGGTATTTACAAGGCATCCCTCATTCCAAAGAATAACCTCATCAAGCATGAAAATGCAACTACATTAGTTAAAAAGAACAGCTATTTAGAGATAACAGAGCAAACACCTTTCACAACAAAGCAAAGGTGTTAGAACTGAAAGAGCCCTTCTAGGCTACAACAGCCATTTGTTTACTCTTCTACAAAGCTGCAGGCAATTCTAACATAAGCATTTTCATCAATTCTCAAATTCTCTTAAATTCTACCACAGATTTACTTACAGATGTTTTATGGATGCTTGCTCTTGCACAACATTGTTTTTTACCTTAAAGAGTTCTTTATCTTTCTGGTCTTTATAGCCTCTGTCTGTTAAGAAAGAGGAATTCTGTCTCACACTGAGCCGGCTGGGTTAACTGAATTGAAATCCTTATAAAAATTCTCTTCATATGAGACAGAAGATACATTTTCTTATTTATGCATTACATTTTTTTTTAATATTCACATGTATTTTCACACCTTTGATAACTGTAAGTGACCTGAACATCACACAGTATTTCAGATAAGATATTATCAATATCGAGACAATGGCATTAAAACTCTGTTTCTCCTGGAAACATGTTCCTGATTAATTCCAAGTTCATCTTTGCCATTTTCGGTCACGTCACCTCTGTGGCGCTCAGTTGATTTGGGCTTAATTACTACATTCTGACTTCTGGAGTCTTCCCAGTTGCTCCTGAGTAACATATAGCTTTCAGCAGGAATTCCCAAAAGCATTATTATTGCTCTCTGTCCTATTAAATGACCTTCAAATTCCAATGCTCAAAAAAAAGTTTTCAGTTTTCTGAAGTCAGGTTTCCCTGGTTTATCAAAACTTTTCTATACAGAAGTAGATAAAATATTTTAAAGGTGGTCAGGCAGATAGATCAATATTGTTTGGATCTGCAATATTTCTGTTGTCTGAAAAATTGTCAAAGGTAGAACATCAACACAATTTACTTTTCAGAAATTTATGCTGCATTTCACTTAACATGCCATTTTCCTTCATGTCCTTAGTTATCCTTTCCTCTCTAAATCACCTACAAAATCTTGCATAGTATTGACTTTACAGTAAGTTTTGCCTTATCACATTTCTCCAGCGTATAATGCTATCCTGAAGCACACAATTCATTAAAAATACTTGCTCAGGGACTTGCAGTTGAAAGTTTCAGTCTCTTCAGTAAACTGAGATGTAGATGATTTGGCATTAAACTATCCAACCTTGAATATCATCATGAATATGTATATATATTTGTTATGACTGGTTTTGTTCTCTTTGCTCTATGTTTGATACTATTCTTGTTACGGAAAATTGAAAGAAACGTGTTTCTTGGCTAGTGACCGCCTTAGCTTCAATTCTACCCTATTTTCACTGCATGACAGTCCCAATTGGCTGACTAAAGAATCATGTCCCATACATAAAACAACTTAAAAAAAACCACAATATGAAATTCGCTATTTCAACTAAGCAGCAGAAAATACGCTATCCATACAACCTAAGGTGTAATTATTAATTTTACAAGCAAATAAATGCACAGTGGTATATTCAGCACTTGTGTATGATTTTATAAGAAAGGAAGTAAAAGTCTACAAGGCACTGGCAGAACTAGTGCCTGTTGTTACTGTAAGAAAAAATAAAGAGTTGGTGTGGCAGTAATTTAGAACGTATAACTTTTAATAAAACAGCATAAGAAAGTTTAAAAACTAATAAGCAAGAAGGACAAGTAGAAAAGCAAATAAGGAAACTGGATAATGATTAAATGATCTTAACAGCCAGTGGTGAATCGCCCGATTTAATTAATTTCTTGCCTAAAGTACTATTATTTCTTCTTTGATCTTTATAATTGTATTACAGAGTGTTCCTTGGTTAGACCAGATTCCACATAGTAAGTCTTTTATTTCTAACTCTTTCAATTGTTGCATTATATAATTTGTTAGCTGCTTTCCTTTGATACTTTCTCAACTCTTGTTTTTAAAAAAATCCAAAACTAACCAAACCTCTCAGCCTCAGCTGCATTTAAAAGTTATTTGAAAAGTAAAACAAGTGGGTTTGTATTGTTAATATATTTAATATATTTGTTATGTAACTGGTTTCAAGGGAAAAATACAAGTGAGAGTATGAATATAGCTACCTCCTAGATATCTGGTATTTCTTACTTAATACAGAAAATGCATATTAATCGTAGGTAATAATACTCATTTAGAAAATACACAGCCAAAATATTCTAGCGACATCAATCCCAAAATCCTTAACTCCACACATCCAGCAATTCAATGGATGGACATTGTCAGCATGCTTAATCCTCTGCTATCACTATACAACCCCAGAGAAATGCCTCCAGGACTAGAAATGCTGTTACCTGTGCTGACTCCACTCCAATGCAGGGACAGCACAACTATTTCCAAGTCTGCATCTTCTTAAACCTGTTTAAAAGCTTACTCCTCTCTCAGTTTCAAAGGAGATAATAATTATCCTCTTAAATTGGACTTCCTGATGAGAGTCAAACTTAAATTGAAATTACAGTTTTGTTTTTAAAGGGGAAAAAAAATAATCAAATCAAAGTGTCCTCTTAGTTTCATTTCTGCCTATGTGTGAATTAAAAAGAGAAGCCTTTTAAAAAGAGTAAACAGCTAGTTGGTAATAGCTACATTCATGTAGTCTCATCTGTACTGTTTTAGCACAGGAGTACTGCCCTACCCATGAATGAATGCTTTCACTGCACAGCTCTGTAACTCAATGTTAAATACGCAAAGTACTAAAGTTGGGAAATTAAAGAGGTTGTTGAGGAGGGTCATGCATTAGGATGACAAACTGGAAGTGCTCAAATTATCTAGCTCATCAGAAAAAAGTGAAAAGGTAATTTGATTGCATCCTGAAAACACCTAAATGAGAAACCTGCTCTCCAATCTAATAGATAAAAATATATCAAGATCAAAGGACTGGAAGCTTGTGCCAGACAAATGTAGACTACAAATAAAATGACTTTTTCCCCCAGCAATGAGAATAATTAACTACCGGAACAATTTATTACAGGTTGTGGGAACATCAATGAAAGTTTTAAACCTCAAATAGTCTTATGAAATGAGCGAATATGAATTTATCTAGAAAATGCATTGGCCTAGTTCAGTCAGAATCAGATTAAATGATGCCAGTAGTCATTTATAGGATTGGAATCTATTAAAAGAGATGCATACTTTCTCTAATTGGGAAACTATTTTCACTAGTGACAATAAAAAATGACTATATCTAATCACCTTCAGAATAGATTCTTTCAAAACACATTGTGTTGAACAGGATTTATATTTGATAGATTACCAAAATGCTACAGAAACTTCAATCTTAAGAAAATATCTTTGTTAGGACAACAAAGATAAAACCTGTGAGATGCAGAATCTCTGAAGCATACAAATCTCTGAAGAAAGTGTTTTTCTGCATCTTTACATATTATAACTTAACCCATGTATACATTTTATGAAAGCATGGAACCTCCATTACCACTGAACAGCTAAAGTAGGAATGAGAAATAATACTAACACCAGATTTTCATCACATAGGCTTTTAATGCTTTAAGTAGAGTCTATGGAAAACTAACATGAGAGTGGAGGCCATGGATTTCACCAGATACATATATTGTAAGTAATATTTTAACTATCTTGAAAATTCTGTAACAACCCAGGAAGTATTTAGGACACTAAATGTAATAATTTGCCTTTTCACAGGGCAATGCTAAATGCTTCATACAAAATATATTGAATATTCTGATATATTACAGAAATAAAGAAACACTCTGCTTCTTTCAGCTCCAGGAAAAGGTAAAGGGAAAATGCAACCATCATAACTTGTTATAAATCAATGCAAACTTTTGCTGCAATTTTATTTTAGAGAGAACGAATATGTGACATTTGACTTAAAAAAAGTGGATAAAATATTGAATAAGTTTTTTGCAGAGAGAAGCAAGTATTTAATCCAGAAACCAAACTAGTGGTAGAAATTTTACTACCAAGTACCAGGCAAGAAAAAAGCCTAGAGAATATCGTGAGAGAAGTGAGAAGTACAAAGCAGCTGAACAATCACACTTTGGCCAGGTATAATTTCAAACTGCTTTATATTTTCCTCTTTTACAATTTTACTTCTACTAGTGCTTGCTTCTGCTAAGCTGTGGAGTCAAAGGCTGGCATGAGGAAGTGGGTTCTAGCAAGGACTCTGTGCAGGCACAAATTCATGCTCCTCTACTTGGTGAGCAATAGTTTACAGCTCTGGAAATCCCTTAAGACCACCACAGACACTCAAGCCTTTCTTTTGTAAGGTTACTCAGCTGCCCCTCCCAGTTATTAATTTCAAATGGATTATACCTCATTTTATGAGCTGGTCTTGCTAGTATTAAAATATTGATTACATGGAAATCTAATGAGCTGTTGCCTTTGAATTATTCTAGTCCACTAACGGAAATAATGGTAATTATAAGCATGATATCAATCATGACAATTTGCGATAACTGGGGTGAAGAAGGAACACAGCTAAGTGTAGTTTGCAGCAAGATATACGAGAAGTGACTTAAAGGGCACACTTGACGATCAAAGGGATACTTAGAATATTAAAGCTTCCAATCCACAAGGGAAGAGGGTTGGACATATACCTCTGAAACATGCAAACACTCAATATTACTGTCTGACTTCCCAAAGTCATAGTGAAGACAGAGTGAGACTTTCCCAAGCATTTCAAAGGAAGAAAAAAATTCTGAAAGAAATAGCTTGCCATTTATCTCTTTTCTTAGCTTATTATAAACTTCAGAATGAATAATTAATAGTGGGGTTTTTTTTAGGAAAAGGTATTTTATGCTACGACTCAGCTGTTGGTACTGTGCCCTTAGCTGGAAAGGGATTCCAAGTATCAAACACCTCGGACCTGTTGTAACACACATGGAAAGAGTTGCTATCCAGAAAGCCAATTCTTGAGTAGTTGAACGAGTGCATTTCACCTATGGGAGTAAAGATTAAATTAGGTCTGTCCCTTGAAGAGTATGTTTGATGGAGAAAACCAGCCTAATGCATATTTCAACTTGTAACTATGACAACTCATAGAACCTCTCTAATATAGATAAGAGCTGCATCCTGCATTAACATTGAAAGTCTAAATGAATAAGTTATACTTCTTTTCAAGAGAAAATATTTGCTCTCTAATCATAAGACTTTAATAGGCAGACTTTCATATTTCCATCTCACACAAATGACAGACAGAAAGATATTTCTTAATCTTGCTTCTGCTGTGTTTGGAGATGTGGTTCAGCAAGACAAAGTTAGATCATTAAAATATAAGCACTTTAGGAAGTTATCATCATTATTGTCACAATGCTACTCATGTCTAATAAGTCATAAATGCAAGCGTTCCTTTCACCTGTAGTTCCAGTAATACTGTTTCCATTCTGCTGCAACATACAATTTTATTTTTTTTTAAACCAGACAGTTCCTATGACTTAAGATAGTACTGGGACAAAATCTGACTGCATTTTTTTCAGTAGTTATCAATATTTGAACTTAGATCAGTTAGAAGGCAGCACCTTGCATCATCACAAAATAGGAAGAAAAATATAATCATTTAACCATGGATGAGGCTCTGACAGGCTTTAAGATAGGCACTCTGACAGGCTTTTAGACCTCAATTACAAATAATATAATCTAATAAATAAAGAAATTATTAATTCTTCAGTGAGGTCACATGTGTTTTAAGTCAGGATACAGTTCTATGAATGCTGCAGAAACATATTATTCCTGCATTTCTACATAAATGACATGTAGTTTTGTATACTTAAGTACACAATACACCATACAGCTGTGAAAGAAATGCAATGCTAAGCACATTTAAACTTATGCAAGTCACTTACTACAGTTCCTTAAGGCTTAGCATATACTTCTGCATACACATGCTTACGTGATTTTAAACAGATTAATAGTTTCACTAACTTTATAAAACTGTTCATCTGTTTAAAAATTAATCTGCATAACAGAATGCACAAAAGCAAAATCTGACAGATTTCTATCAACACTTTAATCGTCTTTGTTTCCCCCCTCCAACAGATTCAGAATATATGGCTGTTACAGCACTGCTGCATTTTTAATCTGAATCCCATATTAAACAGAATGTAGTATTCTGTTTAAGAGAAAAAGTTAAACTAGCTGGTGTATCCATAATGAAAAGTCTAAGAACTTCAATGAAATATTCTGGGATCTCCTTATAGAAAGAGTATGATATTTAAACAGCAGCTATGCAAAATGTAAATTTAGCTTAATCCTTCTGGGCTGGTTACTGACTTAACTTGTGCCTTTTCTGATTAAGCATAAGCAGTGGTTATGATGTTTTAAAAGACATAAATAATAATCTAGTTTGGCAAAGTTACCTTCTAAGAAGAACTCCTACCTTTTTAGCAGTGGGAATAGGCAAAGCCTGCAGAGTGAAATTTCCAAAATACTTACCACAGTTTGATGGTTGACCTGGATCACCTCATCACCAGCATGGATCTTCTTACACTGGTCAGCAGGAGACTAAGGACAAGGGAGGAGAATTAACTTCACACAAGGGTTGTGGAGAAGGAAGGGAAGAGCAGGAATTAAAGCAACAAATGTTGCAGGAAGCAAGAAAGCCGTCTCCAAATAAGCATTATTGTTACCAAATAAAAATAGTTCTTATAAATATGACAAGTTATTGTTATAAGGAACTACATTTTTCCTGGTTACAGACAGCCATTCGATGAAGTAATCTAGAATCCCACTTCCATTGGCGATGAACAGCCTTTTTAACTGGTTGAACTATTCCAGCTTCTTCACCTCCCCAGTGAGTATGAGCAGTCTCAATCTTGCTGGGAATACACCAAGTGAATTTACATCACACAGAAGCAAATCTGTTAAGTCAGTAAATACCGAGCCCACCGCATGGTCAGGGACAGGGCTGAGCCAACCATGCGTGTAACAGAAAAGCAAGTCTCATAGTCCTTTACGTAGCAGTTTTACTGCTCAAGTGCACTGAAGAAACTCTGCAAAGACACTACAGCTCAAGCACTTCCAAGACAGTACTAGGCTAACCATTTGAACACAGGAAGTGGCAATTTACAAATGGATAATGTCAGTGACAGACTAGCTCTTCAGGAGATTTTATATATTTTTTTATATATATATCTCTCTCGAAGTGTTCAAGGCCAGGCTGGATGGGTCTTTGAGCAACCTGGTCTAGTGGAAGGTGCTCCTGCACATGGCAGGATGATCTTTAAGGTCCCTTCTAACCCAAGCCATTCTAAGATTTTATGATATAGACACACAAACATATACACACATTACTCCACATATACCACTCGCATAATTTTGGGATCACTGAACTCTTATTCTAAACACAGCTGTTTCTGATCACATTAAGATGGATTAAAACCCATTGAAAAGCCACTTGAACATGGTCAACTGCTATTTAGCAGACTATTTTTAAATGCTTCAATGAAACCAGATCTTTAGTCTGTAAGACAAATATATAAAGCATGCAGGAGATTAGCAGTCATACTCAGGAGTAGAAAATTGAGAATTCATGGCAACTTACTTGCACTGTGGACTAGCTTACAAGAGCATTCTACTGACAAAGTACACCAACTTGAAATTCAAGAGAAAATAACCAGAAAAGAATTAAAGACCTGAGACACCACCTTGAGAAATAAATCGCAGTGGAAGTTAGCTATTAAGGAAGCAGACCAGCCAGGAGACTTGGACAAGGTTGAATGTTTACTCTACTCGTTGGACACAGTCAGAGAGAGGACAGGACAGATTGTCCCATCTCAAACAATGCAGAAACACTTAAAGCAAAATACACTTCAAGTAACAGTTCCAGTTCCCAGTCCAAGTAAGCAGCCTGCTATGAAAGGCAAAAAAAGACCCACCTGCAGCTACAGAAAGTGGTCTAGCGCTAATACTGTTAAGAAGTTCCTCGCAGAAAAGGGGTTACGTTATCAAAGCTTAGTTTAGTTCCTGGATGTTTTTTGGAGCCAGCCTATAACATGAATTGCCCATGATACAAGAGCCAGGTGTCAAATACAAAGGAAGAAAAGATTTACTGAACAAAAGGTGACTTATAGAAACTTATACTCATGAATTCACTGCATACCGATCAAGACCTCCAGGGAACAGGCAAGAGCTCTTCAGCTGGATAGTCTTCACCAACCACAAATCCCATCCATCATTTCCATCCCTCTTGTGGATAGAGATTAAAAACAGGAACAAGGACAAGAGGAAAAGGTACAAAAACCCAAATAGCCACTGGGAAGAAAAAGACTGCAATTACTGCTGAATAAAATGCCACAGAGACTCATCTATAAGGAGGTCAAATCACTCTCCAATAGTCAGCACCTGCTGACTAATCAATAGATTCTGCAGTCTACACAGCTGCTGGAGAATAGTAGGTGACATCATTAATTATTCAATCAGGAAGAACAACCAAGCCAATAGGGCAAATAGCCAATATTTGACAGTGATTCCAAGTGTGTTATAGGTGCTACTCCCGAGCATAGCTTTTACCTTCAGCCTACTGCTTATCGTTCCTAACCTTGCTCTGCCCAACCTCCCCAACACAGGCTACATTCCAACTCCTCACCTGTTTGATCTCTGTTGTCCTTTTGTAAGGGCTTGTGTGTCTCCTGCAGTGGGGAGTCCAGCCCTTGAGCTAAACTATCTGGTCATTATCAACTTCTGTCACCGGAGTCCTTCGGCACTCAAATAAACAGGATTTTACCTACATGCTTCATAGGATGAAGAACTACATGGTTCCTGTGTCAATTTCTCCTTTTAGTGGAAACTTGCAGAATTTTGGCAGACTACTCTTTTTGCACAGCACTAAACGTCACACTAAACTGCTCACACCACTCACACAATTAGACACTGCTCACAAGCTTTTCACACACTACTCAGACATTACTAACACACTGCTCGCACTGTACTCACACACAGCTCACACTACTCATACTCTTAACACACTTAGACACTACTCACACGCTGCTCACACTACTCAATCATTGCTCTTATACAATGCTCACACATCTCACACGCTACTCACTTTTCCCACCCTACTCAGACACTGCTCGCAATACTCAGACACTACTCACACGGTGCTCTCACAACTCACGTTTCTAGAGTTCAATGTGAATACGAACTTGATCACTCCAAAAGGTAAATGAAAGATAAAGCAGGAAACTGAAGTAAACACCACCATTCATAATGTCCAACTTAGTTGACATCAGCTGGAAAAGCAAAGGCCTCACTCTTTCTCTTTTTAGCTCCTTTCCTGACTTTGATGAGGCTGAGCTAATTATTATCTTTTAAAATTAAACACTGGCTCTGAGGTCAATTATCCCTTCAAAAGCAATGAAAATCAATTTGCTGAAATGCCAGAAATTAAAGGTCTTTGAAGCTGCTTTATTTTAGCATATGATTACACTTTTAGCCAAAAAAAAAAAAAAAAAAAAAAGCGACTTCTTATGGTGGTGTCTTATCAAAAAGCAAAAAGTTTTGACATCTCAAATTTAGTCAAAATAAAAATTTTAGTGGCTGGCAATTTAGTAACACCTCCTGTGAATTTAAATTATAAATATATAAATATTTTCCCTACAAACTACATTGAATTTCTAAAATGAATTAAAATTAAGTAAAAAATGGATTAATTATAGCATGAGTAATTCAACCTATGAACAAAATCTGTTGCAATATAATCAAGATGGATCATTCATACGTTTCAGGGCCCAAGATACACGTGTAGTTATTTTTAGACTTCTAAATGCTGCCAATGGCACTAATACAAATAAGCAAACAAATTTTAAGTTTAATTTGCATTAGAATTTTCTTCACAAATTGTGACACACAAATCATCAGGCTTTCCATGGGTTTTCACTGTCTAAAAACTGAGTGACAAAACCTGCATGATGCAGTACTACTCAATATGTAGAAATCAAGCAGAACAAAGTATCACATATGAAGCCTATCCATAAGGACCAGCACACCACTGGTGTATGCCAGCAAGTACTTACATCTTTGGCTAGCTGCACAGTGATAATTTTATGTTCCTTGGGTGTCAGCATTACTTAATTTCAATATTAGCTTTATAAAATCTAAACTTGTAATTTATCCAGCCATACGCTGTTAAACAGATCCAAGACTAAATGAAAACAGTGTGACTAAAACTCTCTATGACAAACAGAAGAAATGGGTCTTATTATGAAGCAGCAGTTGAAGTCAATTTATTTTCTTCAAATTTATAATTATGAATTGCAAGTTAAGTAACAAAAAGGACATTTAGAAGCTACTTTGTTATTCTTGTCACACTGTTTGGTGTTTCTATGATCACTCATCCTGATTTATGTGCAGCAGCATTTCTGTGTGCTTTTGGTTCAGATTTGCCTAACACTTCTGGGACTACAACAAAAAAGATAATTAATACATTTTTCTGGGTTTCTTCTGTTTTTTTACTACAGATGATGGAAAACATGAAAGTCCAATGGTGCTTACCTTCTCCTAATACAACTCTTTCAGGAATGGTTATTTTTATAAAAGAACATCTTCACACAACAGTCATTTGGATTGTTAATTAACTTTTTTTCCTTAACGTTGTCATCCGTCCCCTTCTGCCCACGTACCAAAATCTATTTGCTCCTTGCCACATTTTCTCTCTTCTTAGTGCTAGTCCTGTCAGTAATTACTGCTAGCTTTGAAAACTTTCTGTCTTATCAAAGATTATTCTATAATCTGTCTGATATAAAAAATAATATTTTATGTTATCTTTCCTCATTACACGTTTTTTACATCCACCCATACTGCTGATACTGTAACTACTTTAAAATTTATTATTTTATAATATATTTTTACTGAATTGCTTAGACATACAGAAGCTACGCATTTTCTGTGAGTCAATCCTAGGACAGGCATCATCTCCAAAGTCTAATTTTTCTAACATTCTTTTTATATTAATTTGGTAACTAGCACAAAGAAACAAACAAAAAATCACAAAAAAATTGCCGTCCATTCTAAGAAGAAAACAAAGAACTCTTAACAAAACGGTGTTCACCATTGTATGACAATATTTACTCACTGCAAAAAGCAAGCTGACTGTACATATTACGGGCTGCTCAGATGACAATGACGCTTATCAGTAACTGCAATTTTGTGACTACTTTAGTCAATATAAACACCTGACGCAGATTTTTTCCCCCTGTTATATTATTTCTACTGTTCTGTTGACAGGAAAATACTTCTTATTTTTAGTATGAACCTGAACTGTCCTATGTTCTGAGAGAATTATCTGAAGTAGAGTACAAAAATTAAATACAACAAATAAGATTTTAGACTAATGATGATGCTCTTACGTGAGAAAAAAATCACTTAATATAAAGGAAAACACTTTTGTGCCAGAGAGAACATATACATGAACATTATTAGAAAGGTGTATTGGAAGAATCATTGAGGACAGAAATGTGAGATTTTCCTTTTTTTATATTGTTAGTTATGAGTCATATTTCTCTACGTCTATTTTCAAGGGTTTCAAGTTTTTACAAAGGTGATATGATATATATACAGAAAAGATAAAAAAGTATTCATAAAAAGTGGCTTGATTTAAAGCAAGTTTTCATATTACAAAATGCACCATTGCAGATATACCAGAAGTAAGTGTATGCATGATAAAAGTCATTTAGAATAAAGAGGCTTACATTTTCAGTTGTTCCTGTAATTACATGTAATCCATCATATGTTGATTTGATATACATTCCCTGAAAAAAGGCAAGAAAGGTAATTAATATTTGTAGGAAACAAATAAATGATGTTTGCATGATAATTAAAATTGTACGTTTATTCCAGTTTAAGGACATAACATTTCAACAGACTGGAAGGAACCATGGTCAGTTAACATTTGCAAACAAGTTAAACAAAGATGTATCAAGACCTATTATAAACAGCATCGTTTTCTCACTTAATGCTTTTTATTATTCCAAACAAAGTTTTTTTGGACCAAACATTGAACATCAGCATAAAAGCTCCTTCCTATTCAGCATTTGAAATATTTAACATGACCTCTTTTTATTACTAGTGATATAAAAGAAGTATCAAAACTGAAACCACAAGCAGGAATAGTCTTTAAACTTAAATGCCCCGGCTTCAGATAGTTACTGATTCAATAAAAATGAAACCCTACCCCAACTCAGAAAATATATGAGCCAGGGCTCATATTGCCAATTTACGGAGAAAAATGAGCTTGGTGAACTAACAGGAGCTTTGTAATTAGTCCAGGAAGAATTCTGCTTCAAGGAGACAATGGACATGATAGAGACAGACAACCTAAGTAGGCATCTATCTAGCTGTACACACACACACTCACACACAGAGCGCGCCTTAAATGTCAGCGAGACTCAATTGCTTGTATTCTTGCCTCTCAGGAGTAAGGTCATAGCTTCATATCTCTCCACATAGTATGGTTATCCATCAAATTTTGAAATCTAATTAATCTAATTGGTACATTGTACTGCTGATTCATTATCCTTTCAATAATTCTGCGTCACCTTGTGCTGTCAAAAGGGAAGCTTAGAGCCTCCAGCGACAAAAATAGCATTTTGTTCACAGAAAACAATTTCAGAACAGTAATGAAGATCTTCAGGCTAGGTGTTTACACAAACACACACAGAAGAAAAGGTAAAAGTACTACAAAGGTAAGATCATATTGCTCTCTAGAAATACCTAAATTGCAAGGGTATAGGAGAAGATGGAGCCAAACTCTTTTTGAAAGTGCACAGTGAGAGCATGAGAAGCAAGGAACACAAGTTGGAACTCAATTAAAAAAAAAAAAAGATTATTTTAATTTTTTTTAATTTTATTTTTTTCCTCCGAATTTTACCATTAAGATGATAAAACTCTGGAAAAGGTTGGCAAGGCTGTGGAATCTCTGACTTGGAGAAGATCAAAACTTGACTGGACAAAGCCCCGAGTAATCTGCTCTACCTGCATTTGTTTTGATTTTTCATCCTGAGAAAATGTGACTTGTACCTTAATATTAACTAATTCCACTTCAGCAAGTTTTAACCTTATTTAAACCTTAAAAGTAAAGACTGGCTAAAGATGATGAGGACACTTTGCTGCACATGAAATTGCATTTTAGATTTTACTCATTATGACTACTTGTTCTCTTAAATGAGACTGCTTTATAAGCTATTTCATTTTAAATATATTTAAATAACAAAGATGTTCAAATTACATCTTGAGAGTCTTGGAACCACTTTAATAAAATGTGATTAGCTCAAAGAAAGAAGTTTCGGGGGGGTCTTCCACCCTTTTCTTCTATACAGTTGGCTTAATTTTATCAGTGTTTGCTGTTCTCTTGTTTCTATAGTACCTTCAGCTGTTACTGACAAACATCAGATTCTCATTCTCTTTGTCAACTGAAAGCCATAAACAACAGCACTAATTCATGAAAAGCCCTGAAGGTTCTCACTGAGAATGGGACGTTGAGTCTCCATTAAAAAAACTTAAATTGATATTTAAATCCAATGTGTTACGTTGGATTTACACAGTGAACTTTTAGCCAGAATATTACATGTTGCTGCATCCATGACAGAAGTCTGTTATTTTAACACATAGTAGACTTCAGTAACACATTTCCAGACACACTTTTAATATCAATTTTAATATCACAGTTTTAACATTCTGCTTCTTTTGACAAGATTCATTCCCCACTTAACAAACCAAGAGACTAAGATTTTTAAGGCCAAACCAGAAGACAGTGCTAAACTTTTCACTAAATTTTATCACATACTTTTTCATAAAGTTCTTAGCCTCCTGTTAAGCTATGTGTATTTTTGGAAAAAATCTAATTACAATTTTATCTCTTAACATATGCCATCTGAGAGACATAAAAACTGACTTAGCACTAAGAATTACTCTACATTTTGCTATCTGCTCTTTCATCTTAGCTATTAAACTTTAAGAACCAAATATATAAAAATAAACAATTTCAGAGAATGACTCATAGCCTTCAAATTATCCTAGATAGAGCTTTCAGCCTTGTTTTCCCAAAAGAAAAATAATGAAAGAGCTTGTTTGTTTTTGACCATTACAGTAGCACTGTATTTCCCTGACGTATCTGTGTTAACTGAAAACCTTGAAAGATTACATTCTATCTAAAAATATTTAAAATGTTATATTTATTTTTTATTTTATATAGTCCAGAATGCAAGGTATTTTAAATAGATATAACATATATATATATTTTACGTATCTATCATATATAACATAACAGCTCCAAAAATATTTTTCCACCCAGGAGAGAGTTTTTAGTATAATACGCAAAACAAGATAGAAAGTATTCTCAAAAAGAACCCCTTGAAAAACATACTCCAATTCTGAAAATGGCTTTATTTAGTCTGACATCTGTTCTAGAGGCCAGATATGTTCCCTACTTCAAATCACTCCTTCCAACTTTGTATTTTTCCCTAAAACTCCTGTCCTTGATGTGCTGTCAGCACTTGCCTATTCTTTTACACCAGATACCGCAGTGTGTAACAGCCTGTGTACAGTTCAATCCAGCTCTCAGCTGCTTTCTGTGGTAGGAAGATTTTTAAAGGACAATTTCTCCTTCAATGTGAAAAGACACTAACACTTAAAAAAATATTGTTTCTAAAGGACAATCTGTGCCAACACTATTTTAGTGACTGGTGTGCTTCACCCCCATCCTTATTTTTCTTTTTAAAACCAGCATTTGTAAAAAGAAAGACTAGAACCTCCAGGCATATTTCAAGCATTACCGGCATAGGATAGCGTAATTATTCCCAAGTTTAAATTGCTTATATATATAAAAATACACGCAAAGTAGTCTATGAATATAAACAAAAGGCTTTGAGGGGATCACTTTCATCAAACTTCCAGTGAAAAATTAAGATAATCTACTCTGGCATATATGAAATGCCAAAAATTGCATAACTTAGTCACTTACCTGTTAATTCTGTCAACCCAGAAAAAGCACAAAATAATTTACAGTTTGAATTAGGCAAAAGAGCTGGACCTTGCTTTCAATTTAATGGATTACTGGCTTTAATTTTGTTCATCATTGTTTCATTCCGTTTCCACTAATATAAGCATTTTTTTATGGTTAATAAGCCTAAAAGAAAATATAAATACATTCTGAAAAATTTTCTGTCAGATAACATAAGTTCCAGGCAAATACTGATTTAATACGGCATTTGAAGAATTGAAGCAGCAAGCCTCTTTTTCACAAGCCCAGGTAAGAATAGCTAAGTAGATCCTGTTGTGGCAACTGCTAACACTTCTGGAACTGTTAGAAATAGTTGTTTTGTTTACAATTATTTTCTATTTTACCTGTGGCTTAAAGCAGTTCCATTGATTCAGCATACTGGAGAGTCATATTCTTCTGTAATAATGTATTTTTTACATAAACATAATCTTTAACTTGTAAAGTAATTTATTAAAAGAGGATCCACATATCTGCTATTTTGATCCTACTGACTTCTGTTATAAAATTTGATGGAAATGAAGATATACTCTTATAAGCTAATTATTCTCACAGAACTCTCTACACAAACTGCTTGCAAGCTATTTCATACGTTTCAGTCCTATAAGCTGTCCAAGTAAAATAACAAAAACATCAGGCTAAATAAGAAGACTGTTTTGTCAGTGAGTTTCACAGACAAAAAGCACATAAACGAGGGAAATTCCAAATCCTGGAATCCATCCTAGGCTCTGGATGGGAGACTTTCAGAGGGAAGTGGCTTTTTTGTTTTCTATTGTATCCCACCTCCTTCGGTCTTCTGGTCCTTCCTCTTCAACACGAATGGCTATCCCTCTGAAATAAGTTTTCTTGTCTATTCAGTCTCTGTAACACATGCTTCTTACCCCCCTGCCCATCAGCTTTAGTCCCACTTCAAAGTAACCAAGAAATATGCATAGGTTTGGCATATATGGCAAAGAACCTTCTGGAGTGGCAACTGAAATATGGGCACATAAAATAGTACCAGGTATCTACATCTACACAACTGAGTCCTGTAGAGGTTTCTCCTACCTCTTTCCTTCCACTTTTCGTTGTTGCCCTCTCCACCCGTCTGTCTTCCTTTCTTCCTGCTCTTCTGGCTCACAAAGACCCATTCTCTTTGTTTAACCAGTTCCAGGGCTTTCCTACCATATCCTTCACTATCGCATCCTATTGTGTTCTTTCTATCCAACTAATTCAGTCGTGACCTCCTCAATTCCCAATCTTCTGTCCTCTTACTGACCTATTTTCTGCCCTTTCAAGCAGAATTTCACTGGAGTCCCTTTTCAAAATTATTTCTCTCATTTTTTTCAAGAATGGGTCTTTATTCTGATTCTAGTTTCTTCTTGAACTCCCCCAATGATCTCAGAGCACAAAAGAATGATAAACTATACTCGTTATCCCTGGGCAAGAGTTGAGCATTCTCATTCACTCTATGAAGATGGCTCAGACTAGTCAACAGCCAGGGGGTTAGAAGTAAATAGTTGCTCTTTAATAACTGTGATAAGTCAGATATGAAACTCCAAAGAATCATACAAATATATGAGGCGTGCTACAGAACAAGGACGTATTTCACAGGCTATTATATCAAGAGCTTGACTGTTCCTGAGTAAATCTGACGCTGCACCCCCTAATAAGAGAGTGACTTAAAGTTTTTTAATTAACACCTGACCTTTGAAAACATATGGGGAGGAATCAGCTATTTTAAATCCCATTTTAAAGAGACTACTCCCCAGAAAATGGTGTTTCCAGTTATAAGTGGAATATCTCTGAAAAATTTCTTGCAGAGTCATCTGCTTAATTAGACAGGATATAATGGCAACAATGTATTTTTAAGTATCAACAATTATTCCCAGGTTAATTAATGGATTACAGGGAGAGAAGAGTGCTGGCTCTACTTCTGTAACACAGTGAAGCACCAATAGTGGAGATGCAGGTCTGTAATGCTCCAAACTACCAGGGAACTCTTACGCCCTTTGATCTTTTGCCCCAAACGTAAAATGGTTCTTTAACCTTGTTTTAACTGTCAAATTTGGACAGAGGCTTTGCAGAGAGCAAATTTCTTTGCTACTACATAGCATAGTAACAGTTTTATGTATTTATACTCAAAAGAGAGTTTATTCTTCTTATAATCCTTTTATTAAATTCTACCTAAATAGAAACCTATAGACAACAAAAAAGGTAGGCTATGAGAACCTTTGTATATCAAGTATGAGGAAACTTTGTCAAATTTCTGTGGGCCTTTAAAAATAATGTGAAATAATTAAATTAACACCCTAACAGTTTTAGGACAGCTATGTGTATTTCCACAAAAAAGCTGCCTTCATATTCTATTTTTTCTTCTTGTATTCTCTTGCACTTTCTTGTAAAAATTGAAAAGATTGGCTTCCATCACCTTAAATTGCAAATCTGATATGAAGAGAAGTACTATTTTAAAGGGTATCTGTACATTAGATAGATGAATAATCCTTAATAAAGAAGAGTCTTTGCATCTGACAGCTTGTCTGTTTGGTTTTGTGTGTTTGGTATTTTTCTCCAATGATACACAGCTGGTCTTACAAAAATGTTTATTCCTGCAATCTTTGATTGCATTAGATCCTTAAACAAAACAGGAAAAGTTCCCTCTGCAGAAAAATTAACAAAGCTGTGGATATAAGCAGTGTATATGTCAATTGAAGTGTGACCAATAACACTCTTTTTATCAGCAGTAGGAAGCTCAGACACAACAGAAAACAATGACAACAAAAAAGTGAAAGCAAGAGGAATAAAAGTGATACTGCATTCCAGAAGCAAAACATTCCTCAGACATCCGAAGATACAAAACCAAACAATAAAAACCCAACAGCCTGCCTGTTCAGAATCTCCTGCTTAAGAGTAATCATGAATCTCGTCAAAGAAGATTAAAGTTGCATGTTACACGGAAGTATCTTTAAATATATGTACAGCACATCAAGTTCAGAAGATTAAAAAAAAATGTTTAGTCCAAAATAATACTGGCTGTAATACAAAAAAAAAAAAAATCTTACAATCCCTGATCACGCATGAGTAGTACAAGGAAAAAAACCCCAAACCTCAAAAAACCCTTCACGCTCCCATCTTATGGACAATTTCTATATCCATCGTCTCAAATAAAACACTGGTTCCCTTAGCCTGCCTTTGTTTATCTGACAGTAAAACTGCTCCAAAGCTGGCTCTGGACTTAGTCTG
Source organism: Numenius arquata (assembly GCF_964106895.1). Taxonomy (NCBI): domain Eukaryota; kingdom Metazoa; phylum Chordata; class Aves; order Charadriiformes; family Scolopacidae; genus Numenius; species Numenius arquata. The sequence continues at coordinate 15,058,889 of NC_133580.1, read as the reverse complement.
AGGTAATTAATAGTAAGGTTCACAGAGCCTTTCACCTACCCTCACTCTCAAAGGCTTAGTAGGAAGCTTGGGAGCTGCGCCTCTTCCCCTGCAAACAGTAACACAAACTCTTGTCTCAAGAGGCTATTGCTTATGCTGGGTCCATCAAGCCAAGACATTTAAAGTGGGCACTGCTGCACCAGCTTTGACTAATCACTAAACAGAAATCTGGGACTCCTAAATGCACAACTTCGTTTACAGACTTTTGAAACATAATAGATTCCAGGGGAGTAGATTTTTCAAATATCAAAAATCTTGCCGTGTATTGAGAAGTTATGCACCGTGCTTAAAAATTAAAATCATGCTGTAGTTTCATTTACCGCAAGTTACTGTAACTTCAAAAGGAAGTTTATCATGCAATGCAATGAAATGGAAACCTATCTTTCTCTAAGCAGAAAGAGGAGTAATTTGTAAAAAGCATTTGCAAGTATAAAAATGATCCAATTTCCTTTGTCATGCTACAATTGACAATATAAATAACTCAAAGCTTTGAAAAACTAAAAGCCAAGGAAGGGAATTTTCTTAAATCATGAAGATAAAGTTATTTTATTCTATTTCATAAAAACATAGGTATGCATGCTCTCTTTCTGTCTATGCGGTCAGAACTGACAGCGGTTCTCACAGCCTAATACTCTTCTAGTACAGGAGTTTATTTCAAGTTTGTCAAATTGGTAGTTTGAAACAAAGTTTTGCCTTCCAGACATCTTATTCAGGCTGATCACGCAGTACACTTCAGATGTAAATGGTAATAACATACCCAGTACTACAATTCTACAACTACTTTAAAATGAAATGGAAAAGTATATGGAGGGTGTTTTAGTATTTGCCGCTGAAAATTCAGTGACTAAATAGGGGAAAGGAGGAAGCGACTGGTAAATGCAACTGGTACAGCTCAGGAAGGAATGGAACAAGAGAGGAAAAAAAACAACAGTATGTTTCTGGAGGCCAGAAAATGCCTGCAGAGATCAGGATGCAAACACAATCATCAGAACTTGGAACAGAACCCGAAACTTGTGCTTCCCAATGCAAATTCTTTTGTCCAGCAAACTGCCATGAAACTACCACAGAGAGTGTGTTCTGGGAAATGCATGGTGTAAGAGTATTCTTCTAACAAACCAGACTGAAAAAGAAGATACTTTAGGGAGGGGAAAAAAAGAAAAAGATGACAATTGAGCTTATAAAAGCATGGACAGAAAGTTAGAAAATGCTGGAACTGAAGGTACACATTCAAATGACATATGGTCCCTTTGTGAAAATGCTTTATGATCCAGAATTTATTTGAACAAACACACAGACACAGCCCTGCAGGAGTTCTGACTCCATGCAATAACTGTATAGACTTGGACCTGGAAATTAATTCAGTTTATGTGTAAGCTTATACGATGTCTATAAGATTTCTGGTTCATTTGTTCAAGGAATTAAAAGGCATAGAATAAAAGCAGTTTTGCAAACAGAGTTTTGAAAATAGAGAAAGACTCATAATTAAGTCAACTGAGTATCATTCAAGGTAACTGAATTCCCATATAAATCTGAGTAAGTAGTTTACAACACATTTTTCACCAATGGCAAATAACTGTGTTCATTTTCTAGATGCCAACCCTGTATGAAGCTGAAGGTACCGTTCTCAATAGCTCTGATAACCTTAGCTACACTCAAAACCAAGAGAGACTATATTTTAAACTTATGCTATAAAAGTAACAAGTGTTCTGAAAAATTACATGGTAAGTTTCTCCTGAAAAGTAGATTTCTGGTGATTTTTCTGTGCATTAGATTCCTATCTATAAAACTAAAATTACAATATCATTTTTACAAGTGTGTTGTGAGGATGAATTAATTAGCGCCTATGAAGCACTCAGTGAGACCATATAAAAAAAACCCTCACGATGAAATTAGTAACTCAAGGGAATGCATAGCTAAGCTGAATTGTGGTAAATAAGACCTCAACCCCTGCACTGAATGATAAGGATAAAAATGGAACTCTGAATACTTTCCATTCAGTGAATAGCGCTCATTTTTCTCTTGAATGGAGCAGAGATCCTGTGGAAAAAAACTGCTATACAATCATGAGAAAGCCATTTGTAATTCATTACTCTGTTCTATATTTGATTCTGATTAATGTTTTCTTTTCCTTTTCACATGATTTTTCTTTTATTCCCATTTATAGTCCTTTTTCATTTTTTTTTCTAAACAGAACACAGCGTCAGCAAAATTGATTATAAGGAACTTCCCAATGTAACATGTTATAGCGCCTTCACAATTAGGCACAGAAAACTCAGTCACTCACTGCAATTTCACTTCATCTAAAAAAAAAAAAAAGAAGAAAAAATTGACGGGCAATTTTGATTGCAGTATTTGTCTCATGTCCTCTGTCAGCAATGCCCACTTACTGCAGTTTTGTTGGCTATAAACTTATGAGTACGCTGTGGATGGAGAACTACATCATGGTTCTTCCACCCAGTGATAGAGTCCAGTCTACAGTATTATTACAGCACAGGCCCCCTCTGCTCGATGTTCTTTTAGAAAAGAGGGTGGTCCAGAGGGAAGTGTGGACCATATGACAGGCCAAAACAATATAGCCAACAACTCTCATCTTGGCCTCTCATGCCTTAAAGGTTTAAGTCATACTCTGACCCTTATGACTAGCTGCTTAGAAAGGATACCATTCATACCCTGAAAGGCACCTACTTAATACTGCACACCATTAAATTTGCTGCTCACTGTAGGAAATGCCATTTTTGAAGCAGGCTACACTCTTACTATCCTCCACCAGCCTACACCCCTGTCCTAGATCTAGAGCTATCACTGAATGGGAAACAAGAGCAATGCCCAGCCCTGCTTGATATGCTCCATCATCTCCAAGGAAAATACGTCCTATCTGTGTTCACATTCTCTTCAGCAGATCGTGAACTTTCCTCTAAGTAGACCAGCAGAAATACATTACATTTCTGGATAAAAAGGAAACCTATGCAGAGATCCAGACTGCTAGGATGCAGTAGCCTTCATGCAAGTCGAAAGCCCCAGCAGTTTTGCACCATATATAATACACAAGCTGTAAATTATAATGACCTGGTATTTCCTGGATATCTCTGCACTAACTCAGAAATCAGACTGGGACGCGGCAGCAAAGCAAGAAAATGATATCTGTCTTCTGGATTACATGCTGGGCTAAGCATCTGTGATGCCACAGAATTAAAATTAAATGTTTTACACAGTTGTACTGCTCTTTGCTGACTAAATCAGCAAAGACTAAATCGGTCTAAGAATAAAGTAAACTTACGTTGTCATAGAAAACCCCCTCATGTTATTAAAACACATCTTTCTCAAATTAATAAGCATACCTCAAAATAATTATGCTCTTGTAACTTTGACTGGATTTGCACATGGTGTTCATTGCTATTCAATGTTAGAACAAAGAGTAAGACATTGTAATAATACAAAATATCTCAACTAACAAATTTAAAATAAATCTGTAAATCACACTGAATTACAAACAAGAAACACGCCACAATGTGTACAGTGACACTCAAATGTATTTTAATGTCAGCTCTGGATTCTTCTGCAGGTAAATCTCATGGCTACCAATTTCTCTACCCACTTCTGCCTTTTTTCCTCGTCAGGAACATTCCTGGATTCCTCCTCTTGTAGGAAAAAAAAAAAAATACAAAAAGGTCCGGAGAAGGCAGTTGAAGACAGTATAAGAGATCACACTGGGAAAAGTAGACTGTCTCTTGAGAAGAATGTGCAAGAACATCCCAGTGCCTGCAGTGCTACCCTACTCTCTTGTTTTTGTTAGTGTCACAGGTTCCCCAGCACAGTCCCTACCCTCCCACAGCCTACAAATATCAGAATGGTTGTAAAGTAGGGGACTGAGGAGGAGAGGCAGAAATCTCTACCTGCTGACTCCTAAAACTCCACAAAAATCCTTTGTCCAAAAAATTTAACAGTACATTAAAATTTAAAAGTGGTAGCCAAGTAATTATTAAACTATCATCTCTGCAGAAAATTTTAATGGTGTGACCCATTAGTTACGCAGAGCAGCTGGGATGTTCAGAAGCCACCTAACTAGTCTGCTCTGTGAGCAGCAATTTATGAATATAAGGGATTCATTTTGTTCCTGGGATGGTACTTCTGGAAGCTTTATTTCAACTGAATCATTAGGGAGGCATTTAACTATTTTTATGCAAGCCCAAGAAACATACCTTCCACTAATCATTTTCAAAGCAGATTAACAAATGATATTTAGTTAATTTTATTTGTATATGTATGCATTTGGGGATTACTTTGGTACATTCCAAAAACTGCAATATGGCTATCAAAGGACTATAACTTTTGTTTAGTTGTTCATATAGTTACCAGTTGCACATGTAAAGGTAAAAGTTGCACATGTCCAGGTAAAACAGGTTTTAATTTTTTTTTTAAACTACAATCCCTTTATTTATATAGATGTTAATTAAACCACTTTCAGAAACCTGACTCTGCTTACCAAAAAAGAAATAGTAGAACACTGCATGAAAACACACTTTGATTTCTTGACAAATTAAAAAAAGAAATCACCCTAAGGAACTGAGGCTTGTATTCTGTATTCTAACAGTTAAACCTAAACAGTTAAAAAGTAGCTTTGCTACTTACCAAACCCTCACTGGGCATAATGCTGGTGAGATGAACTACCTCAAGATGTGCTGACTGTGACACCAGAGAATCAGATGAGAGCGAAATGATGTGGTCACAAATCCCAGACAAGGTTTTACACTACGAAGAAAAACAAGTCAATATAATTCCTCATATTAAACTGAAACTACTAGTTAAGAAGTTCTTGTTCTGAGAACTACCTGAGAATAAACAGATAGAGCATTGTAAAAACTACAGGTACATGGAAGTCAAGAACAAGAGGTTAAAGAAACAGAAAATATCCATAAATGTCAAGAAAATGTACATGCATGTACAGTTCCTCTGATCAACAGATTTTACTGTGCACTGGTAACATCTGTGTAACTAAACTATTTTCTCCACTCCGACTACATGCGCTTTTTAAAAAAAAAAAAACAAACCAAAACAAATTCTGATGAACTTCATCTTATCTGTCATTATAATGTATCATTATAAATACAACGGAACTTGGGTGAAATATGTTAAAAATAAATGCCTTATGTGCAACTTAATAACATATTTTGGCTACCAAATAATGAGAGGAACACAACCAGCAGTGATAATTAGGTGAATTTTGCATTATACAATTTAGAAAATCTTTCCTTTGTTAAAAACTACACTGGGAGAAAAGTGCCTTAATTTAATACATTTCCTGAAGTAAAATTCTTATGCATCTTTGAACACAACCTTTAATTGATATTCTAGATCACAACAACTATGCAATAATGTTATGTTATCCTGCCTTCAAGCTGAAGATCTCAAAATCTTAATGCCAAACCACATGAACACCTTCGAAGTCAGAACCCCATTGCCTAGGTGGTAACGGTGATACTGACAGATTAAACCTATCCATCAAAGTAGGTCTATGGATCAGAAAGGAGCTCATCTGTACTCTCAGAGAATCTTCATATGTAAAGATTTATTCCCGAGTTTATTATTCCCATCTGTTGCTTAAAGCGTTCCTTTAAAAAGCTTATGGATAAAAATATTTGAACCTAATCTTAAAGCATTAATTTAGATGAATTTCAGAATGGTCTTCCAGTCAAAGTTGTGCTGTATGCGTCTATTTTCCTTTGGTGACTATACTGTCATTTTCCCTAATTATAGCACATTCTAGTGAAATCCCTTAAGGGAAATTTTATTTCAGGCATTTGCAAAAGCATGAGGATTTCTACTATCCCATTTGATACTATACATATAAGTTACAAAAATAAAACTGTCACAATGAATAAATTAAGTAACTGAATTTATAGGTTATATTTCCATTCACTGTATAGTTACTCATCTGGAAATCCAAATACAGCTCTGGAGTACTGGATGTGGCATTTGTATTTTCTATCAGCTGCAAGATGCAAAGCATCACATTCAGGTACGCACGACTGCATCCAAAGGTCAGCATTAGCAGAAATATTTCTAGCAGTTTCAGCTTTGGGCCAGAGCCCCTAAACAAAACTTTGGGCTCTGTCTTCTCCCACCAGACAGAGAAACTGGCTTGCTCAAAAAATGTATTGTACTGTTATTCTACATATGAACTGATGGCTGACCCTGACTATGAGTATATACTTTCATCCAGCTTTTGAATTATTGTCATATCAAAATATTACTGTGATTTTGAACTGAGGCCCTCTTTGATGCCTTAACATTTAAGATCGTATGTACAGATTAGATGCAGACTAAATCCCAGAGACAATACTTTCTATGTAATATTTTAACATTACAGTTGTCACATGAAATACTTTTTCAATAAATAAACCTTGGGATGAAATAAACAGCAAACAAGTTTTCAATCAAATTTAGTCTTTGTCCTGGTTCTGGGGGGATATAGTTAATTCTCCCCAGGCTCTGATAGGGACACAGGCATTCCACATGGGCTGGGGCGTCCTGGTCCGGTGGGTGAGCGGTGGTACTGTAACCACATTTGTACATTGATCTACCAGTGTTATAGTTGTTGTTTTCCGGTTCCCTTTGCTCTTCTGTTAAACTGCCTTTGTCTCAATCCACGAGTTTTGCCTTTTTCTTCCAATTCTCCCCCACGGCTGTGGCAGGGCAAGAAAGCAGCCGCTGTTTCTTTGCTGGCAGCTGAGGCTAAACCATGACAGTCTTATGTATTTTTAAGATTTCCCCATGATTCAGAAAGTTAATTAAAATCAATATAGGATTTTAGCACCAGGAAAATATTCAAGAAAATTATGTTAGAATAATTAAAAATATCAGTTTTCTGTAAAAGTAGTTCAGCAGATACAAGAGAGGCATCAGTTGTAAATAATGTAAAGGCTGAGATAGCATAAATGAGAGCAACTGAGCAGAATTTATGAATAATAGCATGGATTCAGGAAGCAATGTTTGACATGGCACTATCATTATGAGATGATACATTCACATATGCTAAATTATTTTTGGCATTAAAAAAATAGAAAAGACGAAAGTCTTGTGTACTAGTTCCAAAACCACAGAGAAGCAAAGTGGACACTCTCCAGATGGTGCAATACTATCTCATATAAGAAAATCTCAAACAAAAACGGGTTCTTCAAGAAGTACCTGCTGCAGAGCTGCTCTACATACAATTTTACAGGCCATCTAACACCTAAAACCATTCATTACATTTCTGTCAATGGGCCATGACAAAACAATCTCTAGGAAACCACTAAGTCTTTAACAAGTTACACGTGACAAAGTATTTTTAGTATGACAGCCACTGCTGGGTCTTCGCTAAACAGATATACAAAACCAAAGAAACCCGACTCTCAGACATGCGGTTTAAGTGATCCTGAAGATCGCTCCTCAATAATTTCTCTTTTCCCATAATACCTGAGCGGCAGAACAGACACAGTCTAGTCACATGGCTACTGAGGGAATGGCCACTCTGCACCTGCAATCACATCATCTGAGCACACGCCGGCCTAGTCTGGAGCTCTTCCAAACAAATCCACACCTCAGTGAATCTCTCAGTAACCAAAGAAGAAAGTCAATCATGGATCTTAATTTTATAAATCTATCTTTAATTCCAGTATATCTTTCTTAATACCTTTCATAAATAAAACAAAACACCACGAGTTATGTGATTAATAGATTCTATCTCTTACAAATGTAAAATTTTACTGTAAAGCATCACAATTGTTTTTCTTGAGTATTTTCTTGAATTTTATTTTTAAATAAAATGACCATAAAATACCCAAACAATTTACAAAGCTTATTCTTGAACTCGGTATCCTTGAAGTAATTATTATTTTTTAAAATACTGTGAGAACAATGGTGATTTTTCTCAGAGTTACGATGATAAACAGGTTGATTCTCAGAGCCCAGATGCTCTGGATCAGGTAGTTTCAGGTGATTTTGCTCAGGCTAAGACAAGTTCTACTGCCTTGGGATCCAGGTTCTTCAATGTTCATCACACTTTCACTGCTGAGCCTATGGAATACTTTAAAATGGAAACTTTTCTCTCATCTCTTCTTTCTTTTCTTCCAACGAGAACAGGTAGAAAAGTCAAAAGTAACGTTCCTGCTAAAGATCTATTTTTAGAAGTCATATGCAGTTAGAGTTGTGGGTTAAAAGGTGTATGTATGTATGTGTGTGTGTATATATATGTGCACACTTCAAATCCCAGAAGATTTCAGGTGCTTTTAGAAGTTCTTTTCGGAATCAGGTTTGCAACAATAAGCTTTTCTCTAAAAGTCACTGCATGCTTTCTGAATTTAACAGCACATCAATGTTTTATGACAAATTCTAATCCCTGCTGGAAGCAGAGCATGTGCAAAAGGCTTTAAGGAAAAAAAAGGAAAAAAAAAAAATGTCAGGCACTTGGTTAAAGCTTGTCGAAAGCTTATCTGAACTTGTAAATCCCTTGAGATTTCCCTTTCAGCATCAGTTTTAACTCTATCTCAGTGACAGTACAAGTTTTCGGTGTAGGTGCCAGGACAATATAAAATATTTGAACTTAAAGGCCAATATCTAATTAATAACTTTGTACAAGATTCTTCCATTCCACTTTGTTGTTACATTTTTTGAGTGCTGAAGGCACAAAGTGCTCAGTCTGACAACCAGTGCAGCTAGTAATGCACCTGATGGATCCATTGCTGTAATTCCATGCCAGCAATCCTAGTAAGAGTATTATATTAGTAACAGTATTGTGAAGGTTCTGAAACAATCTAAGAGCAATAATTATAGATTTGTAATTAACTGTAGGTATAACAGTTAATAATAAAGAGCATTACTCCAGGGAACTGTTAATAATAAAGAGCATTACTCCAGGGAACTGCATGGAAAGGAAGATTGAAAGGGAGTACCTAGCCTTGTCTGCTAAAATAAACAATTATAAGTTAAGTAATAGCTGGTTCTTAAGCCTTAAATTTGAAAGACTTTCAACTTAGGAAAAAGTAAAAAGGCTTGGTAGAAACGGTTCTTAAGTGAACGACACCATATTCCATAAGCCTCCAATCTTCAGAGAAACTGGAAACAGCACCTTGTGAAAAAATATTCTGTTAATATTTTTTGGATAGAGTCTCTCAATTTCTTTACATTAATGCAAAAAAAAAACCAAACAGGCATTTTGGAGTGTTAGACCTAGAGCGCTAGGGCAGTCATTAAACTGGCCGGTAGGAGGCACAACTAACGTGCACTAAGTCAGTTTGAGGGGGTCACTAAAATTAAGCTGATATCTCACTCTCGCTAGTCTTGAAAGTAAATTTTAACTTTTTATCTATTTGATCTTATTTATGAAAACTTTAACTTTTAGCAGCTGATATAATTCATCAAAAGTTGTGTCAAACAGTAAGGAACTCTATTTTCCTAAGGTAGCTTTATTTTATTTTTTTTAAATCATGTAAGTGGATGTGGTAGGATTAGAGAATACCAAAGCAGAATACTTAGATTACTTACCACATGAAGAATTTTATTTTCTGTTTCATACACTGTACAATCCTGCAGTAAAATAAAACAAAAACAATTAATCCACATTATTTTAAATTTCCAGTTAAGAAATAAAAGAATGCTTTATGCTGATAACTATCTCTTATACATGCACCTGCAAAGACAAATGATCTCTTGAGTTTTGTCATGTCCAAAAGGTTACTTTACAATCTTAAGAAACTTGACTTCTCTTGTGGGTGGTTGACCTCAGGAATCTATTCTTCCCTTTACAGTCATGAAACTCTCGTGCTCAATACTAGCAGCAATGCAAGTGTAAGGCAGAGGGGACAGATTCATGATAGTGAGAAAAAAGTAATTTAATATAATTAATCTAGCATGTCAGAAACTCAATGATGCGCAGAGTGAGAGATGCATTGCCTAACCTTAAATCAGGCAGAACGTTTGTTAGCTCTCCTACAAGTTGTGTGGGGAGCAGACAGTTGTGTCAGACCTACCACTAGCAAACTGTGTTACTATAAAGCATGGGAAGAGTAAACAGAATATTTTGACAAGTACAATGATAAAGATATCAAAATATGGTGTATCCATTCAGTCAGTTTGGTGCAGTCCATCTCTCTTTTCAAGCCCTGATTGCCTACACCATCCACAAGGCACAGCAGTGGTCCCATCTCTTAGAAGAAGTCCCTTAACTGCTCGAGCTTTGGAAGTCACACCAAAAAGGAATGGGAAAGGATACGGGCTTGCTCATGCTGAGCATTGGTCCAGGGATACCCAGGGGGTTTCACTGCCTTAAGGCCTCACACACAACTCCTCCTCAGCTTTCCATTACACAACATTCCTATTAATCAATTTAAAGTAGGCCTGAAAAACAATATTCCTGATCATACTCTTCATTTGCTTAACACTTGTAACTTCCAAAACAGTAGTTTTCCTATTTTAGTTATCCTTTTAAGAAGAAGAATAACGTTTGTCAGTACACAACTTAAGAGTCATTACTCCTTTAACCTGCATTTTGATTTAGTGATATTATAGTGGGTAGACTATTACTTTTCCTTCATATAAGAAAGTATATCAATTCTTTAAAGAGATCTGCTGCCTCTACTGCTTTTTGATGTTTTGAAGATTTCCTCCGTACAGTCCTCTGTAAAGCATGATAGTGTTTCACTCTCTCGTACAGGAGAGAGCCCAAGCGCTGAGGCAGCTCTCTCCCACTCTTGTGACAGCACTCCAGAGCACCACACGGGCTCTTACACGGGCTCTCAGGCTATACTTTACTAAAATATAAAATTAAAATACAGAAAACTCAAGTTTGCCAGACAGAGTGAGATCAGAATAGAGTCCCCCCCCCAAGCCCTTGGTCACCTCTGAGGCCGGCCGCACCCCCACGGCCGGCCTCGCTCTCCCCCCAGCCCAGAACCTTCCGCCGCTCGCCGCGGGCAGGCAGCCACCACACGCCTGCGGGGCGAGCTCCGGCCTGCGACACCTACCCGTCACCGGAGGGGTGCTGTTCTGTAACTAAGTTCGGGGAGAAAATATTTCTGAGGTATGGCGGCATCTCCCTGTGTCCAGGGAGGCTGGCACCCCACCCCCTGGCCGACGGGAGCCCCAGAGCCCTCTGTGGGCGGGAACAAAGAGGCGCCACAAGAGACGCTGAGGGCGGGGCGGGTTCCCCCCAGGGGCCTCCTTTGTCACAGGAATCTTCTTTATAATGCCATACTGGCACCGATTATTTACATTTAAGTGAACTAATGCTTAGTAACTGAAGAAGTTGTGTTGGGAAATTGCTAAATACTTTTCCAAATGCCAGGTAACCGGCAGATCTCCGCTCTTGTCCCGCAGCCCGGCTGAGGCCGTGCCCAGCGCCGGGACTTTCTCCCTCGGGTGCTGCTCGAGGACCCCGTCCCTCAGCCCGCCCGGGCCCGCCACAGGTAACCCGCACACCCTCCGCTCTAAGGGTCACGTTTATTTGGGAGGATCGGCGATTTTGTAGAGAAATTACTTTCTAAGTGAAACCAGCTTAAAGAATATCGTTAGAGAATAAGAAAGTTAAAATCAGAAGGTTGTGAGTGCCAAGGAACACGGAGAAGAATTTATATTAGCATTTCATGGTCAAGTATCCCTTTGATGTTTCTTCTGTATTCATACTGTTATTTTCTACAGCACAAAAAAATAATTAAATTAGTCAGTTTGGTTGGCAATGCCCAAGGCATTTTTTTCCACAAGTTGTGCACGCTTCGAACTGCACATCGCCCTCTCCTTTAACCCTCCAAGTACCAAGAGAACCAAATGATCACAGCAGGGCTTACAGCTTGACTTCAGAGCTAATGCTCCTTTTTAAATTATTCCTTTAATTTCTGTGCTAGAAATACATTATGAGCTTCATTCTGAACAAACTTAATTACTTCAGGTCAAAAAATAGAGGACATATATAGTAAAACTGATATTTTACTGTTTTGTAGAGCAGAATTAATGTTAGCTGTACTTATGTTGCCCATTTAAGATTACATTAGCATAAAAAATGTTAATGGCTTTGGGATTCCTTCCAAAATAGACGCTTATTGACTTTTTTTTTCTTTAAAATACATCAGACTAGTTTAACTGAGAAGTTAAAAGCACTTGCAATATTATACTAAAATATAATGATATGTAGGTCACAATAGTCTTCTGATTTATTTTTCTCTGATACATAGCAATGCACTAGGGATCTCATTAAAAAAAAAAAATCTTCCAGGACTAACATTTATAGCATTTTGATCTATTTTTCTTAGAAATAAATAATAGTTATAGAAATATTAATCTAGATCCTTCATAAGCAGGATAACATGATAAAAATGTTTTTTCCTTGGAGTTTAAAAAACTCTTAAAAAAATTAGTAGCTGCATTCTATTTCCCCTCTGTAAAATGGTAAAATACAGGAGTTACAAAAATAGTCACAGCAGCAGTATTACGTACAAGCCAGCTTTTGCACTGTCCAGAACGTCCTACCTTTCAAAGGTACAGTACACCTTCATAACTCTGACAAAGTAAACCAGCATTCTTTTGAATATTCATAAAGAGAAAAGGGCAGTAGGACTTGTGCTCACCTACACTGTAGTCACAATTTTAGTCCATAATTCCAAAGAGAGAAATGCAAGTACTATTGAAATTTGCAGATACCATAAAGAATGTTTTATGACAGGTCTTGAGGACAGTTAACTAACACATAAAAATACTAATACATGTAAAATATTTTGTTCATTAACTTAGTACAATAAAACAGCATGAATTAAGTCAAGTACTGAAAAGAAACAGAGACTCTGTAAAAGAGCAGCTCAGAAGAGAACTTAAAACCCTGTGGTGTTTGCTAGTTGGATGCCATTTCCCAATATAACACTGCAGTAAAGATCTACTGCAATCTTCGAACGGTCAATATGACAAAATTATATTTAAAAGTATATTGCTTGTATACATAAAATCAAACACTTCTGGAATTCACACATTAAAAAGAACAAGATTGCTCTGAAATTAGGCAAATATACACGAGTAAATACACTGAAGTAACTTATTTGACTTGGTTTAATTAAGGTAAAGATGATCATAATCTATATTTAGAAAACAGTGAACAGATGTTTGATAACAAAATGTTCTTTAGCAAATGCAAGCAAAATAAGATTGAGGGGCTGAAAGCTGAAGTCTGCAAAGTTCAAACTGAAAATAACACCCACATTTTCAATGGCAGTTGCTGAATCAGAGAATAATTGAGGTGGAAGGGACCTCTGGAGGTTATCTAGTCCGACCACCTGCTCAGAGGAGGGCTAATGTAAAAGTTAGACTGGGTACAGGAAACTATGAAGAAACAAAAATTTCTATCAATTGCAGTACAAACTAGATAGCTTCAAAAAACATATGCTTCATCCTAAATACAAAGTATCTGACTAAAATCTGTGATACAACCTCTGAATTAATCTCAGTGAGGTTAATGTTAATGAAGGGGAGAACAAGCAAAATTTTGTTTGGCTTTTGTTGGGAAAAAAATTAGCCTGAGCTGTGCAGACATTCTTTGGGAAGACACAGACAAACTTTTTGTTTAGAGAATGTTTTTTCAATGTATGTAGCAAATGTATGTAGCACAGGTTTAAACGTCTTTGACATAATCAGGAAAAAAAGTAATCACAAACCCAACTTTTACTAGAAGTACTGAACTCTTTCTACTCAATGAAAAATTAACCAGTGGCTGTGTTTTATGAACAAAATTCCAAACCAGTTCTTCCCCAGTTATTCCAGTTCTCTTTCCCCCAGTGTAGCTGTGGTACTAGAGCATGATCAAATCCAAATTCAGTTAAGTTAGTCTGGTGGATTCATTTTCAGGGCAAAAATAAAAGCTAGTCTACCTTGGAGGTAGAGCTATACTTGAAGTCAACAGAAAGACCAAACATTTGCAATACTCTGATCTAACATGCTTTTTTGCCCGTTATCATCAAGACTTTGATGGGACATTGCACCTCAAAATCAGGATGTTTCTGCAGCTGTCTGCATAATGCTATTCTCTTATAGTTTCCCTAATTATTTTAGGGAAGGTGAAGTCATGAGTGATAAGAAAACTGAGTAGAATAAAGTACATTCCCAAGCATAAATGGACAGTTAAAAAACTTCTCTAAAACTAGAGAATAAAGAGCAATGTTCTTATAACCAGTATGAGGAGATACTGTTTTCATACGAAAAAGTGACAGCTTATTCATCATGGCAATTACACGGTATGTAAATAATAATAATAATCAACATTGCAGATCATCTAGTTTAAACTTTGAGTGAAGATCTATCTTCACACTCACCCAGAGAAAGAATATGACCTAAAAGCTAAAAAAAATCTGCTTCCTTATTAGATCTAAGAGGATGTCACTCAGATACATACAGTACATCCTAGAAAGAAGATTCATAAGCAGTGTCTATATTGAACTAAGATTACATAGTAATGCCCCCTGTTTAGAAGGGAGTTCACCATGAGTGGCAGCTGTAAGTTACACACACAAAGCATGTTAATTTTGCACAAAATAAATTTTCAGGTTGAAAACATTTCTCACTTAATGTGCCAAATGCATATCCTTGACTGCTACTTTCACACTGACTAGATTAGATATCTAAAATTTATCATTCATAAAACAAGGAGTATCTGAAAGGATCTGAGCCCTCGGTTTCTATTAGTTATGCCTTTCAATTCATATTTTAGCCTGCAGTTAATACTGCAATTCTGGTTTAGGTGAGACATTTCTGCTTTCACACATTAAGAGCAATTTTCCTCAGATTTAGTAACGGCAAAACTGTCTCCCTATGAATGATTTTGTTTTATTTGCTCTTTCTGGTGCTGTTTAATATACTGTAAAAAGATCTTAGGAGATGATTTCCAAACAACCCAGATCTGACAATAAGGTAAGGAAAAGACAAAACTTGATTTGTAACTGACCCGAAGAACTAACTAAATATTTTTCATCTTGGAATGGAGTTTATGCTAAAAGATTGATTGTTTTCAAGTTGTCAAAAGGAGGACAGCTTTGGTAGTGGAGTTGAAGAATTGAAAAAAGAGAACCAAACTATTGCTGGTAGAGGAGAACTGAATTTCATCTGTGAAAAGCAGTGAAACGAATGACAGAAATGGAGACAACAAGTCAAAATTATACTATTTTCACCTAGACCACAGGGAAAAATAAAACTCACACAAACAACGTGCAATATCAACAGAAAGGCGGAATCAGAATGTGAACTTTTTATGTAGAAGTTCATTGTGCTTAGTCTGTAAATCAAAAATAGCCTAGTGCTATAAACACCTTGTAAGAGAAAGCTTAATAAAGATACATAAATAATTAAATGCCTACATAGGAGTTTTTAAACTAAGAAAAGAGAAAAAGTATTTTTTTTTTTTGCACTGCAAAAATCCATAAAGGACAAAATTTATAAAAAGAGTAAAGCTGAATATTATAAATTAAGGATAATAGCTTAAAATACAAGGATTCATATTTTCAGCTTTAGTTCTTTTTTTTTCCCCCCAAGAACTAAAATGAAATTGAAGAGGAAAGGAGGAAAAAAAAACAGTTTGCAGAATGCTACTACTCCAAGAAGCCTTTTAAATTGAATGAGTTCTATGATTGGTCTACTGTGGGGTTACATGGAAAACCGCACAAGCGCAGGACAGGGGCAGGGGCCCGCCATGGAGCCCTATGTACTGGAGGCAGGGCCAGTTTGAGGTGCTTATGAAAATATAGCTTTAGCTAAGCTTTCTTCTTGCTTTCCCTCTCACAGTACTTTCATCTTTCTCTTTTGCTTCATTCCAGGACAGCCCTGCCTGTTCTCTAACCTCTCCACGTATTCCAGTAACACTATCTTGTCTCATCAGTATTTTTATCCACTCACAAGAGAAGCAGCTCACTGTAAGTATTTGTAAAACTAATTTCCACTCAGTCTTTCTGTACCCATCTGTCACCTCTTCTCTGAATTCAGGGGCAGACACTGTCAGAGACTATTATTTTATACTATGTAGCACTACAGAACCAGTTAAATTAATATTATGTACCTGTGGACTGTGCCATATTGCAATTAAGTAATGAATGTCAGTGATGATAATACTACTACCCTTATTTGTTCCATATTTAGTTTGTTTAATGTTATGAATATTTCATGTTAATCACTAAACAACTTTCATGTGACTGGCTCTCCTTTAAGTGAAGAAGCCATAGTACAGGTTCTGGGTAAATTTGTATGTATTCTAACAACTTGTCCCTGAAAGATTTTTGGTCATTCATATTTTAATCTGTAATAAACTGTTAGTAGTAGTTGAGGTGTTGCCCACTGTGGCTTTGTTAACACTTGCATAGTGGTAGATAACCTAACATGAAACTGTCTACTCAAAAGCAAAGTGGATTATTTTTAACTTCACACTATCCTTCAATCTATCCAGGCATATTAGGATAAACAAAGTCCAAAAATCTTCCTGTGACTCCCAGAGAAAGAGAATATGCAAAGAACAGAGACGTAACACTAAAACAATTTTTCTGATGAAGTAAGGGCTTAGCAATGTTTTTACTATTACAATTTTATTATTATTTATTATTGCAACAGTATGAAGAGGACTCAGAGTGGAAGATAACCACCCTTACCTGTTGCACAATGGTGGTTAGTTCCAGGCACAGTTGAACAATGTTGTTTTTCAGCAGTGAGTATTCTGTCACGCTGACAAATGGAGACCTGTGACAAAGGAAGGATAGGTTCATACACCAGTAAGGATTATAACTGCTGTTTGCAGCACAAGCAGTTGTTAAACAGATTTATGGTTAGTAAATTTGTTTTCATAGAGGCAAATATAACCAGGTTGGCTAGCTGTTCTAATGATTAATCAAGAAAAAAGTCCTAAAATAATGAATGTAATTTTCAATAGCACAGTCTTACTGTTTTTTGGAGTCTTAAGGGGCATTTAGAATATATATGTAATATAGAGATCAGTTCTACAGCACAGAAATGTGAATCACCTAATCCTGACAATCCTCAGCAGCAATTTATACAACTTCTGTAAAATATGCCTTTGAAACAAGAAAGGCAGGAAGGATGTAAACTCGATTTTGGCCAGAACATCAGAAGTTATCACTCTTGTAGAAGGTGGAAATAGAAGCTTCCAAATAATCATTAGTCCAAATTTCCTTTGCACGGCTCATTAAAGACAACATTTCTAGTATGACATCACTCTTTAGCAGCAGTTAGCACCTTAATTCAGAGAGCAAAGTAACGCTTACTTATTCACTAAGAGCTTCCTGCACACTCAAATTTTCTTTAGGCTTTCCAAATTCTAGCTGGCTTTGACCCCATTTGAATTTATAAGAACTGACAAGGTCATAGCCTGAGAGAATATGACTGCTGGCATTAGGTTAGGAAGATGTCGCCAGGATTATACAAATCCTGTGAAGGAGGGTGATTCACTCTCACTGTGATTTCTGAGGTGCCATTTATACATTCAAGAGCATTCAGATTCAAGATAAAGCTATCCATTGCTGTAATTCCAAAGAAAGAGAAACAAAACATAAATGCTCTAGTGCTATTTTATGTTTTAGTTCCTTTCTTTCCACAGTCCAAATTTTAACTGCATTTATTCAGAGAGATACTTTTAATCAAATTCTTATTTTGTAAGTGAAAAAAACCACCACCAGTGGGTGATTGTTGAGGATTAAACACCACCACATCTGTGCTTAATAAAATGATCCCCCTCTTGATAAAAAATCTAATAAGAAAATTTAATTTTCAGACTAAGCAAGCACTGTAATTTATTTTGAATATTCTGAATTGATTTTCTCAACTTCAGCTTTTTTTGTATCTCTTTGATGGCTGAAGGACAGTTCAAACTCCACAATCTTTTCTTCCTTACCCTTCTGAAATTACCAATGATGTTACTACCACTTCTGACAGTAAGATCTCAACTTGGAACAGCACAAAAGTATTCATTTTGCACAAAATGCTATCAGACTGAAAAGAATCCAAAAAAGTAACTAGAGAGTACTACATTTTTCCTCCAATATTTGAGAAATTTGCAGACCAAAATTTAGAGCTAGAATTCCGGAACTCCCATTTTAATATTAGAATAAAAGAGTACAAAGGAAAAAGAAAGAACAAATACAAAACAACCCCAAATTCTCACGCATAAAGGAGATGAAGGAATAGTAAATTACCTGTCCAGCCAGGCTAGTAAGTTCTTGGCAGCACCAATCAGGTCAACTACAGAGGTAAGAAAATCGTTTGGCAGGCGTCTGGAGGCCCTGCCGTCATAATGGCCACTCCTCCTTCTACCCGTTATAAAGTTCTGAAGGTTTTTGGCTGAGGCATTCAGCTTGTGAGACAGAGTTCTCAGGTTTTCGGTCTCCAAACCATAATTCTGAGGGGAAAGAAGATGATACATAATTAAGTGAAATAGTGTATTGTCAGCTCCGTGAACAAAACAGTGAGGTTAAACATTCTGAATGGTATTGGCTGAAAGAATAGGATTGTTATGGATGATGTTAGACTAAGCAGCAGGCTACTTCATTTGGAACATACAGGATGCATCTATCCTGTCACCGTGACAACCTCTGCTGTCATCAACATTCACAGTGTTGGTTGGAGTCCCCAAACCCATTGGTCCGATTAAGTCACTGAGGGGAAGGCAAAAAGAATCCCCACATGCTGAGTCTCAAGGTCCTTCCCATTTTCAAAAAGTGAAGGTGAGCGAGTCCACTCTCCCCTAGCTGCTGTGGTTCAGTGTTAACCAACCATTTGGTGTATTTGTTACCCCGAGAGCAGGTATTTAGCAGTCCCACTGCACTGGATCTCACTCACTCAGATTTGTGTTAGTCCCTCTACTAACTTGTAATAACTTACCCTTAGCAGAACTTCTCTTTTGCTTATGCTGTGAATAAGGCGTAAAACCTGACACGGCCTTGGTGACAGGCTTTTACAGGAAAATTCCTTCCTGAACCCTGCTTGGTGAGCAGCTCTCCCATATGTAATGTAATATGGGAACAGTCAAATCAGGTCAGAGCAAAGCGGTGGTACTCCTGTTTCCAATGACGGCATAGGGAAGAATCTCAGAAAAGCAGGCATGTGGTAACAGCTGTTAGCGGTTTAGAGACTTCAGCCAGTGACAGTGTCTTCATATTTAATAATTCTTAATGGATTTTCTTCCATTGTTCCAATTCTGATGGGGAGGAGGAGGGAGGACGGTTTGAATCTAAGTAAAGTTTTCTACACAGAAGTCCTTTTTCCCTTTTCCCACATTCCTTCATCTGTGTCTCTCCCTTTATCACCAAGCCAATTCCCCACTTAGACCCAGGTAACAAGGACAAAGATGTCTCAGCTCATACGCATTAAATAATTCACTCAATTTCACGTAGAAAGTCTTAAACAGACTGAACTGAACCCAGATTTCTTGCTGCCACAACAGGATGTAGCATATGAAAGAATTTAATGAGCATTTAAACAAAAGCGACTTTTGGAGTACAAATTGACTGCCCACTATTAATTTCAACTATGCATATGTTACAGAGGATGACTGATCATGAATATCACATATTAATTTTTCTGCCTAAATTTCTTCCTCAAAACAGAGAATAAAGCACCATGGAAACTACACAATGTATTGACTAATAACCAGCTGATGAAACAGGAGTGTTTGGAAGTCAAACATTTGGTAAAGTTGTTTGGCCACTTGCAGCTGATACTTAGGACCATGGCTCCTCTGACAGCCATTCTCCCTCTCAGTATTCACTCTGAAAAATAAATCAAGCCCCCTGCCTCCAGCTTGGAGGGCAACCTACAAGGAGTGGAAACACTTTGCTGTCTTAGCTCACTGCAAAGAACTTAGATTTTAAAATAATTTTAACTACTAGGGACAGAATTAACTTCATCATTACACACATATCATGCCTAAAGCATCACAGTCAGTAAGGTTTGGAAGCATCCAGTTTAAGATGGAATAGTGAAACAAATTAAAGTTACATTGGTTTAGCTACAGATGAGAACAATTCTCTTCTCTTACTTCCAGTAATAATACTGTACAGTTAGCAACAGCATCACTGAAGTAAGTCATTCTGTTTTGGAAAAGTTTAAAGTTAAAAAGCAGGTTGTATTTGATATCAGTACGCCATCTATTTAATATCTGCAGCTAATCTTTCTTTCATTAAAGCACTGAAGGAATTGCCTCCCCTGCCCTATTTTCCTCTCAACTTCTCGTGCCAAGACGATGAGTAAGTGGATGTACTGGGATGCCCTTCCCAGCTAGCAACCAGCTAGGCGGTGCTCCATTTCCCCTCAGAAAGAGTTTGATTTTGCACAGTCAAGAACACGTTATAATGATGATAAACCAGATCTCCCTGTTTTTATTTTCAAGTCCAACTTTGCTTATCCCTGTGGAAACAAGCAGAAAATATTTCTCCCAATAATTCATTATTGCATAACAGCCCTGGAAACTGTCAGTTTACATTCAAAAAAAGCCAAGCAGGAAAGTAGACAGTATGACCAGTGAATCTTTAAAAGCCAGTATACTTTTACCAGAGCGTAAATGCCTGAATTTTGAAGACAGTATACTAGATACTAGTAGTGTCATCAACCAGAGCGATCTTACCCAAGTCATTGGAAAACTCACAGGATTGAACAGAAAATGTGTTTGAGGAAATCCACCTCGTGAGCAAGTTCTTTATCTTAAAGTTTATTAACATGCCAGTGGCAACCTCAATTAATGTCAATATAAAATTTAAAATATAGCAAAGCATAGATAAAATATAAAGATAATCAGGAGATTAAAGGAAATTTTTCAGCACAGTAAAAGTGGTGATGCAAGTTAGTGGTTTAGCTGAGACTTAGCAAGACTCAATAAAGGCAAAAAGATAAAAATATTACAAAAGATGACAGTGAATCAGTATCTCTGTAGAAGAGCGAGACATTGTATTCCTCTAAATTTAAGCTTGCCTCAAATCCAAGATCTTCATTTTTAAATGAAGCAACCATAACCAACTATAAATAGGGAAAAAAAGCGGTTAAAAATCACCCTTGAAAGTATCACCTCCAAGCACCTCATGCTAATTTACTGCTCCGCAGCCCACCTCATGTCAGCCCCACACGTTTCTCTCTCCACTGCAACGCCTCATGCAGTCTTGTTTGCCAGGCTGAAGCTGAGATGCCACAAAGCCCCACAAGCCCCACGGTGGCAGCGCAACATAAAATACTACTGAAGGAAGTTGATGGTTGGACTCAATGATCTTAAAGGTGCCTTCCAACCTAGATGATTCTGTGGTTGTATGAAGCTACGGCCCCTTTCCAGCTTCCTTCGTCAGCAGCCAGGGTGTTGGGATTTAAAAGAGATTGTTCCAGAAGAGAAAAGTACGAACAGGCGGGTACGCACACAAATTTGAATGGCATCGATTATGATTCAGTGAGCGTGCTTGAAATCACGGAGAGAAGAGTTGCAGTTCATGATAACCATGAGTAGGTGGGTAGCCTTGTTCTGAATACATGACACTGCAAGTATCCAGATCTCTTCTGTTTCCTGTAGGAATCTCATCTGCATGATGCTAACTGAGCTAATCTCAAACCTGCCAGACTAAATCATTATCACAGCTATCATACCAGAGTTCCATTTTCACAGCCATGTATTCTGCTCTCACTGTGTTAAATACGTGCTGTTATTGTGAGACACACCACAGAAATGGTGCTTCTGAGCCTGTAAAATTCTACCTCCTGGCAGGTGATTTCTTTCTTATACAGTAAATCCTAGATATAATTCCTCTTTTAAAAAGAAAGGGGAGAAAAAAAAAAAAAAAGCCTCTAAAAGGGACAAGAAGGTGCCGTTAACATAGGCAGGACTGTTTTTCATAACAAGAGCAGGGGAAAAAAAAATAAGCAAGGTTTTTTCCATTCCATAGTTTTGTTTCATGATGCTTAAGGTTGCTGCATAGTAATTTTTACTGAATTAATGGAAATGGACATGCAGATTTAGAGAACGAATACTGACTATTAAAGCAACCCCAAATACTGTCTCTCTGGAAGAACTACACAGCCATACCGTTTGTCAAGTTACCATGAAATCTGGATCGTGAAACTGCTTAGTGAGAACAGAAAGTAGACTAAAGTCGACTGCTCTCCATTTCAGTAAAATGGGCCTGACAGGTATATTGCAGGAAGGGTAACTGCCGGAACAAAAGGGCCAAAGTAACAGCAAATCTTCAACACAGGAAGACGTGACTGGGAAATCTATTAAATCTTTACTTAAGCTTCTTCACAGATAGACACTGTTGAAACAGTTAGAAATTCTGTATATCCACTGAATGGAATATATGATAGCTTTATTACCATCACACAAAAGAGTTACATAGAGATTATCTGATTTATACAGTGACAGACTGATTTGGTAGTATATTCTAGGCTGCAGCTCAGCAACTCCTGGACAGGAGTTGGAAGGAAGGATTTCAAGAGGTAGGAATTAAACGCAAATGTGAGATGAGAGCCAGACAAGCTTCTTGTAGAAGAATATCGTTAGCAATAATGCCAAGATGAAGCTGTGCTTAAAGTGACACTTGTTAGAGAGAGATGTAGAACTGACTTGCCTGCTTGCTGTCTGCAAAACACAGTTTTCAATTTTAGCAATTTCATTTTCTAATTCTCTGATTTTCAAACTATTGGTGAGGATTCCGGCCACCCCCACAGTTCGCCTCTCCAGTTTAAGCTGCCTGTTTCCGTGTTCCTAGTGATTAGGGTTATTGTAGGGTAGGAAAAGGCAAGATGCAGGACAGATCGCCTCCAGGGCTTTTGCAGTTGATCTTTCCTTTTTTTTTTTTAAGTACAGAAAAACAGGTGGCTGTTGTCTGAAGCGCTAGAATTCAGGAAACAGGAGAGAATACAGTTGGGTTTTTTTTTGAACAATCTGAAATACACTGTTGTTCTTGCTAGTGCAGAGTGGAAGATACAATGTGAGACAGAAGCTGTTGAATATTCCATATAGTTAAAAATGCATGCTGGAAATTGAAAAATCAGAAATCTGCATTCAAGCAGGTATTTCTTCCTTTTTATGTCATAAATCCAAAATGCAGAAATAGCTAAGTACACTGTGACAATGAACACTCCCGCTCTGTCTGTCACAATTCCAGCTAAAAGGTCTGCTTGTTTTGTACATACATTTTGGTATGAAGCTCCATTTTTAAAAGACACTGCGAAAATTGAGTACATTTTTTATGTCTGACAATAACACCTGTGTTTTTTACATATTCAAAGAAATGGAATGAAAAAAATCTTCAGCTATGGCTTAGGGTGTTTTCATATCTTATTACATGTACGTAATAGCATCACAAATTAGTATTTTATGCTAATAAAACTATCTGTGGAAATTTTAGCTACTAAGATAAAATAGGCCAAATTATTGTAGCAAATATTAAGACAAAAAATAACAAATACAATGGAAAAAAATGGTAAGTTCTAATCAATTTTTTGTAAACACACCTGAACATCAAAAGAAGAGCAAGAAACACCTGCGCTATAAGAAGAGTTTATTTATTCTGTGGAAAAAAACACCCCAGTATCATAGTATCATATTCTTAAGGGTACTAATGTAATAAAATTGTTTTGCTGTAATGTGACACAGAGGTAAAAAACCGTATGCACATTGATATTTATTTGACACAGGAAATAATTTTAGCTAAATAATTTGTACTGCATAAAGTAATGACTTTAACTTACCTTAAAAACAGATTTATTTTTAATTGTAGTAGTTTTTCTTGATGTTTTCATTCACGTAAGTAGTTGGTGTAATACAGGTATAAATATATATAGGAATATGTATAAACACATGGATGTATATATAGCTTTTTCTGTAGGTGATATTTCGAGAACATTATAATTACCACTGAACAGTAAGGTTCAGAGGAATAAAAGTGGGGAGCAGAAGATCCAACTGAGGAGATTAAAGAAAACTCTGATGGAAATTCAAGCATCTTACATGAAATTCACCATATTAAGGCATTTAAACAACATGACCTAAATATTGTGTTACACTCCGATTTTTATCTTTCATGCATAAACTTAAAGAATCCCCACAGTTTATCAGTCCAGCCCTACTGCAGCAGCCATAGCTGCAGGTGTCAGTTTGACACCAGCTCGGGGCCATTAACAGGCGCAGGCAGTAGATGTGCTTTTGCCCTGTGAGTGCCACCCTGCCCCTAAACACCACTGCGCTTAGCCCAGCAGGCTGCTGCCCTGCTCCCCCTCCCAGCCCACACTTAGAGCAGCACATCTGGACTCATGGCACGCTCTGCTCCTCAGGGCTCAGGTTCCCAGTTGCTTTAAGCTGACATATTTGTGAACCGCCACAGAAAGAGGCTGCCATGTCCTCCTGCCCAGCCTCAGCACCATTGTATAGTGAGCAGGATAGGAAATTAATTCAAAAGCTCAATCTTCAGGCACATCTTCCCCACTACAGCTTGGTTTGTGACCCGTTCTCAGATTACACATATATTGACTTAAAGTTTTTGTGGACTTGTAATATCTGATGCAGCTCTGCAGACATGCTCTGCCCCTTTTCTGCTGGGAAAGCAGGTCTGCTCCCTTTCAGGCTGCCTCCTGTTCCCCAGGGACGTGCACTCATAGGCTCTCGGGCGACAGCAGGAGACCTCTCCCCACCTGTCTCCCTGGGGCACGGTTGCAGCGTGGGGCTCTTGAGATGACTAGGAAAGAAAATTCCCTGAAGCAGCTCTGGGCTTTTGGAATCTCCTTTGGGAATACGCAGCGTGCCAGATGGGGTCCCACAACTCCCTGCTGTCTACATCGCTGTGTGTGCTGCTCCTGCAAAGGCTGTAGCTTCACAATGAGAATTACAGCGTTTGTGATAGTATATAGTCATTTCGCACTTAATGAATAAAAACAGGCAAACACAGCCTGTTTAATAAAAGCAAAAATTCAAATAATCATACACTATGATTTTAGCATAAGTAATTCTGACACTTAAATAAAATGAAAACGAACAAAACACACTTCTTAAAAATTCCTTTCTGGAGGTATGTTTTTAAAAGTTAAGAGGCTAACAGAAACCACAGTAGAAACTTAATTCTAAAATAATTGTCCCTATAAACATTTCTTTGATTTCATCAGGTAGAGCTGTTAAAATTCTGTGGTGATATTTTTGTGATACAACTTAAAACTGAAGTTATCAAAACAGTATGATGTCAAAGTATGTGAGGCATTGCATTTCAGTCAGGCGTGTCATTTTTTCCTCTTTAAAAAGAATTTACAAGCTAAATATCTTTTATATGAGTAGTAATTTGAAGGAAGTAAAGTAAATTTTTAATGTAAATCACAAAGGTCCTTCTTTCAAAATTATCTTAGCAAGTAAACAAGTTTTACTATAACATTTAAAATGCTAACTTAAAAGTATTTATTAAACCCTGGTTCCACAGAATATGACCCACTTTAAGTACTTATTACCGATTTCAGATAAAGTGCTAGAAGATCTAGATTGGTATTCTGTGTGACTGAGGTGACATAAATTGAGCTGAAGGAAAGAATAAATTATACCTTGTAATTAGTGTGTTATCTTTGGCAGTGTTAAAGTTCTGCTGGAGTGCTATGCGGATAGGAAAAACAATTACTTGCCTTGCAGTCTGCTAACAGTTACACCTTTGGCATAGCTACTGCTCACAGCATACTGGGGGCTTTTTTTTTTTTTTAATTGGGCTATCACTGTTCTAAACACATTGTATACCTGGTCCTGGGGAAAACGCAGAGCTTAATGGCCTGTGAGCATTTGCTGATTACCGCTGTCTGATGGCTCAGAGCTGAGGTCTTGCTTAGAATCAGAGAATGGTTTGGGTTGGAAGGGACCTTAAAGAACATCTGAGCTCCAGCCCCCCTGCCCTGGGCAGGGACACCTCCCACTAGAGCAGGTTGCTCAAAGCCCCATCCAGCCTGGCCTGGAACACCTCCAGGGATGGGGCATCCACAACTTCTCTGGGCAACCTGGGCCAGTGCCTCACCAGCCTCAGAGTAAAGAAGTTCTTCCATATGTCCCACCTAACTCTACCCTCTTTCAGTTTGAAACCATTACCCCTTGTCCTGTCGCTACCAGCGCTGGTAAAAGATCTTTCTCCATCTTTCTTATAAGCCCCCTTTAACTATTGAAAGGCTACAATAAGGTCTGCCAGAGCTTTTTCTTTTCCAGGCTAAGCAACCTCACTTGCCTTATAGGAGGAGTGTTCCAGCCCTCTGCTCATTTTCATGGCCCTCTTCTGGACCCGTGTCTTTCTTGTACTGGTGACCCCAGGGCTGGATGCAGTACTCAGGGGAGTCTCATGAGCATGGAGTACAGGGGGAGAATCACCTCCCTCTACCTGCTGGCCACACTTCTTTTGATGCAGTCCAGGATACAATTGGCTTTCTTGGCTGTAAGTGCACATTACCATCTCATGTCCAATTTTTTATCTGCCAGTATCCCCAAGTCCTTCTCCACAGGGCTGCTCTCAGTCAATTTATCACCCAGTCTATACTGATTTATACTGGGGATATACTGACAATACTGGGGATTGCCCTGACTCACGTGCAGGACCCTGCACTTGACCTAGTTGAACTTTGTGAGGCTCATATGGGCCCACTTCTCAAGCCTGTCAAGGTCTGTCTGGATGGCATCCCTTCCCTTTAACATATCAGCTGCAACATTCAGCTTGGTGTCATCTGCAAACTTGCTGAGGGTGTGCTCAGTCTCATTGTCTGTATCATCATTAAACAGTATTGGTCCAGTACAGACCCTTGAAGCACACCACGTTACTGGTTTCCGTTTGGACATTGAGCCAGTGACTGTAACTCTTGGATGTGGCCATACATCCAGTTCCTTACCCGTCTAATAGTCTGTCCATCAAATTCAACTCTCTCCAATCTTAAGAGCAATCTTACATGATGCCTAAAACCGTTCTCCATCTAAACCCAACTAACGAAATCCATTAGTGATCATCGGAATCAGCGTACAAGTTCAGGTCTAGAGACTGGAACCTGAAACTGAACACATTCCCTAGGCGGCAAAAATAGGACAATGACTATAATAAAATGCAAGTTTTGACAACACTTAATGAGAAGTTACACAAAATAAATCAACGAAACAGTGTAAGTTTTATGAAGGAAACTCTTTGTCAGATGTAGTTCGTACAGTGTCAGACTTGTCACTGCACAGTAGCGTTTTAATTGGGTAATGATCTTAATCACATACTCTGTGAGCAGAGGAGTGAGGCATCTG
Source organism: Numenius arquata (assembly GCF_964106895.1). Classification (NCBI taxonomy): domain Eukaryota; kingdom Metazoa; phylum Chordata; class Aves; order Charadriiformes; family Scolopacidae; genus Numenius; species Numenius arquata. The sequence continues at coordinate 15,031,585 of NC_133580.1, read as the reverse complement.
AATAAGAGGCAATTGAACCCAACGTGACCTAATTCTCAGAATGTCTTATCACAAACCCTCACTTCTGCACAGTTTAACTTATCTGTCTGTAGTAAATGTCTAGTGGAATTACTATTATAATGGCCATCCCGGTTACTCTGTAGCAAGGAGATGCTGTACAGCACACCAAAATATATTAACACACAAAATTACACCTATTTCGATATTAATCGGGATCAATTTCCCAAATGACAAAAGAAGCCTGGCTTACTAAATAAATGCGCTTTGTATATATTAACACACAAAATTACACCTATTTCGATATTAATCGGGATCAATTTCCCAAATGACAAAAGAAGCCTGGCTTACTAAATAAGTGTGCTTTGTTCTGCATTAGGGAAAGGGAAAAATAGAGGACACGTCTGGATATGTGCTACTTAAAAGTAAAATATTCACTAACTATTATATTTTAAAAATACATAAAATCATAGCGCCTGTTGTTTTGCAAACTATAAACGTATTAAGAAAATACATTCCATCTTAATGGCTGGGGATTGCAGTTCAAGTAAAACATTGACCAAATTTGTTTCAGCTTTTTCTCTAAAGGCTCTTCTCATTCTAAATCAGTAAATTGGCAACACTATATAATGGAAGCAATTCTCACTGTTTAATAACCTCTGCCTATCAGTTTATTATGACAATTAAACTGCAGTATTATAACCTAGTTTATGTGGACAGAACACAATATTTCATAAAAATAAAAGTATTGCATTTATTAATAACTATGGTAATAATATGCAAATATGCAACATCATAATACAAATTAGAGTTTATGATCTGAAACACCTCAATTCCCCCTTGTGCTCCCTTCCATTATAATTACCCTCCCTTTCAGAGCAAATTGTGTCACAATTCTTTCTTGTCTCCCGAGTCTATAATTTGGAACTTGTCACAGCGCTTCTAAGCGCTTCGTACACCTTCCTATTATCTTGTAAATAGATACATTAAGTAGATAGTGCTAAGATTAAATATTTTAAGCTTATTTAGAAACTTTCCATTCTATTTTTAACTTCCAGAAAAAGCTGTAGCATTTCCATTGTAATTGATATGTATAAATGTAATCAAGCATAATTAAGGTGCCTTGAAAAGTAATTTTCTTGAAAAAGCCATGCATTTCTGATTTCACATAAGAATTAGAATATGATAGTCTTTCCTTTAAAAATTGGACTTGAAAAGACCGTAAGACCAGCCACTGCAACGGATTTTTTCAAGAATATGGTATTTAAATAAATTGTTAAAATTATGTTTAAGAGAGTCAAATGACTGGACACCTGGTAAGAGGAACTGAGTTAGAAAAAAGCAAAAGAGGAAGTTATATTCCTGCAGATCTCTCCTCTGAAAACATGAGAAACACATGGCTAGACTGGACCTTGAAATGACTATGGATAAGAGATGAAGAGAAGATTGCAGACACAGTTTGCAGGTTTGTTGTTCATGGATCTCAGAAGGGTCACTGACTATGACAAGACTTGATGCACTATAACTATGCACCTGGCCAAAACTGCACAGTACACCAGTTTCTGCTGTGAAATGGTCAGGACGATCAAGAACGAGCCGGTGTTCTTATCTCCTGCCTAAACATTTTTTAAGTAGCTTTTATATTGTAGCTCTTGCTACAGATCTCTGAACAAACTGCATAAAGCTTTCTTGGTCTGCTAAATCCTAATGAAGTCAACGTGATTTTAAATTGTGTAACATCCAAATAGCCTGCCTAATTGGGTAAGCTTGAATAAACTAGAACATCTTAATGTTTCTGTTCATGTACATATACATATCTATCTATGGGGAGAGAGTGAGAATATATTACTATGGTACAAGTATCTAAACCACAAAAAGGTATGATAAAATTAAATTCATTACATACAGCACAGGCATTTAAAAATGTCCTACAACATTAAACAAATCGAATACCCAAGAATCTCACTGATTATCCTGACAGTGAGAAGTATGCATTTCCTTAAAATGCATTGTAAAAGTATATCTCACCATGCTATGTGGTCACACAATATGATCCAGCACAGCATGACAGATCATCAATGTAATTTTTGGATAAGGTCTGTAAAAACATGGAATTGTATAGACTGCTTATTGCCATCATAATGTCAAGTACAAAGAAAGTACTTTTATGCAAATAAAAATGCCTCGATCACAACATCTGCTCCCAGATGACTTGGGCCACTGGTCTGAGACACTTTGAACATACAGAAGGTTCACTTTCTAATACACCCAAATATATTTTTAAAGATCATGCCACTCTGAGCCTGCTGACTATTTTCATTCAACTGACTATGCATTTAATGTTTTCTCATAATTTCTGAGCAAAACCATAATATTACAGCAGCATGAAATCATGAAATTTTCTCATAAACATACTAACATAAAATGGTGACTGTATCGCTCCATCCGTACGTCATTTGTCCTCTGTCAAGCTGACATCTCGGCATGTTTAATAGCTTCAACGTCAACTCTCAGAACAAATACCACTAGGAACATAAAGCTGTGGCAGCGTTTCTTTTCTGATACACACAAAAGCAAGACCCAAGAGGATGAAGGAAGTTAGTCTATTTTGTGGCTTCTTTTCACATCACAAAATAAATTGTTTCCAATTACTTCACTTCAGTATTAAGTAAGGACTGATCTGCATATGGCTTCAATTAGAAAAACCATATGTAAGCCAGACATCTGTGATGGCTTGACCTCTTCCATATGTGTATGAAAACAAGCTATGCAGAATATGCTGATAGGGGACACTGTGATAAATAAACAAGACCAAAGGATGAGCTAGTAGATATTACCTCCGACAACCTAATAGACCGTGATCGGCTAACTTTTGAAAATGATTACCAGGTAACTGCCTGCATTAGTGGTTACCATGCCTGCAACTGTTGTTTCCCAGTGTGCACCGTGCTGCACGCTACTCCCAATATCTTATGTCTCTCAGAAATACCTGAATTACAGCCAAATTCTTCTTTAAATTTCCTGTTGGCAGTTCAGGGAACTTCACTGGCTTATTTCATGGATAAAATGTCTCAAGTCTACGCTATATGTTTCCAGTACTCTGATCTCTGTTCATGTGCAGTTTTCTTTCTCAGCAAAACTTAATGAAGCCACACGTGTAGCACACTGTTCAATAACCAAAAACCTTTATTATTTGTTAGTAAAACCTTGTGACCAATTAACCTTTGCTATTTATTTAACCATAATTAGTTTGTGAGAGAACCCACCATCCAATCATAAGAAGTCTAATTTTTTCAATTTTTCAAAGTACCTTTTAAAATGAAATATAAGACAGAAATGCAAGATTACAGAGAATAATAAATTCAGTCCATAAGACAAAATTAGAATTTTAAGCAGTAGTGAATTTTTCAATGTTCAGAGAATAAATGGTAGGCTTGCCTTTGGGAAATACAGTGTCAACACTGACCATTTCACTTAGGTCAGACATTTAGTTTAGGTTCTTGCAGAATTGGTAGTCCGTGTAAAAATTATATCAATTCAGGAAAGATGTTACATGTATTCATAACAATCTAGAAAGAAGCATCTAAAAATTAAATTAGTAACAAGATTCTTTTGAATGGGCATTAACGAGAATATGAAGAAATTTAATTTACCTATTTTTATCATGAATTTGCTGAAGGCTGCTCAAGGATTTCACAGTCAACAACAATTACATGAATCTGCATGTGCATACAAACATACTTGCATGGATTTATCTATAACTGATCACAGATAATTACTCAGGAGTTCAGGCAGCCTATAATGATTAATATTGTAACACAGAGGGGTAATGAAAAATAACTTCGTGAGAATTTATGAAAGAAATTGCTCCTTGCAAATGAGAAAAGCAATTTTTCAGTTTTTTTTCCATCATAGGGAAAACGTCATCATTCTTAACTGACACTGACATACTCCCTGCATTTCCTTTGCACAGAGAATCCCTATGGTATAGTGCTTGCTACCAGTGCTGTAGAACATTCATTGCATCGTTCAGTACAGATTTCAAATCAGGATCCTAAAGAAAAATTGAACTATTGCTTTCTGCAAGGAAAAGAAGATTTTGCAAATGAAACACATAAGCAATAAATAAAATTTAATCATTTCCAGTGCAAAAAATCTACAGTCTTCGAAAAAAATTAAAAGCTAATTTTAAATGTTCATAATATTGTTAATACCTAATTATTTAAAATACCATGTAAGTAGTAGTGCAGTTATTTTTCATCAAAAGACTAAGAATTACCAATGCATTTTACGTGGACCATTACAGAGAATTTCTTTAATGTTTAAGACTTTGAACACATGAACATGCCCAGGGCAGGGGGGTTGGAACTAGATGATCTTTAAGGTCCTTTCCAACCCAAACCATTCTATGATTCTATGAATCAATATTCCATTAGCTGGATTCAGTCAATGAACTGTCTTTCACTGCCTGCATATTCTAGTTCTAAGGTTTGCAGTGCTGACACACCACAAGCATAAGTTACTGCAATACTGGCAAACCAGTAGTCATGCACATATATTTATACATTCTGCTTTAAAATCGCAGTGTAAGGAGTAACAAATTGTTCAGTGAGCAGAGGTACTGAAAAGGCCTGATTTTCAATGGTCTTTGTCCTCTTCATTCCCACGTCCCCTTCTTCACATGACTCCCATGCCAATCTGCATACGAATAGAGGCTGATGCCTCAAGCTCTGGGAGTCTGGGAGAGCTACAGCTGAGATGGCTGCAGAGGCCACAGGCACAGACCTGTCATTGGCCACAGGACTGATGCTTCTCCCCACAGATCGAGTGCATTTTCTCCCAGAAAGTCACTGGTTTAGGACACGTGATACATCCCTCTATCCCTCTAGCAACCTACTGACTATCACAGCAGTTGCAGAAATCCTTCTGGGCTTACTGTTCTGTCGAGTTTGGTTGAGATGATTGGCTAAAACTTTCAAAACTTTAATTAGAGGTGCTCCAGGGATGAACTAGTGCAGACATGGGCAACACAGTCACAGAAAACTTCACCTGCTTTGAGAATTATTTACATTTGGATGGTTCTCACACCCAAGTATGTATGGGAATTCAAACAGCTTTGGTAAAGACTTTTAATAAAGCATGCTAAGGCAAAGTTACCAATTTCAGCTGGCTAATCGATTTAAATTATATATTAAAATGTTTAATGCAATACTATATAAATAAATGTTCTTACGTAGCAACACACCAAAAACATTTGCTAGTTTTTGACAGAAAACATAAAAGCCCTCTGAGCTGCAAGTCATGATTTTAGAAAAACTATGTTTTCTTCCATATACCCTGCTTGAAGTATTATTTCTGTTTTTGCAATAAAAGATCAGAATGGAAGAGATACCACTGAGCACTCCAGAATTTAGACCTTAAAATTGGGAGTTTAACTCTTGTACAAAAGGATGGTGTTTCAGTGGCATTTTTATGAAATCACAGCATACTTTGCAAGATCTGTATTCTTATGCTTTACTGAATGGAGCAGTAACTTTTCAAAATCTCATTATGAGAACAGGCCAACAATTTCCAGACGTGTTTATTGTGACAATGATTTGAAGTCAGCAGTAAGAATTATTTAATATGAAGCATATATCTGTAATGGTCTCATACATATGTATAACACAAGACAACAGCAGATAGAACTGAAAAGTTACCAGTATCGAAACAGCACTTTTTTGCCACTGCTTGTTTTCCCCTTCGAACAAGGATAAAGGCAATCTAAGCCACTGACATGAGTCTTGTTTTTACAAGTCAGTGCACACATGGATGTCTTCGCACAGTAAATTAACGTGGATTTGCATCAACAACCAGTAACTATGTTTCATGTCAGCCAATAAAGAGCAGAGGAACGATGAATTCCCACTGTCAGAGCTGGACTATATACAGCCACAGAAAAGTTTTAATCGGTTCCAAAATTTAATGCATCTACCAAAAATTAACAAAACCTTAAATGTAGTCCACAGACAAATCTCAAAACAACATGTCTGACTAGATTTACAAATTTGGCCAGTGTTTCTGCACTGTCCAGAATCAGTGATATTTCCGTAGCTCTCAAATTCTAGAATATTGACCCAAACATTCCTATCAAGATTCAGTTATCTAAGCCAATTTTCATAAAAGTTTCACTGTACTTAATTTTGCTGTATACTTTTACATGAATCTGGACATTTTGGCTATAAAGCTTCAGAAATGCCAAATCAGTGCCCCCTTTTACACAAATGAAAGACACAGTTGCTTAATGTTAAGCACTATGTAACGTAATACTGTTATGTGAAAAGCACATTTACTAAAGACATTATATTCTGTAGCCTATGGCATTCTATATAAAAGCCGGGACTCTTAAAATAAGAGGCTATGGCAGCTGACCATTTTATACATGTGTTTTTGTATGACAGCATTGCCACTAGTATTATAATGTAATAAATGTTACAAAACCAGAGTGATCTATAACCTGACTTGCACCGATTCCCACACTACAACTCAGAGCTTCATTCCTTGAAGGTGGTCAAACACTCGGCTCTGATTCCTGTATTTACAGTCTTGCAAAAAATTGACTGCTCACTTTCCTCAAGGCCCTGTGGAAACAAACACATTCTCAGCTCAAAGTCCGCCACAAATATCATGCAGAAATGGAGAAGAAAAAAAAAACCAAAACAACAAAGGTGTAAAGTACTATTTTATCTCAGAGATTAACGTTTGTGGTAGCATTGATGAGAATCTCTCACAAGATTGCTTTTTGTGGCAAACTTTAATCACACTAATGTTACCAGAAGCAGTGTATAAATCTAGCAATATATTTTATTATGAGGTAAGAGGTGACACGGGACGAATATTACAAGCATCTTTCTTTTTAGTTCCTTTAGCCTAGAAAAAAAAAAAAGAAAACATGAGTCCTCTGCTGCACAGCCCACGGCCTATTCATGTGTCACTACCAGACTATTCCATACACTTCACATTGAAATTCTAGGGAAAGTAATAATTCATATAAATTAATTGGATATGTCAATTCTAATTAGTCGACAAATGCTAGGTAAGAGTCCTTAGGAGACCACAGTATTCTCCACATTGCTGCAGACAAATCAAGTATCCACATCTTAGCTAGTCTGTGGCTTGGGACACAAGAAAGCTTACACAGAGCAATTCACAATATTGGAGCGAGGCAGCAAGGCAACAAGGTTAAAAAACAAAAGCTGGCCTTCCTGCTTCTTGCTGCCCACTGCTTTTGGCAAACTAGACTACTCTCAATAAAGAATGCCTTCCGAAACACAAAGAAATCAAAGCAAAAGAAATAATAAACATTCACTAAACATTGTCACGTGCAATGTTATGGCAGCTGGTTTCAACAGAAACAGCCACGAAATGGAACAGAGTGTTACTATGTAGGTTTTTCATTTATCATTGTGCAGGGAAAAAGGGAACATCCAGAAAGGCTGAAATTACAAACAAAAACATTGTCTTCCAGATCTAAACCTCAGAAGAAATCTAAATGATGTCAGGAATGACTGTACCATTAACATGCTCTAAATCATAGGTAGAACAATATACACAAATTATAATGTATACAACACTATTTGGATTGAATTTCAGCCAGTATTTTCTCTCTTGCCATGGTCTACAGCATCGGACACATGTCGTTTTTCAGCACAGTATCATTAGCTTACCTATTCATTTGCATAAATTTCTGCTACTGCATTGACCTAATAAGTAACGATACCATTTAATTACACATATTGCAGTGTGCTGTTCTCCACCAGTGAGTGAGAGTAACTCACAATATGGAAAAGAATAAAAAAAAAAATTCAGGAATACCTGAATGGGACCATTTCCAATCTGTGTTTGGCTACATGACATGCAGAGACCTCATAAGCACAGGGTTCTGTGCCTTCATCAGAGGTTACATGGCCTTGCCTACTGAGGCTGCTGTACAAGACGATAAATTCATATAGGATAAAGTTGTCAAAAGAGCCCACGCCTAAGTTTCTAGTGCAACTTAACATACAAAACACAAATTCATAAGTCGCCTAGGTTCTAAGTTACCCTTAAAACAATCCTGTGCTTGGGTACCTCTGAAAAATTTACTTACAAAACTTTTATACTACCATTGGTGGTACTGCTACAGTATTCCAAAGTACTCTTACTGTTCAATCAATAGTCTTGGAAACCGTGTGCTATTATGGAACAATCGGTGTAGGGGTAGTGGTCCTTGAAGAGAAAACTGAGAATCCATCAAGAAAAATTCCCTCTCCCTTGTTCTCTACTTATATCAACTCACTATAGCTGCCTCTGCATCTGGTAAGGGAACACTGGGTGATTTCACAATTAAAGAATCTCATTTGTACTAGGTAGTCACCACAAATAACATGCAATTACATTCAAGGTTTTCCTTTTTCAGCATATCAGTTTAGCAGGACCTTGAATGTCTTACTTCTTATCAGTAAGACAAAACTACTATGCACTCACATGTGTAAAGAACCTGTGAACAAAAGTACTTTAGGCTACTGTGAACTGTTTGTACAAGCTTACAAATTATCTTCCTTCAATGTCCTGATCCTAAAAGATTTTTTTAAATGCAAACATTGGCAACAGACTTTAAAATGAGAAAAAACAACAGACAATCCGTAAAATAGTTTATCAAACTACACAATTTGAAAGGCTAAAAAAGAATGAAGCAGCTAATTAGACTAAGCAAAAGATGATACATCCTGTGTAATATGTGGAATAGTTAGCTAACTCATTCAATAGTATTAATTCAGTGGTGTGGCACAGCATAATAGACAGCACTGGACTGTCAAAAGTTGAACTTCTTTTCCAATTGAGATTAATAAAGCTCTTTGGAAGCATATATGCTTGTATAGACAAAAGTAATGTATGTGCCAGGTTCCTCATTCAGAACTGAGGAGATGGAATATCTCTTCATCTCTCACTAAGAGAGATGGCATTCCATTTCAAACAAAGAAAATTTATTTCCATCTATTTTAAGTATCAATATCTCAATAAAATGAAGAATTCGGTCTAGAATAATTACCTTTGAATAACCTTTGAAATATGGAGAGAAAAATATGTATCTGGCATATCAAGTGACTTGTTAAAAATGAAACTTGATTACATACCAGATAAAGTAAGAAAAAAACCTTCCCAATATACTCACAGGATTGACAAATCAAAAAGCAGAATGAAAGACAAAGGATGTCAAGAGAGATCATTGTAGGTATGGCCATTAAAAAGTAGCATAAATTTAAGGAAAACTTGAATAATTTTAATTCAGAAGAAACAATCTTATCAACAGATACAGAGACAGCTGTGAAAGAGTGGCTGCTTCGTTTTCAGCATGGCATACTTCAAAATTAATTGTTGCAAACCTCTTTCCATCTGACCAACTATTGCTGTTGTAATTTTGTTAGAGACTCCTAATAAAAAAATATATAAGAAAAATGCTAGAAAAAAACCCAAAGCATATGTGTTTGGTAACTATGCCCCATACGTTGTTTAAAGAAAGTAGTAAATATGCAAGCAAATTAAACTCACACCAGTTGTTATAATCACGTTGACCCACAGGTGACTTTATGTTGCCTTCCAGCAGAAAAACTATCATGCTTGGCTTGGTAGCTTTTGCAGTAACTGCAGAGAGAAATTTTCTAATCTTTATTTCTCCTTGAATGCTATCACAGCACAGTGGCTAATTTCACTAGCTGAATGCCTATGAATTAACAGTACTTTTAATTACTTTAGATACAATCTATATTTGAGCATGCTTTTCATTTTACATTCATTTTTCTTCCATTCATTATCAAAGTCTTCCCACTAGGCTGTTTATATTTTAATTTATGTGGGCTTTAACAACATACTGACTCCAATACTGTCCTAATTAAATTAAATTTACTTGCATGGATTTGAACAGCAACCCATGTTGACCTCAAAAGTGCTCCTTTTTCCTTCTTTCCAATATATTTTACTATCAAAGAATTGTTTTCCCCATGCCCTACTACTTCTTCAGTCAGCCAACGCCTTTGTGTAACTAGTCCTCCAATACATTTCCAGTATTTCAGCTATAATAAAATTACAGTCCAAATCCTAAATGGCCTGCACTTTTTAGTCCATAGACGTTAGTTAGGTCACTTCAAATAAATAATTACAGAGCAACTTCTGACCACACAAGTAAGAAAGGATTTTGATTTTATGATACTATTTTTCTCCATAGCCATCATTCCTAATGTTCTTCATAATTAAAACACTATTCAAAAATGTCTTTCTGGAATGTCTTCCCCTCAAAGAATTGAAGCTGAAAGTATGGCTGACCTATGACTTTTCCTTTCATAGCACATAAATTCAACCCTGAGCAATCCCAAGAAAGTGCTGGTACTTTCCCTCCTACAGCGAAAGATACTCTCACCTTTTGCACTGCAATTTTACCCTTTAAAAACCAGATTATTCCAACATTTTAAATTATTTAATTTTTAAAGTAAAATACTTCTGTATCACCATTTTGCCACTTCTGTTATGCACAGGTGTACTGAATACTTTTTATTTTTCCCCATTTACATTTCCGACATCTTTCTTCCCTACTGCAGGTTGTCTTCTTCCAGTGTGGAATCTTTTCTGGACAGAATTCTCATCCGTAATGCCTAGTTAAAGAAAGCTCTGAATTCAGCTTTCTTTTAGAAGAAAAATTATGATCTGTTACATTAGTAACATCTCTTCTGATTTTATTCAGAAGTAATATGATGGTTTGAATCAAATAACCAAGACTTAATACTAGTTGGGGTTTTTTTCATGTTTATCTGTGAAAATTGGGTATAAAAATATATCAAAGGCAAATGCGTACTAATAAACCTTCCTTGCCTTTAATAATTTGCATTTGAGAGTCCAGTTAATACATGGGTTAGGACAGAACCCATAGATCTTTCTTCCCAGCTTAGGGAAGAAAAACCACAGAAGGTGCCTCCTTTGTTTTCTCTTGCACTTAAAACCTTAATTATGGCTCAGCATTTAGTTACGTATATGCTGTGTAATGGTTTGCATCACTATGATAGAAGCAGAGACATTGCTCTTTGATGTGTAACCCCAAACAACTACTCCCCACGCCCCCAAACGCAGTGGGCTGATGGCCAGGCCCTTAGGGAGCGCATATGGGAAATATGGCATCACAACATGCACTTTCAGTATGTTCCAAGAGCTTGAGCAAAGACAGTCAAATTTCTCTTGGTTTCCTGAAGCAGCGTAGCTGTTCTGCAGCTAAACTCATGACCAGCGTGCAGCTGAATTCCTGATGCATCACTGATCCTAAGCTTACCTGAGAGATTTCTACAGTACATTGGAGATGCTTCTGTTTAAAGCGTTACACAACCCATCTAGCTGAGACAGAGGGGAACATCCTGCTAATACTGCCTGGAAGAAATAGGTCACGTAAGTTGGACACTGCCAATTGCCAAACAGAAATCAATTAAGAAATCCATGTACGGAAAAAAAAAAAAAAAAAAAAAAAAAAAAATCAATGCTCATTGACATGGCCCAGTGAGTGGATGATATGCAGAGTACAAAGTAGTACTGACATATATTGATAGAAGCAGGAATGCAGCTATCTGTGATCCAGACAGGAAGAAAATACAGTGTGCATAGCATCGTGGATGTTCTGCCGGCAAGGAACTGGGAACACATGCCATGCTGAATGGGGCAAATGGAGGGACTGAACAAACTATTGCTCCTGCTGTTACCACACATCCACATGTGGAATTTTAGACCAGATTGTTTGAATTTATGTTTCCCCTCAATTCTTTTCATAGCAAGCTTTGAAAAAAAATGTTGAAGTATATGTATATATGAATCTAGAAATCTACTTAATTTGTACTCTGTGCACCCTGTCCATACATACAAACACGCATACAATGCATTAAGTTATGGACATCTTACTGACTGGGGCTGCATTCTACCTGCCCCTAAACTGTATTAAGTTTGCTTAGAATGTTCTTCAGGAAATCAGGGGTAAAATGACATGCTCCTTAAAACATTCTGATTCAAATAATTTCTTTTAGGTTAGTTCTTGTTTAGTGGCATAAGCAAAACACAGATACACCTATACCCTCCTTTTTTAAAAAAAAAATATTACTTTTTAAATAAGTTTTTTTCCTCTGTTTTTTTAAACTAGCTAGTCTAAAAATCAATTACTGTGATGAACTCCAATTCACAGTTTTTACTGATTACTTAACCAGCAGTCAGATTTTAGTGCAATAATCTATTAGTGTTTCAAGATTTAGTACAGAATAAGAATACAATTGTAATATTTTAAAAGTATATTTCAGTTGTTAATAAAGGCAGCATCAGGTCTCCTATCATTCAATTATTTTCATTATTTAAAAGAATTAAGAGAAATTTTTAATGATGCTTTTTGGTTACATAGATTAAAATTCTTATAAATTATTACAGATTAAAATAGATATTATACTCAGTCTTGTAAAACTTTTTCACTTGTGATCCTTGCTCCATAAGAAGCTGCAAGAATTGAATAATATGTTGTGCATAGCAGCAAGGCAAAAATGTCAGAAGCGAGAGAATAACCCCCAAGAGCAGAGCCGCAGGCAGTGGACTCAGCAGAAAACACATGGAACGGGCAGGAAGATAAAAATTTAGAAGCAGGGGAAAAAAGAAACCCCATACCAAAAGAACCAGGCATTTTAGAGAGAGTGAGAAAGGAAGGGTAAAGGCTTAAAGGCAGGAGGCTAAATAAATGATACCAGGAGCTGGAAAATCCCTATTCTGCTTTAAAAGAAAAAACAAGGTCATGACACAGAACAGTAAGAGAAGAGCTGCGCTACTGACCAGCAGCAGGGCCAGCATTTAAGAGGTACAGTTTCTTTGTATAAAAAAGAAAAAAAAAAAACCAAACACAAAAAAAAAAAAAACCCAAAAAATCAGCAAGGGTCCTCCTGGTGCGCACACTTCACTGAAAGGCATTCTGTTTCCAGAGGAAACTTCTTGGGTCTGCTATTTCTGACTCGTGTCAGGGCATATAGCACTGCATCCTTCTTTAGATAACATAACATTGTGGGATATTTACCTTCCTTTTATGTGGAAAACAGTTTCAGAGGAAAAACTCTGGAGTTCAATTTTGTTACCAAACCACGGGAGTTTTCTGGGTTATGCAGTATGCACCAGTTTGCAGGTATGGCTGCATCAAGGCCGAAATCATCTCTCTGATTTGACATATATGTTATTTAGTTTGGAAGAGTAGATCTCAAGCTACATTAAGTGTATTTTGTAATTAGAGGTACTTGTAAGAAGCGTATGCATAATAAAAGGGACATCAGACTACTTTTTTCTTACATCAACTGCATTTTTCCTTCTTGCTTTCTATCTTACTCCTAAGTTTCCCTGTTGGAGACAATTTATCATACCAAAATCCCACAGGATAACTTAGTTTGTGCAAAAGCAGAACTCCTGACAAAGAAATAAAGTACTAGGACTGTCTTATGTAACTTACCTACTTAATTTTACTACTTTTTTGTATTTTCAATATCCTTTCCCCTGTTCACCTACACAAAGTTATTTTTTATTTTAGAATTAATTTAATACATTGCATTTTATTAGCTGGTAGAAATTAAATAACAGAGGAAAAAATAATTTTCTGATATCAAGTACTTTGTTAAAAGGCTAACTAAATTAATAACTTGTTACATGGAAAAAAGCGTTCTTCCAAATTTTGATGCTCGCAGGTTCCTAAAAAAAACCCCACCTTTAAATTGACACACGTCTGTACTTTCAAGTCAATTTTATCATTCCAGTCTTATCTTAAAGCTCATTCTAAACAATCTTCCAGTCTAATTAGCATTACCTTCTGGCTCCTTAGTACCATCCTTTTGAAGGCTGGCATGGTTAAAACACTCAGGTCTACTTGGTTTAGTACAGTGTGGCGAATGTCAGTGAAATACGAGGGCATATGGCATATAATTACAGAACCATATGGATGCCAGCAGTGATAGTCAACAGTATTTGAATGCAAGACCAAGAAAGTTAGAGGAAGAGCAATAAAAGACAATAGTACATAATCATAAAATGCATATATACTTTCTTTACAGCTGAAGGAAGCCGGTACATATCTGTCCCTTAATGAAGCCAAGTCACTCTGTGTGTAGAAGCATATAGCTGTGAGTGCAGTCTACATTATTTTCATTTTGATTTGGAAATTTATAAACCCAGATTATTAAGATGAGCGATGCAAGAAATGACTTACCAATGCACATAGCAGATCAACTGCTTCCAGTATCAGTTCTTGGTGGCCAATGCGAGTGACTCCCAATTCCTCAAGCTCTTGGTGAGTGATGTGTAGCAGCTGTTCGCCATTGATCTTTTCTCTTTCAAAATTTTTTATGTATTGTTGGAGACAATCATCAAGGCCTATTTAAAAAAGCCAACAATGCATATTCAGAGAACAGAGACAAAGAGTCATAATTCCGTAATTCAGAAATATAGAAATTTCTTGGGAATACAAGTATAGTTCCTTGTTTGGATCTATTCTGGACAATTTGCAAAAAAAATTTTAAATTATATAATTTACCTATATATACATATATATGTATAACTTACATAGTATAGCGCATACTACTAAAGAGAAAAGCTTATATTACTGGCATTATTTTCAAAATTCTTAAACATTTTAATATTAATTTAAAACCTTCATGGTACTTATTAGGGAAACAAGGGGAAGGACAAAGAAGCACAGAGAGTGACATTATAGAAAACCTTTTCCTTATGATGTCAAAGACCTAAATATAAGTTTAACTTATGATTAAGAGCATATTCTTCCTGATATTCATCGAAGTCATACGGTGTGGCTATCACTGATTAGTAAGAGTGGTTTTCAGGTTTAGTAACCACCTACACTAATTGCTACACCCAGTGCCAATTTTTAACTTTTTTTTTTTGACTACCTAACTTTCCAAAACAAAGTAACATACAAATGGTTTTGTTACAAAACCTTAGATTAATAATACAGTTTTGCCCACGCACAAAGAATTATTCCATTTGTCCCTGAAACTTGGTACGGTAAGATTAACAGATTCAGTAGCTGCCACGTTATTCTGTTTTTCAGGGCAGAGAAGGGACTGATTAACATCACAACTTGAAATATTTTTCATTCCTCCGAATCTGTTTCGGAACCACAGATGCTTCAAGTTCCAGCTAGAACAATTAGTTGAACACCAGACTCTTTGCTATTGAAAGATACACAAGGTGATACAGTGTTCCCTCAAGGACTCTGCCTAGAATTGTATTAGATTCAATGAAAACCTCATATGCATATGATTTTTGGAGACCTACAAAAATTCAGCTTCAATAATTTCACCTACTAAGAGTAAGTAGAACACTGATTGTCAATTATTTGTCCTACAGTGAAGCAGGTAAACGCAAGATCCATGAAAAGAACCAATAGCCATAAGCCACAGAAGTAATCAGCTTGGGCATTTAAGGAAGATAAAAGCTTTGCAATATCAGAACTTCTGCATGCAGCCTTCTATTAAATACACATGAACTTACCAGTATGGTTAAATTAAGGAAAAAAATGTGTAGGCAAGCACTTAAAAAACCACAATGCATATAAGGAAAAGGAAATAAGTGGTGAATATTGCTTGCATTAGTCAGTTTAAAAGTTCTCACAAATGCAATATAAACAGAAATAAAGGAAATGTTAATGTCTTTATTTCCTGGATTATTAACGTAAGGAAACAGATAATTCTATCATGTACCTTAGTATCTTTTGAAAGAGAAATTTTTAGTTATTTTAACATTTTTTTAACAACAAAAGTTCTTCTAAGTAACCAGATGATACAGTTTTGCAATGATGAACTGAAATACATTCCTCTAAATTAGTACAGGAACACTTAATGAGTTAAACAAGAGGATGAAGGAAGCTTACCGAAAACATATTAGAAAACAATCTATAACTCCATTTATCGATTATAATCTATTATAATCTGTTACTCCATTTATAAGCATACCTACTTAGATATTATCAAGTGATTTAATTTGATCTAATAAAACCAGTCTATTTCTTATTAATAGAGAACATTAGCTAAACATACTACTAACATGCAACAGCCCTGCCTGACCAAATGCTGAGATTAGTTAGCATCCAGAGATGAATTTCTGAAAGTTATAGGAGGACTTTGTCAGAATAACCAAACCACCTGCTGAGGAAGTGAAAGCTTGTGGAAACTTAATTCAGAAAATGTGAAATTTAAAACTATCCTGTGAATAAAAATAGTTGATATTGCCCATGTTTTTCTATTCTCAGTTTTTTAAACAGAGTATCTCAGAATGGGAGATCTGACACTTTATATTTGGCATGCTGAATATTACCACACTAAGTCTCAATTAAGCCAACATAATTCAGTTGAGACACAAAGACTGTGACAACACAAGAATTGAATAAAACAAAACAATGCGTTTGTCTTCTGTTCCATAAATACAAGGGGATATATTGCAGTTTCCTTCAATTAACTTATCTTTCAAAATTATTCAATTATTTACTCTGTAAACATCTAGTCCTAAATTATGTTATAGTGCTCATTCATCAGTTACTAAATAACCTGCACAGCTTTACAGTCACTTATACATATAACCCATACAAAACTAGATTAGTGATATAAAATGTCGTATTTTATGTTGTTATTCGTAAGGATGAGGTAATTTGGGGGGGTTGGTTTGTTTGTTTTGTTTTTTGTTTTGTTTTTTAAAAAAACCCTCAAACCAGCAGCCTGTTTGTAACTATTGTAGCCAAGTCATTTTTCTGTTCTGGAACGGTCTGCAAACAGGACACTTTTTCTGTATCTGTTCATGGTTTTAAATGATCTAATGAATGATTTTATGTAATTATGTTTCAGTTTGGATTGGTTGAAAACTGGTCACTGCAACTTCTGCAATTATTATTTAACATTTGAAATTCAGAGCCATTACACATTTCTGTTCCCTGCTTGCTCAAGAACAATTCCTAGAAACAATTTCAGAGCAAGATCCAAAACCCATGCGTTCCAGATTTGCTTTTAGTGAATATTTGCCTAAAACTCATCAGAAAAAGTCACTGAAACTGACACCAGAAATGAAATTATTTTGAAGGAAAGTGAAGCAAATTAATTTAAAAGTTCAGTATCAGTGGCCACAAATAAGCATTTGTAGTATTCAGAAAGGTTTAGAAAATAGCAAATGAATGTGACATCTTAGGAAAACTGTGTAGTCAGATGTATTATATGTGACTGTGCCAGAGAGAATGTATGACAGATGAGCAAAATAATAAATTTGTATTATTCATACTGCTCAGTAATAGCTCTCCAGGGCATCTTTAGAAGGCGTTTACTTAATGGTGCAAACAGTATGGCAGTTAACAATAGAATACAGAAATATATCATTAAAGGACCAGGCTGTCTGGTACCGTGGCAGCGTCTAATAACTACACACAAGAAAAGAAATATTTGTCCATTGCTCTCTGCTTTTCTGTCTACCTAGGAACTAGGTATTGTATTCCATTGTTTCTTTTCTTGCAATGTAAAATTTTGTGTTTGATAAGTCTCAGGTGTTACAACATGAGAATTTAGCTATCAGTAGTTTCTTCTTTTATTATCATGGCTATAATTGTTTTTAGCATGAAAATATCAAAGATGCAATTAAAATGAGTACAGAATGAGATCATTTTGACTCACCAAAGCCAAATAGAATATTTATTTCCTCAAGCCTCTTAGGCTTCATTAGTGCTTTCTATGCAATATTCTCAATATAATTTCTGTTTACAGGCAAGACCTTTGTAGCTATGAATCTTGACTAATTTAGAAGTAAGGGGCATTAACTCTGCTTTATATGTAGGTAAATGAAATTAAGCCACTATTCCCAAGTTACACAGTATCAGTTAGGCAAGAAACACTGAGGCTTACAGTTCCGCTTCTGCACATTCTTACTTTTTTGGGGTACAGCTTGTAAACTAACAATATAACCTTCGTAGGGCAATAAATTAATTCAAGGAAAAGGGCTTAAACATGTATGCTTTATTTTAAAGCTGAGATTTAACATCCATGATGAGAAATCTGCTATATTGTCTCTTTCCATTTTTAAATAAAAGAAAGCTAATTCTATCTACACAGACCAGGAAAACTACCTCTGTATTCAAAGAGTAGAGGAAAAGCAAGCATCTCTCCCTGATGTATTGACTGCAAACTATGATTTTGCAAATAAGGGCTGTAGTAAATTGCCTAAATCAAAGAAGCATGAAAAAGAAAGGAGGCAGAAAAAAGGTAGGGAGAAAGGGCAGGAAAAGAAAAGCCTGTTAGCTTTAAAATGTTTCTTTTCAGGACTACGTAATTAAGAAAAAAGAATCATTAAAACAACAATGCAAACCAACATGTCATAAAAAATTTCTCTGTAGAGCCAGCTAAAATCAGATTTAAGTATTAACTCAGAACCAACGTTACAAAAGAGATGCTGCATATTGTGGGCAATAAGGTCCTCTGAGATTAAAATGAATCTTTCCATTGATGTCACCAAACATCAGGTTTGTTTTACATTAAAAGCACAAACATAGTTGCCATGTTACATAAACATCTGGCCCTTTCTCTCTGGCATTAGAGATACTGGAAAAAAATACTATAAAAATAAATGAAAGAAAAGCATAAGTTGTTGCCTTGTATGCAGGAAGTCAAATTATGCAGACAGGGCAGCTCTCACAAGGGAGAAATGTGGTGATAACTTCATCAAGTGTGATCCATCACAAAAGAAAAATAATTTCTAATTTTGAAAAGTCTGTCATTTACAATTTTTCACAAATCTCGCCATAAATTACATTTATTTGCTTCTCCTTTTTCATATATTTTAATGGATTTTTGTTACTTATCCTAAATTACACTGGTTTTGTAGTCTATCCTAAAAATTCCTGACCAAATGATGGTTTTGTTCATACTACATCATTATTCCCAGAGGAAAATACAGAGCAGCTGGCTAGAACAGCAGAACACTGGCTGTGAAATGGAGGGGTTATGGGGAGGGCAGACAGGAAAGGTCCTTGCCAGTTCAGCTTGTCACAAACATGACTGCTCTCATGAGGTGATTCTTCTGACAGAAGAGGGTACACAAAGTGAGACACTGTGTTATAAAAACGCAGCGTTGCTCATTCTGCTTTTAGAGTCTAGGATGAAAGAGAAGGAAAACAGCTCAGTGGAAATGCACTCACCGCTCCTGACTTCTGCAGTTTAGCACCGATGCAAGGGAGCTTTAGAGTCTGCTTACACCCAGTTTAGCAAAGAAGGCAAAATCAGTTCGATTAAGTGTCTGAGAAAGTATTTAACGTTTTTCCTAATTGAGATACATTTTAACATAAAAAGCACACAGCAGAATACTGAAAACACAGTTGCACAAAGGCTTATATACATCAGATTTGAAGTACAGATACAAGAGTCTGTGGAACCTGGGTCTAAAGGACAAAATCTGAAAGTCACCAGAAGGATCTCAGTTTGTTCAGAAGGATTACACTTTGGTCTGCCAAGAGCAAATTAATACCTCTATTAGTGTATCGCATTTGACTAATAAAAGCTATACAACAATCATACCTCATTACAGAATGGTGATTTGCGAAAAATCAATAAATCAAAGTGAAATGGGGACAAACTCAGTTTTCAAATGTTGTGGTGCTAGATGTTGGACAAAATCCACTAAAGCTGCTGTGTCCTTCAGTGAAGCTAAATGCAAATGATGGCTGAGCTTGTTTGTGAGGGCAGGTACCTGTATAATATGACCACAGCGCACAACAGGAACACGCTCGCACCAGCATATGCATTTTAGGAGCGTGAGCCAAGAGGGTCATCTAATAATTCAAAAGAAAACTGATTGTACTGAAACTACCCCTGGGTGACAAGGATAAATAAAAAAAGGACAGAAACACTGCAAAGAGAGGAGCAGAAAAGGTAAAAACAAACAGAAACTGTGTGCGCTTAGAGAAAAGGGCATAGAGAGGAAGACTGCTAAAGTAGGTCTGGAGCCGTAAGAAAAGAAACATATTGTTTGACTCCTGCTGATCTTTGCAAATTACCTCACACATGACCTTCTGAATAAATGGGACTGCAACCCTGAGACACCTCGCCTGATTCCACCAATGGCTTCTCTACCTAGGCAAACGAACTTGCAAGCCCAGAAAATTAGTTCTTCACTATTAGGAAAAAAAGGAAACTCATCTCTGTGCTGGAAGTTAGGTAATTAATTGGGGAAGGCGGCACAAACTTCTGCTCCTGTCACAACCTTCTGTTTACATATGCAGATCTGCTTAAATATATCCAGTATTTAACAGCATCTACAGGCTCGGTCCAAGTAGCAGTTACAGAAAGCAAAAACGTTGAGTTTAAAAAAAAACCACAACGGTATTTTCTATATAAAGCATTTTTCAGCAGCTAGCTAGAAAGATCTGGAAGAAATGGACTGGTTGGCTAACAGAGAGAAGTGGAGAATGCACGCTTCTTCCTAAATATCATTTTACTGAATACACACATCAATTTATGGGTGTTCTTGATCAAAACCGCTTTTATTTATTACATTGAGCTTAGGCACAGTGGATCTTTTTCCAGTCCTTATATAGCTTGTAACAGTGAAAAGTATCAGGTGCGTATTTTTTGCCAATGAGGTTAAAAGCTTTTTAAGAATTTTTCAGTCCAAATAAAGAAAAGGCATAATCCTCGGAACCACGTTCACACTAAGCCGACTCTCAAATATCAGCTATTTGTTCTTGAGCCCTTTCAGGAGGAAAAAACCTGTTTGGAGTTCCTGGAGAAAAGGGTCTTCACATCTCCATAATTCAGAAAGAGACAAAGGGAATGTGTCTGAAAACACTCTAAAACACCAAGCTTGGAGCGTTTCAGACCTAAACTTTCCTGAAGTTTAGAGTCTATCTAAAAACTAGAGGGTATCATGCAGTATCTTGCATCTGTAAGCCTACTTGTTACAAACCTGATCTATAGCAATATAGTAGCCAGATTACAAGATTTCATACAAAAAATACATTAAGAATTGCAAGTTACAGCATGAGTGCACAAACACACACAGAAATGAAAGAATTAAGATTATTGTGAAAAAAAAAAATCCCTCAGTTCTGGCATTATCTGACCTTTAAATGCTTGACTGTGCGAGTATAATGTGTTTAAATGCTGCTTCCCAGATGAGTTTCCTCTGCGTCACTATAATATTCACACAGATACAGATGGATGTTTTAGATGCAAATGCAGGCAAGACTTCTGCTACTTGAATTTACAGATCCATCATCTGCATGAACAGGAACTAGAGCGGGATGAGTGCTTTGAATTAATATTTTCCAGACACTGACACCAAAAAAGTTGACTTCCATTCCAGGCTTCAAAGCAGATTGAACTTTACTGGATGTAAACTCTTCCACCTGTCCCCGACCACTGGCTAAGACTGTGAAGGTCCGCAGCTACTTCTCTTGCTCCTTTTCCCCTCTCCTGACAGAGCCAGGCTCCACATCTGCCCCGTCACATCCCTCTGCAGGAAGGCTCAAGCACCAGCATCCACCCAGCACTGCCAGGCTCTTGTCCAGCCAGACCAGTTCTCCCACTCTTGGTTTTTCCTTCAGAGGCTTCTCCTCAGCCTCTCTCATCCTCATCCTGCAGCTACATCCCACATGCCAGGCGTCACTGCCTCAATATTCCTGGATTATGAGTATCCTCTCACCCTCCTAATTCTTACCACAAAACTTTTTAGCTTTTTCTCTCCCAGCAAGATCCTGTATATCTTCAATTCCCCTCATCTACTGCCAGCTTCCATTTCCAGAGGTCACATTTTTTTCTCCTTCCGCACTGTCTCTATTCTTGTATTTTCTCTGCGTGGCTTAGGCAGCTTCCTCTCCTCTCTGCCAGCAGGGACGCAGTGTTGTGGTAAGACAAGCTGGAGGGAGGTGGAAGCTTCGACTTCAGTTCCTCTTCTCTCCTCAGAATAGGTCAGAGGTTCACTTGTGACAACAGATCTTCTCAGCCACAAGCACCTTGTGTAAAAGGGACATAATCCTCGAGAAACATGAAAAACCAGTAGCAAATTCCTAAGCATATGAATATGCTTTTTTCCCCTCCAAAGTGTCCTCCCCTGAATAAGGGCAAACATCACAGTCACTTTACCAAGAGTGCATGCCTGAGACACAAACAACCTCCCAAATTCTATCCCATATGCAAAACCAATGGGAGTACTATATCATTACTGTAACTAACTTTATTTATTTATTAAGCATGGCCAAAGCAACAGGCTTTCCCAGAATCTCAGTGTCTATAATGACAAGCTCTTTCTGGAAGCATTTTTCCAGGATAACTATATTATGAAGACAAAAGCTGTGCTGAAATTATTAATATTTTAAGAGTGCAGAGCATCTGAGAAGGTTTTGTAAGGGGATGTGTCAAGCAATATTAATAACAAATGAACAAGCTGCTGCATTTATAAAATTTGATTTAATGATATGCCATCACCCTTCAATTGACATTCGTATATATGAAGTAAATGACTTAACAGAGTTCTGCCTTCATTACCTATGACTGAATTATAGGAAGCGAAGACATTCTAACTTTTTCCTCACAAACTGACAGGGGTTGTGGAGCTGTGCTATTATCACGGAAATAGTAATCAGCATTTTCAAGCAGCTTCCTGGAACTAGACTTGACCTTATAGATGTTTCTGGAAGAAAAGCGTAGCACTCGGAGAGTGTATCACATTTTCAGACACAAGAGCATGCTCCTTACTGTCACATTTCACAACAATCTTAACCTCGAGATATGTCACTGATGCTGTTACTGATGAATTTCCCATAAAAGTGATAAAACACAGAAGTGTTTATTAGCTCTCTGTGCTAATGAAAATTTCAGTCTTTCCTTAGCCTCATTAATTTTCTCCTTGATAAAGTTATAACAATAGCCTCCAGCACGGCTGAAGAGCGACCTGGAAGCGCTAGCAAGCCTCTAGAAGCCAGCACATTCATACCTACCATTTATTTGATTATATGCTTCCACATTCCAGTGTGACTAAGCTGAGAATACTCGGACGCTGAATCTGCCTTGTTACATTTATTTTAAAAGATAAATGCTTTGGCCAAATGCAAGACAAGTACTTCTATCTATTTCCTGCACTGGACTCATGTAACACATTGCTTTACTTTTTTGAGAAAGAGTTTGATGAGAATCACTTCTGGCAGAAGCGCCGGTTCCAACTCAGAGTGGTACCCTTGTACACCCTGCTCCTCGTGCTTCGCACGGCTCTGCGTGCGGCTACGTAGTGAATTGGGTCAGAAACTGCTCTATGTTAACTTCACTCCTTTCTGTTACCAGCTATTTTAAACTGAAACAAATGAGGTGGAATACACCAGTGGATGAAAGAGCAGTTGCTTAAGCTGTCACCACTGCCAACATACATCCTTTTCAAGCTACACTGCAAGAAAGTCACACTTGGGAATTCCTTACTTTGTTTTCAGTTTTATTTGTTGAGATGACAACTTTATGATCACCATCCCAGCCACTGTTCCAGACATCCTGAAATAGGTACTGACATTTAAAAAAAATTGAGAGTTAGCTAAAAAGCCAAAATAAAATAAATTGAAAAGGCAAAAAGTATATTCATATTTAGAAGAATCTTCAGCTACTAGTTTGATTTATACTCAAGCCAAAATGCAGAACCAGCATAATGAAATCCTTGAATTTCTTTACCCAGATATGGAAGAGCAAATACCTCTGTATCAGAACAATTCTGGTGATGACGGAACATCTCTAGGATCAGCAATAACAGTTAGAAGAAATGACATCTGCCCTGCATGCATAAGGGGTAGTGTTGCTTAAAAGCAGAGAATTGATGTGATCAGGTTTTGTATTCCTCCTTTTTTGCCAAAAATGCCAAAGGCTTCTTCTTACCTCCCCAGCCTGAAGGGCAGTGGTGCAGGTGATTCAGAATGCCTGCTCCAGTCCACTATTCGCAAGGTGTTGGTTTTGCAGTAACCATTAACCTGCTGCCAAAATTGACAGCGGAAAAAAATCCCACAACGTGACAAAACCAAAAATGACAAAACAAAACAAAAACCACCAACAAAAAGGAACTATTCTTAGTTGGGAATGAAGATATTAGTAAATCAAGTTTGATTTCCTTCACTAGTGCCTAAACACATTGAGGTGAGTTTATTTCAGATCCCTGTTGTCTCCATTTTAGAAAGGTCAGAAATTCTAAGAAGGAAGGAACAGCATTAACTGTGTTCTTGTATACAAGGACTGATCTAAAACCAAAAGTACTAGAACAAAGAAATATAACTGAAAGCTCCTTTCTCCAGCTTCTGAGAATTTCTCCACTTTGGACTCCCCACAGGAAAGTCTTAATCACGGATTGACCTTCAAAAACCTACAGTTTGATATACAAAACCAAACAATCACACCAAACAGTTTTTGTACAAGTAATACAGAGATATGCTCCACTTGTCCTGGTCTTAAATGTGAAGAAAAAAATACAGTGAAGAGATAGATAACAAGTCTGAGCTAATCAACAGACAGAAAAGTCACTTGTTGGACAAAAATCATATAATCATAAGGCAGATATTTAAAGTTAGGTGAAATAAATCATGCCCTAGAAGTATCTCTGATGAACTTGCAGTAGGGCTCTACATTATATTCAGTTCATAATCATATTCAAAAACATCCAGGCATAGTGTCACAGATCCTTCAGAACAGTGACTTCCTGGCCAAAACATGTATAAAGAATCTGAAATTTTCTGAGGCACATAAACAGCTGCAAAATGTTATCAAGAAGGTGAACCTGTAACAAGATAGCCAGAATCCCCACATCACATTCTCTGTCGGCAAGTGCTAACACTTGCAAAGCTGAGTGGTTATAAGAGACCTGACATCGAAGAATCAAACAAAAATACATTAATTGTTGAATTGTTGTTCACTGATGTATTTTACTAGAAGTCCTGGATATTAAGAGAACAGCCAAATCCAGTGTAAGCATTTATAGTGAAAAACCCCAACAAATAAGATTTCTGCTCAACACAATTTCTTCAGCAACTATGAATCTAGAACCTAATTCACAAGTAATAGTTTAAACACCTGCAAGATGCAAATCCTAGAAAGTAGAAGGTAGGCTTGACAATTCATCACATAGTTGCCAAAAATCACTAGGAAGTTGCTTTCAGATTTCTGCAAGAAGTAAAGAAAAGGCTATGATTCTAGGATTTGTGGGGTTTTTTTCAGGGATATTCAGCAGCTTTGTTGATAGCATCTGTTGGTCGACTACTTGGCAAAAGCTGTGGATCAGCTGATCCGGGGTTTCACACACATCTCCTTTTATTTCAAGGAAACAGAGGATGTAACGCGTAGCACCACAGCTCTTGTTTATATTGTCCTGTTGACCCTACAGATCTGGATGATCTTAAATTAGGTTCTTTACTTAAGCAGTTCAGTGGAATTAGCTCTAGCAATCAGTGATTAGCTCAGTTAAAAGTCAGGCAGTCGTCAGGAAATTCCCAAACTAGGAATCCTTACTTTTATCAATACAAACTGTGTGAAACTAGCAGAAATAGGCAAGTGGGAATAGATCACAAAAGAAAAAGAAATCAGACTGTAAATCCCACAGAAGAAAGAAGCTTTTCTCTTTCATTTACCCATCTTTATTCTATGTATTTATGTTACGTGATGATGCCAGAAAAATTCATTATAGTTGTTATTACACAGAATGAGAGCTAGAAATTTTTATTCACTAATATTTTTCATGCAGTATCAGATTAAGACAGATTAAGTCTCTGACTTCAACTACATGATGAAAAATATTACTACATCTTAAATCACTATTATTTTGTTGTTTAATTCTGTATTCTAAATGTTTTGCTCTTTGATCTGGCCATAGCTTATCCAAGATTAAATACTCCTATATGAAGTAACACGAAACTGGCAAGAATTTTATCATGAACAAATTATGATTATAGCTAAATGTTTAAGAAAATTTTATTCTGTCCAAGTTATTGGTAATTCAATACAAAAAAGTAAAGTCAAGTGATTACAAAACATTTCAAAACCATAGGATATCACTCATATATTTGAAAAATCATTTTTTAATATGCTTTAGATTATTAAATCTTTTACATGGCAGCATGCAAAAGATGGGCATAGGTCAGGGCTAGCACCTGATATTTAAATCTCTTTGAGAAGGAAGCAACAGACTGAAAGTTTCCATCTAGAGCTAAGAATTGTGTCTGCTATAGAGCCCACTACTGCCAAAGGACAACATGGGAGTACTAGAACGTAGTTCTCAAACCATTCCTAGTTATTTTTCTATTCTTCGTAAGTAAACAGTTAAAGCTTTTTTTCTCAAGACACCAGTCAAGGAGTAAGAGATACGCAACAGTAATGTGCCAGTAATAAGAGCTGTCCATAAAACCTCTAAATAGAACTGCTGGTGAAAAGGTAAATATATTAGATTCAACATCCTGGAGCAGTGCACTCTATTAACTGAGCAGGGTAAATTAATTCTTCCGTGTCAGCAAAAGCAGCACGATACGAACTAACATTTCTGGGGGCATTCCTCATGGCTTCTCAGGGATAAGGCTGCTGCATTACTCTAGCAGCCATTCCCAGTAAAGTCTCAAAAAAGAAAAGTCTCTTCTGGTTGACTGTTTTCCTTTTCATATATATCA
Source organism: Numenius arquata (assembly GCF_964106895.1). NCBI lineage: Eukaryota > Metazoa > Chordata > Aves > Charadriiformes > Scolopacidae > Numenius > Numenius arquata. The sequence goes on along the minus strand of NC_133580.1, from coordinate 15,004,866 downwards.
GAGAACTAAACAAGGGAAGACATGAGAGGTTAGTCAGCTCCTTAAGTCACACTTAGGAAGTGGTTTGCTCCTGTCACCACATTTTGCTACTGCATCTGATACCACAGTCACTGGCTGTGACACACAGACAGGTTTTAGATGTCTTCTGGTCTTTGAGCATAACCCTGAGATAACATGGTTGGGAACTTCAGGCAAAATGAAGTTATGCAAATAGTAATACAGAAACAACAAGTTACTGGGAAAAGTAAGTATGCAAATAAGTTAAAGATCTACAGGTTTCTGTATAAAATAAAATAGCTATGATAAGGAAAAAGCAGGGAAGTAAGACTGAGATAATCCAAAAAGGTCAGAAGAGCAAACTAGATGTGAAAAAGGACATTTTGTCTTTAAATCATTACAAGATTAGCTTTTTCTAAATTCACATTTTTCTGAACTTCTAGAAATATGATGTGAAACACGACAACTTCATTTCTTCAGATATTACTAATTCTCCGTGAAAAGGCATTATGTCACCTGTCACTGCTATTGTTTTTTTTCCTGTGATATGACTTGATAAATTAATAGGTAAATCTGGCCACTCCAATCTCTCTCAGAAAATGTGGAAAAAGCTCAGTCCATCCTGGATCCAAGAGATTGTCTCTTCCCTACTTTTATATATTAGTAAAAACAAAAGGAAAACTTGAAAATCTTTTACACGTGTGTTATAAAAGCCAATTTATAAAGGACATGTTGCCATTTATAACAAAGGGTTTCAGCCTATAACTAATGATAAAGTACTCACAAATAGGCCATAAAAGAGGTGTTCCAGGCTCGGAAAAGTGCTGGATGAGCAGGGTCCCTTGGAGGAGTTTGTTACACAACTGGCCCATGTCCTTTTCAATCAAAAGAGCAGGCAAAGAGCAAATGTAACTTACTGGCTAAATCTACAGACCACAGCACAATTTCAGGCTGCTTCATGGCTAAGAGGATTTAGCAAACAGTAAGTTATAATTTGCTTCTTCACTATCTGGAAATGGAAGCCCACTACACCTGTGTTAAGAGGATTGTACAGGTAAAGGGTGGCAACTTGCATCTTCAATTTAGCCAGAAGCAGAGATGCATTTTTATGGTATAAGAGGATTTGATTAGTAGTTTTAGTTACCGTTGTGCTGTAATTGTATGCTTTTCCAGATGACACACAACTTTGGCTCAGTATTGATCTATAAAAAACAAATGGCCCTCCCCACACACACATCCTTCCCCAAAACCACAACTGCAGCACCAACCGTTCTTACCAGTTGAGCCTTAACACCAGGCTTGTTGAATCTCAGTCCAAAAAGCAAAACAAGTACATGGAAAGAATTGTGGAAATGGCTTCAGTTGTATGAAATCATTTAAGGTTGCATCATTCACATGGCACTACTTTAGCAAAAAACTCACAATCCTAATTTTTTTCTTTTAAAAATTAGATGCTAACTGCATTATTTCCCTGAGGAAGCAGCTAAGTATTGATAATTTTCAATTTGAAAATGCATGTAATTATTTTATGTATTTTACATATAAGGAATATTATGATTCTTGCTTTTAAATGCTTTAAAAATGCCTACTTTTTACACAAGACATTTCTATCATCATACCCCTCCCAAGTTCAGTCTCTGTAATTAAGAATTTAAAGAGTTTCAGAAACAAAAAGGTGTCATTTTGATCTCAAATGCAGTTGCTGTTTAAGATTGAATTTGGTTTTTTCCTTTACTATCCTTTTGTCAGATAAACTACTTTTAAGAATGTAACTTTACTAACTTGATAATGTAGATTGCCATTACTATTCATATCGTTTCTTTTCCCTATAAATGTATAAATAGGACTTGAAAAAAAATCAATTTACAAATGACCTTTAATACACACCTAATGATGCTAATTGCTCACTGTGATCAATTTTCAAATCCTACCTTAAAGAACAAATCGGGTACCTGCAACCATGTTAAAAATGATCTACAAAAATTGAATGTCCTTGACTTAGTCATTTTCAGGGACAGGATGAAAAATTAGTATTTCCTCTAGAGTGCTTCAGGGTCTATATTATTTCACAAGTCATCTAAGTTATATTCCACTAAGACTGCACTACTAAGGGTCAGAAAGGCCCATTGCTATTCCAATTGCTCCTGCTTTCAAAAAAATATCATGCTTAGTTAAGTGCAGAGGTAACACTGATGATCCTATCATGGCTAGTGTCTCACTTCCCAATACAACTATAAGAAACCAAAAAAAAATAGATGGAGACTGGTTATATGATTATTTTTACTAGAAATATTGAAGTTAATCAATTCTCACTTTATGTTTACTTAGAATATTCCTCCCTATGGAGAACTAGTCCTTTTCTTTAAAGTTTTTTTAATACTACATTTAGAATTTAACAACACATTCTGAAGTAACACGTATGTGAAACTCATATACTAAATAAACTATTATTTTAATTTTTCTCTAAGTCTGTATTGTGATAATCTTTGTTAACCAATGTCCTGATTCAAAGAATTTATACACTAATACAAAATTTAACTAAAGTTCAAAATTAATCACCTTACTGTCTCAATGTTTCCATGTCTGCCACCAGAAATCCTAGGCCTGATCAGCCAATATAGTTTTATGCTGTATTAGGTCTGTTTCTCTCTCTATTCTTTTGCAAAACTTGTACTTTTAATGTCTACCTTACTACAGAGCCACTATGTAATTCACTACCTCTCAGCAGCTCTTACTTTTCAAGTATCTGATGTGTCAACTATACTTCTAAAGATGATGTATTTCTTATCTTTTCAGATATTAAAAAAAAAAAATGTCACTAAAGGTGCAGTTCCATAATGGGCTTCAGCCAATTTCAGACCATGCTGCTGCCAAAAGAGGCAACAACTTTTCCTCCCCCCCTTCTTTTATATTGGCATTAGTAATTTTATGGCAGCACGGTGAATCGGATCAGCCTGTTTCAGCAAACTAAAGATGTAGCATGCAGAAGATGAAGGGAAGCTCAACTGTTTTTTGTCAACAGCCTGTGAAACAACTTTGGTTTGAAAATTCAGCAGCTAAAGCAGTCTTTTTTTCTGCTCTTCTCTGCCTCTTGCCACTTGCTGCTACCTCCAAGTGTTTTTGTGGCTGCATGGTGAGCTGGAGTCCATCTGATCAATAGCCCAGAAACAATAAAAGAAAAAAGGTTATTGCTTGGCAGGTGAATATTCTCCAACCCAATCTGCAATACAGGCACAAAAAACAGAGCCAGCATACCCAGGAGAAAGGGCAAGGAGGAGTTGCAGGGCACAAGAAGTACGGAGGCAGAAGCAAGTGGATGGAGAAAAACCATTTAAACCAGGACTGCCACAAATAAAGTTGTTTGATTGACTATGTCTGTATAAAAAAGCTTGGAAAAGAAAGATGATTCTGAGGTACAAGACTGCTACAACTTACTACAGCAAACTTTTAAAAATCTACTATAAACACAAAGCACAAGAAATAAGTGCTTTTCAGCAGAAAAACAGGCAGAAATTGTGTTAGTCCCAAGTGTCTCTGGTGGGACTGGTGATCTTTTTTATATAAATATGATGAAGGAAAAGAGAAGGAAACTGAAGACTAGTCAATGAAACTGTAAGATGATAGTTAATTTTTATACATTGCACTAGCAATTAAGAAATCATCAGTTAAATCCTTGATGATTACAGGGAAGCTTCTCAAGATGTATCTTATGTTTAATTTCACAACTGAAAGAGCAGTCAGACTGTATAACTCACTGAATCAAGCACATTTTCTTTTAAAATAGAAGTCCAATTAGACTTATCTCAAGTTTGATGTTTGTCAGATGATTCTGTGGAAATCGTAGTACTAAAGTTCCCACTGGAAGTTCCCCTTTTCCAAAAAAAAATTTAAAAAAAGATTTCTTGGCACATAGCTATTTGAAAAGATAAACTTTTTACGTATTCTGGTCTTGGAGGGTCCTATTCTTGGTACCAGTCATTATTTAATATATGAAGCACTATAGTGATGATTTGTGTGAGTGTGGCCTTGATCCAACAGAGAACTTAAGTGCCTGCCTTGCCTCCCTGTATATTGCTAATCGTCCAATTGATTTGCACAGGAATATTCACAAGATTCAAATCAAACTTAAGTGCATTGCTGGAGCAGAGCCAGAGTGCACTGAACATTGCATGACTGAGCCCATGATGGCCAAAGGTTTGGAGATGGTCTCATTCAATTTCACAGATCAAAATTCATGTCTGTGGAAGGACATCACATAGAAAATTTATACCTCACTTAAAGTTTCCTTCATTTTGAAAAAACCTCTACAAGAATTAACGTCTCCCATGGTACTTAGTGCTATGCATGTGTGCTAAGTTCTTCAGTAGAGATGCATTTTGGTAGCATATTTACATTTTACAATTGCACTACTCTTGTTGTCTCTTCCACTGTAGGATAGGCAATAACATGACTTAAACACCACCTACTTGTAAAGAGATTATATTTCTTTCAATACCAATATTTTTTTTTATTCAATACCAATATATTTTTTCAATACCAGTAAGTTGTTGGTTCCAGAAAAAGAGAGAACCACTAAACAAAAATTTCTCATTCTGTCTCATCTTCTATATGTTGTCTTCCTCTGTGATAATCTTTGAGAAATTCATTATAAAACCCTTTAAAGTTGTACATAAATATTAGTTTAATCAAGAAAATACTATATAACCTTTTAGGGACTTAAAGTCATGGCTTTTCAGTTAACTGAGGAAAAAAAATATCAGGAGACAGGAAACACGAGAACACTGGTCACATTCAACAAAGTGAAGACACTGATCACGAGAACATGATGACAAAAAGTTCCCCCAGACCATGACTGATGGGTTGGGTCAGTTCTGAAGAACTACAGCCAGTGAGGAGCCAAGAGAAGCGGGACTGGCCTGTTTTACACTGTTCAGTGCTTTCCCAAAGGAGCGAGAGATACAGAGCTTAAAGAAATTAATATTTCCATTTTTCCTAGACAAGTCTCTTTGCAAGATCAGGATGGTACGTACACTGAGTCCAAACTGAAACCAAAGAGATTTGGCTCCACATATGGAAAGACAAAAGGTCAAAACTAAAGCTTCCTTTTCAAGGACTGAAGTAAAAATCCTTGGAGACCAGACTGATAGCTGACAGTAGTTAAATGAATGTTCTCTTCATCAGTTTTATTATTAAGCACATTCAGATTTCAAAAAGCAGGTGCTCAGCTACATCCACGTCTCCTTTTAAAGCCAGAAGGACATAATTTTATAAATACCAGTGGTTATTGCCACCAAATAGCTGTATAAGTAGCACTATACGAGTCTGAAATGTGATGTTCTAGCACAAAACTGTCTCTGACAAAAATACACGGTGCACAAAACCAATCTTCTAACTTCAGTCTTAGAGCATCAATAAATGTCATCACCTCAAGGTCACCAGTGTTTTGCATATAAGCTGAGATAGAGAGTACACTAAGCTATATACAATGTTTTAAATGAGGATTGAACATGCCATATGGATATTGCTAGGGCAAAAAGATGACCCATTTCTGGTTGCTTGTGACACACATCCAAATCATAACAGACACAAACTCTTACTCATGCTACTCACTCAAAAACAGGAAAAAAAGAGTATCTGTTCCCTGTGCTGGCATAAAAGTTGTCCTACAATACTGATAGACTTTCAATAGCTCCTTTAGATCTGTAGACCCATTGACATGGTCAACCACAAGTTTGAACAAGCAATCCAGTCATGTAGCTTATCAGGGGACAAGTTAAGGCACTTTTTCCCTCTTCCAAGCTAGAAAAGCCTAATCAAACCCTAAATTTTGTTGAAATGGTCTTTTAAATACTATCTTTATGTCACTTAAATTCTATGAAAAAAAATATTTTAAAAAAGGTGTGATAACTAGGCTGAAAACAAAATGTAATGAGTTTATTTTGCATATTGGGAAATTGTCATGCTTCATTCTGAAACAGGTTTTACATCTTGCTACTACAAAGTTGGCAGTTGTGCTGTATTTTGGATATACCGTGAACACATTTTGATTTGATTCTGGCAGGCTCCCAGTTAAGCTGAATTGCAATGAATGCCAACACATTACAATTTCTTTCAGTAAACACAAGCCACAGTTTCTTAGGCAAACGGCCATATGCCATGTTCTCGCACTATTCATTTTTAACCCAAAGAGCTGAATTTAGCTGTTGCTTATGAAGAAAAAAAAAGACAGTCAAAGGAACTCCTCTTGTTCTTAAAAAAGCAGAATTTGTCTCAGTGTCAGAGAAACATCTGTATAAAACTGCACTATACAGCTCTACCAACTAGGGAAAGGTAATTCCAGTTCCAAGGACTAGAAACAGAGGTGAGAGCAGGAATGTGACCTCCCATTGTCTCTATTTTTTTCTATGTTTGCTTGAGTCAGAGGATCGAACATTGGCTTGTATAGTCATTCATGTAGTTTCAAAGCTACTCCAAACCATCAATTGCTGCAGCATGGAGATTAGTTTGAAGAGTGTTTTAAGACTGAAGTAAATATTGAAATTTATTTTAGAGAGAACCTTAGAATTTCAGTTAAAAATGCACGAAGATGAACCAAGCTAGGTAGGGGCATGGCCAGAATTCAAAGCTCACCCCTTATTAAGGATCTAATTTCTCACAGTGAATATATATGACATGAACTTCCAGCAAATGAAATCTGTAGCTCCACAAGCTTCTCAGAAAACTGTTCTGTTTAAAGTCTAGTATTAATCAAAATATTCCCAATACTTCATGATTTCTTCAAGACAGTTCTGACAAAACTCTTCTGATAAGTCAGTGACAGGCAGAAGCACTGTGAGTAGATAGCTCTTTTGTTAATCTTTTTAAACCTAGTGGAAATGACAACTCTCTTCTTTGAAGCCTATCCAACAGACAAAAAGCAATGGGAGAGCTCAAATTCACCTAGAGGAAAAAAAAAAACAAAGATTTCTAGACTGGAATGCACTTCCACAGTTACAATCACCTTCCTGCTGAAAAAGGCGGTGGTGCTTGTCTCCAGCTCTTGGCTGCACATTCTGATCCACTCTCTTACATCCACACTCACAGTTGCTGAACTCTGCAGCGAGTTTTAAGAGTTCACCAATGTATGAGTGAGAGCAGGTTTTTTAACCCTGTTACAGGGCAGCATATTACCAGGATAATGACAGAACCACTGCTAACTGTGACAGCACAATGTTAGATCAGCTTAAACTGATGGAGAACCTGCACTACTTGCTGCCTGATGCAAAGCTGCTAAAATTGCAACCTACTTTCCAGAGATACTCCAAGGTTAGCTTGGCTTCTTAACATATAAATCCTCAAGGAGCATAGATATACAAACCTAAAATATGCATTATTACTATATATATTATTATATGTATTAATAATAATAATACCTTATCCTTACGTAGCACTCCTCTTGTTAGCAAAGCTCGGAGCTTATTACAATTCCCTGTTTCACAGGTAGGAAAATTGAATCAAAGAGATGTAAAGCAATTTTCCTGAATTCACACTGAAGAGCAGTGGGAGAACTAGAAATAGTCCCCATGTCTTTCCACAGTTTTCATGCATGGGCTTAATTAACTGGGAAAAATTAGAATCTTCTCTAACCAAAAGTGAAAGGGAGCACACAAACTACTTAATCATCCACCCAAATCTTCATGGTCTCTGAGAGAACAAAGAAAAATTTGACATACACTTTACCCTTCGTTTTTTGAAAATAATTTTTCAATATTTGCAACAAGTGCTGTTCAAGCTGCATTTTCCTCTAATACATTTTAGTTCACAAGTGTTCATAATCAAAATAAATTCAACCAAGTATTGTAAATGAGACATGGAAAATTATATCCACTTGGTCTACCACATCTTTATCACATTCTTCATGCCAAAAAATTCAAATGACTATGTATTATGTATTCACACATTCTGTTGCTTGCTCTTTAACTTTACTTGTTTTCCCACACATCTCTTGTTCATTTTGCAAATGCCATCTTAACATTCTTGTCTTTCTTGTTTTAGTTCTCTGTGCTCCCATTTTTTAATCTCAGTACCTCAGTTTTTAGACGACTCTTTTGTTTATTCCATTAGCATCCTGCAATGTCAGCTCTAGCTCCTATTTCCTAACCTGCAATTTCTGTTACCATTTCTACTTATGTGCAGCTGAGTGGCTGCTGAGAGCACATTAATGATGATGACATATTACAATTTGCAGCCTATCCCTTTTTGCAGTCCATTCTATTCACTTCTAAACAATTTTAATCCCACTTGCAAGTACATGGCATTCCCATTTTTCTCCCCACAAAACAGCATGCCAATGCTATGTCAAAATTAATCCTTTCAAAAGCTTTATTAACAAGTTAAAACAAAAATAATAAATTCTATTCTATATTATTCCTGAATTTAGTTGTGCCCTAGCATAAATTTTTTCTCCGTCCTTGATTTTCAATTATTTTAATTCAAAGTGTTTTTATAATTCTCCTACAACCCGTTCTCTTACTGCAGTAAATCTGCAGGATGCCATATCTCTGCATGGTTTCAATCTCTGATCGTTAGATGGGTCAATAGAAGAGTCAGCTTCCAGCTGCAGGAAAAAAAAAAGTCTTTGAGAAATTTCAGGAGGAATCACAACTATGACCTCTCAAAAAGATGCGAAGCATTTCACCATTGTTTCCATAACTGAACACCAAAACGGACTACAATACAAGCAAACTCAAGTTTCTGTCTCATTTCAGTAAGCAGAACAGATATAAGCTTCTTCAGTTACAGTGATTTCTTAACCATGAATCTTGATGAGAGCTCATTTTCAAATTGCTACACCCACCCCTAGTACAAATTCACTCTTTTCAGCAGTGCAAGCAAGAACATGATCGTTGATGTGAAAGGTGGCTGTAATGTGTTTCAGAGCATCAGACCTCAGCTGAAAGGCCCTTCATTCCACAATCATCTTCCAGGAAGACTTGCAAGATTTCCCCCTTGCTCACCTCGCAGACACTGAATGGTAAAAATGCTGCTTAGAACTTTTAAAACCAATTTTATTTGTATGCTGCTGGATTTGCTGCTATACCTTGAATTTAAAAATAGAAACGGATTAAAAGTTGTCTCAAACTTACCCTTATTTCCCAGTTCCATTTTGTAAAGTCTAGTTCTCACACACACACAAATACTTTTTCACTCTTACTCTCATTATCCTTTAATTACTCTGTCCTTTTTGATCTTAAGCACTCTTTGCTTCCCTCTCTCTTGAAAAACATCAAGTCTGTCTGGAAATCCACCTCCAAACTCTTTATAGCTTCTCCACCACTTTACCTTCCAAGTCTCCTGGCGTATTTTCTCTTCCTCCTGCACACATTTCCTTTCTGCTGGCTTTTTTAAATTGGCTTCTTTCACATTTCATCAAAACTGCTCCCTTTCATTTTCATAGTCGCAGCAGGCAGAGCGTGCTCATGAAACACATTAACAATGAACTTAAAAGGCTGTGTCAATAAAAAGACTGAAATATTGTCTGAACAGGACTGTATGACTTTGAGAACTAGACCAGTAGAAATTGAATGAAATACAGCAGTACAACAGGTCGTGCCATCTGGGAACTATTAACAGATTACAGCTACTGTGTAGAGAGTCATCCCGTCATTAGAGGGGAAAAAAGAGGGGGTGGGGAGTGGTAAAGAGAAGTGAAAAAAGGAGAATCTGAGTACTCTAATGGACCAAGAGATGAATTCCTGACAGCAATAAGATGGGGCTGTGAGGAAGGTAAATACAAATCTCAAAATATAGAAAATTTATCTCTCGATTCACTTAATTTATTCATACTAAAATTAATCAAAGATCTGTGGCGATTGCCTTCTTTTCTATTGTAAATCTGTCAAAGTTTCCTTAATAATCAGCTTTGTTACAGCTAAGCAAACCCATGCTGCTTAGATTTTGCCACGAATATAAACGACTTTAAGTGCACTCTAAAAGCTGATTGTTTTCATTATTTTTTATTTGCTCTTTTTATTTTAGAAGTCTGGAATGCCATATTGGATTCTCTTTAAACCCAGAGCCTACAAGATGTGTTACCCATCCACATTTTGTTTGCGTGGTCTAGTACCTCTTTCCCTAAACAAAACTAGCATCTAGAGTGACCAAAACAGAGAGAGAGATGCATCTTATTTTCCCATCCATTTACAGAATGGTTAGATGCAGGATCATGTTGCTTAATTAATTTTTCTTAAATAATGCAAAATTTCATTCTTTATTTGACAAATTAACATCTTAAAATTCAAAATCAAGTCAACAGAACATCTTTATCACAGCACCACTCAGAAAAGTTACAGGTATTACTTCTAGGTGTTTTATGCAGTGCATCCTGCTCCATCAGCATTTTTCACTTTCTCATTTCCCAGAAAAAATGTCACAAAATTTAGATGATGTTATTGAGAGTGCTCTCATTTTCTTCTCAACTCACTGCAATACTGATTTCAAGTCAAGATTTATCAGAAAATGCTGGTTTTACATCTAAGAAACTTCTTCGGAAAAAGGAGGAATAGTAGCACTGAGAACATGATGGCAGAATCTCAAGTGTTACCGATCAACAGGTTTTTCTTTATGACAGAACTATTCACAAGCAAATAATAAAGTGGAGTTGCATATAACAAGTGAGGTGTTCCATAGGGACAGTTCTCTTTTCTGGTTACATCTGCTCATACAAGCTTTCATAAGAATTATCCTTTGCCTTGTCAAGTTTCAAGTGCCTTAGGAGAGATTTAATTCACTGCCACTGAACTTAGCATATATGCAACTACCAGTGTAAGTTGCGAGCATAATTTCTGGGTTAACCAGGCACTTTTCACGTCACATTATATTAATACAGTGTAAAAATGGAGCATTGTCGCATTTATCAATTTTATCAGATTACCAAAGTTATCACATGTTCTAGCAAGTTTGCAGTGCTTGTTATGTAACACAAAATGATCTGCTACTACCTCAGACTTTATTTAATGTTAATATACATTTTTTCAGACCTGTGAAACCTTTTGGACTACTATTAAGACTATAAATATCACAAACACACAAACAAAAGTAGACCTGAAAGAGCAAAACCATTTGCTCAAGTGTGCAGCTTTGCCACAGAAGAAAAAACATAGCAAGGTTTCAAAGTGTGAAGAAGAATTGGAGGAAGTAATCAATAATTAGGGGTTTTTTTGGGGGTGGTGGGTATTTTTTTGTATTTTTTTTTAAAGTTAGGATCTATGTAAAGGTGATTTAAAAATTTAGGGTTTGCTGGTTTTTTTTTTTTTCTTTCAAAAACTTGTTGATCCTCGGGTCTTACACACTAAAAAATAATCAGTAGACAAACACTTGTAGATTTGGCTGATGGATTATTTAACTTTGATTCCTTATGGGGGCTTTTTGCCCCCTTATACATGATGAATTAAAGTCATAATTGATATTTATAACTGTAAGAATGCCCAGAGGAATTTTGGAGACAGTGAATCGAAGGACGATAGTCTTGAGAAGATTATGAAGCACAACTAGTAGAGACCCAATCATTATCGATCAAAGACATTCTGCTGTTACAAAGAGGGAATGTTCATTAATGCTCATCTGTTATGTCAGTCACGTCAGATTAATTTTGTCTATAATACCGTCTTCATAGGAATTCTCCTATCAGATCTGTCAAAGAGGTTGAAATGTTATTTTATTACACACATCCTGAATTCTTTTGTTTTCTTCTAAAACCTACCAAAGTCATTCATAGGGAGCATGCAACAATCCACTAACAGCAACTCAAATTGGAGCTCTTAGTCAGAAGGTGTACAAGAAGCAAGCAGATTTTCACTTTAGGTATTTTTAAAGCCAAATCAGCTCCCAGAAGCTGCTTCACAGCATGACCACCGCAGCTGCAGGAGTCAGTGTTGTCAAATATAGCATTATTGTATAAATCTGCCCATACAGTCTAAACAATTTCCATCAGTGCACACATTTCACCCATCAAAAGCATGACAAGTTACACATTAAAAATTTCAAACGTACACATACCTAAAAGAGTAAAGTTTAAATATAAGGTTTTATGTAAGGTTTACAACTCCTCCCCCTGAAAACAGTAAAAGATGGGAAATACAAAAATTAAAATTTCAGACTCAATTTTCAAAGGAAAGAGTCTCCTTTTGCATTTCCCATGAATGAGGTAGGGAAAAAAATTATTCCCTTATTTAATGAATTCTAACAGCATTCAGCTACAATTAAACTTGGTCTATAAAAATTAAGAGAATCTTAGTGTGCCCAGAAGGGAAGAATTATCTGTTACATCAGACTCAGAACTCTGTCTTAGGCCAGTAGCCTCCCTCTCTCTCCTGGTATCCAGCAGATGTTAAACAACATCGCACAAAACTGCTGGTTATGGTCCATAGATCTGAAACCTCATTTATTCCTAGCCTTCACTTCCTATTTTTAATGAACACTCATCCACAAAAAGGATTTCTCCCTTTCCTCCCCCAATATTTTGCTATCTTCTAAAGTCTTGATAGAAGCATTCTGAAAATACAAGTGCAATACCATCAGCTAGATCAAAGATGCCTTTATCTGCATGCTCACCAACTCCCATAAAGAACTCTGATAGATTTAGGAGCATGAGTCCATTTATAAAGGGCATATCGATTCTTTCCAATGTATCATATTTATTCATGTAACTCTTAATTCTTAACATTAGTTTCTACCAAACTTGCCTAGCAGGATAATCAGATTTATTTCTCCAGTATACCACAATCACATGGCAATCCTTTTTAAAGATTTATATCTCGTTTGCAATCTTCTATCCCTCTGGTACTAGGATTTATTTGAATAAAAGATTATATATCAGTTATCTTATGTTTGAGATGATGTTGTGTTTTGTGGGTGTTTGGTTTTAGAACTTTAATAATTCTTTTAGTATAACAACTTGTAACAATTTCTTACTGTCCACGAATTTATTCCATAAACTGTCTCCTAACACTTCCATTCCAGACAACACTTCAGATGCATTTCTTGTAAAGAATATCCTCCTGATCTCCCCTAGTAAGGAGTTATTTGTTCTACATTATGTTTCAACTCAGCAGACAAAAGACAAATGAGGTTGTGTGTAATACAGTTTAACAGAGGAGCATATAATGCTCAAATTAGGCAATTACTTGTAAAACAGTTGTGATGAATACTGCATTTAAACTCAATCATGCTCTTTTTTCAATATTTTTCCTGTACTGTGTACAGGCCACAGTTTCCTAAATGGACGTAGATATCCAAGTACTGAAATGAATCATTAGCAGACAAATTAAACTTGTTATCAAAATACAACTCTATTGTTAACAGATGAAAAAATGAGTGGATTAAGTGACTGCAGCAGGAAAATCTAGTAACAGCTCATCTTTGACCTGTCATGTCCTGCCACAGCACTTAATTCATAGTAACATATAAGCATCAATTATTTCATACCTGCATGTATTTTTATATCTCTGAAGTAATTTCAGGGTTCAGCTATAGCAACTTAATTTCTGAATTAGTGGTTTCCAGGGAATGTGCTATCAGAGTAACAGGCTGAAGAAAATGAAAGGGGGAAGAAGGAAGCTGGGAACCTTCTTGGCAAAGCATGAGTTGGTACTTTCAAGGTTTGAATATGAAAAGATGATAGGGAAAAAAGGAGAGCCTAAATTCAGTCAAGATGTTCCATCTCTGTGCTGAACTTATATTGTTATTCTTTGTTCTAACGACAGAAATAAGAGAGAGGAAGGAGACAGAGGGACCAAAACAATGGTAATACAGAGAACTTGGATGCTAATCTCAGCTGTTGAAAGGTTTCTAAATTTTGCTTTAAATAGCAAGTGACATGTACACCTCATACCAATACTTGACAGAGAGAAAGTCATTCTCCAGTGAATACATACAGCAATGAAAAGGTCCTACTTTTCAGCAGTATCTTGAAATTTGAGTTTTCCAGCAAGCAAGGAGAGAATCCTACTTTTAAACAGAAATTTTGGAAACCAAAATATTAAGCTTTTTGCTGGCTAGCTCTCAGAAGTTTTACAGGTAGTATTTTGAACATGAAGTGTAACAGAACGTGAAAACTGTGAGTCAGAGGGTGAAGCAGGAGGCACAATCATAGTATACATACTTCAGAGGCTTGTGACTTTTCTTCACTATTAGCCCAGTTAACACATGAGAAGTCAAGGTTTCTGCAGATACAGAAATACCTCAAAACTCTGCATATGTATGAAGATGCGATCATCACAGAATCACAAATATGATCTAAAACTAGATCTCCTATGGAGATTTTATTTATATATTATGATTTTCCCATACAAGCTACTCAACTTTTCTGAGATAGATTCTGTATCTGTGTGACACGGCAAGCAGAACAGGAAAGGGTGACATAGGATCATCTAAATACACCTTTGCTAGAAACTTTTAATTTGCCAAGCAACTGCTAGTTTAAAAACAAATTAGTTATATGCAAACTCATACCATCATGATGAGAAATGCTCTCTTCCTTTAAGAATACATGCATATATCAAAAAAATCCTGGTAATATACTAAAAGATATAAACATCACTTTATTGAACCACAAATGATAGCTGAACTATATAAAGGAAGGAACTGACAAATTGAGAGAATCACCATACAGTAGAAAGTAAAATATAAAGGTATCAATGGGATAATAAATCTTCTGATACCATCTGGGAGAGCCCTGCAGCCATCACACCATTATTCAAAGTATTATTAATGTGAGTGAAGTCTTCATAGGAAGATTATCCTCATCTGTCTGTAAAATAGACTGCATTCTGTGAGAAAAGCTCCAGTCTTCTGTATTCAGCTTTCCATCACAATCTCCTATTGATAACTTCTGCAAGTCAGAGCCACCCAGCAGTCTAAAAAGGTTTTCGCGTGGGCTTTCTGAGATGGAAAGAAAGGAAATTACAAAAAAAAAAAAATTTCTTTCTTTTCATTCCTGGTTCCCTTTATCCCTAAATTTTCTCTTTTTTATGAGAGTCAAAATACATGAGTCAAAATGCAATGGTTGCCTCAGTAAGAGGGCACAAAACACTTCATGTCCGTAACTTTAAAAGGTATGTCCTCCTCTTTTACAAATATTTTGAACCAATTTATGTGCTCTATAATATTAGATAGGATTTACAGCTTCACAGCATTTTCATTTCAATGAAGTAATTTTTAAACCTTCACAAGAAGTGTCTCTCAAGTACAGGCCCTGAAGTCATCATCTCCAAAAAAACGTCAGCCACAAATATAGAAGAATATGAAGGCCACCATTTCTTTGTGTATATTATTTTCATAATATTAAGTAAAGTACTTCTTAAAATAACATTTCACAACTTTAAATTTATTGTAAAAATACCAGTCAGTATTTTACCAACAGACTAAGAGAAGCCATTAGTTAGATTTCAGTTCTGTAATCAACACACACTCTCAGCCACACAATTCAGTCTGACTCATTCCCTGCACAGACTCTAATTAACTTCCGAAGGAAAGCCAGGGGATTCCTGTTCAAGTAATAAAGCTATTGAGACATTATGCAAAACTTTACCTCTAGGAAACAATCTTGTCTAACTGGGATTGCATCTCAACAACAATGCAGAAAGCTTTCTTGATCGTGAGGAGAATATAATCAATCCGTTGGCAAGAATGGGGGAAGATTTTTTTTTTCCTCTTTTAAAATGAAAGTATATCTGAAAAAATTATTATTGAGAAAATACCATAGACAAAACTGTGTCCTATATTATAGGGTTTTAACCTATATGATATATTATATGATATCCAATTATCAAAATAGGAAGCTAGTGACTTCACACTTCAAGCTTCTGAGACCCAGCATTGCTGAGGCTGCCATCATCAACAGGATTCTTACATTAACAGAAGGGAAAAAAGAAGAAATCTTACAGAACTTACCCAACATCATTATAATAGTACATATGACTGAAAAAACAACCTAGAAATCCCCAAACTATGATCCCTGAAGAATGGGGGATGGGGGTGGTGTATTTTAAATTGATCTAAAAAAAAATATACTAAGGTGACATTGAAATTAATCTTTAAGAGAGAAGCAGGCCAAAGGATGCCTATTTTCAATTATAATTTTTCTTGTATTTTTTTTCCCTTCTCTTAACTACATAAGAGACACCATAGTCCCTTCTCCCTTTCCTATCCAGTTCCAACATACTGTATTTACACTGTGACTGCTTCTGCAAGAGTGAAGTCCTCATTTTCACATTGCAAGCCATTCCTGAACCCCATTTAATTCCTTTCTTGTATCATTATAATCTTATCCATCTTCTTTTCTTCATTGCTTCCTTTGAGCCAAGTTTTTCTATATCTTCATTATTCCTATCCATTCACAGGTGATTTATTTTTGACATGCAATTAACACAATTTCATTCTATCCTTCATTAAAAAAAAAATCTCAGCTGGTATTAAATATAAGGTCACTGCAAATAAAATGAACAGATTACAGAAAGATCAGTAAAAATGTAAATAACGACAACGTTAGGGCACTTGTACATCACAATCTAGATCATTTAATAAGTCTGACCCATTCAAAGAAATACATTTTTTAAATGGCCAAATACATTTTACACATTCAGGAACGAAGACTGTAGGGCATACTTTCAGAATGGGGGCACGCATCAGGGAAATCGGATACTATGAAAGAGACTTGAGATGGTCCAGTAACTTAACACGAGCCCCAGGATACAATGCTATGGTGGAAGACATAACTTGATCCTTAGATAAATATCTAAGAATGTACTGACAAAAATAGGGGAGTTGTTTTACCTCTGGATGTACCCCAGGTGGAGTGGTACTTAAGTACTGCACCCAATTTTGATGTCTACAATTAAGATGTAAAAAAAAAATATATAATCAGAGAGGATGCATAAAAGTGGTACAGGATTTAGAGGAACATCATGATTTAACCTCCTCAATTCATTTAACTTATTAAAAATAAGACTTAAGTGGTACAGCTACAATTTATTAGTACCTGTTCAAAGAAAGAAAATATCAGGAACTGAAGCACTTCAATTTAGCAGTGAAAGACCATTTGAAAGTTCAAGCCAGACAAAAAGATAGAAATTAGGTGCTTTAAGAAACAAACAAGCAACAGAATGCTGAAAACCTGTCAGTGAATGTTATTAAACATTAGAACAAGCACCCTGGAGAAATTATGGATATTCCATTTCTTAATATTTTCAAATGTACCTTTCTGGAAAATTCTGCTTCAGTAAATTAAGTTACTAGGCACAGCACTTCGCAAATGGGTACTAGATTTTACATAGCATACAAGCTTTACCAGTCATCTCAGAATACCGTTACTGGAGTTGTTATTCCATCAGCTGTACTTTTCAGAATTTATTGATCACATTTATTGATCTTATTACCACTATTACCATTTTTAAATATTATGTGTAGTTACCAGTTTCATTTTTTTCTCAGTCCAGACCTGCAAGCAGATAAAGTCAATTGCTGCAAGCCTTAGGAAAAGAAAAATCAGAAAACAAAGGGGGGGGGGGGGGACCAAAAGATATTTTTTTTGTTTTGTTTTTGGATGGAGAATATATCCGGTGTATAAGAAATGAGCCAAACAGCAATTGCTGTGTTCTCATTAGTGTTCCATAGGTCCTGTGGGATTCTGATTTTATTTTTACAAACATTACCTTGATCAATCAAGAATCTTCACTTTTTCTTCCTTGACTTACAATTCAATGTTTTTGTTGATCCTAATCTACACTTTCAGCAATGCTATTTCATGTAAATACAATCTTGCCTTGGGTTCAAGATCTTGAACTGTGTAAAACACACAGCACACTAAAGTAGTTAGGTAAACCCTGTAGGGGTCTTAAATGTCAAAAAGCAGCTTTCTAGCTTGAAAAGGGTAACGTTAGAGGGACTGTATTACCCCACCATATTTATCACTACCAATTCAGATAATTTTCAAGTGCCAGAATAAGTATTTGGACTCTGAGCAATGGGCTTATGCTGTTTACATACAACCAGGCTATGGGGTTTTAGTATCCATGTATATATGCTCCCGTTCAGTGTGTTTTATAAGGTTATATGGATAAATAATTTGAACAATCTGGCTTTTATTCAATATACTCTGTAATTTATTTTTAAAGAAACAAAAGGGTGGGGGGGCAACAATAGGAGAATGAGGTTTTATAAATCATCATAGTGCTAAAGTGTGTGTGTATGGAGTTAAGATTCTCTTAGTATTACAATATTTATACTCTCTTCGTTGCTTTTCCAATATAATCTAGATTTATTCTAAGATCCTTGGAACAGTTTTTTCACCCACTTAAACAAGACTGCCTTGAGACTGAAATGATGAACAATTGTTTCAATAATTGAGAATGGGGAAATCAGGCTTCTTGCGGGAAGGAGTTGGTTTTGGTTTAGGTTTTTCATCTGTTTTCTTAGATTAAGTAGAGATCACCGTAAATCCAGTATTTGCTTAGAGTGATGCAGTTTTAAGGCACTTGGAGAGTTTTCTATCAGGTTAGTACTGGAGCTTGATTTTTAAAAAACAGACTGTAACTTGAATTTTCATTTGCTGAGGAAGCACAAAATTTCACAGAATTCAGAGTTCTTAAAAATAGGTTGACTTTGCTTTAATTAGGGCTGCAGGTATTCTGCAGAAATCAAGCTAACAAGCAGAACTATGCAAGGCAATTCACATCTTTGGCAAAAACCAACGAATGTTAGAGTGGTACGAGATAAAAGCAAATTCTGCTGTACTTTAAAAATTTCAGAGATGTGTATAGATTATACTAATCTAGCCACACAAGAAGTTTAGGATTTAAAAAAAAATCCGTTAGATATTTTATCATTTGAGTCAGTTCTCTTGCCTTTCTTACAGGTTTATGCTATACTAACCATTTGTTCCAACAGCTGGGGACCCATACAAGCCTGGGTTGCCTATAACTATCTATAGTCCCACAATTCAAATACAGAATAAAAAAAGAACTTTTTTTTTCCCTAACTGGTGTTGCTATACCATGAATTTAAATGCTCTGAGAGACATTTCCTCCAAGAGTTTCTATGCAACTTTTTCCCTTCCGTCAGCAAAACCACTCAAGAAGGTCCCTGCCCTCTTTGCAGGATTCATGAGCCATCTGTTGAGCTCGTAAGAACATGCATAGAGCCATGTTGTAAACAGGATTAATGACATGATCTAGCTTAAAATTAACCTTGTAGAAAGAAAAGGAGGGGAGAGAGGCATTTTTAGCCAAGTGATTCCTTTCACAGCAAACCCTACATTAAATTGTTACTAACAATCATGGAGATGGGGACCTATTGAACTGGATTAACCTGAATTTAATTAATCTAACTTTAGTTGGATTCATCAAATATATGAAACTATTTTCTGTGTGGTAAAATTATGATCTTTGCTCTTCAGGAGATATTTCTTCATGTCGATGCTAAAAATCTATGCATCACAATAAGTACTAAATATGTCAAAGGTGTAATATAGCTACACTTTTGTTACTGGTAACAATGATTTTTGTGAAACAGCTAAATTTTTAGTTTTGAATTATGGAACTAATCACTCCACTTAATTAAATAATACCTATTAAATTTAATATTGTGTCAAAACATGAACTACTAAGTTTTGTGAGAAAATTGTTTACTGTCCAAGCTCCTTAATTAAAGCATCAATAATCATAATCTCCATCTGAAATGCCATCATCTGTAAAAATCATCATTATGTCATAACTAAGAGGCAGAAAAACAGGCTGTAATACAAAAAAAACCAACCAAACACAAACAAACTTCATTGGTAGATATTACTTAAAATAAATCCAAATTGTCTAAATAAAACCCCAAAAGTTGGAAAGGGTGCTTGCTCATTCTCTTTAGCCGAATTCTTTGACTGTCCCTGGTTATAAACCCAATCTCCTCAAAGTCTTATTACTATGTCTTCTTTGTTCATCCATTTAATTTCAAATGTATAGCCTTATTGCTGAAAACAAACTGTGCATATTTACCAAAAAGAAAAATGCAACAATAATGAATAGGAAAACTCAGTACAAAAACCCCCAAAGTACACACTTGCAGACATTTTGTTTGGGATCAAATACTATATCTTTTATCTCTATATGCTGTACTTGGCCCCACTGATGTCAGATAGAATATTTGCCACCAAATGAAACAAGCATGAAATCAAGCCCTACAACACAGCAGTAGAACATATGAAACTATTTGACTTCTCAGACATCATACCTAACTACAGAATTCTAAAGGCAGGCCTACTGTCTACAAAAAAGGGGTTTTTTTTGTGGCCATACTTCCTATTATCATCTTATGTGCTGATTCTTCCTCCTCAGGTTTATAGTCTCTCTACCACACTGTTTTGCTTTTGATATAATTAACAATTACGTTCCAAGGTAATGAACTAGTTAGCAAAAAAAAAAAACAAAACACACAACACACCCAAAACCAACCAGTGAATAATGAGTGACGTTTTTCTGCTCTAAAGTAGCAGAGGCTTTTAGATATTTTTCTCAGGAGGCCAATAGTAGGTAAAGACTAAGGTTTTATGAAATAACAGAATCAGCAAGACCAGTCACGTACCATACCACAGCCAGATGCTAAGGCTTCAGCAAAAGGTGTACATGGGCAAGGATACTCAGCACATGCTACAGTGAAGTTGGTATTGAGTTCCAGATCTTCAAAAAGGATTTCCCCAAACAATGAAATGCATTAAAGAGCTGTAGTGTTGTAGAGAGACCATACATCAGCTAGAAGACTGTAATAGATTAGTGAGATATTTAGAGCTGACCTTTCATAAGCACCAACAAGTACAGTAATGAATCAGACCTTTAATCCGCTTTCATCTGTGCACACAAAACCCAAGCTTAATCCAAAATTTTAAAACAAAGTTACAATAAAACTTCCATCATGCAGTCTAAAACAATAATGGCAAAAGTCTGAGAAGGGCAGTAGCTGAGTGTTTCATATTTCAACTAAAATTTACTGACCCCTTTCTTGCTACTAACTGTGATATGAACCAGAAAACTCCCATAGTAAATGACTTTTTAAGAAACACCAATGTTCTTAAAGGAAAAACAAAACCCCCAAAAAAGCAAAATGCCCCTACACAAAACTGGATGCCAAACTAGTTACTGAGCTAGTAAGGGCATTCTGATGCAAGTGATATATAGCCTACAGCAAAATGAAGCCTCTATTTCTAATTAAATCAGCAGTCACTCTAGTTTGAAAACCGACATTTCAAATGAAACTTACATTTCTAAGTTGTTATTTAAAATATCTTTTCTACAAACACTGAAGTTTCAGTAGCATCAAAGAATTATCATATATGATCAAAAGAACAGATCTCACAAACCCATACTTAGCAGTGATGAGTAAAAGTTAATTAATATTGAATGCTGTCACTGAAGTACAAAGCAGTAGAGAATTTTATTTCAACAGAGAACTGAAAGCTTAGGAGTTTTTTTGAATTCAAACATCAGATGTTTTTACGTATTATTAAGGCTAATTTTTTTACTTAAGGATACTACTAGATAATGCATATACAACTAACACGTGTCTAAAACACAGTGATCAGAGACATTTATTCATTTCACACCTCAAAAATTATGAAACAGATTTTTCAATAGCAAATGCTATGGCATAAATATGTGACATTACATACCTTGAAAAAAAAAAAAAAGCACTTTTAAAACTGAAGATATACAAAATAAGTGTAAAGAAGAATAAATTATGCATTATTTGTATGCATTTACATGATCAAAATCCATCCAGACTCTATAGAAGTACTCAACTCCAATGTTGCGATTAACCAAAAATAACTAGTATTTTCATAGTTCTTCCAAAATATTACTTGGAATTATTTTACCCTATTCATCAGCTGAGACTATCAAACATAAACAAAAGCTTTTAAAATAGAAAATTCCAGTGAATATCACATATAAGACTTAATATGACATACCTGATTTCTTCTTTAAGTATCACAATAACTATATATGCTTCTGCTAAGTAAACATGTAGCATACACCTCCCGCTTATGAACTCATCTGACCATCCACTGAAAATAAAATGCATTCCCCAGTGGTCTCAAACTAACCAGCACAATTTGTATGGCCGTATACATTTACCAGTGCACTGGAAATGAAACAGGTATTTTTAAAATGTATTAAATAAAAAACATCTCTGGAATTGCTTTATAAAGTATCCTTTTAGCACCAAAAGTAAATCTGTGCTTAAACCAACTTAAAATCAAAAATTTCTGTAATATAAACACTTGAGGCTTGGTGCTCCAAGGCCCTAAATACTCTGGTCTAAGTCTAGCTAAGCAACCACTTAGTAGTTAAAGAGGTAACACCTGGGCAGCTCCAATGATTACCAAAGAACGATCATGCTTCTCACACCTTTGGAGAAATGCTGCCTGAGTTTATCCTCTCAAAAAACGAAATCAGGCAGAACCACATAATAGAGACAAAAATCTGCACCTGACAAAGGTCAATCCTTCATTTCTATTACATCTGAGATTTCTCCAGCTGATCTGATAGTAGGATTTTATCATTAGCACGTCATCTTTCATAATTAAACAGGATTTCAAAAATTATATTCAAACTTTTAATAGAAGTGAGTACATCAATCAGCTTCCTGTTATATTTTTAGCAAGCTCATTATTTACACTTCCTGAATACATTTCTTGTTAGCAGAGAGATCTAAAACTGGCTTATTGCATTCGTCTGAAATACTCATAGCCACATCCCTAAAGCTAACTTCATGCCAGCTTTATTTAAAAACAAAACAAAACAAAAGGAAAAGAAATAGTCAATAGCTCAGCAGGAAAATGAAAGAGTTTACTGTATTCAAAACAAATCAAGGCTCAATTCCATGTCTGAATAAGCACAGAAAAGAGTAATATAATATCTAATGAGGCACTTGGTAAATTATACATAGTACTGCTTATTTTGGAGGGAAATGTTGCATAAACATAATCATAGGATTCTCCAAAGTATAATGCTTTACAGCTTGTGCATTAAAACTGATGTCCAGCAGAATTCCTCAGATATGGGGCACAAATGCCAGTAGAATTTGCCAAAATTGTCTGCAGATGTCTGTTGGCCATGCAATCAGGCAGTAAGTCAGAACCAAAATGGTATTTAACGCAGCCATGAAATATCAATTACACAGGACCCCTGTCTTTCTCTGGCTTTGACAAGATGCCAGAGTTTCCTATACTATTTTGTTAATGTCACTCATAACTTCCCATTAGCCCTGTAAAAAGCTATTTCTTCTTAAAATCTTCCATTATATCTGACTCCAATTCCCTATCTCTACCTTCAGCTGATTCTTTTTGTAGGTGCTAGAAATCCTCTGAAATTATCAAACTGCCCAGAGTCTTTGCACTATCCCAGTAGTTTCAATTTCTTTTTTATTTGCTGACTTCTGAAAAATATTCCAAAGCTGGATGGTGAATTTAAGCATACTGACAACAGGCCAGCTTTTCTTTAAAAAGGACTACCTGAAGTAAGGCTGAGTACCTTCCTACTCACAGACCCCTTCAGGATGGGTCCAACTATGAACATTAAATTGGTAATTACTCTATTGATGATTACAATTTGCTGCATTTATGTATAATTAAATATAAATGCATTCATCACCTCTTATATGTTAGGAATGATATATTTTTTAATATTTTTCACCTTTCCAGGTCTCACATCTTGACCAGAAAAAAAGGAATGTATGGACTATAAATGCCATGCACTGGTATGTATTAATTCAATTATTTTCTTATGTGAAAATATAACATTGTATCACTTATGCACTACAAAAAGCTAAAAGAAATTTTCTTCGAGGTCATCCATTTTTCACAACCATTTTATTCTTCTTTTAAGTCAAATAGATAATTCACAACAACAAAATTAAAACATTTATTTTTTCTATTTCCACAGGGTACTCAATAATTTCTGTGAATCAGGCCAACGATAGAAATGTGTAAACTTTATATCCTAAAATTTATTAACAATTGAAGAAGTATAGTAAATGAGTCTATATGCAACTCACAGACTGCTATATTTATAGAGTGAGAAAGTTTCTATCCTGACTTCTAAAGTGGAAGGAGGCAAAGCATCTTTAAACATACGTTTTTAACTAGTAACACTTCCAAATTGGGAACAGACTGCCTGATGGCTACAATTAAAAGTGTTATCAGCAACAGAAAAGAATATATGGTTGTTTCCAGTAGCAATAAATACATAATCCTACACTCAGCCCTGACAAATATGATCCACACTACGTGTTTTACAGATAAACAGTCTGAAAAAATTAAATACCATATCAGCAGGCAGGCGAAAAAAACAACGTATAGCATGAATAACCGTTAAAATAAGGTATAGGTATGTAGAAAAAATGTAGCAAATAAATGTGGTTCAGGAATATTTTCTCCTTTGGGGGCAAAGCTATATAATGGGTGCTGGGTTTATTTTCTTTTATTCTGACTCCACATGTTATTCAAGAACTCAGATAATAATGAAAATCTTTCTTAACTGAAAAAAATAAAGTCTTATTCAGCCATAATACTTTCAGCAAGACTGATTTTTTTTTTATTTTTAGCACTGTAAAAAGTGCTTTTAAACAGTTTTAATTCTTATTTGTTCTTTCTTCAACAACTGCCCAAGTAATTTGCTTTCCTTAACAAAACTCAGCAGTTTTCCAGAAATTTCTGGCATCTTTGCCAGAAATGGCTTGAATTACAAAAATGTGGAGAAGTAGAACTATTCTACATGATATTCTGCATATCTTAGTAGATTTTTTTAATTCATATTTTATGTTCTGGATAAGTCCACTTACAGAAAATGCATTAAAATGAGCAAATATCTGCCCATTCTCCTTTCTAGCCTTTCAGATCCAAGCCAAGACATATCTGAAATGCTTTGCAGTGTGCTTAAAAATTAACATTTTTTGGTTTGGTTTCAAGCTATTTTAACTGCCTGAAAATTTGCTCATATAAGAAGCTAGAAGTCAAAAAGAGATTAGGGGAAAGTTACATTTCATTTAGAATGTCTCTGTAATTATCTCTATAAAAATACTGACTGGAACAATTGCATACCTACTCAAAACTCAACCTTTTCCCTGTTTACTTTAATATATTTATAGAGAAAATACCCTAATCCATGAAAATAGAAGTTAAATTTTGGGTCCACTCTGTTTATATCTATTGAGAAACTAAAAATCTAGATAAATATTATATATTTCGTTCTGTTTAAGACGCTGATTCAAACACACCTACATTTATACAGATTTTGTTGTTCCAAACCCCCTTCAGAGAATACTAGTGCTACACTGCTGGCATGAACACAGAGGAAAAAAATGGAGCATGAATAACTCCCAGAATCACAAAGCCATTAAGGCATCACCACCATCTACTATCTGTGAGCAAGTTTTAGAGATCTTTCAGAAAATATATAGGTCAGCATCTGTCATTCAGAGTCCTACTTGACAAAGCTTCTATCAGTTAATGTTTTAAAACAGGTTTGTCATCAGGGGCTGTTGCTGTGTTTAGCAAGCAGCACAAAGTATGTATTTACATTCAGCTAAATTATCCTTCACTGAGTACATTGCTCCCCTTCTTCCTTCCTCTGAAATATCCCACCCCCCCCCAAAAAAAAAAATCAGCAGGAATAAAGTTTGTTTACTATTTGGGAATGAGTTTTGCTCAGCTTTATGTATTTAATTTCTGAGCTAATGTGGCAATCCTTATTTACTATGAAGGAAAAAACTGGACATAACTGCTTATGTTATAAAACTAGGAAGTTTTACAAAGTGCTGATCACTTAATGATAATCACTGGATGCATTTGATTCTTAGTATTAAGGAAGTATTAAGTTTTAGGCTTCCAAATCTAGATTTGATTGAGACTCTTAGCATTCACTGAGCCTCTTGAATAAGTAAAATGTTTTTTGTACTGTTAGATAGGACTGCGAAAATGTAAGAATAAGATGCCAAGCAAATAAGAAAGAGAAACTTTTACCATCATGCTGTTCAAACTAATTTTTTATTCCACATGAGAGACAGTATACCTTCTTTTTTCACAGTGGCAAGACTGGAACAACATTACTACTAGGACTCTATGAGCTGGTAGTCATTCTGCAGGGCTAAGGCAAAAAGTGTCCATGGAGGACTGCAATGACTTTCTGATTATAAAAAGTGAAATTACTCCCAAGAGATCAGCCCATAGGGAAGATGTAAAATTACTACCACCATAAGCTAATAAAACTTTCCTCTACTTCAAGTGGTAGAGAACTATACTTCTGGTCTAAAGAAATCAAGGCTGCAGTCTTAATTCCCTACATCTGTATGTTCATAATTAATGTATTTCTGGAAATTGTTGCACTGATGTCTGCAATGTAGCCTAGAAATAAAATAGGTGAGATTGAGAACCAACCTAGTTGTTGTGGGTCAGTTAACTTTGCTAGCTGCCAATTTATCTGAAGTTATTTTAGATTTGTGTGCATTATGCAGCAGTTTTCAGTACAGACATTTCATTTATTTACATTACACTGATCCCTCACTGAATGCTAAAAAACAAAACAAGATATTTTTTTTTTTAAGTAACTAAAAATGACAAAAGCAATCCCTAATGCCAAGACCGGTCTTAGAAAAACAGTATGTTCAAACTGAAACGATCAGAAGTAGATATTGTCAACAACATTTTTCTATAGTGTTTTAAAGTGTTAAATTTGTCTGGTTTAGCTTTACAGTTTGTACACCATTTAAGATTGATTTGTAAGAGCTACTTCTCTCAACAGCATGGTTAGAGACTCGGTAAAAGAGTACTGCCTTATGTTACAGTTGGAAGATTTTCACCACAGCAAAATCTGGAAATACTTTCTAAGCAACATTTAAATCCTATATAACCCTCATTCAGACCTATTATCAGTGAATACTTGCAGACAAAATATGTCTAGTTATTTGTTATACACTTTCTCCAATAAAAAAAATCCCAATATAAATTCTTGGCAGGACTGCTAGCATGTGCTCTGATACAGACACAGCTTTTGTGCTAATGTACCAATTTCAGCAAAAAGCATGATTTTATGCTGGAAACACTTCTGCTGGTACAAGCCCCTGAGTAGGTTATTTTCTTATAAAAGTACTCACACTTGAGTTCCATATTCCTCTTTCTATAGCAGAATAACAAAAAAAAAATACATCCATATAATTTTATTCCTATAAAAACGAACAACTTACAGCTTTAACCAGGATGTAAACTGGGCCAATGTAATGTGTTCCTTTATGTTCCAAGGCATATGGTAAAATAGCCCTTTTTTCCCCCATGTGAATATCAAATTAATAGCTTGTCTATCAGGACTCTACCTTGCTCATTTTGACCGTTACTTGTTTGTTTCCTTATAGAAGTAGACTCTTTTTTCTTACACAGAAAAATAATGGGTATAAGATTAATATTTAAAAACCACTACATATATGCCCCGGAAACTCCTATTTAAACACTATATAATCAGGGCTTTGTTTGATCTCATTTTCCTCTTTTTTCCCATCCTAAGACTTCTTTCAAGTGTTAGACAAATCTCCTCCAGTCTAACATCAAAACATACTGACAGGAAGAAGACTGCAAGGCTGCTAGCTTCTCTCAAGCAATGCCACCCATTGATCCATGAATAAATGTTCCAGCTTCAAGGCGCATCTCTGCTGTAAAGCTATCTCTTTTGAGATTCAAAGAAGAGCTCCTTGTCTGGTGCCCCGAGATCTGAAAACCTGCTGTAGTAACTCTGGGGATCAGAAACTGACATCATGGTTTGTAGTGTTCGGTAGGATTTACCATCTCATTATCTTATGAAATAACAACAGAATTTTTGAAGATTCACATATAGGATTCAAACACTTTATTGTCACATCCTGGCATTCTGTTGAAAATTTTGTTATATTTAATAATATCTTAAAACAAAAACACTGCTTGTTTTCAAATTACACTCTCTCTATATATATAAAATAATCTCTAACCAGAATTGCAAACATCTTGCTTTCATTTTGTTAACAAAATGTTTTAGTGATACTGTATCAACAATTTACCTTAAAAATTACTAGAACATTGTATTGCCTACAATATGCTAGGAATATTGAAGCTGTAACTGAAGTCTTTTAGAAATTCTGAATTTAGAAAATCTTTTAGAAATTCTCTAACAATAAAAGCTTTCAGGTATATGGCTTTGCTTTTACCTCCACATAATGAATAGAACTTAAAACATCCAACTTCATTCACTTTGCCCCAAAAGCCTCTGTGAAGTAGTAGCCTAGCTTCTTACTCAGACCTTGTTTTAAATCCAAAACCAAGTACATCTCAGAATAGTAGTACAAGTGCTACTCAATTATCTTCTGGATCTTAAATATGAAGTAAACTTATTTTCAATCTCTATGGCATTCACAGCTTCAAAAACTCACTACTACTGAGGTATATAGGCTGAAAAAATGCTAAAACCTGTACAAGTGGATATCTATAATAACAATTTTCCTGAAATTTCATGGCACTATTTTGTTTCATGTCAAGTGCTCTAGTTCATAAACAAAGCTGAATGAAACTGTCTGAAAAAAAATGGGGAAAAAAAAAGAAAAATAACAAATATAACTGGACTCCTGACTGAACCTTATCTGAAGAGCTGTGATGAACGCTGCTATAATATATCAAATGCCACTTAACAATAGTCTACTGAAAAAGAACTGGCTTTGGGATATATTTACTCACGTCATTCTTGGCAAGCATACAAAGTATGAGTCAGTCCTGGAACATTTATGCTACTTGTTACAGTTAAAAAGAGATTCAGGTCTGACTATTAACACCCAACTCACTTTTAAAAATATTTATTTTTCTACACAACTGTTTCCTAAATTCTGATGTTTAAAGTATATTTAATTACTTTCTAAGGGAAAAATACTGTCTTGGAAGCAAGAACCTATTTGTGAAGCAAAAATGGCAATGTGCATTGACTGAACCTGATTCAGGTTTATCTGAGATAAACAGTGGAAGTGAAATATAGGTTGAAACTAAGCTGCCAGCCTGTTTCTGACAGAGGTTCTAGCTCAATTCCCTCAAACCTTCTACAACAGTTCCTACATTTGCAAGAACTGTCATTAGTTTTCCAGGGGAAAATGGCTGTAAAATCTGTTCCAAAATCACAATAAGTTGCCAGAACACCAAACATAATCACCTTTCAATTACCCAAAGTAATTGAGAGTTCTGGTAACACAAATGAAGCAAAAAATCAGTAGTTACACAAACACATGCATATTAAACTGCAGAGAGCACTGAAGAATCAGGAACACTGTGGACTGTGAAGGCAGAGATCCCACAGCGAGCACTGACCTAAGTCACGAAAGCCACGTATCGCAGCATTGCATCAAGTACAGCTACTCCGCTTTCACGCCCACGCAGCTCAAGGGGAACCAGCTCCATGTTTCTGCACCTGCAGCCTGAATAACTGTGAGGTGATTGCAGATGAAATCAAAGAAAATGAGCTAGCTTTTACTCTCTGCAGAGCTATTTATCACAAAAGCCTAACTGCACTGCATATAGATTGTAAGGAACTAGAAACGGAATGGAAAATAATGGACTAGTGCTTTCCTCAACAGCTAAAAATAATATGATTCTAACTTGAATATACCTCATTATTTCCTATAAAATTATATACACACAAATTTGCAACAAATACGGAATTTAAAATGTGATTTGGAATTTTATTGCATTACATTCTCTTAGGACATTAGATAATTATGGAGTTATTTGTACTTGATATATTAACAGACTCATACCAAATATACTAGGGCTGAATACAGGTATTTTTTTAGTCAATAATATCCAAGGGAGAAATTACAAGTACTTCAGTGAGCTCCTCCTTTTGGAAGAAGGCGTATAAAACAGCCGGGAGGAAGATTATAGTAGGAAATGAAGGTGCAGATGAGGTTAAAAGTGATTGTGGGTTTTGTTTTCGTTTAACAGCCAGTACTTACTCAATCTGTGCTCAATTTAAGAAACTAAACAGACAAAGCGATGTGACTGACTACTATGATTTTAGCAGTTCCTCATCAATATTTGGAAAACAACAGCAGTGTCTCATTCACACATATTTGCACAAATATGTGTTCAGTCTCAGCACATTGCATCTGTTTGTCCTACTCACACCCACTCACATCAGCGAGCGTTCATCCCCCATAAACACTTGCTGGAACCATTTTTTCCTAAGCAGGCTCCATCATAAATCCATTTAGCATAGTATATAAATAAAGAGACATGTGCGTATACATTACCCACAGCGATGTCTCATCCTCCTGCTCCAGGCCCACATCCAAGCCTCCTCCACACAGCCGTCCATTACCCTGCTCTCCCCGCTGGCTTTGTGCACACTTCAGGCCCTTACTCGTTGTTGGCATTCTTTCTGCTAATGTATACACGTAGACCCTTCTCCTCACACACAAACCTGAATTTTCTCCCTCAAACCTCAGTCCCAGTCCGCAAGGAGGAAGCCTGAGGGAAGCTTGGGAAGAGCAGCAGTGACTCAGTTGTCCCCAGGCCTGGCCATTTTGCCCACATTCCTGTTCTCCTCCACCTTCCCGCCCCCCTCTCTCAGAGCTGTACTGCCCAGTGGGAGTGGGCCCATGCCGTCACCAGAAACATGCCCTTCTCCCAGAGCATCAGTCTTCTGTTTCCACTCCGCCATTCACCTTCCCCATCCCATGCCAGCCATCCTCTCCTGAGGCACAGCCACCCTCCCACCTCGACATCAGGAGCAGCCCCATGCCCCCCTTGGGCCCACCTTTGGCAGCAGCTTTGACCCTTCAACAGAGCAGCCATTTTCTGAGGAGCAGGCGGCAGTCCCCAGTGGGGGCGTCCCACCGGCAGCCCTGAGGCGAATCCCCTCCTCTATCTCCCTTTTCCTCACAGAGGGCAGAGCTGCTGCCCACAACGTGCCCTTTGAGGTGAGGAAGCTCAGCTGTGAGGCCCCTCTCCAGGTTCCTGTAATGCCGCAGCAGCTGGGGCCATCTCTATCACGGCCTTGAGGCCGGCTAAAGATAAGGGAGCCCCGAATTTCACCTCAGCCTCTGCCTGCCAGCAATCCGGCTGGTAAGACCGCAGGCCTCCATTTCCCCATGTCCCAGGAGGGATATGGCACAGAAATATTGCTGCATTTCAAAGACAGGCGTGTTTTTGGCCTTGTGGAATTGCTTCATTGGTCCCTTCTCTCTTAACAGGGAAATGAAATTAACTGTGGAAGGCAGGAATTGCTTATGGAGTGATCCAGTTTCTAAACAGCATTATGTTTTCTTAAATATACTCTCTATTGTGTTTTCCATATCCTATACAATATATTTTGGCTATTTTAGCACAGCAAAATACAAAAAGTTTGCATTAATAGGTTATTTAGGAAAAATAACTTAAAAAAAATTAAGGAAAAGCATGCTGCAGCCATAGGGATTCAGACTAGAATTATATATTTAAAGTGTCTTTTCTTGACATCATCTTGTTGTTTTAAGCGTAATGTGCATTTAGTGTGCAAGATGAACAGACTTCTTAAAATGTAAATTATTTAGTGAAAATTATGTTTTATATCCACACAAAAAGTCCACTATCATATACGTGTCATCCATTTAAAAATCAGGAGCAACTTTCACTCAAGTGATTCTGTTTATCTTAGAGACCTAGACAATTTACTAGATTTCCAAGTGTGTTATTTAATCTTTGATGAGTGCTGCTGCTTTTGCAAATATTGCTGGAGGTGGTAATGAAAATACAGTTTTACAGAACTGTCCCCTAACAGGTTGCTCCATGTATTGGAAATAAAAGAGACTTTTGAGTCTTTTTCACACCAGCTTTCTGGAGGCTGCAAGGAAAAATGGTTCATAGTCTTCGGGCTCTCTTCTGCTCTGAAATGTTTCTAGATGCTTAGGATACTGGATCTTTAAGGCATGCATAACAACAGCAGATTGCTTGTATTTCCTGAGCGCAGCTCAGTGTTAGTCTGGGACCTATTGTGCAACATAATCATTAAAATATGGTTTCTTGGAGCCAAGTAATTTTGGTTGCATATTTAAAGTAGTACCGTTTGCACATAGACATATCCTCTTCTGAAGCCTGAGAGAGTCAAACAAAATCTATTTTTGAGAAGAAAATAAACACCAAATAAATAACCAAGCATTTTTAATTAGAATTTGTCCAACATTTAACATTTACAACATGCTGGATAGATATTATGGACAGAGTTATGTAACTTTAATGGCTGATAGGTGAGTACCATTCAGCAACGTACTTCAGCATGGTGCAGAAATGCTGTCAGACTCTTGACACAGGTTTTCTTTTCCTTGGATTTTTTAAATACTGCTTTAAAACTCAAAAAGGTACAAGATGGATAGAAAATAGTTAGGCAGATAAGCTAGAGACCTGCACACAGTATTCACTTGCTTTGATTTCATTTGCTTTCAGATTTTTTTGGGAGAGGGAAGCTCAGGAGAAGGAATTTACCAAATAGAAAAGGAAAAGACAGAAGCATCCCATTTCTCTTATGTGGAAGAATTGTACTGGAAAGAGACAGGTAAAAACTGGAAAAGATCATTGCCCCTGCACACTGAAGATGGTGGTGGGCAACTTAGACAAATACAAACGTATTTGCCTGTGGATCAGTTCAGATTGTGCTAGCATGTCTATAATTGAATCTGCCTAATTTAAAAGCAAGAGGATAAAACATTTGACATTATCAAATCACAGAAATATGTGTATTAATCTCTGTCAACACAAATATGTGTGGCACTATTAAAAACACACACACGTATATGTGTGGAATATTGCAGGAATCCAAGAAATACATCCTTTGGTTGCCCAACTCTAAGGATATTAATTCAGTTTCTGTTATGGATATGACTATGCAAGTTATCAATAAGGCATGAATGCATTATCTGACTGAATTAGGTTTATTGTAAGACTGTTTCCAAAGACTGGGTAGCTTAGTACTCGGCTCGCGCTTATGTATTTATGTTGGTCCTTCTATTCAGACAACTTACGTTTTGAGTGCTATTAAATATTTATATGCTGTCAGGAGTAACAAGATAGAATAGTAACTGACATTATCAAAAATCGTAAAGACATATTTAATCTTACTTCTCCACTAGTTTTACGAAAAAAATACATCATCTGCTAAATAATTTTGATAGTTTTTCCATGGCAAAGGACGTTACAGAAAGCATTGAAGTTCAGGACAATAGTATCTTCCAAGCAGCAAGACAATTTCACAATTATTGTGGTTTTTTTTTATGCAACACTTCAGAGAGTCATTGCCATATCCTCCATATGTGTTCTCACTGGCACACTCTTGAGGTCAAAACTGAAGACCTAACATTTGAAACCCACATTTTTGGATCTGGGTAAAAAAGAAACAATCTTTCTACTAAACAGTAGTATCATTTTTCTTAGAAGCCATTTTGTGCTGATCTGGCACTAAAAAAGACTCCGCCTGTTTACCAAAATATATTTTTCTAAATTACACTAATATATAAAATAAAATTAAAGTTTGAATAAGAAAATTTTATTTTAAAAAGCCTGTCGGATTTTAAACTGCAGTATCAATACTATGCTTGTGTTGATTGAATGCAGTGACACAGTATTTAAATGAACATTCATAGAAGTGACACACATCTTGAATTTTTTTATTCCAGAGAAAATGAATGAAATATTTTTCTATACATTATATGTGTAAAATGTAAATAAATGGTTTGATCTTTAGTTTTTAAGTACTGAATATTCAATTCAGATGAAGAAGCTCAACATGAGCCGGCAATGTGCACTGGCAGCCCAGAAAGCCAACCGCATCCTGGGCTGCATCAAGAGAAGTGTGGCCAGCAGGTTGCGGGAGGTGATTCTACCCCTCTACTCTGCTCTTGTGAGACCCCACCTGGAATACTGTGTCCAGCTTTGGAGTCCTCAACACAGGAAGGACATGGACCTGTTGGAATGGGCCCAGCGGGGGGCCACGAAAATGATCAGAGGGATGGAGCACCTCCCCTATGAAGACAGGCTGAGAGACCTGGGGTTGTTCAGCCTGGAGGAGAGAAGGCTCCAGGGAGACCTAATAGCGGCCTTCCCCTAATAGAGGGGGGCCTACAGGAGAGCCAGAGAGGGACTCTTTGTCAGGAGATGTAGTGACAGGACAAGGGGTAATGGTTTTAAATTGGAAGAGGGAGATTTAGATTAGATATTAGGAGGAAATTCTTTACTGTGAAGGTGGTGAAGCACTGGCCCAGGTTGCCCAGGGAAGTTGTGGATGCCCCATCCCTGGAAGTGTTTAAGGCCAGGCTGGATGGGGCTTTGAGCAACCTGCTCTAGTGGAGGTATCACTGCCCGTGGCAGGGGGGTTGGAACTCGATGATCTTTAAGGTCCCTTCCAACTCTAACCATTCTATGATTCTATGAATTGTTTCCTTAAGAGTATATCTGTCATGGAATTTGTGTTTTTCTACTTAAATTTGGAAACAATTTTCCTGTAGAAAATGTAATATTTATTGAAACAAGTTTTATGAACTCTTACACAAGTATAACTACTTAGGGAGTTGAGGCATACATATATACACAACTAAATGAAATACTTTATATAAGTTGAGTTTATCAGAAAATGAAACCTAGGACCGAATTGTATATACATAGTTTTAAATACAGACTCATTGTTTGAATCATGTTCCTGTTTTTCTTTCCTTTTCTATGTGGGGCATCTGAAGCAGTGCACTGTAGGAATAAATCGCTAGTTGTAAAGAAACAATTCAAAAAAAGAATGTCATGTTAGAGAACTATCAACTGTTTTATTCTATTTAAATTTAATGTGACTCTTTAGGACTAATTTCCTTTACCAAGTTTCATAAATCTGTATATCAGAATGGCAAATTATAGAATTATCACTGGGAAGAGGCTTTCATGCTGCCCTTAACTTAGTCTCATTTTTTGTGGTCAAAGATAATTATATTTATAATTTTATTAATTCAGTTATTTGCAACTGAAGAAAGTTAGTCTACTATCTGAAAACTGACCTCTAATAATTTATGCTTTTATTGCTGCTGCGTAGTGCTAGTTTGATGTTAAAACCACAGAACCTTAACTTTGTTGTTTTATCAATGTGATCTATTTAACTATTTGTATGTATATCAAAGTCACAGTACTACTTTTTCACCAAAGTTTTTTTTCTGCATTTAGCAGAAGCAAACATTATTTGACTCAGAATAATGAGTTACAGTAATAATTTTCATCATTTTCTCTACCCTATTCCATAAAAATGATTTAACCCAGAGGAGGTCTTTCTAACTTCAGCATTATTCAAGGGAGTTGCTTATGTGTAGCTGTAAATTTAAGCAATTATTGACTAAGGACATTGGCCTTGTTATCATGTTGCAGCATTTGGGTTCTTTTATGAGATTAACTATTAAATTGTTTACAAAACATTTTTTTTTAAATTGCCATTAATTCAGTATTTTATTTTGCTTTACTGTTAGCTCTACTTCTCTTTTTTCATCATGCCCTCTGTTGTTGCACATGCTGATCATCATTTATTTCTAACTTTTTATATAGTTACTCATTAGGATATGGCAAATAATATTGTCCTTATTACCTGTAATAACTAAGATCCTGCAAGTTATGCCACCTTAAGCTCTTTCAACTAAAAAGATCTATTCAAATGCACTATTGGGAATTTAGGCCCCAAACTCGAAACTGTTAGAGTCTGTGGGTCATTTTATTGCAACAAAAGGAAAGAAAAAATGTTTCTTTTGAAAAGTATATTTTGTCAAACAATATTTATTTTACAAGCTACTTGGCTGTACTGTAGAATATTTCTGGGCTTCACAGGGATAGAAGACAATGGCTTTTTAAATTATTAAACAATTAATTAGCTGTCCCATACTTTTGTGACATCTTTATGAAACCAAATTGTTCTTTTATTAACTTGTGCTTCAGCTTTGCGAAAATAGTCCATATAAAATTGTCCACGTATGCATGTGAATTTGCATTTCGTAGCATCTACACTACTCTCTTCATTCATTGCCTTAGAAACGAAGAGAAACATGGTTGAAGTCAACAAGGTATGAAAGAGAATAATTGACCTATTTATTTCCAGTAGGCTTAATTTTAAAAAGTTAATTTGAATAACCCCATAATTTGATAAATCATGAAGAGCTGCTGGTATAAGTGCCTAATAACGGTAGTACAACCCATGAAACACGCTTCAGGCATATATCCCTGACCAAGTTACTGATTGCTAGCCCCTACCTTGTTGCCAGACTGGCTGCTGAGCCACTGTGACGTGACAGGGCTGTTACAAGCAATTTTCATGTGTAACCCATTGGACTGAATTTAAATAACCTGTGAAAGCTATGTGAACAGATGCACTGTTTCAAGTCGGACTGAAGGATCCAAATGAAGTTTAGTAGGTATGTCTTCATATAATTCATGCATAGCATCTCTCATGGAAATATGTTTGAAAAGCCAGCCTGCATGCTTTTCTTTCTGTAGTCCTAAGAGAAGACAGTGCAATGAATCATTTCTCTGCTGAGCTTGAGACTGTTCAGAACACATTCACTGACTCTACCTGGAAAGCTGACAAAAAAGATCAGTGTAGACTCCATCAGTTCCACCTCCTTTCTTCCTCCTTTTGTGGGTTTCCACTTCTCCCTTTGATATTTTATGTAAATATTACAGTTGCCTGTAATAGCTCTCGCTTTTGTGTCAGTGGTTGCAATAATTCCCCATCTCCACCAACGTACTAGAGAAACGCAACAAAAGACCATGTGATTTCCTAGGGACTATCCTTGTCAGATTTCAAACTTCCATCACCAAGACCGGGTGCCCTCAGTGGCTGAATGAATACCAGAAATCTTGTAAATAACCTTAAAGTGTGAAGATTCATTAGAAGTAAAATTCCAAAACCATCTAAATGAGTTAGAAACTGAATCCAGAGGCAGATGTGGGTGTTTCAGTGGCATATTAAGAAGTACCCACTCCACCCAGCCTACAGGTGGATCATCATGTTTTCGTCATGTTTTCATCATGTTTCTTTACCCTCTTTCAGAGGTTATTCATCTTTCCCCCATCGGATCTCTAGGTAGAAGCATATACAGATTTTTTCATTAACTAGACTATCAACATACTCCAGGTTAGTAAAACTACCATTAAGTGTGTTTAAACTAATCCAAATAATTTTTAGAATTTACTTTCCACAGGAACCAATCCTGAAGATATATAGTTGCTTGTGAAAACTGTAGTCCTTGTTAGTTGCTGTAAACCAGCAATGTATTTACAATTGGTGGCATGTATTAATGTGGTTTTTAACACGCTGCCTCTCATTTTAAAGTTTTTCTGTTAATCACTGTGCCTGCTGGAAATGAAATACATCAAGATCATTTTTCCTTACTGACAACTTTAGTTCTTCAGTTCATTCCCAAACGTTAACTGTTTCTGAGTTAGGGTAGCTCCTCCTGATGGCTCTGTATTCATTCTAAGAGACAGTGCACTGAAAGGCTGGAAAGTTGTTTCTGTAAATTCTGTCATGACAGAAGTTACCAATCTATGCAGGCAGATTTGTCAGTTGTTATTATTGCTTTATTAAATAAAGCAAATTTGTCTCTTTGCTTGCCTTCAGTATTATGCATATCATTAATTTCTCAATTGAGAGGCTAACTTAATGCAGCAGTATAATTTTAGGCATTAACTGCATAACCCTGTGTGTGTTCTTTTGCAAATATGCAATATGCTGTTAGAATCCCCTAGGTGCACTGCTGAGATCTTGCCCTCATGATGTAATCTTGCTTTTTTTTGTCCTTTACAGCCAACTCTTTCAGTATCTTATTGATTACTGTTCCACTGTTTAA
This sequence comes from Numenius arquata, assembly GCF_964106895.1. Taxonomy (NCBI): domain Eukaryota; kingdom Metazoa; phylum Chordata; class Aves; order Charadriiformes; family Scolopacidae; genus Numenius; species Numenius arquata. Next base: position 14,966,955 of record NC_133580.1, on the reverse strand, counting down.
ACCTTCCACCTTTCACAGTCATGCATTATACATCTGCTTCTCTTGTTTTTCATATTCTTAATCCTTATCTAATGTCCTCTTCTTTTGGCAAATGTTTTTGCTAACGTCTTTATTCTGGAAAAATGCCAGATACATCTATTCTTTATAGTGTGTATTTTTTTCCACCTTAAAACATGCAGGCATACAGTCTGGACGGTTTGCTTGCTGCGGTGTTCTTGATACAAGCTGATTGTCCTTCATTAAGTACACTCGCTCTTGATTCCAGCTTCAAAGTGAAAGGTGTTCACACTTTGTGTGTAATTCAAGCTGGTGGGAACCTGAGTTGAAGTTCATGTATTCTGTGTAAGCAAGATCCTTAACTCCACTGAGTTTCAGGGGACTCGTACATCTTGAATCTATTCACAGCTTTCTTGTCTGCAGATGGAAACACTATGTAGCCGTATGGGTTCTTGGAGCAGAAATATTCTAAAGAAAATTGTCGGAAGGGCTATGAGCTAAACCCTTTTCTGTCATGTAATTCAAATTTATTTTCTATCCTGACTGTATTTCCCAGTGCCACTGATACTCATGTGCAAACCCATGGAGTCCTTCTTTGCAGATGCTATGAAGTCTTGTAAGTGTTGTATGATAATAGACCTCTTTGCCAGCTGTAGACGCCTGTTATTAAGAGAGATGATTTGCTGAATATTCCAATACGTAGAGATATTTTCGAGTGGATGTGATTTACATAGCATGTGCTGATGTGCAGTTTGCTGTCATAGGGAGTGATACTTCTTTGTATATAGAAGAACACAGCTGAAAGTAATAGCAAAGGCTGCAGCATGCAGTGGCTGAATGATTTCCATATACCTGGTATGAAAAATTCCTTGCCATTTTGAAAGGTAAATCAACTTCAGTTTGGTTTTTTTTTTGTTTTTAATCAATACATGGATATATTTTTACAAAGTTAGGATGTGGATCCAGTCCATTCTAGTCGCCCTTTTTCTGCTGTCACAAGCTTCATGAGATGTCTGGGCTCAAGTAACTCTGCTTATGATTTGCTTCTATTTTACAAACAGCTGTGATATTAGAAGACGCTATCTTCATGCACCTCTTTTTCTAAGATCTTCTATGACCTCATAGCTTAGTTTAGGTTTCAATATTTTTTAGAGAGTAAGCGTAACACTTTCTGCCTACACAAATTTAAATTGAATTGATATTAGTACCTGTGGTTTCTGATTTTTTTCCATTACAATAACTTGATGTCCTCCAATGCTGGAGTATCATCATTTTAGCCAAATTGAGGCCCTCCCCCCCTCCTACTGAGATGCAGCCCTGAGGAAAGGGACTTGGGGGTGTTGATGGACGAGAAGCTGGACATGAGCAGGCAATGTGCACTTGCAGCCCAGAAGGCTAATCACATCCTGGGCTGCATCAAAAGAAATGTTGCCAACATCGAGAGAGGTGATTCTGCCACTTTACTCTGCTCTGGTGAGACCTCACCTGGAGTACTGTGTGCAGGTCTGGAGCCCTCAATATGGAAAGGACATGGACCTGATGGAGCGGGTCCAGAGGAGGGCCACTAAAATGATCAGGGGGTTGGAGCACCTCTGCTATGAGGACAAGCTGAGGGAGCTGGGGTTGTTCAGCCTGGAGAAGAGGAGGCTCCGGGGAGACCTAATAGCGGCCTTCCAGTACCTGAGGGGGGCCTACAGGAAGGCTGGGGAGGGTCTGTTTACAAAGGCCTGCAGACAGGACGAGGGGCAATGGTTTTAAGTTGGAGAAGGGGAGATTTAGATTGGATATTAGGAAAAAATTCTTTACCATGAGGGTGGTGGAACACTGGAACAGGTTGCCCAGGGAGGTGGTTGAGGCCCCTTCCCTTGAGATATTCAAGGTGAAGCTCGACGAGGCCCTGGGCAACCTCGTCTAGTTGGGGGTGTCCCTGCTGACTGTGGGGAGGTCGGACTAGATGACCTTTGGAGGTCCCTTCCGGCCTGGACCAATCTATGAATCTATGTTCCAATAGCCACAATGTAAATATTTCTATGAAAGTATTTGACACTGGTTATAAAATAAATGGAGATATGTTCATTCTTTAAGGGTGCAATAATATCAGAAGTTTTCAGCATGTGGTGTACTTAGCGGTCATTTTGTCCATTAAGAGATCATTCAGGCAACACTTTAGGGAAGTAGAGACATTTTATTTAATCTATTTCACATTTTATTCAATCTATTTCTTATGATTCTTATGATTTTGAAGTTACTCACACAAATATGGAAGTCAAACGCAAGTGGATGAGACAAATGCAGTTTATTCTCCCACAGAACAAGGCACCTGTGGGGATAAACTAAACATGACCCTGAGAGCTGTCAAGACAAATTAACTGGTCAAGAACCATCTAAACAAATTCAAATTTAAACTGCAGAAAACTAAAACAGAGGTCTCTCAGCTGTCATGCTTAACATTTAGACCTACAGTGTTTAAGGAATGAAATGTATCTTCAAATTTTTTTCCTAAAGGACAAACTTATTAAAGAAATAAACAGTAATGTCTGAAGCATTACTGAATTCTTGCCAGATTAAGTTTAAAAAGTCAGGAAAAAAGACTTTTTTTGAAATGGAAATTAGTTCAGTAAAAGTTATCATAACTGCCAAACTGGTAACGTGATGATTGGGAATTCAAGTTGTAAGCAAAACCAATCTTAATTTTCCAGGCAAATGAGCCAAATGCCACAAGAGAGTATTAAATCACAGGTATTTCTTTGGAGCAGAATCCTTTCGGTGAGAAAGGTAACTTGTCATGCAAACAAATATAGTTTATATTCTGAAAACTGGCTAATTCTTACTTGTGAAATTAAATGTGAACAGGAAATATTGAGAGCCTGTAAAATGCTAAAGTTAGCTGTTAGGGAGAAAAGGTTTTGGTGATTATCGTTAGTTACGGGGTGACTTGACAGAGATTCTTATGCAAATTCTGATATCATTCTTGGCCACATACATTGCATAATATTGACTGTATCAAAACATGAGGCAATTAAAGATACAGTTTACAGTAAGACTGCAGTCATAAAAGCTTGTGGAACATACCTCTCTTAGATGATTCCAATCTCTTTTGAGGATATCACCATTCATATGATGTAGTAAATGTATTACTAAATTATAACTATGCTCATTCCATAACTGCTGAAAATACTGTGGTGACCAGATGCTCCAAACTCAAGCCAGTGAGCCAATCTGTGTAGCTCTGACACGAATGTTGCTGGCAGTCACACTAGTGGTGCAGTAGGGACCTAGCTACTGGGCTCTCCCAATAAAGTTTTCCTCAGTGCCACTAGAGTACTTTTTTGGATTGTAAATGTTCCTAATTGAGCCCAATTAATTCAGGAATTAACACCACAGTGAAGATGTTGTAGATGATACACAGTAAGAGGTACTGACCACAACAGTGCACCAGATATATCTGAAGTAAACAGTACTGTTTTCCCAGACAGTGTTTCACAGAAAAGCATACAACTGGATTATAATTGTATTGAAGGTTACCTTTAAATCTGTTGTTTTCCTTCTAGAATTGATAAATGATATGGTCAGTTGGGAGCCTTTAAGATTTAGGAAAAGATGTAGCTGTAAAACGTAAAGTACATTCTATCATTTTTTCTGAACTGACCTTCCATGTAGTTGTCATCTATCAGAAAGGACAACCACAAGTGTCCGAAAGAACCGCCAGAGAAGTCCAACTCCAATATGCCAGATACTGTACTATTTCTGAGAGGTGGTGTTCTCTGATATTTCAAATCCACTTTTTTCTGATTCTTGGTACAAATAAAGTTATTTTGTACAGCAGTTGTTTATCTGTGTCTCCCCTCGTGATCCTTCTGTAATTTCTTTTAGCAACTTCGTTCATAAAAGCCCACTTGCTGCATGTATTGATTTCTGCTCCAGTTGCTCCCTAGAGCTTTGTGGCATCACTTTTATGATGCTTATAATAGCAATCCTCTTTTGCAAAGTGGAGATGCCATTTATAATTTATGTACTTACTTACCAGAGCAACCACATGTTTTTATTAGGTTCTGTTCTCATTCAAACTTTGCCTTTAATGACATTGCTGCCTTGGTCCAAGAAAACGGAAAAATGGTGTGACTTTGACTGGACTTCTGTGCGTTTCTGAATACCTTTATGAGCTAGTGATGACAAGAGTTGATTCAGCATCAGCTGAACTCCTTAGGAGACTGAATTCAGCTACTGAATTCAGGATGAGCAAGATCAGACATTATAGGAAGAGAACATCAACATCAGACTGCATTTAGGCAGTGTTCTGAGATGCTGTTTCCTGTGTTTGAAGCACCCAGTCTTCTGAGACAAAATGTACTGAGAAACGAACCCTTGCAACTCTATCTGTGTAAGATAAACAAAAAGAATGTCTACAGAATCAAATTTGTTATAATTTTATTCCTTTTTTTTCCCTCTTTATTTCTTACTTTAATTTTCTCCTGATGGAACGCTTAAAATAGAGCTGTTGGTGAGAAATTCGAAACTGAAGTGAAAATTGTATAACTCAGATGTAATGTGTTAGTGTTCCACATTCTAACCATGCCTTTTAATTTTGTAACAACCATTAGTGGAAAGGCTGACAAATGGTAGAAACCTGGAAAAAAGTGTCAGAATAATTTCTCGCTCTTCTTTTTCTTTTCCCCTGTTACCTACAAAGAGCAGAGAAAGCATGAGAGATTACATCAGCCAGGAAAAAATAGAATCAAGAGGGAGATATGTGATGGAAATTCCTATAAAATCTGTTCTGTGATTAGAGGTATCGTAAAGTGTATGAAGAAACACAGGGGATTGCCTGGAGTTTTCTTACGACTCAGAGGCATCATCACATGGTAGGGCAGACAGCTGCAGTCTTTATGAAACAGCAATCTTTTCCAATATATTTATTACAGCAAAAGGAAAAAAATATTATATGCACTTCTTCAATTAAAAAAAGAGATAGGCTGGGTAGCCTGTTTTGAACTGAAACACAGAAAATGTGCCTTCTCTATATTCATAACCAATTAAAATCTATAATGCCGAGAGTACCAAGAGAGATACGAGCAAACTTTACATACTCAGTTAGCGCCTAACATCGAGTGCAATTTTTTTTGTCTTAAAGGTCTGTGCAGTGCAGAACTGAAAGGAAATTAAGTATTTTTACTCTATTAAATTGCTAAAACAAATGTTTTTGAGTGTAGGACTGGTTATGAAGAGGCAGTTCTCCCCTTCCATGTTTTAAGATGGGAAATAAGAGAATGAAACAAATGGGAAGTTTCTCAGCAATATTAAGCATTCCTTGAAATCTTTGGTTTTGGACATTACCCATGGCTTCAGTTCTGGATATTCCACACATATAATTAATGCACAAAGAAACCATTATTTTCACCTTCTTGATGGTGATAAAAAAGATTGTTCACTGGAAATATGAAAATAACCTGATATCCTTGCCCTGAGAATGAAGTTTGCTGGCTCTGTTTTATCACGAGCATAACTGAGTTGCTTCAAAAAAGGCATGCAGATCTCGCATGTGTTTCCTCTCCCACATCCACGGGGCCCGGGGGCTACAGCTACTGCTGTGATCTCAAGGGTGGCACCCCTGGCAAAATGTATGAAAGTCTGTAATTAAATACCTGTTTAGCTTTCAGAATTCAAGGTTGGAATATGTGATAAAGTGTTAAGATTCTCAGTGTAGGAAGGAATACTGCTAGTTTGGCTGAGGAGATGTGCTGTCCTCTTAGAATAGTTTTCTGCCTAAAAATTCAGTATTTCCTTGCAAAAAAAAAGGAATATTAGAAAAGAATACTAAATAGTTTTGACAAAGATGATGACAGTTAGAGCTTTTGTATGGTCCAGGGAGTTCTATGGCAGAAGATTTTTCATTTTGCTGTAATTCTCCTTAGTGGTGCCTACATTTATTGGCTTACCGTACATGCTGGTTGAGGAAAGATTTTTTTGTTTTGTTTTGATGCTTGTTTGATCTTTGCATCTTCTGCTTTTGAAATGATCAACATTCTAGGTCAATGCTTTCTATGGGGTAACAAAGTATATTGCAAAGACCCAGCTATATCTTTCCAAAAGAGTTGGCTGTTCAAACACAATGTTCTAGAATTGTCCATCTTGTTTGATGTCTTCCTCAGCCTGCTCCTCCTCCTTTCTGAATGTCATGCTGATGTAAAATCTTTTTTAAGGATAACATCAAAGAAGCCTGTATGCATGTCAATCCCACAGTGATACTTAGCACGTTGCTAGCGTTTATGTTATGTAAATGTAAGAGAATCGCTGTTTGAGAAAAGCTGCTACAAAGCAGGTAGTGATTTAATAAAAAGCACAAAGATTGAAAGGGGTTTGCCGGAGCCCTGTGTGATGTGAATGTTAAGAAGCCCATTCACGTCATCAGCTTCCCTGCTGTACTTTCTCTTCTCCCTCCTTTTTCAACCCAACTTGAATACAGGGAACTGCGTGCTAAGGAAAACCTTAAACTAAATGTGGAATCAGTCTAGTCACAACCAATGCAGCACAGTTAACAATTTTTATTAACGGAATTAGCTTTTTTTTTTTTTTTTTTTTCTGTATCTGCATCTCTTTTGAGACTGGAGCACGTAAGACATTTAGAATGTAGTTACTTTTGGAAAACTGCATTTATACATTCAAAAGAAAAAACAAGGTTATTCTTTCTAAGAGGAATGTTCAGGTAGCATATACTTAAATAACAAAAGCGTATATCTAATGCCTAGTGGAACATGCAAGGTTAGCTCTGAGGGTCTGACTCCTCTTTAAGCAGTGAAAATCTGAACTAATGCAGCTGAAAAAAAATTACTAAAACTGTAAAACCCATATTAAATGAGAGTTTGCTGGAGTCAAGGAATTTCTGCTCGAATTAGTTATGGGATTACAGCCAAGCTAAGCCTCTAGGTGTCTGGAGGTACACAGGAAAATACAAATGATCACCATAAGAGCTTTTTAGGTTCACGGAGCCAACATGGGTTTTGGCTCAGCAAGTCTACAAATTTTACCTTAATCCTTTTTCAAAAACATAAAAAAGTGCCTTTGCCATTGGGGTACTTCAGTTGCACCAAACACTATTGATTTGTTGAGTTTGTTTGTTCATAGACACAGTAATATAACAAATATATTCTAGAAGTAGTCCCATTGATTTAAGTGAACAATTCAGTGCACGTGCTGTTGATGTCACCTGCAAGTAAATAGTTTTAATTATCTGATAGGAAAAATTAAAGTGGACTTTCATTTACATTTTGTAAGAGAGAATTTATTTTGTTTCTAAGCCAGATTGTTTTTGTAACCAGTTTTTGTAAACATTGCAGCACAAATCCATTAACAGTTGGATGCAGTGATTCATAGTGAAAATGTACCAGTGATTTACATTGGTAGGAGTGATAGGAGAATGAGGCATCTTATCTCTGTGGTTTTTTCCTAATTATATACTGTCATTACTAAAAAGTCCATTGTTACTGCTGCAAAGGAAAATTGTATAACCTGTTGCACCCTTCAAAATAAATGAAATATCAAAGCAAGAATTTAACAATAGAAAAAATAGACTGGATAGTAAAATATTTCACTTTATTAAAATTTGGTTTGGCATCACATGATACAGGAAATTAATGTTTATGTAGAATTTTCTGAGCTTTTAGTCTAGCAATGTTTCTTTAACATAAGTAAATAGACTGTAGTATTTAAATGCCTTTGAATTCCAAGGGATTTGACACCCCCAAGTGTAATTTAAGCCTTTTAAAATTAATAAATATTTTATAAAAATACAGAATATATAATAGTATAATTACTTAGGATTTCTTGCCCAGTGTCTGAGATGCTTTCTATAATTTTCATCCACTTTTCTTGTAAAAAAATTTTGTTATATCAAAAAAGAGGATATATACCCACATATTTATTTTCTCTTATTCACGTCTTGTTTTCCTCACCATCCTTGTCAGCCTCAACCTATTGCAAAACAGGGAGCTAATTTGCATGCATTACTTTCATTTCAAGCCTAATAAGATTACATTGTTAAATAATGGCAGTATGTATTTTTACCAATAGATTCTTTTCCAGACGCATATTTCTGCAGTGGCAAATTTCAGCTAAAGTCAATGGACACTGATTTCTAACTGCTATGTAGAATTTCAGATTTCTTCCTGACTGACCTGCTTAAAATAATTAGCTTTCTCCTTATGCTGGACTGACAGCTACCTGAGAAACAGCAGGCATTCTCAATGTTAATAATCTATGCAGCCCAAGGCTTTTTTTCTTAAATTACTAGCATAAAGAAGATTGCAGCAAGTCATATTTGTTGAATAAATTTGAAGATGTTTTAGCTTAACAGAATCAAAGATGAAATCAAAATACACACACAAAAGAACAGAGAATTAATATTATATTTTCCCATAGGCTCTGGTTCACAAAGTACTTAGCTCACGATGACCAGACTATGTGATTTTGTTTCTGTATATGATTCCTGGTTAATACTTGGGCATGAATTAGTATGTGACCTATCAAAGATATCTGTAAGGGTTGTTTGGCTTTGGACAAGAAAAAGATTCTCTGTCATGGCTTGGAGATAACTCAACACAGCATCATTAGGTGAAAAGTCATCAGATACATGTATCACTGAAAGAGGATCCGTTTTTTTCATGCTGTACGTACTCGTAATAAAAGATAGTCCCTTTAGCAAAACAGGTTACTCTTGAGGTGCCCAAGGAGTGGGAAGGACAGCCACAGGAGTGACTCTCTCAAGTTAGCAAGGATGACTCAGGGACCATGCCGGAATTACCACCTTGTTCGCCTTTTCCTCAGTTCACTACACTTCTTGCTGGACCATAAAAAATACACCTGCTGTTCTTTCCCTAGCTTATGTTATGTCACCTACCCACTTAACATCTTCTAAGAATACACCTGAGCATTTGTACCAAGCCTTACATCAGTACATTTGTACTAAGTAAATTCATACTAAATCTTGACAATGCAGTGCACTGTGAATCTACAACATAGGCACATTCAGAAGAGATGACAATTTACCACACAAAAATCAGTGCATCATAAAGCATTTTCTGAAAATTAGTTTTGACAATAGCTATGTAAGCTATTTTCTACTTTGAACATGTTTCAAAATAAGTAAACGGTAACTTGACAAGCATTGCATATGCTTTCGGAGAGCTGTGAGGCATAATGGGGACAGTAAGGAGCTTTCATTCAAGAGGAAATCACATGGAACAGTCCTCCTGAAGGCCCTGATATTATCATTAAAAAGACATTTTTGTTGTATTTTTGTAACAATTAGCTAATGATTCCCAACCCATATGCTTGTACCAGATGTCTGAACCTTCACAGACCCGATCAAATTTATTCCTTTAGACAAACCATTTCATATTACTTAATAGTAATAGTCAAGATCATTATTTTAATTGTCATCACTTCAAATCCAAACGTAGCAAATATGATGAATAATATGTTTCAAATTTTTCCCTTGATTAATGGGGTATAAGTGTGCAGAAAAATGCTCCAGTATTGAAGATGTGATTTCCCCAATGAAGCCATTGCTAGCAACATCTTTCCTGGAGCAGTTTCCCTCCGCTGTGGAACACTGTGATTCTTAAGGGCAGCACCCAAAATTAAGTTTTATAACTTTCATGCGCTACAGTTGCTAACGTTAATAACTGCCATTTCTCTGCATTTCACTGTGTCTCCCTGTCACTATTAAGAGTTTGTTGCTCTTGAAATACTTATTACCTGTAAAGCTCAGAACCTTTATCTGCATCATACTTGGCTTGAACTTCTCATATCTCTTTAGTCCTTATCAGCTCTGCCTGTCACTCTGGCCATTCTCTTTAGCAACCCAAAAATGCCCCGAACTACGCAACAGCAGAGCTTTGTGTTGAAATACTGCTATATGAGAGTCACCAAAGCCTGAAAAATGTTAATAGTCCACAATGTATATAAGGTTGCCATTACTCTTTGATAGTAAATATTACTTTGTCCCAGGTTACTTGATCTGAAAAAGAAAAGACACTCACAAGCAGCAGGATGCTAATAATGATCCTACATTTACATAGGGCCTCTCATCTCAGAAGTTTTAAACTCTCTTGTAACAGCTGCATAAGGACAATGTTATCCTTAAGTGAAATGCCAGCTGTAGACTGAAATGTGGTGGTTGTTTAAAACAGAGGCGAACCACGCAATACAAGCAGTGAGAACAGACAGTGCAATCTACCTCCTGGCTTTCAATAGAAGTGGATAAGGGCGCAATTTTTAACATTGTTTTCCAAAGCATTTCGACTGTTTTCTATCATCTCAGTCTGTTGGAATCTCAGTTTGGATCACATTAGAATGTACTTTCATCAGCATAAAAATGGAAATGCCACCATGATGACTTGGTTCAATATAGATTCAGAAAAATGATAATTTTCTGAATAATAAATGTCATATTTACCTTTGTATTAGTGTTTGCTTTTCCAATCTGATATATTTGCAAACCAGTGCCAGTGCACCTGTATATAAGCAGTACTTTTCACTGTCATTAACTGCAGTTGTGTAATCGTGTATGTATTTTTTATCAGAAGTCATGCCTCCATTTGCCCATAACTGCACTAGAATACTATGTCTTCTTTAATGGATTTCTAGGTAGGTTTTTTTCAACTCTTGTTAGTATCCTCCTTGTCTGCAAGCATTTATTGATTTTTAGAGTCAAACCAATGAGTCAAAACACAGGAGCTGGAAACAGAAATTGCAGAGAGGTAAAATGGAAGGTAATGAACGCTGGAAATAAGCACGGCTTTAATAAGCGTTGCTTCTTTCCTAGCTGCTAGTTGGTTCTATCAAGAGAACTCTTGGTAGATCACTATAAATTTTAAATCAAAAAATTAGAATATACCCGTGCATGACTGTACTGTGATCTAAAGTGTCCCTTGAGAATATTTCCTAATTATACTGCTTGATCAATTTTATTACGTTACCCAGAACAGCCAGTCTGCAAGATATACTGACACTTCTGTATAAAGAATGTTACACTGTAATAATGGATTTATTTTTACATAGTTATGTCTCATTTACTAGACTGACTTGTATTACCTGTATGTGAGATTCATTAATATGAGGTCAACTTCAGTTAGCTTTAGGATATCTACTGCAGAAAATGTAATAACAAAAAAACCCCATGCTCCTCTTGTTCTGTTTTGCTGTACAAGTGGTATTGACAGTCATTTGGGTTGAAAGCAACACAGATTATAGTGCATCCATAGTCTATAAATACTACTGAATTTCTAATTATTTAGTAAAAATCTCAGATAATGCTCTTTCCTAAGATTATTACAGATAAAGAGATTGTGGGATAGGCCTTAAGGGAAGACCACGTGCTTTCTTCAAATACACAATTCCCAATAATTTTGAGGTATCATGTGAATTTATCTCAAAGTACAATTGGTCATCGAGACATGTAAATCAAGTTTACTGAATAATCTTACCTAAAGAAAGGGGTAAGATGACCTTTAGACTGAAATAACATGAAATAAGCTTATCTTCACACTCCTTTGTACTTTCTGGATGTAATTTAGAAACCTTGTTATTTTTTAACTCTCCAAAGAATCACAGTTCCTGTTTCAAAATGTACTTTTTTAGAACAAGAAGCTGGCCATTATTTTAACATATCTACTAAATGGTTCTTTTTTTTCTGAGAAATCTGTGTTCTTTCTCTGCACCAAAACCAGAAAATGCAAATTCTGTTATCATTTAGGGAATGCTTAGTCATGGAGCTTCATTATCATGTTTGGGGATGGTAGCTGTGGAGTAGAGAAAGCCATTGCCCCCATAAGAATTAGTGATGGTCTGATAGACACATCATAATTCATTCTGGTATATCTTGAACTGCTACAAAATTATAATAATTATGTTAGTATTTTATGTAATTTATGAATTTTGCATATAATTGTGGTCTTCTCTTAATCATCTTAATGAAACTTTCTTAACAGCATAAGAACAGTAGTCCAAGGTGTGGCTTGCACAGATAATGTTAACTCAAGCTTGCATGAATGCCTACTAGGGTTAGCCAGAGATGCAATCTATTTCCTTCTGCTCTTCCACCATTGTTGTTTGCTTCATTATGAGAATAAATACAGACTGTTCCAGGATGGCATTAACATGGCTTAACAGTACGCCATAAGGTTTAATTTTGCCGGTGACATTGTTCTCTTATGTGGCAGCTTACCAGTTTGCAAAAACTGCAAAAATTGAAATATTGTCTATAATTTCCCCTCAAAAGATGGGATATTAATGAGATTTGAAAGAATACATTTTATGAGCAATTCAAATCAAGTATGACATAAGATGGTAAAAGAAAAAAAAAAGAAGGCACTAGGGTGAATCATTTTGTATGCCCTGCAATCAGCAGGCCAGGCTGACAAACCAGGCAGCTTTGGTTCGCATAGAATTTCTGCCTGGACATACAGCATGGAAAATGGAGACCTATCAAAGACATTCATAGGATACTTAAGTACCTTTGAAAACCAATGCCTTTGAAAAAATGCCAGGGGTTATGTGGAATTAATTAATTCCAAATGCCAAGATTCTTCATATATCAACATCCTCTTACTGCAAAAAATATTATAAAAGAAAACGGAAATATACAAAATATTTTAAGAATAAAACATGCTATTTTGACACTAGAGGACCCCATAAAGGAGGCCTTATTAATGAATAACTACAAAACTACCTTTAATTATGCAAAATTTATGGAACTTAACAGTGGAAAGAACAAGCAAAGAGCAGTCCACAATAAGCAGGGGTTAGGAAAGTTTTTTTTCACATTCTAAGCAATATTGATGGCTTTTGGAATGATTCAGAGATTGAATTAAAACACTTTCATTGAACGATCATTTGAGCTATTTGGTTTCTAGTTTAAGTATTTCCTCACTGCTGATATGCAAATAATGATTTCTGCTTCTACCGCAAAAGCTATTGATAATTTGTTCTGAGAATTACCAGAGAAACAAGAAATAGCTAATAAGAGCCGATCCCCCAGCGTGTTTTTCTTTCAGTGGTTTCTTTCAGATGGTTTCTTTAGCACATTTCCTAGTGTTTTTAAGACCACTTTTGAAAGTCTTGAGTGTGGTTTTCTCTAGTTTCTTTACAAAACTATAATTATTTAAACTTATCCTTTGTCTGCCTCTTAATTTCCTATGTGAAATTTTCCTGTCGCTCTATTTATGTTTATAATTTCTCTGTTTTCTTATTTAGATTAATTATTTGTTGTATTTTTGATGGATTATTCACTAGCTCTCTTCATTCTCCAAAAACTATTTCTGGAAATACAGCATCTCTGAGATACTGCACTAAGTGGATCTATTTCTTTTTATACAACATTCAAGTAATGAATATTCTAAACTTCTCTATTAATTCTGAACTTCTCTTACACTACTCTACCTGTTCCCTTCAACCGCATGATACAAATGCAAGCTTCAAAGTTGTTCTTTTTCTCTGCTTTGAATGTCTTTTTCCTCTGTAAACCATAAAGTTGTTTTCTGTATAAATAAATACAATTATCAGTGTGGCTTGGCAATGAACAATTAAAATCTCCTGACAATGGCCAATTAAAATATCTCCTTACTGTTCTGTAATTTAGGACATTTTTATTATGAGCTCATTGTTCCTGCTGAGTGATCAATAACAGATGCCTACGTCTGTCTTTCCTGGTTTTAGAAATGTGCCCACCGCAGCACATTCCTATCTAGTATAAGATGTGTTCTATCCATTGCAAATAATTTCATAAATAGATACCATTTTTGAACTACGTCCCTCATGCCTTCCAGGAAAGCAACATTTCATAGTCTGAAAGAGAAGTTAGAAGCATCCGTGATATTCACAGTAGATTTTAATGTAGAATCAATGAAACATCAATATATGCCCTCTTCCAACTGCACCTTAAAGCTACTAGAAGTTGTACTCGGGTTCTTTAGGCAGGTGGTTTTCAACTTGCTCAAACTGATCTGAGGCTGTCAAAATGGCAACCCTTTATTTATAAAAGAATATTTTGATGGATTTGCATACATTTGCAACATACAGAAGCACTCCTAGTTTGCCAAGCTTGAGATCAAAACTTGCTGATAAATGTCACTTGGTTTCTGTTACCTACTAATGCTTAGTATGGGCATGTCTTTCTTATTTTGAAAAAGCAGAAATATTTGCATTTCAGGATAGACAACATGGTACAGCAGCTGAGCTTTTTGTTATTTAGTGTACCACTTGAACTCTGTACTACAGGACAGTAAAAACTCCCATGCAGGACCAGACACTGATTGGGCAGTGTCTGGGAGAAAAGGAATTTATCATCCCCATGCTGTTTCTTCCGTTCTTTTCTTCCGTTGCTCTCCCTTTGTTACCTTCTCCTGCATTTTGAATGCAGTTCACTTCCAAATCACTGCAACCCTCTCCGAGATACATAAGGCCAGAGATAGAATTTTTTAATGTTAAATGAACGAATTACTTCACAATCTGATGCTTACTCTCCATCGGATTATGAAAAAGGCAGGAAACATACTGCTAGAGAGTAATATGAATAAACAAGAGCAGAGAGAGGAAAAGAGAACAGAGGAAGCTGCTGGAGAGAAAGCTATAACATGCTCTTCATTCAAGTGATAATTGCTGTGTCTGAGTTGTCAGGCTGATGACACTACTGTCTGTCTTAACTCAAACAGAGGTAGTTTTCCATGTAAACTGAAAAGCAGATGTGTCAAATTAATCCTTTCTATAGTTGTAGTAGTTTCAGTTATAGAAGACACAATTTCTGCCTTAAGAACTCCTGAAATCTATAGAGTTTTTCTAGGCTTTGTATGATGCTTATAATGAAAAAGGTGAACGCTTTTGTAGGGAATAGAAGTGAGTGTATTTTGTAAAATTATTGTCTGTTACATTTTTATTTTAAACATACCATCCACATTATAACTAAAATGCACCATAGACCTTTTATAATTCATTTTTATTGGAAAACAGTTGGTGAAGAATTTGAGTAGGAAAACCCAAACATTACATTGGACTTGAATCTTCTGAGTGCATCACTATAGAAGGTTAACAAGGATACTTTTTGGGAGCCATTTGAGTATTAGTTAATCAGAAATAATTTCATTTTGATTCATCACTAGAGCTCTCCAAATACAGCCTTACAATTTCTTCCTCTCTGAATCCTATAATGATAAGTCACTAAGCTCCATCTTTCCAGTGCCTGTCATTACTACAATGACATCAGGGGACAGGGGGAAGTTTTGTGTTTAGTAAAAAAACTAAACTACAAAAGTAGCTTTTAGAAGATTTTTACAAAATTATGCTGGGGAGAAAGGATGAATGCATATTATTGCTCAGGATTATTCCATAGTATTGTAGTTTATTAAGTACAATGCTTCATTTAATATCAACAGTGTCACTAATTTCACCAGCAGAACAACAACCTCCATTTGTGTCAGCATGGCAGGACAGCTGTTCTCAGAAAGAATGGCATTAAAAGGATAAGTTCTTTTCTTTTTAGTTTTCACACCTTTGTAGGTGTTAAAAGAATTTTGCAAAGCACCTCAGGACAAACTGTAACATACCTCTTACTTTCCTGGCGTATGTATACATTGTAATATTTATTGTGCCTCATGCATTTTTTTCTTCATTACAAATAGAAATGCAAGACATTAAACCTGTCAGAAAGAGATGTATGGAAATTTCATGAAGTAGGTATATTTCTTTACTCAAGCAGAGGAAGTGTTCTTCTGACCTATAGTGTACATTTAGGAGACTACCCCGAGGACAGACCCATAAAGCATTCAGCTGCCTTCCCACTGGTTTTGAGATGTAAGAATTGGCAAGGAACTTTGCCTGACACTCCACCATCTAGACAGTGTTTTCTGGCATACACTAAAATACTATTCATGATGTATTTGTTGCAAAGTGTAATGTTTCTAAAACTGCTTTCCAAATGAGGTAGCCAGAAATACCATAACACTGAGAGCTTCTGCTATTTTTCTAGGAAATATACATTTTATAAACTTGTAAAAGTAACTCTGAGGTATTACACATAGAGTTCTCAATGTTATGGTACATGTGTTGGTGTCATTCCTGCCAAAGCACGGTAAAATTTAGAATCAGGAATTATGAGGGCAAGAAAGTGTTGTCAGGATTATGTCTGGGAAGAAACCATGAAAGTATATTATTGCTCAGCAAGATCCAGTATATTTGCAGCTTCTAGACATACAGTACCTCATTTAATGTGATCTGAAAGTGTCATCCACAGGATCCAATTTATTCTGAATTTTGCTTCCTGATAGAATATATTGTGAAATAATGGAGATCGGGAGAATGTTGTTCTCCTCTGAATTTGCATTGCCACTCTGTTCTCCCCATAGTGGTCAGAATTTGAAGAAAGGTGGGGATTTTGCATAACACGTCTCAAGAACATATGGTAAGGTTACAAGATACATGCATGACATTTGTGTCTGGCTGCCTATATTAAGGTTCAAGACAATAAAATAAATTTCTTTACATAATGACCTGGAAGATTAGTTATGCTTGATAAATGTGACTTGAGAGACACTCATTCAACTCAGACTGCAAGCAGAATTGCATTTATTTAAAAGGTCTGAATGTATCTGGTTTATAGATAATATATCCCTAAATATCCAGATAATAAATATAGGCCATTAAATTGCTAAATGTTGCTGAAATCTTTTATGTAGATAGTGCTAATCCAGTCAGTTCTTGGAAGATACATGGATTGGTTTCTAATTGGTCCTCAAAAAGGTGCTAGTAAAAATGACGTAATAGTGATAGGGATGTAGAAATACCTCGGATAAATAATTTCCATAGAATATTACATGAGATATGGAGGTCTTTCTACAATACACTACTCAGCTTGTAGGTCAGCTTGCCATGACACTAACTGTGGCTGTGTCACTACTGGGAAGGCAGAAAATGGAGTAATGGACTCAGCAAAGTGTTTTGTTGTCTGTCCAGGCTGCCAGCAGTACACAGGTTGAATTAAAAGTGATGATAGTTAAAGCCGTGAGGGTACTGGGTCTTAGTTATCCTGCCAGTCTTCTGAGCGCTTTATGATATCTTAAGGTTGGAAAGAATGAGGCTTTTGTAAAGTCTTAGCAAAAGTGGAACAGGCATAGATTTGCTTCTGATGCTGAAACTCTTCTGCTTTCAGGAGGCTATGCCATTAGATTCTTATAAAATAAGACATTTGGAACAGAATATTGATTTGATCTTGAATACTTTGTCTCTGAATTTTTTTTGCTAGGCTTTCACTAGAGTTAAATATTTTTCCTGCTATGCCTAAACATTATACATATAGCTTTATTACTTACAATTTATAGTCGATATTGACTGCATCTCTTTTTCCATGTGTATAGTAGGTGATAACAAAAACATGACAAGCTTGCAAGGTCTTTTGGCCAGTAACTTTTATAAATACTAATTCTTAATGATATGCCAATATTTTAGAAGGAAATGAGAATTAAAAATAATTTAAATAAAGTCAAGACAATGGAAGAGAAATTAAAAAATTAAAGTGAAAGTAAAAAACTAAAGAGAATTAAAAAAAATCCAATGTATCCTCATATCATATTTACTCATTATGAAAGCAACTCACCTGTGCTAAACTTCCTTTCCAAGACAGAGTGAGCTGAGATCCTGAACTTTTAGATTACACTTTGTGTATGATTTTTTCGTATTCTCTCCTAACCAAGTTGTAGCCTCCTCCCAGCCCAGTCTTCCCATTGACATTGGTTCTCAGAGTATTTGAATGCAGATTCATTCCAAGCATCTGCAGCTAGGATAGCCTTCTCACACAGGTATTCTGGAAAATACACACCATGAAATATCCAGAAGGAAGCCAGAGCTATAATCTCTTTGGGACTGTTTGACATGTTTCAAAGATGAGGGTTATACATATGCAAGAAACTATCCCAAGATCTTGTCTGAACTGGCAGAAGCCTTGACAAGAGGTTAGGCCATTCTTCTGCAGACAGGCTGGATATGTAAACTGTTCCAGAAGGATGTTTGTCTGACCTGTTCTTAGTTGTGTTCGAAACCTCCTGCAAAGGAAATGGCCAAACCTGCCCTCACAACTTAACTGCACCCAACATCGGGAACCTGCTCCTTGAAGTCTGGTCTTAACCACTTTTATATTGTGAAGTAGTCAACTCTGAGGTGTGCTCTGGTGACCCTTTTAAAGCAAATAGTTTACAACATTCGACAGAATAGTTGTTACCAAAATTTATTACTGAAAAGTATTACGGCCTGAAACTTGTAAGAGGAATTACAGACAATTCTGATTCAGTGACTTCCTAGCGACAACTGGAAATGTGGTACTAGTGGAACACGGTGATCCGAGGGGGAGCCACATCACTAAATTATTTGTTTCCATTTTGAAATTGGTGAGAGTAGAAAGAAAATGATGAAAACTTTGCTTTTAGAACTGCTTGAAAATTCACTGCTAATTGTGAGGGCATCTCTATTTGTGGCTCTTCGTTCTCTTCCAAACCTATTTGTCTTCAGAAAGAACTGAAAAGATGTTATAAACCCTACATTTTTCTAAATAAGATATGACCTAAGTTATCTATCAGGTTTCAAATTGTATGTTGTGAAGTTGAATTCTTGCATTATGGGAGTCTAAGGTCATGAAGGGGGATCAAGAAAGCTAAGTATCATCCAGCTGAGTACCTATAAGGCTGCTTTTGCAGTAGATCATAATATTTAGCTGTGTTTCCAGTATGCTCTAAGATTTTATATATTATGTTCTGTAAATAGAGGAGACTCCCTGGTTATGACATATTGCTACAGAACAGGTAGTGATCTAATGAAAAGCAAGAGAAGACTGAGAAGGGGTTTGCCGGAGCCCTGCGTGATATGAATGCTAACAAGTCCACTCACGTCATCAGCTTCCCTGCTCCCAGCTCCCCCCTCCCTCCCTTCCTTTTTCTTTTATGAGCCAGCTTGAAATCAGGGAATTACATGCTAAGGAAAACCCTTCAGCTAAACATATAATTATTCTGCACAGGATCAGTGCAGCACAGTTAATCAGTTTACCAACTGAATTAATTTTTATTTTTTCATGTCTGCATCTCCTGTTGAGAGTGGAGAAATTCTAGATTTAAAGAGGAAAAAATGGGTTGCAGTTGTGAAATGAGTATCTAAGGCTGAGCATTCTTTATGAGAGAAACCTCCACTGCAGGCTATTTTGGCAGAGAAACCTTACTGTCAGTCCCCAAGACTGTGAATAACTGACTCCATGTGGAGTTATTACTTACAGGTACTTAAGAAATAACTGGCTTCCTATTTTAATTTTCAGCTGTTTAATAACATTCCATTCTCTGAAAGTCACAGCTGTATTTCGTTGCATTGTATTTCATTTCATTTCATTGGATTGTTTTGAAAAGTTAGTATTTATTTGGACACAGGTGTCACTTCACGGTAAATGAGTTCACATTTTAAATAACCTACTTGCAAATGGCTTCATTTAGGAAGTACAAAATCTTAAATGCTGCTATTTGTAAAAGTAAAGAGAATAAATTTTAGATTCTACTTACAATGAAAACACAAACTATCATGCTTCTATTAATTCTAAGTGCAAATAAGGCATCATGCCTCCCCTCTGCCCCCCAAGCCCCTCAAATTCTGTACAGGATTACCTTCCATAGTGCATACATGCATATGAAGATAGATGGACTTTGGTTCAGGAGTGCTCACTCTGATAACCTGTTTGCAACTACAAAGTGTCACTGAGTTTCACAGGAACTTCATAGGCCAAAAGGAAATCAAAGTCTCCGGGTAGAAGCATTGCAGATTTAAATACGAAGTGTAGTTTGTCATTTACTCATGTTAATATGTTAAACTTAATCAGAGGAAAACCAGACCAAGTTTGAAAACTACTCTGATTCTTATGTACTTGCAAACTTTATGTGTAATATTTATTTTCCCAACAGTGGCAGAATGGAATTTTAGCATGGCAAAGTTCTTTCTCGTAACATACCTTTTGGGTCCATAGTACATATCCCCAGGAAAACATTTAAGTTTTGTAAGAAATGGGTACATGCCAGGAGAAATACTGGCTCATTTTCTGAAGTGAGAACCATTTAGAAAGTTAACATTTTGGAAAATTTTGATAAAAACCTGAATAACTGTTGTTAAAAATATCTTCACAATTAATGTCTTCCGCTTCTTTGAAGATTTTATTTTTAATGACAGTGCCTTCTGCTGTGTATTTGCTAAACTTTACAAAATATTTTTGTATACTCTAAAGAATTTCTATAACACAAAGGCATCTATAGTTTAGCTTCTAGAGCCTCTATAAGCCTCAAGAATCAATTTCTAAAGACTTGCATGGCCTTTTCAGGTTGTCCACACATTCAGATGCAGTTCCCAAGTTGAATTCCAGTTGAATGCGTTCCTGAGAAAAGAACTGTGGATAAATAGAAAATGCCAACTTGTCATAATAATGTTCCTTAAAGCCTACCAATTTTTACTTTTTTGGCAAGTAACATTTCCTTAAGGAAAAGAACAGAAGGGTGTCTCCTCTTGGTTGGGGCTTCGGCTACAGCTGCTTCTGATAATAGCACACTGTAAGCAGGATGCATTCTGGGTAGCCAGGTCTCAAACTATTAACATCATTTTGGTGGTTTTGTTCCATCTTCTCTTCAATTTTTTGATTTTGCTGGTACTCACTGATACTTAATTTTAAAACATGTACTTTGCTAACAGTTTTAAAAGTAAGTTATGATAGCTTAAGTAATTATGATAAATTCATTTCCCTATGAAGTACATTATAATTTATAACCTTTACAAATAAAGCTAATCAACTACATATTTTAAGCCAAAAAAAGGTGTATTACACTTACAATATTTGTTATACTGTTTATTAACATGTTGCTTTCTATAGCAAAGGTAATATTTCACATTCATAGCGTGGTATTTTTTCTAAAAAGTTTTTACTTTATCTTTTAATGCTGCCAAAGAAGTGTATCCTTCAGTATAGAAGACATATGTAAAAGCTACCTTATCACTTGAATAGTACTACCTATGCAGACCTTTGACCTCTCTAATGCATTAATAGCTGTTTAGCAGAATGACCATAGCTAATGGAGCTGACATACAGAATATATGTAAATTACAGATAAACAGTGGCCACAATCGAGAATTTTTTGTAAAAGAAGAGATTTACAAGTAATTTTAAATTAATTCTGGTATACTTCCATTTGTGTGTGTTAGGTCTTTCCTTTGGCTACAATTGAAATATGCATTTATAAAGATAAGCACCAGGATTAAAAGGGGAGTTGCAATATTAGCATGGTAAAAATGGACAAATGTACAACTTCACTGTTTGTGGATCTGCAGCTCTCACGTTACCAAGGAATATACCTATCTGTCTGGTGAATACTTCAGTGTTCATTGCATCATACTTATTTATGCTTAAGTACAGAGGCACGCAACTGACAATACTGTCTACTCCAGACATCCCTACAGATGCAGTATGCAGTCTTTGTATAGAAATTTAACTGTCAAGCAACATTTAAACCTTTTATTTGTATGACCTTCTTGCTTCCCATGGTGTGCACTACACATGTTATGGATTAATGTTACTCAAGATGTAATTAGTTTACATCAAAAAGGATAAAAAAGTAGCAGGAAGTATTTTTAAATTTAGCAACAAGTACTATACACACCTTGACATTTAATTTACATTATGAGTCAAGTAATGAGTTAAAACAGCATAACGATCTGTTCATTTTTAAAGTCTTTTATGTACGGAAAATAAAGGTGTGGATCATGCATGTACAGTAGGAATTGATTTCAAGGAATGACATTGGAGTATAAGAATTAATCCTTTATGAAATGGTTTCAGGATCCATCCCAATGACCTGCTTAAGATCTCCCAATTAACCTGAATTCACAAACACCTGAGAAACAAGCTACATACATTCCCTAAGATACCATTACCTTCATAATACTGTGTGCTTGTAAAAGAATAGTTTGCTCATAACTGTAATATGTCTGATGAGCACCTAAACAGCCCGATTTCAGTTAAGTATGGAGACGTGTCTCAGCAAAACGAAATCAAACCCATTCCCTTATTAATAATAATACTATGAAAGCTTTAAGGATATCATAGTGGGCATCCAGTTTGACCCTCCAGTAAGTTCAGTGATCACATTACAGAAATCATCTCCATGAGTGAGGTACAAACAAAATTTGCACCTCTTCTCCTTATATAATGGAGATCCCTCGTAGGGGAAATTATTTACAGCTCATCAGAAGCAATATATAACAGCACTAATGCATCCGACTGTGGAAATGCATTTTTCCTCACTCGGGAGGAATTTAAAACACTTATCGTCAGGACCAATTCTTCACCCTCCCATCCAGCGCAGCCTGTTTGCAGCACAGCCGAGCACTGTGAGGCAAAACATGTCACAGCTTATGGCAGTGTTGTGAAACTGCCAATGTGCAGGGAAATCGTCATTCCCCTCAAGTTACGGGGGAGAGTTTCCCCGGCGAAGCCGTGCTCAGCCCGGCGCGTACCCTGCGCGCCCCGGGCGCGGCGCGGGCTGCACTGTCCAGGGTACCGGCGGCGCGGGCGGGGGGGCGCGGGCGCGCTGAGCACCAGGGCGGCGGGAGCGGCTGGGAAGCCTGAACGAATCAGGACATGTCACCAGAGGAGCTGAATTCCTCAGTCCAGCCACCGGCACCTTATGCTCCTTGTGGTACCCTAAACTACACGCGAGTGCTGCACAGCCACTGCATCACATCACCTGATATGAGCAAAACAGACCTAATCAGGGCAAATTTAAAGCAACCAAACATAATAATGTTACACTGTGCGATGCATAATGGAACCATGAGACACAAACACTTTATGGCTGCATTTACCAACAAATGCGTTTGATCCCTACTCAGTTCTCGGCAGAAATCCCAACAACATGCTGCACAGCTTAAACAGCTTCTCTCCTCAGTCGTGTCTTTAAAAACTACTGTGCAAAGCAGCATACAGATTACTAAAACTGAATAAACTCTTCCCAAAACAAAGGATACAAGAGCAGATATGTAAATCGCAAGGATCCAAAGTACAGACAATACATGGTAATAAATGATCATACCTTTCATCCAATCCACTACTTGCTTGGGCGTCCACTTGCTAATAGGTTCCATAACGAGAGCCATCATCAGATCACTTTATCATTCACACCAAAATCAGAAAAAGGAGAGAAAAAAATGTATCAGAGCATGGCTGGGCTAAGAGAGCTGTAGGATTTTACAGTGCAGTCCAAAGAGAAGATGATGCTTTGTCCCTCCAGGTTTCTCCTGCACTGATTCAGTAATGTATAAAATTACACTGCTTGATCAGCTCTGGCACCTCCCCCACTGCACACAGCCTGCAACACACTGGAGCACAGAGCCAGGAAATGGTGCAGTACGTATAGACTTACTTACAAAAGCCTCTACCCAGTGATCTACTTATTAGACTGGCACAAATATAAAATTATATTACACAGAGAGCAATTCAAGCTGGAGCTGTTCCAGACACTGAGTTTTAAGGAGCTTTATTCCAACAAGCTCTGGGATCTTCATCAGGGAAAATATCACTACTGTAACTTGATAGCAGATTGTCTTGGCTTCATTGTGAATATGCTGACTGCCACTCAGTTTAAAGAGAAGATAGAAATATCAGAACATCACTTGGCATCTGGCAAAATGCTGAGCATCTCCATCTTTACAATACAAAATGTTGCTGGAGTCTTATACTATATAATCATGTAATTCAGAATGTCAAGCACAGTATAAAAAGTCTTACTCAAGAAAAAAACTATTGGAAGAAAACTCTTTATTCTGGCCAAATTCAGAGCCCATATATTTCGTCCTATGAGCTTCTCATTTTATAGAGAAAGAATGACAGCATCAAAGAGTCATTTTTTACTGCTACAGCACTTTAATGTAGACATGTGTAGCAAGAATTTTGATTCAAAGCACTGGGACCATTAGTCGATCTCTACCTTTTGTTAGGGAGGGGGAAAAATGTTCTAAATATTCCTAATACTGAGGTTTACTACCCTTCCATAACATGAAGGTTAAACATTTTAATGAGATGTCCTAAGTAGTGCTTTTTGGACCCTTTTGTGACTCTTTGCACATCATGTAGCACAAGTTCTGCATCATGTGGTTGAAGAGGTTTGTGGTTTCTGTTTGATCCACTGTCTGAGATTATGCCGCCCCACTATTTTATTTTAGGGGGAGAAACTCAGATTCAAAAAAAAAAAAAAATCAGAACAAGCAATTTCACCTTTCTTTTCAGAAATCTTTCATCTGTGCCTTTTCTTCCTGCACTGCTCCAAGTTCCACCAGCACATTAGGGTAAGGAGATGACACTGTTACCAGGTCTCCCTTACTCCACTAGAGCTGTGCTAATTTACCCAAGCCTTATCTGTCCTTTATCTGTCCTTTCTTTCTCATATGGGAGAACATAAAATACAAATGGAATATTTATGCTATACCATTTCAGGGTTCTTCTTTAAGTCTATATAGCTAAGGATGCAGACAGGCATTCTTTTTTTCCCCCCTGAAATGTCTCCAAAGAGAGGTACCATTCTCAGTTCAGTGATGCACTCTATCCTTTTTTATTTTTCTACTGCTTTGGGAAGTAGTGTGATTAGTATTCTACGATGTATTTTGAGTGCTCAGAGCACAGATCTCCTTTACAAAAGGATTCACATCAATTCTCTTTCAAGAAGGCTGTTTCCAGCTGAACAGCATGTCAGCTTCCTCTGTGAGTTTTGGGAGACCACTTTTAGTAGCTTTAGTTCTGTCTAAATAGCTGTTTACAATGGACATAATAATGACAAAGACTTCAAATACTCAGTACTTCTCCTTTTGGGCAATAGTGGACTAGAATTGAGATACTCAGAATAAATATTTCTGTTAGCTATTGGAAACTGTACAAGCTGATTTTTTTGAGGCTATGCTTTCTTAAAATTATTTTCACAAAATTATCACCTCTCATAAATTCTTTTAAGTTCAATACAAACATGGAAAAATTTGAGATAAGCTATGTTGTGTATGAATTTAGTATTTGGACACAATTACATGTAATAATCTTCATTCATGATTGTTTGGACCATTTCCCTAATTCCTGTAATTTGACAGACGTTCTGTCAATGTCCTTTTGTCACATTTCCTACCCCTGCTTGACTGGGCAGACTTTTTAGAAAATATTTTGACATATTTTTGAAAGAGGATGGAGCCTGAATTCAAAGCCCATCAATGTAAGTGGGTGTTCTTGCATTCATTTTAATTGTCCCTGGATGACAAAATAAGCCCAAAACTACTATTTTGAAATCAGTACTTCCATTTTCAGAATGGGAATTTTCAAAAACTTTTTGATGTCCTGTTACAGAGGCTCCTCACCACGAAGATGGTTTGCAGTTTCATTTATTCATAGTGTTATTCACCACCATGGTGTTAGTTCAGGCAGTAACTATAATTTTTCTGAAAGATCTTGACTATTAGATAATCTCCTATGCTTTTCTTTATTATTACTGATCACATTTTCTCTTTATTTTGGGATCCTACAACCTTTTGGACAATGCATCTATTTTTGTACTGCTTCTTGAAATAAATATTTAAAAGTTGTTAAAAACAGTAACTCTCCTTCTTGAGCAGATGATTTATTCAGCTTCATTATCCGTTGCACAGATCAGTGTGCATAGCCATAGTTTGTCATGAATCGTTCTAAACCCAGACAAATGTTCCTTTAACTTATCTCATGGGTATGTTCATCATTGCAGTCCATGGAAGATGGTACCTGAGTATTTCCTCTGCTTCTTGCTTTGTTATTTCAAGAAAGATGTATTTCTCCCACCCTGTCATACGAGAATATCACAGGAACATGGGAAACCTCGTCTAGATCAGAAAAGGAACCTGCGACTGACCACAGCAATGGGTACAACTGAGCAATACCTACAGCCAAATGGAGTCAAGATGCGTTCAGACTATTTCTGTAACCACAGTTCAACTCAGTTCATAACACTTTTTAATATAGGTTGTCCAATATGCCAGCTGAGGTAATGACTCTGAAATGAGTAATCATGGAATGAGCCACCCATTGCACTGAGCTGTGGTCCTTATTACTGACACAGTTCTAAACATAGCTGTGCTAGAGTTAAATCACCTGGCTTACATTTATTGTCAGCTATAGGGCACTGTTGTAAAATCAAGTTTGAACTCACTAAACAAGAAACTTTTTTAAAAAATAAGCAAAACTGTGTAATCCCTAAAGCTATTCCATATGTTTTTCTGTCCATTTATTGCAAGGCTTCTGCCTGGATCCCCTGATCTACCTTGCATTGCTTCCTAACACCGACATAAAAGAAACAATGCATTCCCATGATTATGTTTTTCTTCCAGGCTGAATATAGCAAATCAACAGCAAAAAAGATCAAGGAACATGTTTCTCACTACTATTCTATCTAGGTCATGTAAATGAGAAATACTTTCTGAGTGAAGTCTGTGTAGGCATCGGAGCAAAGTAAGGCATTTGAAACAGAGAAGAGAAACAGACCTTTCACTGTGTGATGCAGTGTTGTTGTCAAAGGCCTATATAAAATAATCTGGTAATTTCAGGCCATAATCACTGCTATCATCTTTGACAGCAGAGGCCTAGGGCTGAAAAGACTGGTTGAAAGGTTTTGAATCCCTCCTTCTTCACAGCAATAATGCTGGTTGTTCTTCAGCTTTTGAGCACTGCCTGGTATCTCTGGGATTACTAATTAAACCATCATTCTCTGTATTTTCATGGTCACCGTGGGAGGCAGCTAAATGTTCTTGTGTATTTCGTGGCCAGTGATAACTTTCTGATTAATGATGATGCTCAAACCTGGTAACATAGTTAGTATGACACTTAGGGCAATCATATATTTCTTGCAGTTTGGTAACAATTATTCTTGTATTCTTTGATGAAGAAATAACCATATGTTGTGAACTAAGTCCTTTACATGCAGGTTAGTTTAGTTTAAGAATCTCTTGACATTGCATTTGATAGCCATTACGGAGAACATAAGCATGCAGTTTCAGGTTAAATAAGTAATGAATTCCCTGAAAAAATAGTATGTAATGTTTTAACTTAAGACATTTATGATTTATATTATTAACGGAAGCATAAGCAAAATCTCCAAGGAAAGGACTGTTGAACTCTCCATTATCATTGAAGTTTTTTATCATGTAATATTCATGTATTATACAGCTGCTTTCTGTGGAAAAGAACTTTTTTAAAAAACAAAATGTAGCTGAATTACTAGTTTTGATCAGTTTTGTCCTAACTGAGGTTCTGCCTGATGCTGCTTTCACGCAATCTCTCCTTTGCATCGTAGCCCTCGAGACTTGTGTTTCAAAGATGGAGGGCAAGAAAACTGCCTTTGGCTAATTTGTATGAGCAATGAAGTTTGTGCTACGAGGTACAAAAACAGCTTACATTTGTGATAGGGATCGACAGACATTTCTATTTAATCATAAACCTTTGCCTTACTTAACCCTGAGTTTACAAGCTGAAGGGTTGGATTTTGACTGCCCTCACATAAGTTCAGAAGAGCGGGAGGAGGGTTCCTGTGCCCTGAGCAGCCCATACAAGAGCTGTAAGGGAAGAGTAAGATCACTCCCAACTTCCAACAAGTGCTGGGTGATAGATCTGTCCTACTTCTTTAGAATTGACTTCTAAAATAAGTTGGGTGTGCTTAGTGAGCATATATTGAATCCTCTCCAACATATGCCCTAGCTGGTGCTGGGAGGTATTTTCACCCTATGGAGGCATTAGCCCTTGTTCTTCTTTCTCCAGGTGTTTTGATTGGGACACCACTGTCCGGGGCTGCCAGTGGAGGACATTTGCTGCACAGAGCCAGGCCCGCAGAGCCCCGAGTGATGCTGTTACCCATTCTGGAGTGCCATCTACTGGCACCGCTCTCAGAGCTCAGCTCTGCGGGCCGGGAGCCCGCACGGGTGAGCACAGAGCCCGCACAACGGGCCCTTCGTAAGGCAGCCAGTGGTTTCTCTCGCCTGCAAGATTTTTCTCCGTTGATGAAGCTGTAATGATGGGTGGAAGCATTCCCGTGGGACTTCGCCTGTGTTGACTCTCAGCAAGGTGAAGTTCATGAAAATTTTGAACTTCAAAAGGAAAAACTTTTTGCTTTATAAAATTGGAAGCAAGCAGTTAATTTCTGCTGCTGATTATTGGTATAAAAATTTATAGTATTTTTGTTTGTTTGTTTTGTTTTGTTTTTTCCCACAGAAACCCACTGCAGTCTCTGATATTCAGTCTGAGGTAGTGTATTAGTATTCCCATTTTTACACAGAGCTTCATTAGAAATTTATATTTTTCATGCTCCATTAGGTGATATAACCATTTTATTACTGTGTGTTAGTGATAATATATGACATCTTACATTAATTTGGTATTAAAACACCCTTAACAAATCATTTGGATATCAGGGCTAACATTGCAAAAATGCAAGAAATTTTCAGTATTTTAGGATTACAGAGGAATTATTTCATAATCGCTTGCTTAAAAATATGTCTTGACGTTGATGAGTGGTTTTGTGCAGTGCTTTTTTCTTAGGATATTTTAGTGTTCACAAAAGCTCCTGTTCTGACATCTCTTGAGACTGAAGTCCTCTATTTAGCCACAAAACATGTATCGTATGGACAGAGGCAGTGCAAATTTCATCCTATCTTGCCATCACTTTTATCGTAATATCTACTTTTTTCAGAAATTGCCCTTTAGGCATGTTACAATTCCTTGACATCAATAGTGGTTTATATAAGATGGATTCTCTAGATTACATATCTCGGGGAAAAAAATGATCACTTCTTGCAGTCATATTCAGAGTTCAAAATGTACCCTCGTGTGTTTATGTCAAAGGTATCTAAACCAATAAAAAATTAACATAAAGAATATAGTCCTTCTTTAATATAAACCCACTGACTTCAGTGACGACACTGTAAAGCTACAACTGGAATAATTTTTTTCCATAGAAGATGAACTAGGTGTTGCTTTGACTGGGATTGCAAATGTTTTCTGAGCAGAGAATATTGAAATATTTTCACATTAAGGGAAGCAGGACTGTCTGTTTTCAGTCTGCTTGCTAATATTGCCAACATGTTTACAGTCTTTCCAACAGCTCCAAATAAGAGGGCACACTCAAACCTGTGAATCACTGTGACAGTCTTCAAAGCATAGATACAAGAAGAAAGTACCTTGAAGAAGTGCCTGTCAAATATGCTTCTACCGTGCCAAGGAAAAGGATGCTTTCACACAGAGACTCGTGCCACCAGAACTAGGCACAGCTTCCTCCCTGCAGAAGAGTAAACTTCATGAGCATACAGGTATTTGGGTAAGGCTTATTTTTGAGCTGCTGGAAAACAGAGAGGATTGGTAATATAGGTGCCTCATCTGCATAATCTCTCTTCAGTTTGACATCATCAGTTTTGTAAACAGGGAAAAACTGCAGAAAGGTCTTTTGTTATCATTTTTCTACACAGGATTCTTCTGGGAATAACTATAATGTTCTGCTAAATTTAGAATTGACTGAACTGTGTAACTACATTAGGGAGAAACAGGAAAATATCTTGCAGCAAGTCTGTTTGAGTCTCACATGCAACTTGTTACCTTCAGAGGTGATCCTGTTGCATTGGGCAGACAATTCTATGCTCAGAATGGATTCCCTCTCAATTCAGTTTTCCAAATAACAGGGCTTCTAGTATCAACAGGGTCAACATGAAAATTTCTGAAGGCAAAACTGGACAATCTCTTTCCAAAATATGTTCCAGCTTAACAGAAATTGTCAGTGTGACTCCAAAATTATTACATGTGTCTCAATGGCCTGTATTATGTAGGTATTACGTAGATCAGACTACATTTTCAGAACTCTGCTTTTTGGCCCTAAAATCTTTGCATTTATGAATTTTAAAATTTGAGTGGCTGTTAACTCTAGCTTCTTTTCATTTAAGAAGACAAAATATTAGAATATTTATTACTATATGTTTCATTTCCTGTCAATATATCCATATTCATTTGTACACAATATAATTTATATTTGCCTTTCCCCTTCTTCTAATAAATAAATGGAAAATATTTGTTTGATAAAAAAAAGAAAAAGTGTTCAATATACTTCCTCTGCAAGAATCATATAACCACTTATAAGCAATAAGCCATCTGCTTCTCACTACATTAGGTAAACCATATTACTCTGGAAAAAAACAATAATAATGGGAAACTTGACAACAGCAATAAAACTTACAAACTATTGATACCAGATTCCCTTGTTATTCATTATTTGCTGGCTGGAAAGTAGGCTTTGAAACAAAATTGCCCGTTGATTTTCCTACTGCATTCAGGGAACTTGGTCTGTGTATTCTGTGTAACATTTATTATTTGAAGAGAACAGTCCAGCAACACTGCAAATGGGACTTGTGTTGCCATTGAGGGACAATCACTCTTGTGGTAGAGGAGAGACAAGCTCAAGTTCAAGTGTACAGGAGAGCACTGGGGTGCAACCTAGGCCATGATGTGGAGAAGTATTACACTGAGAAAAGACATTTTATTCTTTTGCGCTTCATCACCATCATCTTCTTCTCCATCATCCCATGGTAAAATTTGCCTTACAGAAACATTTGAACATGGGCTTAAATATTAAAAGAGTCATTTTGCCTTGCAGAGATATCTGATGGGGTCACTCAGGATGTGCTGGTAAGGAGAATGTCAGATTCATAAAATTATAACAATGATTATTATGCCGTCTTCATTTTTCTGTGTGATTTTTGTTCCAAGCTTGTCTTTCATGTTGTCAAGTGACTGGTGACAGGCAAAGCTTTTCTTGAAGGCATTCTCAAGATGGCTTTTTCTTTATCTTAGCATCTCTGCAAAGCCCTGCTATTATTAGGTCTTTCTAATGCCTTGGTTAAAACCTCAGAGATTATGCTCCTACTTTATACTCTGATAGCCGCTTCATTCACGATGTTTAGTTAGACTAAATATTTGCTTAGAGGACTGGCTGTGCAGTGACTACAGAGATATTCCCAGTGTGTGACTAGAGCCAAATTTTTAGTTGCCTTAATATTGTGAACTGAAAAAGAGATATAATAATCTGAAAGCTAGAAAAAGAAAATTCATGTAGGCCGCTAATACCTGCCAGACTAACCTAACATCAAAACACTCACTGCAGCCTTCACCGTGTTTACTTCAGAGAATTTAATACATGAAGCTTCCTACACTGCCTTGGTAAGTCTGTGAATGACTGGTGGATGAAACACCGGGTTTAAATGTAGAGCTGGAAGTTTTTGATCCTCTCTGTAGTAATACACTGACACAAGTAAAGCACTAATACAAAAGAAGGATGCAGAATAAAAAGGTCTCTTCCCTTCAGCCTGTCTCCCCAAATTAACTTGCTTTGACGTTTAAAGATACCAAGAAGATGATGCTGATATGTCCTGTTGTGGTTTCCAGTACATCCCAGCAGCACGCTCTTTGCTTTTAACGAGGAGCTTTTGCATTAGCAACCAGCTTTCCTCCCGTAATTCATTTGTCAGGACTCTCCCTTTGCTCTTTCCGTTCTGCACAGCTCTGCTCTCTCTTACACGCAATGGTAGCTTTATTTTTAAAGAGCTTGGGAAGCAAACAACATCATGTTTTCCTTTTCTCTTAAAAATGCACTTGGACAACCTGAAACAAATTTAAATAGTGACAATACGTGCTCTGATCAAGCAGAGGTAGGTATTAACTAATTACCAAGAACTGGAAAGCTCTGGAGCTGTGTTTCAGAGTCAGCTTTCATTTCTCTCTCACTCTCCTGTAGTCACAAATTGCATGACCTCAGCTCCAAAATAAAGACCTGCCATCCAGAAGCCTTGTTTATACCAATAGCTGTCAGAAGCCCCCTGCCACCTGCAGCTCCTCCTTGCCTTCTTCCTCCTGACCCGCACTGTTTCCTCCCTTCTGCCCGGTGTCCCAACAGCTCTGCAGCCAGACATAGTCCTTGTGTTCTCTGCGAGAGAAGGACAGTCTTGATATTGTGTTCTTCAGCCAACAAAGACCATCCACAGTCCTGCTAATAAAATCTAGAAATAGTCTTTTCATCTTTCCTTGTTTCAGGGGTCTTCAACAGTTAGAGCAATCCTTTAAATGCCCTCTATCTTCTGATGACAGCCAAACTACTGAGTGTTTCCTTAGGACCTGTGTTCTCCAAGTCCTTGTAACAGCTTTTTTTTTTTTCCCCCAGGTCTCCATGAGGAGTCTGTCTTCTCTTTCACAGACTCTTCAACGTGAGAGAAACCTGCATTTTTAGCTCTTCTATTAATGAGGCTTGTGTTTTGCCTATAAGAATGATTATAAATGCTCCCTAATGGCTACAAGTATCAAAATTCCCAAACCTAAAATAGGAGCCAAGACTCTTTTAACACAGATACGACCATGACCAAACCTTGCCCTTGAAGTCCCACTACACGTCCATCAGCAATTTCCCGTGTCACTGAGTTTTACTATTTTTGTTCCTAAGCTTCTGTTAGTTTCCCAGTTGAATTCAGTCCACCAGCTTCAGTACAAAGGTTTTCTCTGAAGAAAAACATCTCCTGTAGTTTGAGTTGTTGTGTTTTTATTTCTAAGTTCAGTGCAGTAGCAGCGGCAGCAGACATCTTTGGCTACAAAACCTCTCGGTAGGTGGTTAGCACTGTGAGCCAGTGCTGTGAAAAGGTGAGACAGACGAGAAACCTGTTAAGAACTTGACCCTCATTTCACAGTCCCTGTAGGAAGAGCACTGTGCCTTCTGTCTGGAAGAGCTCGATGATTTTAGTGACTATTTCACTTTGTTTTCAGGGTGGATTCAGCTTCCAGTCCTCATGCCTTCTTGGGTCTGCTTTTTATTATTGGGGAGACTAAAGTAAAACATAAATGTATCTCAAAAACTTCTCCCTGGGTTTAGCCGAGACCAGGGCTCCCGCAGCTTGACTCAGCTCGTATTCCACCTCCTCGCTCACTTTGAACTTGGTGCCAGTTCCCTCTTTTATTTGGGACGGGTGATGTGAGTCTGGAGATGGTGCTGCAGCGCGTAAGCAGCTGCTGCAGCAGAGAGGAGTAAGAGGGGCTGGCTGCGGGCATCCTTACTCACACCTGCAGCACCAAGCTCATAGTTCCTCCAAGGCTAATCTCGGGATAATAACTTTTCATCACATAAGCTACCCATTTAACATTTTCTTAACTCTTTGATAAAGGGGAGTAATCATGCAGCTGTCTTAAATTAATTTGAGAGTTAGAAAAAAATACTGATTTCGTTCACCTATCTGTAAAACTATTAATACTAGTTCCATCTATTATTTATAAATTCATTTTGCATTCTAAACTAAAACACACACTGTTTCTTATGTTGAATGCTTCCTGCACATTTTACTGATGAAGTGTCACATTCTCCACATTTCTGCATCATATGCTTTTAATAAATGTCTACATTTCTACAATCATGTATCTTTCTAAGAAAGGTTTTACAACTTTTGTATAGCTCACCAGTTTTGTTGTATTGCTACTTTCTCACCCTACATGATCATGCAACTTAGTAGAACATTATTCATGTAAACTGAATGCTCTGCCCATACATACAGATATTTATAATCTCCTAGGGAAAAAGCTGTTTTAGTGGTTTTTCACAGCACAATTCATTTTCATATTTTTACTTATTCACAGAAAATGCTAGGACTAAAAATAGTTTAGTCTGAAAGCTATGTTGAAAGCTTTTTTCCCTAAAATTATAAATTACATGATTTCAGACTTAAACAAAAATATGTATCATTTTCAGCCATGAAAAAAAGTGACAGAAAAAATATTAATTTAAAAATATATTAATTTATTGCAAATAGTCACATAAACTGGTTGCTAATACAGTTGCTTTGATGAACTTTTCTGGTGGGACATTGTCCTGCTTATAATTCTAATATACATACTAGAATGTAAAAGTTAATTCTTTTGCTACTAAAATACTGCTGGCATCAAAGCTTTTCAGGAATTTTGACTCACATTTTTGCTATCTTTATGGTTTTGATCTCAAGAAAAAGGGATCCTTTGGTGATTTTATAACTTCCTAGTTTCCCGTTTGCTATACTTTTGTCTCCCTAGGCTCAGAGTTTCTTTGGAAATCTTGCTTTATTCAAGTGCTTTATTTAATTTAACTGGAGGATATTTAGCCTGGACTTCTTTTACATTCATTCAAATGCTTAAATAAATTCTGTGGTAAGAGCTATCAGGGACAGATTTTAGAAATCTGATATGAATCCTTTGTTTCAACTCCAAATCTCCAAACAGAACACAAATAAAATGTCCAAAAAGAACTCTTCAGATTAAAAATTTAATTTCAAATTAGTATACATGCAAAAGTTGGGTGTTTCTCTGGAGAGGCTCCTTGGCAATACTTCAGTCCATGGTCTCAATAGTTGAAGTCACCCTATCACAAAGAGAAAAAAATGCTTTAAGAGCTAGTAGTTGGAGTTGCCTAACAAAAAGAAAAACTTTATATGACAATTAATTTTGTCAGTGCAATTATTTTTGTAATTGCACAGAATATTATCAATATATTTTATCTAAATCTCTCCAAGTACTTAAAATAGATAATTTGGGAGCTGGAAGCATGGTTTTCTATCTAAATAATTTAAACTCTTTCTTGTGAGCCATGGATACAAGTGCAAGTGGCTACTGAGGACACTTTCAACACTGACAGCGAGGCAAAGATATTTGAGTATTTTGGCTTTGGACACTTACCCAGCTGGCGCCGTGCTGTAAGATGCAGTGTCTGCCTTGAAGAATCTGAAAAGGCCACTGGCTGGCCACCCAGCTGGTGCCTGGTTTTCCAGGCACACGATCTGACTTTAATCTAGTGTTTTGCCAGGGTTTGTCATAGAAAAGATTTCAAAAATAGAGTACTGTATCCTGGTTAAATGACATTTTCTAAAAATATCAAAGCAGACTTATTTTCCAAAGACTTGCTCATCTCCACTCTTACTATGCCAGCACAAGCAAGCTACATTCTCCTGTTATTTAAATGATTAGACCATTTGGTTCAACTCCTTCATTTAAGAATAATTTGAAACTTTTCAACATATTTATTTGAAATTAATAGATTCTGTAGGTTCAAAATGAGACTGTAAGTACAAATAGTGTGACTTATAACAGTCTTGTGATATTTTTACTAAACTGAAGGAATCTTTTGGCAACTAGTAATGATCCAGCCATATTGTTGACTAACAGAAAAATTTTGCTTTTTTATACCAAATCCAGATTATTATTCTTGATGAGATTTAGGATGGGCCTCTGCCAGCCCAGGCTGTGACCCTGTTTGTTGAGATAGCATTTTCAAATTCTTTAACATCAGAAATATATGGCCTCGACAGTAAAATGTTCCCCAGGCAAATATTTTTTTAATGCTGAAGATAAGCGTTCCCCTTTGTACAATTTTAGCTGTATCAAGTTAATACCTCTAAAATATTACTTGATTTTAATCTTGTGTTCCATGTACTGCTTTGCCAGTGTAGCACCTATAAAGTGACGCAAAATCAGGGCAAGCTTTCATGGCGTCACACCTGCTTACCCACTGCCTGAGTTTAGTCAGAGAGTTCTCCATTTCAAGAACCCAGAGAAAAATGCTTTAACCGGAGCACAAGGCTCAACATTTAAGGGGGCCATCTCTGCAGCATAGAGATGTAACAGGGAGATGACTGACATTAGAAAACAATAAAGAATTAAATTTCCATTTTCTATAACTCAGGTCTCCACCTTTTATGGACCTGTTGTTCCAGTCTTGTGGTTAAAAAACAGTAGCTACTATTTGAGTATTCCTTCCTAGTCATTTGTGTCCCTTCTCTTACAGTCATTTCAGCTGGATCATGCTTCCTGGCCAGCTTAGGAAAATAACATAATTATGTGTTAAAAATTATCATAGTAAAGTTACATTTATGTCCATGAAGAATTTTGTTGCACAGAGTAAAAAAATCCTTTGGGTTCATAACTTCCCCTTTTTTTCCTACGGGCATGAAATGATGGGCTGTGTCAATCAGAATATATTCACGTATTAATACCACTTAAGCAAAGCATAAGGGCCTGGTTTGACTTGGAAAGTGGGTATGCTAATTAGCTTAAATTTGCAAGAATTTGACTGAATAGGAACAACTTGACATTTAGTTTGAAAGGTCTAAATGTTTCTGTAGATTTCAGATAACAATATTGCTGGCAAGATATTCCTTTTTTTCTTTTCCCAAATGACGCTACAAATACAAAAAGTTCATTTGTAAATGTTTACCTAAAATAAAATGACTTACATGAAGGCCTATCAATGCAGCTGACACAGATTCCGATTGACTCGAATCCCTGGCAATAGTGTCTGTCACAGAAGTTGGGCTATTTGCTTTTCTTGAATCCTCCCTGGCTTTAGATGCTTTCAAATCTTTTCTAATCCTTGCTGAAGGGCACAGCTAATTAACCTGGGAACGGTGCTACGCTACTGCTTTTTCAGACTACAGTGACATACCTGCACAATATTGAACTGTGTCTGTAGATATATCAAGTAGCTCAGGGAAAAATATGTTTGCGATATGGCACAAAGCCACTTTTCTCTCCCCTTTTTTAAGACATAAAAAGGATATCTCTCCGACTGCAAAGCATCAGAGACATGCCGTTTGCTGGGCTGTACCTGCAACATCTAATTGATAACAACAATTATTAATTTATTTATTTCCGTGCTTTATACTTCCAGAGCACGTTAGTTCTTCAAGACATTCATTGGCCTGTTTCATTGCCATTTTCCCTTAGCAAAGTCATATTTGGCGT
This sequence comes from Numenius arquata, assembly GCF_964106895.1. Lineage (NCBI taxonomy): Eukaryota > Metazoa > Chordata > Aves > Charadriiformes > Scolopacidae > Numenius > Numenius arquata. The sequence continues at coordinate 14,930,072 of NC_133580.1, read as the reverse complement.
CTCCTTTGTAGTCCAGTTTTCATGCTGGTGTTAAAAACCTGTGCTTTGAAGTACTGCTGCCTCTGAAATTGTAGAAGCATGATATTGTGTTGACCACTGCTTCACTCTCCTTTTTTTTTAATTCAGAGAGTTATAAATTGATTAGTTAATGGAGCTTAAGCTCCATGGCTCGCAGCATGCTGCACCCTTTCATTAGCTGTGAATCCAAGACAAATACAGTGATTTAGGTCTGTTAAGCAAATCTATCAGCTACATAGCATGACAGGTTGCTGCTGCTTTTGGATCTTTGTTGAAATAGACTGCTAACACCCACTTTTTTCCATATTATATCAAAAAGCATGTTTTACTCTTGATATGGTGTGTTAGGGCACCACAGAGGTGGCTGCTCCCTGGGGCCAGGAGTAACGGTGACACCCCACCTGGAGTACTGCGTCCAGCTCTGGAGTCCTCAGCTCAGGAAAGACATGGAACCTGTTGGAGAGAGTCCAGAGGAGGCCACAAAGATGATCAGACGGCTGCAGCACCTCTGCTATGAGGACAGGAGAGACCTTAGAGCCCCTTCCAGTACCTAAAGGGGGCCTACAGGAAAGATGGACACAGACTTTTTAGCAGGGCCTGTTGTGATAGGACAAGGGGTAATGGCTTTGAAATAAAAGAGGGAAGATTTAGACTAGGTATAAGGAAGAATGCTTTTAAAATGAGGGTGGTGAAACACTGACCCAGGTTGCCCAGTGAAGTGGCAGGTGCCCCATCCCTGGAAACATTCTAGGTCAGGTTGGATGGGGCTCTGAGCAACCTGATCTAGTTGAAGATGTCCCTGCTCGTTGCAGGGGGGTTGGACTGGGTGGGCTTTAAATGTCCCTTCCAACACAAACTATTCTATGATTCTTTGATTTTATCACAGGTACTCTCCATGGAGCAGGGTCTCGTAGCCAGGACTGAGGTGCCCCAGGAGGACTGTCAGGGGGTCCTAGGTGACTTGTTTTAAAGTTTACCAGTGCTTTTCTGATCTTTAATTCTATTTACTCTATGGAAAAAAATAAGGTGGAATGAGAATGAGTGATGAAGAATTGTGTTGGATGAAGCAACGGGATTATTATGACAGAAGACTCTCGGGACAAAATGAATCAAAATGTCCATGTGAGTGTGAAATATATTATTATTTTATAATGAAATGTACAAAATACAGATTTTTCATTGGAAAATACAAGGATCAAAATAAGTTATTGATACTGATGAACACTGATGATTGACATTAATTAAGGTTTCATAGCTGAAATTCCCTGGTCAGCAATACATTGATACTGTCAGGAAATTCAAATTCCCACAGCTCATCTTTGGTGCATTAAAACATAATAAACACAGTATTTCTGTCATCTAAAATACTTACTGCTTGAATTACAAATGAGTGGATCATTCTATATGTAAGTCACTCCTGTTCTTTAACACAAAACATCTATTGTCAGCCATTGTCAGGCTTAGGTTAAAAAGGCTTTTGATATGATCCAACACATTTGTCCTGTGTTCCTATATTCTTATCGTGCTTTAAAAAGGAGACAACTCTATTTCTGCACCAAATGCTGCTTTCAAGTGCATCACCACAGCAGCATTGCCTTATGATAACAAGCATGGGTGACAGCGGCTAGCCCTGTATCTAAAAAAGATTTGGCATCCTGTCTTAACTCAAAGGAGATAAAAGGGCATTTTCTAGATACGGTTGTTCAAGAAGAAGCATCTGTTAGGAACCCAGCAGTACAAACTATATTGCCAGTTGGTAGATACAGCAATTGGGAAAAGTATATAACCTTCCCTTCCTCTTAAAAAATCTTCCCTTTAAAGTTACATCATTCCATTTTGTCTGGACTGAGATTAAACAAGATGATATGCATGGAGGAAGCAAAACAGATTGGAAACAATGATGTTCTTCACTTAAAGAAATTGTTTAAACAAAGAGTGGTTAATACAAAAGTGCCTGCAAAGCTTTGAAATTGCTCTTTTCTTTCATGAAACAAGTGATTTGCATTTAAACAAATTTCTCTGTATGTAGATAAAATAAATAGACAGGGTTAGTATAGAAGGAAAATTATTTGGCATCAAACCATCAATACTTCAATGTTACTGTTATCTCGAAGACAGAGAAGAGATGGAAGATTACTTTATAAACATATTTCTTAATAGGATCATTTTCTAATGAGTGATAGCAGTTTGTGATAAGATGTAATCTTACACAGTCTTTTTGCAAAATAAATGTGATGCTATAGGATAAAACAAAGTAGGATATTTTATCTACAAAAGACAATGGCTCTCTCCCAAGGAGGACACTTCACCTGATATACTTGGTCTCACAAAACCTCAGGAATCATGCTGTGCTTTTAGAAATATTCACAAGCAAATAATTTTTGTGAAATAGTTAAGGATGAAAATGTTTTTTACTATAGATGAGAAGAAAAACCCGAACTCCTGCTACTCTCATGTTAAAAAATTTAAAAAAAAAAAAGTAAACGGAGGAACTGACAGTTCAGGAATGCAGCTGATTTTCCACTTCCAAAACTGTCAAGAGGCGTATCAGTATGACATACTGCCAGCCTTTTGAAGATGGCAGATGGTGGAGTTAATTGTGATACTGAATGAAAGGTGAAGAAGAATTTAAACACTTTGATTTTGCAGGCTAAACATTTCAAGACAGTAGCACTCTTCAGTAGCGTGGAACATGTGCTTTGTAGGACAATTGTGCTGAAACTGCATTACGAATTACGGGATTATGCAGCAAAGGCTGCGACTCTTTGCCTTCTCTTGAACTCTCACTTGAAAACCAATAGATGGATCAATCAAGCATGGATGGAAACTGTCACCTGGGTTTCCTTAGCTTCGTAGATTTGGTAGTGCCAGAACTGGCATTTTTAGCTGATCCTGTATTTTTGGAAACACATGAAGGTCACGTGAAGGCTATGGGTTTATCACCAGGACCAAAGGGCTCATAGTGGGGTTTATATTGTTTTAGTAGTTTTGTGCTTTCCTTTCGTGAATTGCTTATAGTAAACAACTTTACCATTCACTCTTCCACTTCAAAGAATTTCCTCTGAATCCCTCAGATTTTCACTCTTCTTCAACATGAATGCGGAGCTATTGAGTAACGCGAGATGTTTTGTACTGCTCTATTATTTGTATACTTGATCTCATGGCTTTTGCCTTCACCTTTGTTTTTATGACACTGTATCTTTTAGAATCAATTCTACTCTATGTTCTATCATTTCATTTATTTCCCTTGCTTTGGCTTGCTGTGACTGGGGAGAAAAGTTAGCTTGACTAAATCAAACAAGATAACAGAACCAGGGAGAAACACTTGAAGAAACTGGTGGGTGATGGATGTTTCCTTTATTCCCGAGGACTCAGAACAACTTTTATGCTTATCCTGTTTTTAGAAAAAAAAAACACCACCAACAAACACTTTTCAGGCCCTTTCAGGCCAGTCAGCGGTACAGAATAAAGGTGAGGAGCCGGTGATAAGGAGGGGAGAGGCATAAGCTTTAGTGGACATACGATAAAAGTGTCAACCCACAGTTAGGAAAGAAGGAGCAGAGGAATATGTGCTTGTGGGAGACCTGAGCAAATAGGAAAACCTTCTGAGCCTCTGGAGAAATATAAGTCAAACAAAAAGAAAAGCTCTGCCTAACCTAATAAAGGCTTTGAAGATTCCAACTCAACATCTTCTCAGTTGCCTTTCCAAAAAAATCATGGGAAATCAGAATTGTTTGTGCATCACCTTAGGTGAATCACCTTACCAGTTGAATTGGGGCTTGTAGTGGGGTGCTAAATTCCTGAAAGAGAGGCCATATGGATTTGCCAGGTCATTTATGCTGATACCTGCTATCACAAATAGACCTCGGCGTGAGTGAGACGAGAGCTGTACCCATCTCATTCTGTCCCACGCATCTCTACATTGGATTTACGATACTTCAAGTACTGGAAGGGAAAATTGTGAGAATTACAATGTAGAAAAACTGGAATGGAGCAAGTTTTATAATGTTCTGAAAAGCAATAAAGCTCTGAAGATTTCACTCAAACTAAAAACACACAGCTGCATCCTGGCCTGTATAGCCAAGAAACGGAGGCATCCCAAGGAAACCGAATGGCTTCAAAAAGATTTACTGGTTGAGGGGTATAAGTTTTTATTACTTTAGAAAATAAATACCCCTCCTTTCAGGAAGTCTGTAATAATGAAGTCTGAAACAGTAGACTGGTGGATTCTGTACAACAGGCATCACAATCCAGAAGAATATGGGATTAATTTGTAAAGGTTTCTAAGAACAGGTCAATTGCATAGGCAGGAAAAAAAATTATGGATTCCCTCCGTGATTCTTTGTTTCCTCCTGTCTTTACTGGTTTTGTTTTCATTTTTATTTTTAAAATATTTTAACTTTTTTTTGTACTATAAAACTCCGTATGATAGAAATATTAATGGGTGAAAGATAAATATTCAATAATTATCTCTCTTTTTTTTTTTATTTTCATTTTTGGTGTGTAGCATTTTTATGTGTTCCACAAGTTCATAATTTTCATGTCTCACCATAGGTAAAATTCTCAAAAGCAATAAAAATAAAAAGGAAACAGCATTCCTGATTTTCAGAAAAATATCCCAAGAAATAAAAGAGCGTAATAAATCCCTAAAATACATACACAGCCAGGCTCTTCTGCATTTTTTTCCCACAAGCAGCAGCTGTTTTTTGCATACAGCGTAAGGGACATATTTGCAGATTCAGTTTATGGGAACTTTGTTTATGCACTGGGTGAGGTTTAACAACTAATTTTAATTAATGTGGCAAAACCAAGTTCAAAGAAGACAGAAAATTTGTAAATCTCCTAAGACCACTAATTCTGAGTGCGGTGGTAGATGCAGAAAAGGTGCTGCATGGAATTTTCCATATTAACATGTTTACTAGGGTTTACAGGCTGCAACCCTTTCTCCATCACTATTTCATGAGGAACCTCCTGATTTAGCAGATCTTTAATTACACCCTGTGCCTCCCCATCTTTAGTGTGTCTTTACAACCTTTCTGTAAAAGAGACAAATATCATTATTGCAATTTCAGGTGTTGATCAAGCAGAAAACGTGTGAAAGAGCAGGCAACTAAACCAAAGGGTTTGCTTTTTGGAGCAACCTACACCTATGCAATACCAATGGCATCAATACGAAAAGAACAGCGTATACATTTTGATGGAAACAAGTAAATTAACAACAGGCAATTTGGATTTCACAAGAATAAATCATGTCAAACCGATCTAACTTTCCTCCGTAACAGAATAATGAGCCTGTGGAGACATGAAGCAGCAAATGTTATATATCTTGACTTTAGCAAGGCTTTTGGCATGGTCAGACGTGGCGTTCTTGTAGAGAAGCTGGGGAAACAAAGCCTCAGAACTGGCTGAGGAACTCTGCTCAGAAAACTGCTATTATTGTTTTCTGACAAAATGAAAGGATCCAGCAGGGTTTTGCTGTGGTCAGTCTTGAGCCCGAAGTTTAATAAATCCCTTCTGAGGGTTTAACTTATTGAAGATTCAGGATGAACGTTAGCAAAAATTTCCTAATGGCAGGTCGATCAAGCACTAGATTAACTGTGGGGTTTTCAATTCTCCCATACATTTTCCCAAGCACAAGTTCAACACTGCTCTTTTTGGGGACATGGGGACAGATTCAGTGACAAGATGAGGTCTCTTTTTGGCTGATGCTGTATAAATACGTCATTTAATGCCTTACAGCTCTGTAATAGGCAAATTACTTGTTTGAGGTCACGAAGCATCACACTGAATTGCAACACAAATTGCTGGTGAAACATTCTCGTGCTCCTTTCCACCCCGCTTTCAGTCTTCCCTGAGACACTGCTGACTCTACCAGGTCACCCTCAGGCCTGGCTTAGAGATTATGTCCTTCAAGGCATCACCAGAATAACGGCACAATTAATTGAGTAAAGGTGGCCTCAGAAAAGTTTCTGTTAAGTGGGTTGGTTTTGCCTCTTTGGCTTTCTTAGTGTTTTCTAGATTAAAAAAAAAGCCAAGAAATAGAAGTAGCAGCTGTTGCTCTAAACTGTATGGCCAAAATTGTCCGGGTTCATCGCCTGGGGGGGTCACACACCAGCTCCTCTCTTAGGGACGCTTTGGGCCATTGTTACAGAGACTTCTCTTATCTAGGCACGATCTGCTAAAAATCTGAAAATGGTATCAACTGCTGGAAAAGGGAAAAGGTCTTGGGATGGAGGAAGAGAAGAATTGTGTGATTTTACGGTTGGGTTCCTGGCTGTGGAATATGAAATAGGGCTTTTGACCTATTCTATATCCCATGTGGGGGCGATGGGACAGCCACCCCCAGCGGCTGCCATTAGAGCGGGGAAAAGCTACACACAGTGCCTGGAAACCAGTACAGGCATTTCTGAGAAATGCTTTCTCTGCCACGCAGAAGCAGTAACCCATACTGAGCTAAGTAACTAATAGTAAGCTGAGCTAATTATTTTAATGAGCTAATACAAAGTAGCTACATCAGAGAGTCTCGCTTTGATGCTAATTCCCTCATGTAAGGAGTCCTTTTATGTCCCGGGCTACTGTTTAAACCACTCGACCAATTTGCCAGCCCCTGTTAATTTAAATCTGTTATTAATGAATGAGGAAGCATGTGGATCTGGTTGCAGTAGAAGAATATTTGTTTTATTTCATCCTGCCACAGTTTTTCCCCCAAGGTTTGTCTCATTGAGAGGCAATACCAGGGAAGGAAGTGAATAGCATGAAGTTCTTTCTGGAGCTTGTCACTCTGCTGCTGCAAACAGCAGCAGCTTTTTTAACCTATATGTTCGCTTTTCTATACTGTAAAGTATGTATTGCTGAGCACACCTCTTCTACCCCACTCCTACCACTAGCACGAATATATTTTTTCATGTTTCCTTTACCTCCTTTTTCTTTTCTTATTCTGTTTGCTGGAGACAGACTTTTCTGTTAAGCTTTTAGTCTCACCTTTTCTACTGAGACAAATTTCTGTTACTGTGATCTATAAATCTTTGATGTGGTCACAGGTCTGCATACTAGTTTCTTTGACAACTTAAATACACAGCTGATGTCTCCTTTAAGAACGATTCTATGACTTTTTGATATAATCTATAGAAAAAGCACCTGTGAGCCCATTGTTAGTCAGATAAGAGCCCTTGAAGTACTACTTTCTATTATTCAGCATTTTAAAAGAGTTTAATAAGCTGCATTTTATCAAACACCCGTGTTTCTTTTTCAAAGGATTTTAGAAAGACTGTGTTACCGGTTTTGTTTCCCAAGCCCCATATAAGATGAGAAGAAACCACACCAAATTTCTCTGGAGTCATACCATAGTGAATTCCAAACCAATATTTTCTATAAAAGCGCTATAGGGTTTTTACGGTTGCTCTATTTATTTTTTTACAAGGTGAGTGTTGATGGCACACAGAGGAAGGAAATATATCTAGGGGAAGAAGCAGCATAATACAACACTATTGTATTAAGTGTAATAATACACTTACAGGACTACCTGTAAGACCCTGTTATTAAATTCAGAGTGTTTACTACGGCATTTAATCCAGTGCAATTGGGGGCTACTGCCCAAAGGGATTCCCCCTCCTCTTCCCCATTCTCAGCCGCTTCCTCACACTGGTTTTCTGTGGTGGATCGAGCAACTGTGCTGCACCAGGCGAGCTATACCAACGAGCTGTGCCAGTAGGTCACCAATCCCACCCAGAAAAACACCTTCTTTTCAGCTGGGCCACCTCATTCATCCCATTCCCTCCATCACACGATTACTGGGTGTGATACAAAGGAAATATCGTATCAATATGTCTGGTATATAACCCTAATTTGCTGGAAGTATACAGAGCTCTCAACAGCAGCTACACCAGGAGAGATGTGCGTTACCAGAGGAAAGTTGGCTTCTGCTTTATAAAGCAGGAAAACCAAGTGAAGACTGGCACTTTACTGAAACAACTCAAGTAATCTAAGATCTCTAGCTCAGATTAAGCTTTATTAATTGATTGACTGACTCTCCAGAGTAGTGAAGGAAATGTAATTACACTGTAGACAGAACATTCAACTCTTGAACGATGTTCTAGAAGAATGTATTTTATTTGTGGATGAGCGAACATTCAGCACATCTTGCTGCTCCATGGAAAACCATAGACAAAATGTTAGGTGGCTGGAAACAAAGTTAAATATGTCAAAAATCAGTGTTAATATTTTAAACGATGTAATTTTAAAATTAACATACACATTGACCACTTTTCTCCTCCCTGCCTACAAATAACCAGTGGCAATACTCAGTCCCGCAGAAATGTTTACCGAGAGTTCTGATTAAAGCCATTGCACAAAATTAATCACCTGTTTTAGTATTTTAACATTGTGACTTGCAACGTAAACTATTCAGGACAGGGACATGGCATATCTAGAGGCTTTGTAACTAACACAGCAAAGCTTCCAATCTGATTGAGACATCAGAGTGTTCCTACAGCCCAGCCAATAAATAATGACAGTACATAGAATCATAGAATCATAGAATCTTCTAGGTTGGAAGGGACCTTCAAGATCATCTAGTCCAACCATCAATTTAACTCTGACAAAAAAAAAACCCCATCACTAAACCATGTCCCCCAGCACCATGTCAAGCCATCTTTTGAATACCTCCAGGGATGGTGCCTCAGCCACTTCCCCGGGCAGCCCATTCCACTGCTTGATAACCCTGTCAGTATAAAAATTCTTCCTAATATCCAGCCTGAATCTCCCGTGGCGCAACTTGAGGCCATTTCCTCTAGTCCTGTCACCTGTGACTTGGGAGAAGAGACCGACCCCCGCCTCTCTACAGCCTCCTTTCAGGTAGTTGTAGAGAGCGATAAGGTCTCCCTTCAGCCTCCTTTTCTCCAGGCTGAACAACCCCAGCTCCCTCAGCCTCTCCTCATAAGACTTGTGCTCCAGACCCCTCACCAGCTTCGTTGCCCTTCTCTGGACCCACTCCAGCACCTCAATGTCTTTTCTTGTGGTAAGGGGCCCAAAACTGGACACAGTACTCGAGATGGGGCTTCACCAGTGCCGAGTACAGGGGGACGATCACCTCTCGAGTCCTACTCACCACACTGTTCCTGATACAGGCCAAGATACTGTTGGCCTTCTTGGCCACTTGGGCACACTGCTGGCTCATGTTCAGCCCACAGTCGACCAACACCCCCAGGTCCTTTTCTGCCAGGCAGCTCTGATTTCTACCACACAATCCCTCAGTGCGGATGAGTGGTATCGGAATTCCCGCTTGTTCGTTGAGTAGGTTTCCCTTCGGCTGGGAGACCAAGCCCGGAGGAGGAGGGCTGCCATCCACACACCTGGTTGTACTGTGGGCTCCCACAGCACCACGGCGTCACGAGCGTGCGGAGCTTGTGGTGTGGGGCTCGGGCCATCACTGGCTCCTGACAAGACACAGCCAGGGTGTCGGGGCCAAAACACACTGAGGTGCTGAGGCCAAGATGCAGCCGGACTCTCCGGCCTCCATGAGGGCCGGCCCTGTACTGCCCATCTGAAGGGACCGCCATTTCCCCTCTTCCCAGACAAAACGCCTTCACCCTTCAACCATAAAAAGTTTATTTCTTGACTGCCGTAACCCTCAAGTAATCAAAATCCTGATCCTTTTCAGATTTTACCACACACCCCTACTCCTCCGCACAATAAAAAGCTTGTGAAACACGGCAAATTTTCTGTCAGAAAACGCCGGTTCGGCTTTACACGCCCACCGCTACCCGCCGGGGGCACCCACCACCTCCGGAGGGGCCGGGGCCGGGAAGGGGGGGACAGACCGGGCGACGTGAGGGGTGGGAGGACGGGTCTGCGGGCTGAGGGAGCGGCGGGGCTGCGGGGGAGCGGTCGCCACAGCGCCCCGGGCCTGTGAAACAGGCCCGGGGCGCTGTGGCGACCGCTCCCCCGCCGCGGCGAGGGGCGGGGGCGAGCACTGTCCCGGCCGGCGCTGATCTTACGCTCCTATTGGCCGCTGTCTGCGCTGACGTCACGATCATGATGAGAATTAATGATCGGAGGCGCTGATTTCATTGTGTGACGCCGGGACCGACCCAGCCGAAAAAACCGGCTGAATCCGCAGCCCCCCGCGCAGCACGGTAAGGCCGGAGCGCGGCGCAAGGGGGGGCGGGCGGCGGGGAGTCGCTTAAGGAAGGGGGTGGGGGGAACACACACACACAGCGGGGTCCCCCGGCCGGGAGGGGGGCGGCGGGCGGAGGGAGGGGGGATGATGATGGTGGTGATGGTGGTGGTGGTGATGATGATGATGATGCCCCTGGGCCGGCGGCCTGGCGGTGGGGCTCGCAGACCCACCTCGGGCGCGCAGGCGCACTGCGCCTCCCCCGGCGGCCCCGCAGAGGCAGGCGCAAGGCGCCCGCCCGCCCGCTGCCGGTGGGGAAGCGCGCATGCGCCTGGCCGCTCGGGGAGCCCCCGGCGCCTGCGCCGCCGTGGCCGCACTGCGCCTGCGCGCTGCTCGGGGAGGGAGAGGCGGGGGCGCATGCGCCGAGGGGGCCCGGCCCTGCCCGGCGGGGCGGCCACGGCTGTCAATGTCTGCCGTGTGCTCCTCCTCCGTCCCTTCTTGCCCCTCGCGTCAGTGCAGGGGCAGCTCCTTGAGGCTGGGCTGGTGCAGGTGAAGGCTTTGAGGGGGGGCAGTTGGGGAGAGGTAAGAAGAAGGCTGGTCGTTGCCTCGTGGTGTGAGGCCTGTGGGCTCCACACAGGGGCAGGCGGGCGCCCACGCGTGAGCGGGGCAGGAGGTGGCCAGCTGTAGGGAGTTGTCATGGAACAACTCAAACCTTGATTCCCTTCAGAACTTGGACCTCTCAAAGGCTGTATCAGCCTTGTTTTGGTGCCGGACACAGCCAGTGGTGGTGGCAGTTGAACAGGGTGTTCTTCTGGTATCACACTTTATCCCTGGAGTGCGTGGAAGGGAAGGAGGAGGGAGAAGTGCACTAGCTGCACGTCTATGGCCTTCTGGAGGGACGATGGTGCCAGGCAGGTCTCGCTGTGGAAGTGCCTTGTGTTGCACGTAGGCTTGACCCACTCTGGGGAATAATGTGCAATCCCCACCCCTGTGCCCCTGCATTCTGTTAGGGGTTCTGATATTATAGGCAAGATTGTATGTATCTAAGCAAAAGTAGTTCTGTATCCTCCAAAGTGGAGTCTTGAAGCAACTCGCATCTTCAGAGGAAAATTGTGTTTTAGTATTCCATTTTTCTTAACAAACCCTTGTGTACATGCTTAATTTAAAACACGTGGCTAATCCAGTTGAAGTCAGAAGCCTCATTTGCATGAATAAAGTGGGATGGGATGCATAAACCTGCAGAGTTGTGGTCAGGTTATTATGTTATTAAGTTACCAAGGGCTGTCTAATTTGTCCTTAATAAAGGGCTAAATTTTATAGGTAGAACTGTAATATAATATTGCAAATGCTGTACTTAGTGGAAAGAGAAGCAATTGTGCTGTGAGTCATGAATATTTAAAAGTAGTTTTACGAGTTGGTGGGTGTATTACACTTACCCAACCATAAGCATAACCTACTGCACTTACAGTTGTGTGCTTACTTACAGGTGTAACTGTTTTGGTCTTTTTAGGAAGGAGGCAGTAGCCCACAAATGCAGATTATTAAGTATTGTTGCTTGATCCAGTGTCTCCACAGATGGTGTGTAAGTTGGGGGGTTGGTTGATTGTTTTCTTTCTATTTGGAGTGTGCAAAAAATTGTGAGCTTTTGGCAGAATGGAAAGTGAATTAGGTGGTTGCTGGTACAGTTCAGGTTTCTAAAGCTGTAGTAATAGTCTCACTGCTGCAGTCTGGTTTTATTTATGTATTTAGTAACTTTCTTATTATAGTTGCAGTTTTGTCTCAGATTTATATTGGTGCCAAGTTTTGTTATTTTGTACCACTGGAGATCTGCAGAGGGAAAGAAAAAAAAAAAGAAATAAATTGAGGAATGTGCTGAGTTTCTTCTTGTACCTGTTATGGATAGATAGACTAAAACAGTAATAGGTTTACAGTCTTTTATAAGTTGACTTTTTTCCAAACAAATGCTTGTTTGGTGATGAGGTTAAAAAAGAACCCCAACCTCTCAGGAATTGCTTGTTCCCTTTTATCTATGTGTTAATCCCTGACAGTTTTATAATGTTTTAGACCATAAAGATTTTTACACTTAGTTACTTTTGGTGGCATGTACTCTGAGTGAATTTTCTTCTGCTTTATTAATTATAATTTCACATCCATGACTGTTTTTGTTACTGTTTGAAATGAGAGGAACATCAGTTTTATTTCCTATTTTTCAAATTAATTATCATTAACATACTATTCCATAAAGACTTACCTTGTAAGCATGTTTACTTGGTTCAGCAATCTTGAGACTTTTTGACACTAAGACTATAGTGCTGTACGCTGTAGGCAGACTTTAGACCACAGAATTTTTTTTCCTTCTTATGCTGCTGTGCTTTTTTTTGCCCCCTTTTTTTTGCCCCTCCAGATCTCTTAAGTGGTCACTACAGAACAGCTAAATAACTCTTGAATTATTTTTTTTATTTAACCAGAGGATCATTGATACTGAGTTATTCCCATTTTCTTATTGTTGCTCTTTCTTTTGTGGTACTCCTTGACACCAAGTTGTTTTCATTAGTATCTAAAACCCCATCTCTGGGCTTCACCAGGTCTCCCTGGAGAGATTTGTAATTTTGGATGTTGAATTAAGTAACTAGAGTGGAAGGACTAGGCATTTGCAGCAAGCCATGTGAGATAATAGTTACATTAAGTACCCATTTTGTGAAGCAAATGCACTACTACTTCAGAAGCAAACTCACCTTTAGTGCTTCCATGTTCTCTCCTCCACTTATGCTTGCTCTTGCCGCAGAAAGGGAAAGAAGGTGGATGCGGTGGAAAAAGTTGCTCAAGCAGCTAAAGAAATCTAAAGAAGTTCTGCTGTAAGAATAACCTTAATCTCATCTGAGGAGGAGCCAATGTTGACAGGTCGCAGTGTGTTAGTAGGATTGTCCTTCATGAAGGACTCGGCAGTCTTGGAGAAACTGAAGGGCATGGAGTTCCCGTCTTCGTTCTTATCACTTACCAGCCTTAGATCTCTCATGTGTCCCCAGTGCCAGACTTAGCACTTGGACTACATTTATGTCTCCTGAACCACCGCATAGAGCAAAGGGATTCTTCTGCTACTGTGATGATTTTTTTTAGCTAGTATTCAGTTTAGAAAGGGAATGAAGAACAACATCTTCATCTTGATGGGTTTACAGATGGTTGAGGAGTGGGAGACCACCAAATTGGAAAGCTGAATGATGTTAGTTGTCTTAGGACATATAGCAGGGGTGGAGGAGGTATTTACAGGAAAATTGCCTTTTCATTTGTCATAGATTATTCTCTGCACTGTCACATAGACAGCAACATACTTGGCTAAGGCTATGTTATTTTATTAGCAGAGCAGGCAGGTGTTGAAGTCTTAAAAATACTACTTTGCCACCTCTGTCTTTTATGGAACTGAAAATATAGCTTACATTCATGGAATTTCAGTTTGCATAATGCTTTGCCTGAATTTTATTAAATTTCACAGAGTTCTTTTCTGTAACAAACTCTCTTTTCAGTGCCAATGTGTTGCCATCCAACTGGACAGCTGGCTTCCCAAAAGCTCAAATGCATGTTTTCTAAGCTTGGCAAGTCAAGATCAAAATGAAGTTATAATAAAAATCCATGTGGATTTCTAACTTGGAGTCTGAGGTTCAAGACAAAGGTGAGAAATCCTGAAGAAACTGGAGTGCTTCGTAGGTACACAAATTGGGAAAAGCAATTTACTTCCTTTGAAATTACTGCAGTTGTTCTGAATGATACTGAGTCCACTATGAAGGTGTATGACCTGCTGATTCTGTTGATACTAATGCAGCTACCTTACTGCTTAGTAATGTCAGCACTTGGTAAGTTATCTCTAGTTTGTATAAATTTCCACTGGCTGTCATGGATCTCCCACACTAGAGAAAATGTAAGAATTAATATCTTGTTTTGTATAACCTATTTAGCATCAGTTTTCATCGTGACACTTCTCAAAAAAATCCCAAACCCAAAACCCAGTGTAATCTTTTGATGAACCTAGTATTAATCTGTATTAATGTAGTCTCAGAGACAGTAACATTATGCTCTTACAGATGTTTGAATTCTCAGTGTACTTAACGTAGA